>NW_026622897.1:9960000-10572500 GCF_023065955.2 Ursus arctos
ATAATTACACTTATTTTAATGTTCAAGGAAATGCTAAAAAGAAGCAAAAAAGTAAAATGTCACATAGTAGCTACTATAGTTGATACGAGTATAAAAGAACAATTGTTTTTCAAAGTTGTCTCACTAACGAAAATATACTTAAAAAGAAAACATACTTTCCAATCAAAAGGTAGAAAGCAAGGAGAGAAATGAAGTAATAGGGAATTTGCTTCCACTCCCTATTAATAATTTCCTTAAAGATGTCACTAAAGAGCAAAAGGTCTCCAAGGAAAAACAAAAGACACCAAGAGGCACCTACAGTTTCTCACAGCCTTCTGTGGTATCTCTGCACTCACCTCTTCATACTGCTGTAATTTGCTGCTATTAGTTGGGATAGAATAAACCAAACAGTTTTTAATGAGGCACTCAGACAAGTCCTCCCAGATCATGTCACCAAGCATCTCAGCCAATACGATCTTAGATGTTTTTTCATTTTCTAGGTCAGTATCAAGAGGTAAATCTGAATCAAAAGAAAAAGTTTTAAACAAGAAGCCATTCACAGTTCAGATTATGTTCAAGTTCCCTAGTTTTCTAAAATTCTTTAATTTTAGGATGGGGAAGAAAACAGCACGGATAATTCCACAGCTATCTCAAGTGCCTGCGTGGGACAAAGTATGACATACAATTATTACTTTATTTTCATTGCTCAACTGAAGAGTCTGCACTGTATTACTGCCTGTACTTTACAACAATAAAGTCTTAAGCCATCTACATTATACAGTAATCACCTGCTAATCTACTGATCCAATTATGTGACAAGCATTCAGAAATTCTGAATACCAAGTTGAAACTCATTTAGAACAAAATCCCAGTTTTTTAATAATGAATAAACATTCTCTGTCATCTCTGCCTAGGATCTGCGTGTTTATCCTAAGTAAAATATCAATAAACACCTTACATGAGAGCATAATACCTAATCTAGCAAACAGAATACTTCAATGCCTCTCTATAGGATATCGTATGGTGGTTTTTTACCCCAACACATTTTAATGGAGTTGTTTAAAATACAATATTAATTAATAAATAATAGTTAAGAATCAGTGACCAATGTAAAGGGAAACGGAACCATAAAAGAGATAAGCTATTTTTAACCTAGTCCTGATTGACCAAGGAGGACCTTTAAGAACCTTAAAACAAAGTGAAGCATATTATCTCAGAGCCTTGAGAACCTTACAATGTCTAAAGTCTAGACCTGCATAGCCGCCAGCCACATTTTGCTGCTGAGCACTTGAAATGTGGTTAGTGTGACTGAGGAACTGAATTTTTAAAATTTTTAATCAATTTCAATTTAAAAATGGAAACGGGGGGCGGGGGGGCACCTGAGTGGCTCAGTCGGTTAAGCATCAACTTTTGATTTCCACTCAGGTCACGATCTCAGGGTTGTGAGATGGAGCTCTGCATCTCTCTCCCTCTCCCTCTGCCCCCTCTGCCACGCTCTCTCTCTAAACAAACAAACAAATAAACAAAATCTTTTAAAAAATGGAAGCAAGGCTGTGTGATTATAAAGAGGTAGCACAGAGCAGCTTGTGGTACTAGAATAGTTCCATATCTTGCTTAAGGTGGTGCTACATGGATCTACTATAAAACTACACAGAACTACACACACACACACACACACACACACACACACACACACACACACGACTGCAGGTAAAACCAGTGAAATCTGAGTAAGCTCTGTGAATTGGACTATCGTCAGTTTGCTGGGTTTGATATTGCACTATGGGTACACGAGATGTTAACACTGAGGAAAACAGCGGAAGGGTACATGGGACCACTGCATATTTTTTGAATAAAAAAATTTTTTTTAAGATTTTATTTATTTACCCGAGAGAGCACACAGAGGGAGGAGGAAAGGGAGAAACGGGCTCCCCTTGAGCAGGGAACCCAATGCAAGACTCGATCCCAGGACCCTGGGATCATGACCCGAGCCGAAAGCAGACACTTAACCAACTGAGCCACCCAGGCACCCACTGAATAAAAATTTTTAAGTAAAAGAAAAAAAGGGAAGTAGGGTAAAGTAGTCTTCTGTTAAGCACAACAACTTTGTTGTTTCAAAAAGACTTCAATGTCACTTGAACCACTGTACCGCGTAAGCAATTATGCTGTCTGTACTGCTCATATGTCAGGCACACCTATCATTTCCAGTACGTCCCACGAACACATCACCAATCCTGTGAGTGTAAACAGATTCATTCCATTCGAATTATTTGTTTTCTATGCATCAATATAACACTGTAATGCATTTACTTGAATATTTATGCATACAGCACAAGCTACAATGGTACCTATATAAACTGTAAACGGCAATTAAATTGAAATACCTTAATTACGATATAATTATTTTTCTAAGTTTAAGAAAAATAACTATGGACAAGGTACACTACTGATGCAGAATTAAGTGAAGATGCAAAAGCAAGGAGAATCATGGGGACAGTAAAGGAAAAAAAGAGAGACCAGAAGAAAATATGTCACAAATTTCACAATAAATGGCAGCTGCCATTTACTAACACAGAGCAAAACAAAAAAACCTGTTTTTTAAAAGATAATAAAGTAAACAATACTAAGAGACATTTTCAGCTAATACCATAAACCTTTCACCATACTATTAAAAAGTACTCTATTCTTATTTTAGTTTTCTATTAAGAAAGGGTACTGAATTTTGTCAATGTTTTCCATATCTAATGATGTAACCCCTTTTAATATACTGACATAATAAACTGGTTGATAGCTTTCTTATGCTAAACACCTCTGTATTCCTAGAATAAACAATGTCTCCTTTTTAAAGGTACTGTTGGATTTAAATTACTATATTTTGTAAATGTTAGCATTTATAAGCCAAAGGTAAAATTGTTCTACAGTATTTTCTCTGTCTGTAAGCTATCATTATTACATTTTGGTATTAAGTTTAGGCTGGTTTTTATTTTTATTTTTTTTTAAGATTTTATTTATTTGAGAGAGAGTGTGTGAGAGAGAGCATAAGCGGGAGAGGGTGGGCAGAGGGAGAGGGAGAAGCAGGCTCCCAGGGAGCCTGACAAGGGGCTGGATCCCAGGACCCTGAGATCGTGACCTGAGCCAAACGCAGACACTTAACTGACTGAGCCACCCAGGTGCCCCTATGTTGGTTTTTAAAAACTTAAGTAGGACATGTTCATCTTTGTTTCTACTGATCCAAAGAGTCTGATTAACACTGGGATTATCTATAATTTGAAGTATACACAGAATTTAACTATAAACTTTCTGTGCCTGATGGTGACCTTTTTAGCGGTAAGTCTTTAACAACTTTTCAAATTTCTTTTACAATCATTTGTATGTTCAGAGTTTCTGCTCCTTGATAAAAATCTGTAATTGATATTTCCTAGAAAATCATTCATGGCAAAAGCAAAACTTGCTTGTTATGACAAGTCCCAAACCACTAAGATTTGTAAAGAAATAAACAAAAAGCCAAAAATTTCCCTCTCCATACCCACAAGCTTCTCTCTCCATGCCCAAGTGACCAATGCAATGAGTTTGGTTTGTATTCTTCTTCCTTTACATTCATACTACACACACACACACACACACACACACACACACACAGAGGCAATATATATATATACATACACATGAATTGCCAAATACACACCTACTTGATCTGGACTGAATTGTACACTCTCCCCCATAATTTATACGTTGAAGCCTTAACCCCCAATGTGACTGGGTTTGGAGATAGTGCCTGGCCTTTAAAGAGGTAATTAGGGGGGGGGGGGCGCCTGGGTGGCTCAGTCGTTAAGCATCTGCCTTCAGCTCAGGTCATGATCCCAGGGTCCTGAGATGGAGCCCCACGTTGGGCTCCCTGCTCAGCGGGGAGTCTGCTTCTTCCCTTCCCCCTGCTCATGCTCTCTCTCTCACTCTTTCAAATAAATAAATAAAATCTTTAAAAAAAGGAGGTAATAAAGGTTAAACGAGGTCACTAGGGAGGGGTCCTAATCCAATATGACTAGTGTCCTTATAAGAAGAAGAAGAAACACCAGGAATACACTCTTACAGAGGACAGACCAGTGAGAAGGCTGTCCACAAGGCAATGAGAGGGCTCAGGAGAAAACAAATCTGCTAATACCTTGATCTGGGACTCCCAGCCGCCAAAACTGTGAGAAAATACATTTCTCTTAAGTCACACAGCCTATGGCATTTTGTTAAGGTGGCCCCAGCAAACCAATACAATACTCATATAAGGGACAGCTTTCTTTTTTATAAAAACGGGTTCATGCCATATATTTTACATTGAACTTTTTTTTATCACTTAAAAACAGATCATGGCCATCTCTTAAGTCAATATATCCAGCTCTACTTCATTTCTTTTCCAGAGCTGCAAAATGTACCACAGTATGGCTCAAACATAAGTTTTATAACCATTCCTCAAATGGTGCACAGTCCAGTGTGCAAGGATACAACACTACTCACACACACATATAACCTACTGGTATCACTTCAGTAAAGGATTAAAAAGTGGAATCCCTAGGTCAAAGGGATGCACATTTTAGATTTTACTCTACATACACTATAGAACTCCATATTATTTTCTACAAAGCACTCACAAAAAGCAGTGAAGAAGACTACCTTTCCACTTTCTTACCAGAAGTGTCTCACACAGATCTTTTAATGTTAGCCCTAAGGATGAAAGTTCACCGCGATGGTGTGATTTCCATTCCCCTACTAGAGAGGTTAAGCAACACATTTTTATGTTATTAACAAATTGCACTTTCTCTCCATGTATTGCCTGTTAAAATTTTTTCCTATTTTTCTATTATTAGTGTTCTCTTTTCCTTTGGAAAAAAAGTCCTTATAATAACGTCTTGTTTGTCAAACATCTTACAAGACTTTTCTCCCAGTTCCCTATCTTTTGACTTTGTTTACAGTATTGTTTGCCACGCAGAACTTAACATTTATACGTAGTCAAATTTGTCAGTCCTTCCCTTTATGCATTCTGAGCTTCCTCAGACTATTCACATCTCCTAAATTTTCTTCTAACATTTCTGTTGTTGTCATTGTTCCACACAGAGGGCTGTAATTCATCTCGAATTTACTTCGGTATGAAGTATGAAATAGGAATCTAACTTTGTTTTATCGCACAGACAGCCAATTTTGCTAGCACCATTACTAAACGAACTATCTGTCCCACTAAACTGAAATGTGACTTTGATCAAACATCAAGTTCTCATTTATCCTGGCTCTACTTCTGCTCCACTCTTTCTCATTCCACTGATTTCCTTGTACCAAGATCATAGTTTTAATTTTTAAATTGTCCCATTTCTTAAATCTTTATTGGCAATTCTCCAAATCTATTTTTGATGTAAGCTTTAGAGTAATTTATTGAGTTTGAACATATCCAATGGGTATTTGATTGGAAATGTATTAAATTTATACACTGATTTGGAATGAACTGACAATTTTATGACACTGTCTTCTAATCCACAAAAGCTTCCTTTTATTCAAGTTTTACTTTACATGCTTCAAGGTTTTGTGGTTTTCTTCACATGTGTCCTCCCCTCTTCTTTCTTATTAAACTTATCTTTAAGAATTTTATAGATTGTTAGCATAATAAATATCTTTATATTTTAATATATTATTACTGCACAAAGATGTTACTGATTTTTATATCTTCATACTGTATCTAAACAATTAAATTTTTATATGATAAATTTACATTAAATATAAATATAAAATATAATTTAAATTAAATTATAAATTTAATATGATTTATAATAGTATAAATTATAAAAGTTGTAGTAGAGTCTTTTGGTTTCCTAGGTATGCAATTATATCATTTATATATAAAGATAATTTCTTCTCTTTATTTTAATATTCCTACTTATTTTATTTTCTCTTCTTTGCATTAGCACAACCCCTAAAACAATACCAAAGAATATTAATGGTAGCATGCATTCCCAACTTATAACTGATTTTAATAGAAATAGTTTTTAATCCTTTAATAGAATGCTCGTTGTTGGCTTTTTGGAAGCAATTAGTTTTAAAACCAATCATTACTTTTTAAAAATTCAATACAATAAAGTATAACATAATTACGCAAAGTGATCTATTACATAGCTATATAATTTACTTAATTCCCTATTCTTCAAAATTTCATTACTTTCCAGTATTTCAGTATTATAAGTAACATTATGATGAACATCGTTATACATAGTTTTCTGTAGGGCAGACTTCTATAAGTTGAAATCTTGGTTCAAAGGATCTGAACTTACTATCAAGGCTTTTTATATATTTTGCCAAATTCTTTCCAAACGAATTTTCTTTTTCCTCTTTTAAAAATTCCTTTGTTAGGGATGCCTGGGTGGCTCAGTTGATTAAGCGTCTGCCTTCAGCTCAGGTCACAATCCCAGGGTCCTGGGATCAAGCCCTGCACTGGGCTTCTTGCTCAGCCAGGAGCCTGCTTCTCCCTCTCCTTCTGCCCCTCCCCCTGCTCATGAGCACACACTCTCTCTCTCTGTCAAATAAATAAATAAAAGCTTTTTTAAAAAATAAATAGATTAAACACCTGAAACTAATATAACATTGTAGGTTAACTATACTGGAATTAAAATGAAACTAAATAAATAAAATATAAAAAAATAAAAGCTCCTTTGTTGTTGGTATAACAATGCTTTCTAATAAAGAAAATTTTGAGGAAAAATACAGATTTAAAAGGTGAAAAGAAGAGCATATAACCAAAGGCAAACATAAAAGGAAGGGCAAAAGCCCTTAGGAAGTTTCAGAATAACTAAAATCCAGAGAAAATAGAGGATTCCAAAAAGAACTAAGGACTCAAAATATGATTTCAGGTTATATTTAGATCAAGAAGATGAAGGAACGGAATGAATGCACACTGACGGATATCAAAGAGAACACAAAATTCCTGAACTCGTTCTGTTATCCTCTTCTTTGTCAAAGACAGTGATCTCTAAACCAGAAGGAAAAGAATAAATGGTAAAAGAGAAACTAGAGCCTAAAATGCATAAAGAGATGAGCTGTCTTCTGCTCTGAATATCCTAGATATAAGATAACTTATAAATAGATCAACAAGTATAGTACTGATTAATTTAATGGAGCAAAGTAAAACTGTAAAGAGGTCTGTCTGTACCAGAACTCCCCAGAGCACCCTCTGACTGTAACCCTATCCCAGACAACAATATCATCACTGACTCAGATTAAACTACATGAAAGCATGGGTATCAATTATGCATGCGACATGAAGGGGAGAGGACAGTAAACACTGCAAAATGTTATCAAGTAAAATTTAACAAAGATTAGTGTTAATTCCAAAAAGTCAAGTATAAGATGGGAGAGCAGCAGTTTGCATTGCATTAAGTGTGACATAGGATTTTCATTTAGATTAAGCTCAGTGAGTTAACTGTGTAATAAATAAAAAGGCTTTGGCTATACTCACAGAAGCATGGAACTGAGAATGAGGGCATGAGTGCTCCCAAACTACTCTGAATTAGTTCACACTATACCTATAATACTTTGTTCTGTTTTGAATACCATACTTTAATAAAACTATAGAAGAAATAGGGGTGCCTGGGTGACTCAGGTGGTTAAGCGTCTGCCTTCGGCTCAGGTCATGATCTCAGGGTCCTGGGATGGAGCCCCATATGGGGCTCCGTGCTCAGCAGGGAGTCTGCTTTTCCCTCTCCCTGCCCCCCCCACTCGTGTTCTCACTCTCTCTCTCTCAAATAAATAAAATCTTAAAAAAAAAAAAAAAAGACTATAGAAGAAATGGAATATATTCACAGAAAAGCAATGAAAATAAGAACTTAAACTACGTCATTCAAAAAAATCTAAGGACGTTTATATTGGTGGTAAGATACAGAGGAAGTAACAGCTATTGTAAAGAATTTGAAAGTCCATAATGTGTAAAAGGAATTAGACATGTTCTATATACTACACACAGTAGAAATAGCATCAATAAAACAGGCATTACAGAGCAATGTATTTCGAACAAATTTTTTAAACTATCTTGAAGATTTAATTTGCAAAATGGAGGTTTTGCTAGTAGTATTTACTATAGATAAAGGAGACATGATTTTTAAAAAACAAGCAAACAAACAAAAACTCTGTAAAACTCAGAGTTGCCCAGAGGCAGGACAGAATGCATCAAAAGGAAGTTACCTCCCCCTCACTAACAATGCTCAGGCTGATTATGTGACCCATGGATGGGAGTGTTAGAGAGGAGACTCAAGCATCAGAGATCTCTGGTTCTTTCCAATCCTTGGATACTTTGTTTATACCTATGTATTATTTCCCTAAGTGAAGGAACAAGAAAACTACCTTGGATTTCTGCAGTTTATATAAGTCTGAAGACTTTTTTTCTTCTCTGCTACTGTTAAAACTAGAACCAATTCCTTCCTTTACACAGAAATTATTTTATATAAATAAACTAAATGACTGCCAGGAAGGCATACAAACAACACCAGCAGTTTTTTATTTTTTCTACATCAAGAACGTTCGACTATTCAGTAAGACAACTGAAAAGTATAAAGAAGGTAAGTCAAAATAAGCCAATAAAAAAAAATTTTTTTTAAAGTCAAATAACAAAAGAACAGTATTAAAACCCCAGAAAAACTTTATTTTTAATAGTATGACAACCAAAAAAATTATTCAAGCAATACAGAAACTGGCTATTTCAATCATGAATATATAAAGATCTAAACAATAGGCTAAGAATGTAATTTATTTCTTATGCTAAATCTAGTTTGTTTCTATCAGATTAATGGAGAAATATGTAGACCTTGGTTCAGGGCGCCTGGGAGGGGCTCAGCCGGTTAAGCGTCCAACTCTTGATTTTGGCTCAGGTCATGATCCCAGGGTTGTAAGATTGAGCCCTGTGCTGGGGGTGGAGCATGCTTAAGATTCCCTCTCTCTCTCTCTCTCTCTCTCTCTCTCTGCCCCTCTCCCCACCTCTCTGTCTCGCTCTCTAAAAAAAATAAAAAAGAGTACTTAAATTCATCTCTGCTTCTCCCATAATTAAAGCAAGAATCCCAAAATGTGATGTTACTAGAAGTCCAGTGAGAGAAGTATATCCTAGAATTCAACTAAATATTACAAATACAGAATCTGGGGTAGTACTGGTGACCCTATTTTCAGTATAGGAGAACAAATATAAAGCAGAGCAGGAAACAAGCAGGTGATAACTTTACTCCTACGGCATAATTTACTCACTTCCAATTCTCTATACATTCAGATTGGGGGCATTTTTATCTACTTTAAAATAACATTTACTTTTAAAAACAATATTGACTTTTCCTAAATACAAAAATATAAAAGCACTCCATTGGGGATACAGACCTAGAAGTTGTTTCTGGAGCACTTCCAGTACCAGTCTGATCTTTGCGAAAACTTCAGACGGTGACGGATGTTCCAAGTCAGTCATTACAGACTCAAAACGAATAATAATGATGTTAGGCTGGCTTTCTATAATAGCATAAAGCGATGGGCAAGATGCCAGAGGCCTAAGGATATACTTCAGCAGCATCTGACCTGAAAAATTATATGAACATTCATCAGAAATCACTGGAACAAACTTTAAAAAAGCAAGCATGCCCCCCACCACCACCAAAAAAGATCTTTGAACCTAACAATAAAAATACATATCCTGTGACATCACACACCACTCATTATGCACTGCAGGTTTTCCCACTGAAGTTCCCCAGACTGTCTACAGATTTTTATTTAAATCACTCAAGTCAAATCAAATAAATAGCAGCAGCTGGTTTTAAAAAAGGAAAAAAGAAAAGTCAAGGAAGGATCCAAGACCTTAATAAAAAGGGTAGTATTTATGAGAATTCCATTTGATGACTCATAAGGCCAAAGCCTAGGATCCATCATCAATATTATCTAGAGAATATTTTATAAACTTCTCTGTCACTCCTTTAACACCATTCTGAGATTTCATGAAAATGAAACAAAGTAGTATGCCTTACCAAACGATTTCAGCTTCATTTGTAGCTCCCCAAGAATAGAAAATGCCAAGAGGACAGAACTGATTGGTGGCACAGGGGTCTTCTCTTCTTTCTGAGACTGTTCAATGCATAAATGAAGTTCTGTTTGCAGGCAAGATTCCAAGTTGCTGGTATCTAAGAAAAAGGGGGAAAACATCAGCTGTCTCAGCAATACAAGATATTCCCACTTCTATTCCCCAGAGATCATTTTCTACTGAGATTCCGAAATTTGGGTTTTATTACAATATACTTCTAATGTAACCAAATTTTAATTATGACATATGTGTCCTTGGCATCACTTTAAAACAGGAAATGACTGTTTTTGGTATATTCAAAGAATCAAACTAAATGCAAAAGCAAGATGATATGCCTAATAAATGCTTATTAAATGTGTATCGAGAGAAGGTAAGGAATGACAAGTGGGGTCCTAGTTTTACTTAAGATCTCTTTAATGTTCTTTCTTACTGAGTATAGAGACTAGCCTGCCTAGTAAGTTTAACAAGAAGGGTGTATAATAATAACAAAGAATTAACATGCCTGTTAGCTTCTCTTAATTTTAGTCTGCCTGCAAATATAGCCCAAAATTTTCTAGGTTACTTCCTTCAAAATATCTGAAATACATACACGTGCGTGTCTATATACACACATACATATTTAGTGAATTCGGAGGCCCAAGTGGATATGGGAAAGGGTTTGGGGGACACTGAAACAAATTAAATTTCAAGATTCAATACTAGAAAATATACAAGGTGTAATGGCATGTCCTTTACATATATTTTCAGAGGTTTTACTGTAAACAAGACATCAAAGAAGGCTTGCACCTACAAGTGAGCAGAGAGCCTGAGAGCCAAGCAGCATAAAGCAAAGCCAGGGCCAAAGTAATCCTATTTCTTCATCTTGCAAAGCACCCCCTACCTCATGATTTTGCCACCACTTTTTCCCCGAGGACTGAAAAAAACGGAGCCAAAGCCCTGTCCCACTGACCCCCCTGTCTTCTTTCCTCACCAAGAAAGAAAATTGTTGAACAGCTTTTCAAAGCTTTCTAGCCAAGGTAAACTGTTGGGATAAGGGCTATTGGGAATGGGTGTACCTACAACGCAGTGGAGACTCTGTGCGGTCTTAACTGCCTCCTCCGCTGCACCCTGATCACGTGAACCCACCCACCCAGTCACCGTCCCCCACTGTGCTCCTTCCTCGTGAAGAGGACAGAGAGATGCAAGGGAAGTAAAGTGAGGAGCTGGTCCTAACATGCATTCTGCATAACAGAACTCAGTGCAGTGGAGACTGATAAACAAAACCTCCTTATCCACCAGTAAAAAATATTTAGAATAGATTCAGAGGCCACACTGGTTCAGGCAGATGAAACAAAGCAGTCCACCTGAGGTCAGCAGCACCTTTTGATGGTGGGCACTTCCACACAATCAGCTTCTGCCACTCTTCTCCAAGGTGATAGAGGATGTTTTGTTTCTGTATCGTGAGCTCCATGCTGAGAGATTTCAACATTTTTAAATCAAAGCATTTTCTGGATTTCAGTAACTTCAAGCATTTCTGTGCCTAGAAGTGAAATGGAATCACCATTAGACATTCCATCTGGACTCAGAGCAATGAGAATATACTGGTATAATGATAAGGAATACATGGAACACAAAATTTACTAAAAACAAAAACAGTACTAATTGCTTATATTGTGGAGAAAGTGTTTAGTACCTCTTCCAGACACTGAGCAGCAGTGACATACTTCTTCTCCGTTAATGCACAATTATATTCTTCAATAGCAGTAGAAAACTAAAACGATAAGCATAGTTATTAAGTATTTTGTTTTATACATCCTATTATTTCAAGTCTGTCTGCTTGTTTTTAACATACGAAAAAATACCTTAGAGTCAGGGGGATACACATTTAATAATAAGACCAAATGGAAAAAAATGACTTTCTCACCAGCAAAACACTAAAGTTTGAGTTGAGTTTACTGACCTGCTGCAGCTGCTTAAGCAAACTTAGGACTACTGAGTCTCTTTCCAACTGTTGCTTCAAGTCTGTAAATTCAGCAGTTGATACATGAAGATCCCGGCGAACCTAATCCACACATCAAAGGTAAGTACTTTTAAGCTATACTACATCTAAGAAATAAAACATTTATAACTAATCAGTAAGATTTATTAGGTGAACATAATTCATGCTGAAATTTAAATGCTGGTTAAGATTGGAATAACAACAACAAAAAATCACAGAATGTATTAGAAGAGATCTTCAGCAGTTCACTTAGTCCAAACCATTACCCTATGCAGCAGTACCCACTGCCACCAACATAACAGGCCCATGTCACCACCCAGCTTTAATTTAAGCAGTATTTTTCATCAGAGAGCTCATCCACCTAGATGACTACAGGGGCACCCCCACTGCCATGTGACAACTCATTCTACAGCTGATAGCTCTAACTACTAGAAAGATTTTATGCTGAGTCAGAATCCACCTCCCATTCTGTCCCGCCTTTTCAAGGACTTTGCACTATCCATTCTTCTTTTCCATATCTTTACCTCTTCCTAATTCATTCTTCATTCATGAAATATATACTGATTGAATACCCACTAGAGTATCCCCCATCTTTGAAAAAAAATTCCCTCCACCTCAGCAACCCCTATTTCTCAGTGGCTACCTTATTTCTCTCCTCCCTCTCACAAACAAGCTTCTTGCAAGAGTGATCCATGCTCACTGTCTTTACTTTCTTCCTCCTCATTCATTCTACAACTCACTGAGATCTGGTTTCTACCCCCACCATTCCATCAAAACTATTCCAAAACAGTGCCCCAAACACCAATCAACTCCTTGTTGCTAAATCCAAAGCAAACATCATCAGCATTTAACTGTTTATTAGTACAGTTACTTTCCTTCCCTTAGTTCCCAGAAATTATTCTCCACTGATTTTCCTCCTAGCTCTCTGGCCATTCATTTTCTTTGGGGAACTTCATCTTCCCTCTGACCACTTCATACAGATTGACAGTCCTCTCTCCCTGGCCCTTTTCCTACTCTGAACCAGTGGTTCTCAAAAAACAATAGTATTTTCCACCCACTCGCATCTAGGGACATCTGGCAGTGTCTGGAGACTAGTCGTCACAACTGAGGGAGTTCTATTGGCATCTAGTGAGTAGAGGCCAGAGATACTGCTGAATATCCCACAATGCACAGGATAGCCCACCACACCAAAGAACTATCCAGCCCCAAAAATCAACAGTGCCGAGGTTGAGAAACCCTGCTCTATACAGTCTCTTTGGATAATCAAGGCTCGTGGCTTCCATTTCTAAAGACTCCTATCCACATCACTTTCCTAAGCTCCAAACACGTATATGGATGGGTGATGTGTAAACTGTCAACTAAAAGCCATTTTTCTGTTGCCCCACAGTAACAGCACACGGTTACCTGACTGTAGCCTCTCTCAGTGGAGTGTGACCATGTGTCTAAGATCTCACCAATGAAATACAAGCAGAAGTGATGTGCACCATTTCCAAGTCTGAGTCAAGAAAACAGATGTGCCTCCTCCGCGCCCTCTCTTTGCTCTTAACCTCTGTACAAAATGCTCAGTCTGCCCACTGCTGTAATAAATTGTCCTTCATCTCTCACCCAAGGAGTTTCACGTCTTCTAGTAGCATCCATGAAATTGTGGCAGGCTAACTAGCTAACTTGCAAGTAGATTAAAATCTCAGATCCCCTCACATTCTTGACTGTGTAGAATCAGCCTGGCAGCCTGGACTACTACAGTCAAAATGCCATTTGAGCCACTGCATTTCAGGTCTGTCTCTCCCCCCGCCCTCTTTTCATTTCTTTTTGAAGTCTGGCCTTCATCTTAATACACTCCAATTGTGCAGCTCCATTTGCATATCCCACAGGCACCCCACAAAAACGTACTCCTTCTCTGGATTCTCTTTTCAGTGAATGGCACATCAGTGGCCTCATTCTCCATGATCCTTGACTCCTCCATCCTTCACTCCCCACATCAAGTCCCAAAGATCCCATCTCTTAAATGTCACTAGGATTCATCCTCATCCTCTACTCCACCCTCAGTGCCACTGACTTTGGAGCAGGCCCCCATCCTTTCTTCCCTGATTCGTTTAACCACCTCGTTTAACCATTTAACTGCAGCTCATTTCCCTGTCTCATTCTCCTCAAGTCTTTTCTTCAAACTGCAAGCAGAATGGGATTCCTAAAATTCAAACCTGATGCCATCGAGATACTGTCCGCACTGCTTAACCTGATAGACAAGGTCCCTGTTCACCTTTCTATTCTCATCTTGTGTCCCTTACCACATGCTCTCTAAACATGAGTCACGTGGAATTTCTGCAGCTCTCCGAAAGTGACATCTCTCCATTCCATCTATGTCTCTGCAATGCTGTCCCCAGTGTCCACCTAAAACACCCTTCCTCTTTGCCTAACTACCTATCACTTCAGGTTTTGGTCTGATACTATTCCGTACAGGAAGCCAAGCTTAGCTATATTTTCCCTCTATTTCAATTATTCCTATTTAATGTGTATCATATTATTTAGTCATCTACATTTGGCATGAGATTCATATATTGAAATAAAAAACTGTCATGTTCAGTAACTAACACAGTATTCAGCACCTTGTAGACGCTCAATAAGTATACCAAATGACTGAGTAAATCTCTTCACAATATCTATCTACTAAATCTCATGCTCCTTCCCCAGCCATAGTTTGAATCTTACTAGGGCTAATCATCCTCAGTTTCTTTCACTGTTCTTCCAATGACACAGTGTTCAGGTATGGACCTTCTCATTTAGACCAGACCTTTCAAAACACACCAACCAGAATTGAATAAATTTCACCAACCGTAATCTGGTCAGCTAAAGGTACAGACAGCCCATGATTCTCTTATTCCAGACACTGCATTTCTAATAGTACAGTCTAAGATTGCACTATTGCCTCACAGATTAAACAATCAACTAATGACAAATACACCTTGAAAATATTATTTGAACTGTGCCAGAATTGTAGAGTAACAGATTTATTTTTATTAAAGCCTCTAATCAGAATGATTGATGAACTGGCTGTTAAATAGATTTTCCAGGTAACTAGAAATCCCCATCTGTGATTGAAGTTTTGTAACAAACTTCTGAAAAACACAACTGCTCACTTTCTTTCTTTAGTGACTATCACATAGAGAAAAGACTTGGGCATCTTTCCTTGAGGACTTTGAAAACATTTCACCATCCTGATCTGGGATGTCAATGAGCCCTGCCCAGTAATTTAGCAATAGATACAGAAGGCCTCTAAGATTACACTTGTTTAAACCTTTAGTATCAGCTTTCCTTGCTTCAAATGACTATGTTTCCTAAAAGTAAAATACAGGAAAAAATCCTGGTGAAATAATATATGTGAAAAATGTTTTTAAAATTATAAAGTGGTTATTTTTGTTTCCAGACTGGCTTACTTCTTTTTGTGATGACTGCACTCCGGCAAACATCTTAAGTATTTCTAAACCCCACCAGACCTTCTATAAGAAGCACAGCAAGGGGCGCCTGGGTGGCACAGCGGTTAAGCGTCTGCCTTCGGCTCAGGGCGTGATCCCGGCGTTGTGGGATCGAGCCCCACGTCAGGCTCTTCTGCTATGAGCCTGCTTCTTCCTCTCCCACTCCCCCTGCTTGTGTTCCCTCTCTCGCTGGCTGTCTCTATCTCTGTCAAATAAATAAATAAAATCTTTAAAAAAAAAAAAAAAAGAAGAAGCACAGCAAGCACTGACCCAACACAGTGACCTGTCACCAGACAGGCAAGGATTCTTTGTGTGTCCAGATAAAGTGGCTTTATGACAGGAAGCAGAGTGGTTGTAATTGGCAAATCAAGCCAATTTTTCAGGAGAAGGCCAAATGACCAAGATTATGCTGAGGCTGGAATGTGTGGAGGCCATAACAGAATGCTGGTCATTAAGAGATGCAAGCATTTTAAACTAAGAGACGAGGAAAGGCCAAATGATCCAGCTTTATTTTGAAGACAATAAAATTCTGAGATTATTTTTTTAATTTATAAAGTGTTATTCAAATGCAAGACATTATTATTATAGCTTTAAAAATTTACTATGAAAATTGTTTATAGTTTTGGAAAATATTTCTATTTTAAAATTGGAAGTTAGTCTAAAATTATCTAATGCAACTTCCATTGACCAATAAGGAAAGTGAGGTCTTGAAAACTTTTACACAATATTGAATTGTCTGAGGAATCAGGCCTCTGAACTACTACCCTACAAACCTAACCAAAAGAATGAACGATTTTTACCTCACTCTCTATCCTGGATTTCAGCAGGTCAATGTCCTCAGATAGCTTATCCACTTGGGTAACGAGGTCCTGTGCGCTTTGCATGCTAGGCAGGAATTCACTATACTTCTTGCTGATCATAGTGCACACCTCACCCTATAAAATAAGACAGAAGAATTACAGTGGGATGAGTACAAAACTCTATTAAAAATATACAGCTCGTCTTCCATAAGGAATCCTCCATATTGGAGCCTTCTTGCCGGTTACCCACACCCCATCACTTTTCCTCCAAGTCAAAGGGTTTCTTTGAAAAACACGTTCTTTCCACCCTTAAGGATCCTATAACATTATTAGGATGCAAGAAGAAAATAGTCACCAAATTCCAGGATTGCCCAAAAGTTGTACAAATCCTGCAAAAGAAAAGGGGGAGCCAGAAGTTCTCATATTAAACTAGATTAGCTCAGACTACAGCCACCAACTTTAATCATATACCTACTAGAAAAAGCAAGTGGATAAATTAAATCCACAATCTGCATACTTCAATCTATGAAATTCTATCCTCTTGCTTATAAAATTTTAAGGCCTAATCTTAAAATTTTAACTTAACTTGAGCTTCATCAATAAACAAATTATTGAATACTCTGCACTGAATGCTTTGGAAAATACCAGAAAAAAATTATGTCTGCCCACAAATAAGTTATTTTTAAGTAGGAAAAATACTATACACTTAAGTAACCAGAATATAAAAATGTAATATAGGAAAAGAGTTAATGTCTTCCAGAAACACAAACACCTCTGCTTGGAGATACTTTTCATGCATGAAACTAGATTGGAGATTGGACATGAAAAGTGGGTAGAAATACTATAGGTAAAGATGAAAAAATGGCCACATAAGCAAAATTTGGGAACCAGGAAAAATACTGAGTCTGCTTGGAGCATGGAAAGTAATAGTCAGTTGGCTGAAGTTCCAAGTTGGTGAAGGAAACCCAGTGAAAGGAAAGTTAGGTCTGGAACAGTAGAAGCCTTGAGTGCCATGCTAAGGTAGCTTAATAGTCTTTCCCCCACGTAAAAAATGGTGAAAAACCCTAAAGCTGTGTTGAGGAAGAGATGGCCCCCGTAACATGAATACTTACAAGTCGAGAATCGATTTTTGTGAAATCAAGGGCTGTGAGGAAGACCTACTTCTTGTGCCTTTATGATAGGGTGCCAAACTTGCTCCCTGAAATCCAGACTTAATGCGGGTGCACACAACTTTAAATGAAAGCAAAAAAGATGTGGGCAAATATTCGCAAGGTAAAGATACAAATACAGAGTGAAACTGTGAATGGCGATATGCTTTTTGGGTTTCTATCAATATCAAGACAGCAGGGTCCACTGAAGCATTCTTTATATGTTTTACAACACTCAGACCAGCCTCAAAGGACTTAGGGATGAAGACCAGAGTTCCATTAACAGGTTGACAGACTGGAACAACAAAAATTTCAGAGAGGAGAATAGTACAATTCTCCCAAAGCTATTTTATTCATCAGCAAATGGCATAAGAAGGAATGGGCAGAGGAGATAAACACAAATCAGGGAGGTGGTCCTGTCCTCACTTCTCACATGCTCCCTCCCTAGACACCTCGGGGCTTCCAGACCCACCTCTCCAGCTGGTTCCCTCAGTCTTCCTCCAAAGCTCCCGACCCCTCCGTTCCCCACCCTAACTCCGCGGCCCGGCACTACCCGGCCACCGCCTCCTCCTCCCCCTACGCGCCAGGCCTTCGCATCTCCTTACTCCCCAACCCCTGTCTGGGCTCCCCTCCGGGCCGCTCCTCAATGTACACACTTCTCAGCCCTCCCACTTTGCATTCCTCCCACTCAGCCCCTACACCTGACTGCTTATACCCCGTCTCTCTGCCCTTAGCCCCCACTCCTTTCCCTGTCCCTCCACAAACGACCCGGCGTCCCTTTTCAGTCAGCCCCCGGCTGCAGGGCCTTCACCTTGATCTCCTCCACCCGCCGGGTCAGGCGGCTGATCCGAGTGCCCAGATCCTCCTTCTCCAGCCTCCCCGAGTGTGCCAGAACCTCCGTCACGAACGAAGCCATCGCCACGACTGGAACCAACACGAACAGGGTCACTCTCCTGCGGCCAGCGCGGCAGCCCCAGTCCCGCCGGCGGGGTTGGAGCGCGGCCTGCCGGGAAACTGAGTCTCGCGGGGTCCAGACAGTGGCTCTGAAGGCGAGGCCGCACTACAACTCCCAGCAGGCACCGCGACTGTCCTAGGGTGGAATTTCCACGGTGTCCGGTAGCTGGCAAACTGGGGAAGACGCGTTTCCCTCCCTGGCTGTTTTCAAATAGCTTGTTTCCTCCCGCCTGTTTTTCGCTAGAAGAAATGAAATCTTTGTACTTAAAAACCAGTTCCTAAACGAAACTTTCTCAACTTCAAAAGGCTTAACTGTGAAATTTATCGAGCTGGAATACCCGAGGAACCCACCTTGATCTTTTTTCGTTAAATATTCACCCTCACGGGCTGCAGTGGCCATCAGAGTCTATATGAATAGTGCCCTCTGGAGTTGTGCAAACGAAGTGGCCCACCTCATAAAAAAATCTGACTAAATTGCACTCTTTTATGTTGCATGGTTTACAATGTAATCTATGTACATACATTACATACCTATGTGCATATATTACATATAGACTACATCTGTGCAACAAATGCACATGTATTCCTTCTATGTAGCACATTACATGTTTATATTTTTTTAAGATTTTATTTATTTATTTATTATTTAATTATTATTTAATTATGAGGGAGAGAGAGAGCGCGCATACGTGAGCCCAGAGGGAGAGGAGAAGCAGACTCCTTGCTGAGCACAGAGCCTGACTTGGGGCTCAACCCCAGGACCCTGAGATCATGACCTGAGCTGAAGGCAAACGCTTAACCAACTGAGCCACCCAGGTGCCCCCATTACATATTTATATTGTTTATATTATTTATATTACCTAAGCATAAATAACATTAGTACTGTGTAGAGTAGAACAAGATACTTAACACTTTCTATCAGAGGTTACAAATCAAGTTTACCAAAAGTTTTAAAAAATTGTTTCATTATTTACATATATTATATACTGAAAGATGTTCACAATATACTATGTACACGATGATTGTTTTTTTAAAATAAATAGATACAGATACATATATGGAGATAAAGGATGTACACCAAATTATCTGAGTGGCAGACTTAAGGTATTTTTTTTCTCTTTTTTGTCCTGTTTTCCTATTTTTCTGTCATAAACGTGTATTGCTTTGATTAAAATGTCATCTTTAATTTTTTATTTTTTTATTTTATTTTTTTTTTAAAGATTTTATTTATTTATTCGACAGAGATAGAGACAGCCAGCGAGAGAGGGAACACAAGCAGGGGGAGTGGGAGAGGAAGAAGCAGGCTCATAGCGGAGGAGCCTGATGTGGGGCTCGATCCCAGATCGCCGGGATCACGCCCTGAGCCGAAGGCAGGCGCTTAACCGCTGTGCCACCCAGGCGCCCCATCTTTAATTTTTTAAAAGGTGTCTGGTGAGGGTTGACCCCAGGTAGATGCTGCCGCTAAAGTCCTTGTCAATTTAAAGTGTCTGTAGGACTATCTGCTTATCCCAGCGAGGCAAGGTCAGCTTTCTGTGACATGAGCAAAGGAAATGAAACTGGGGTGAGCCAGGAAGCACAAAGAATGGCCATAACCGTGCTGGGAAGGCGTCTCTCCCTAAAAACCAAATCAACTTCTGTTCAGTAGACTTGTCAACCTCACTTTGAGTTGTAAATGCTACTACTTCTAAATGCCCAGTGAGAAAGAAGGACCTGCAGGGGACATTCCTGAAAACTCATATATTTATTGAGCAACTGCTGTAAGACAGACACTGGGCTAGGCTGGAAATCCAAAATGTATGAATAAATAATCCCAGGAAATATGATCATTGCCATCTTGAAGGTAAACGAGAGATCAATCCAGATTTTGTGGGGCCTAAATCTTATCCAGGTGCTGGGAATGGGAGGACTCTTTAAGGAAAAGAATAGAAAATACAAAATTAGGTGCAGGCCTAAGAAGGGGCCTGTACAAGTATCGGGCCCTGAAGCTAAATCCACCTGTGAGGAAGATACAAAGGGCAGAGGAAATAATGGAGGAGGAGCACCCAGTCTCTGATTGAACCAGAAAAGTCTCACAGTAAGAAGGAATCTGAGCTGAGGATGGAAGGAGGCGCCACTTTGAGGTTGAGGTTCTGGAATCTTCTGCAGGAAACTAATCCATGAATCAGACCCACAGATGCAACTGCAGAGCTCCGCCTCTCCCTGGGCAGAGAGGCCACTGGATAAGCTGCAGACTGCCCCTCAAGTTTGCAGGGAAAGGCCGGGAAGAGCCAGAGTTAGACTGAGGAAGGAGAACAAAGAAGGAATGGAGTGGGATTGCTATACACAGACAGTACATGCAGGCCTGAATGAATATTTGAATAGATAAAAAGAAATTAATAAAATGAATGGGTTCCATTTTCCCTCACTAACCTGACCTCCTTCGTAGTTCACACTTCTCCTGGTTTACATGTCTCCCAACTCACAGATTTTCACAAATCGTCAAGAAAAGACTCTGAAAGGGGCGATGCATAGTATTCTGCCATTGTGTTGATTAGAACATGCGGTTGTTACAAAAGCAGCAGAAGGAGCCTACAGTTTGAGAGAGCACCCCATTTGCTTCAGAACAGTGTGAAGGGCGGGATGCGGATGGTGGATGTGGGCACACGTGAAACGAGATCGGTATGAGTGGATAACTTCTGAAGCTGGGTGGTAGGACATGAAATTTCTTTTTCCATTTGCTCTACTTGTGTATGTATTTGAAACTTCCTATATTAAAACATAAAAGAGAAAGAGGGCCTTTGAGATGATTCTGATCACCTCCCTGCACCCACACACCACTGATAATCTGATCAGACTGTATTGAGGCATCATTCAGATAAAGTCAAGGTACTGTTTTCTTAGATCCTTCCTCCCTCCCCTTCCTAGTGCACCACAGGACAATCAGTAGCTTAAAATATGAATAGGGGAATACTTTGGGCAACATGTATGTCTTCATTATAAGAAATCCCCATTTTCTTCAGTGTTTTGCAGTAAAGATGAACCGCGCCCACGTGCAGTGTCAGCGCAGTGCATGGGGGGTCACTGTGGCGGCCTGGAGACAGGGACATGAAGTGACACGGCCTGAAAACGCCTTGCTCAGGAGCTAGATCTGTTGCTTACCAGCTGGGGGACCCTGGCACGTTCCCTAACATGCATCTCACAGTGGTGGTATGAAAATTCAATAAGGATGAAGTATCTGGTCAGAAGTCTGGCGTTTAGCCATACTCAATAAATGCAAATTATTTCCTCTGCTGTCAAAACCTGCCTCTCGGAGCAGCAACACATAGGAATGACAGCTAGCATGAGCACCGCCTCTTACAGCTACCGTCCTACGGCGGCAGGAGCTTGGGCAGGCAGCCCTTCCCTCCTGGCGGGTTCAGGGTCTGGATAGCTTCCTTGGATGGGATATTTCCCATTTTCTTCCTGCTTACCAAAATATTAACTGATACACTTATACAATGTATAAAATACTTAGATAATCACAAATAAGGAAATAAAAACTATCCATAATCCTTCCACTAAAATAACCATGGTTAACATTTTGTGGTATATAATATGTACACATGTAGATATAGATAATACACTCTTTTTTAAAAGTGAGCTTGTACTCCCCATGCTCTATACACTGACTGGCCGCTGGCCTGTCTCACTTAACGGTGAATCAAAAATATTGTTCATGTCATTGAAATTTCTTCTACAACACTTTACAATGGCTGTCCAGTACTAACCAATATTTCAATGGACATTTTCATAATCTCTGTATATATTCACAATAAAGTAGGGTAAGTTCCTGGAGGTAAGGTGCTGGGTCAAAGTAAGTGCATATTTAAAAGTATGAAATGTAAGGGATACCTGGGTGGCTCACTGGGTTAAGCATCCAACTCTTGGTTTCGGCAGGTCATGATCTCAGGGCCCGTGTCAGGCTCCGTGCTCAGTGGGGAGTCTGCTTGAGGATTTCTTTCCCTCTCCCTCTGCCCCTCCTCTCTCTCTTTCTTTCTCTCTTTCTCAGATAAATAAATAAATATTTTTAAAAAAATCTTAAAAAAAAGTATGAAATATGAAGTCATGTTGCCCTCCAGAAAGATTACATCATTGTATATTCCCAGAACATCATTATCATCTTGGAACTGGGGAGTGATTTTACCTCCAATTTATGAATTTACTCACCCAGTAGATACCGATGGTTTACTGTCTGGCTTTTTTTTTTTTTTTTTTTTTTTTTTTTGCCTCTCATGAGGCCCTCCCTCAGAACCCACGCCCACATCCGATCTCGGGCACACCCCCTAAACCCAACGTTGCCAAGTTCCCGGCACCTGCTTCAGGTGCTGCCTAAAAACTGAAACGAGAGCCCTCCCCAAATGTGAAAGACCTTCCACTGGGCCTCCCCAAAAGTACTCCCCGCTGACCAGTCACCGAGCCACCTGTCCTTTGCTTTCTGCCTCTGTAGTGGGAAGAGCATGGCCTGGAGTTTCCGCGGGAAAGCCCAGCTTGGAGGACTGCTCCTCTCCCTTCTCGGCTGGGTCTGCTCCTGTGTCACCACCATCCTGCCCCAGTGGAAGACTCTCAATCTGGAACTGAATGAAATGGAGACCTGGATCATGGGACTTTGGGAGGTCTGCGTGAATCAGGAGGACATTGCCGTGTGCAAGGCCTTTGAGTCCTTCTTGTCTCTGCCCCAGGAGCTCCAGGTATCACGCATCCTCATGGTAGCCTCCCATGGGCTGGGGCTACTGGGACTTCTGCTCTCTGGCTTTGGGTCTGAATGCTTCCAGTTTCGCAGGATCAGATGGGTATTTAAGAGGTGGCTTTGCCTTCTGGGAGGGACTTTGGAAGCATCAGCTTCAGCCACTACCCTCTTTCCAGTCTCTTGGGTGGCCTATGCCACAATCCAAGACTTCTGGGATAACAGCATCCCTGAGATCGTGCCTCGCTGGGAATTTGGAGATGCCCTCTACCTGGGCTGGGCTGCTGGGACTTTCTTGGCCCTCGGCGGGTTACTCCTCATCTTCTCAGCCTGCTTGGGAAAAGAAGATGTGCCCTCTCTCCAGATGGCTGGCCCTACAGCCCCACCATTCTATGCCCCAGCAGACGAGTCCAATGACTCCTTCTATCTAACACCAAGACCTAAGAACCTATTCATCTAGGAACTGCTACTGCCAAGGAATCTCTGGAATAAAGAAACGTCAGTAGAATCCTTTCTCTTCCTTATCCTTCAATACTCTATATTTATTTGCCTATATGGGGGTGGTAGTCACTGTCCCATTTGTTAAGGATTTGACTATCTTGGTGATCCAGTATTTCAGAATGAAAAATCAAGGCAGAATTTCTAACAAACTTGTTTTTCTGATTTAGATTTTACTTGTTTAAAATGCTTTTAAACTCATTAATTATATACCTGATTCATTACTAAATATATTGCAAAAGTACATCTTTCATGGAAAATCTAGTGTGAATAGTCACTGTAGATAAAAATAGAAATGCTGTGGGGGCGCCTGGGTGGCTCACTGGGTTAAGCATCTACCCTCGGCTCAGGTCATGGTCTCAGGGTCCTGGGATCGAGCCTGTGTCAGGCTCCCTCTCCTTCTGCCCCTCACACACCCCCTGCTCATGTGCGGACTCTCTCTCTCTCAATAAATAAAATGTTAAAAAAAAATGCTGGAGAATATGCCTTGCAAATGCAACTGAATTATCGGCCCCGTATAGAACCTTAACGTAGGAAGCTTCCTCGTGTTCGTTCTCCTTCTCAGGTACTCAATTCGAAGGGGAGCTTCACAAGACCTGTGTGGTTCTGTGGATTCGTAATAGCCCAGAGGGAAGACATGTTCTTGTTTCTGCTATATTGTGAGGCTGTAAGTGGTTGGCTCTGTCTTTCCAGCGTGAAGTTAAGAAATAGTGTGAATGAGTCGTAGGGTGAGCAACCGTCCTGGTTTGCCCAGTACTGGGCACTTTCGGTGCTAATGCTAGGAGAGTCCCAGGCACACTGGCACAAAGTGATCACCACAGAGTGCCTGTGCCAGGAACTGCCCGGTGTGGGTGGGCATGGATGTAGGGAGAGTTCGCAGCTTCTCAGAACTGTCTTCTGCCACAGGCAGAATCACGTTATAAATCCTTTAAAATGGAACCCCAGTGTCAGCAGATCTACCCAGGTTGTGGCTATAAATAAGGTCCCCTTCACAACAATGACCCCGGTTCCTTCGCTTGTCCCACCCGCCCTGGCGGGCCCGCGGCCTGACTACCCTGCCCCCAGGTCTTCCTCAGGCATCTGTGCGAGCCCTCAACGAGGAGCCTCATTACTCACAGACGTGTGTCAGCTGAAATCACTACGCGTTACCCACCCCGTTCCTCTCACTGCCAACTGTCCCCCACTCCCTTAATCAGTCGACAGAGTCGACAATTCCTGCAGGAGAATAAAGGTGCTGGCTCCCAATGTCCCCAGGCGGGTCACTTGCCAAGCTCAGAGGCAGGCCCGATGGCTTGCAGAACTGAGGAGTCATCCCCCCCCCGCCCCGCACAACCCCCTAAACCACCGCTGGTGCTGCGCTTCGCCTGCTGAGCTCCAAGGCCTCACCTGCTCGTGCTCCCTTGCCTTGAGCTCCTCCATCAAGTGGCCCTGGCATCTGCAGACAGCCGCTGCTCAAGCAGGAGTGCACACCTCAACACGAGTATAAACAAGTCTGCCAGCGTAGCCCAGGCCAATTCCCTCCTTAGAGAAATAACATGGGTTTTGGGTTTGTTTTCCTGAGGAAACGAGTCTGCCCAGGGGCAACTTCATCTCCAGCAACGTTTACCTTCTTACCCAGAGTGGGCTTCTCTCTGGGAGCCATGCTTTCTCCAGAAAGCACCTTTCCCATTTATGTATGTCCTTTGCGTATGTCCCCTGTATGTCCACAAAACCAAATGACCTTAGGCAAGTAAAGTTCTGAGCATAAAAGAACAGTTTGCACCAAGGTCATATTCTGGCTTTCTATGGTTCAATTTCGTCAACTCCTTCTCAGGAATGAGGCTCAGATATCCAAGAGTTATCCCTGGATCCCACAGGATCTCCCAGATGGACCCATCTCATCATTCATCCATCTGGTCATTTATTCATTCATTTAACAAATACGCACTGAGCACCTGCCATACGCCCGGCACTGCGCTGGGAACCGGGAATGACATGGTAAAAGACACAATTTATCCCTGCCCCTCATAGAGGCAGATAGGGGAGAGAAATAGTAATGTGAAATCCTTAGATAAAGGGAAATTGTAACCATGACAAACTTGACAGATTCAGAAAGTATATGCTTCTACAAGATCCCGTGATAGGAGAAATTGTAACCCAGTCAGGGAGTCGTGGACAGATACCCTAAGGAAGTGATAACTGGCTAAAAACTGAAGGCTGGAGAGCTGTTCTGGATGAAGAGAGAAAAGTGTAGAAGGTAAGGCCAGTGAGGCAGGAAGAAGCCGGATCTTGCAGAGACTCTCTGTCCCCTTATGGAGCACTGGCTCTGTCTTCAGGACCACAGGAGGCTGAGCATGTGGCCAGGAGTAGGAACTCAGCCCCCAGGTGACCACAGCCATACCTGCTCCCCCTCCTCTCACACCTCATCCCCACTGACACAGTTGTGCAGGGTTTCAGTTTACAAAACACCTCCACGAATTTTGGTACTTTTACTTAACACATCTTGAGAGGGTTTTTTTTTGAGGTTGGGAGAGCTGATATTCTTTGTTTTGCTAATGAGGAACTTGAGATTCAGAAGCTTTGGGCAACATGCCCACGGTGAGTCATTAGCTGCTTGGGACTAGAATCTGGGCCTGCAATGCCAGGGCAATCTTCCTTCACCCCATCCTGTTGCTTCATGAAGACAGGGTGCTGAGCCAATCTACCAGACCAAAGGAAAAACCGGCACAGAAGCAGAAGAAAAAATCAAAGACCTGCAAAGAAAAATCTTGTCCTTTGTGCTTTTGTTGATGCTTCAATAGGGTTTTTGTTGCCAGGTGGCTCACCTGTTCCTGCTGGTGGCTCACAGCGCTCATCCTAATCCCATGTTTGCAGGTGCTAATGGCATATTTATCATCAGCATGTGATCGTGGCTTCCACTGCCAAAAAAAAAAAAGAAAAGAAAAGAAAAGAAAGAAAAGAAAAGAAAAGAAAAGAAAAGAAAAGAAAAGAAAAGAAAAAGAACACAAACTACAAAACTAAAGATTTGTTAAGAAAATATTTTGTCTTCCTAATTCTTTTTATAAAGGACACAAAAGCACTTTTTTAAAAAATGGGGATGGGATGGGGATCGTTGATTGATTCCCAAGTAATCAACAGCATGTCACTCCCAGAAGGGAATGTGAATCCACGTTTAGAGAAAGAGTCTGAGGAAGGAGATGTGTTTCACTTAAAACCACCACTGTTTTCATCTACCTGCTTTGTAGGGAAAATAATGAGAAATAAAAATAGAGCTAATTAAATCTTAGCTTCAACTCAGCCTTTTCTCCTAAAGACTTGCAGCAAATCATCCTAACATTAGGAACATTTCTTTATTGCGGTTGCCCATGGAGAGCTGTGTGTTGTCATGTGTATTAGAAACAGCAAAGGATACCAGTCAATCAGAATTCCAAGTCAAAAGCTTTTATTATGTGCAAAGCATTGTGAGAAAATAACTCAGGGACTCACCAAATTTGATGTCGTTGGAATTGGATGTGCCTCAGTGCCGTCTTCTCCAACAGCCTGCCTTGGGTCTGAAACCTTCACCAGTAGCAGCTAAGGCATTCCAGAAGGCCCATATTGAAATACTCATCTGTTACCCTTGTGAGCCTTTGAGACTAGATCTAGAGAAAAGGTCCTAAGGGAAGCCAATGTGGGTTAGACACATTTTGGGATGGGAGAGAAGTCAGAAATAGTTTCATGAGCTTCTGGACAAGAGATGTGTCTTAGCAGCTAGGAGTAAGACAATAAGACAGAGTTAGAAAAATGTTTGTAGTTACTGGCCTCGAACATAGAACGGAAGACCTCAGAGGTCACTTTCCACTCCGATTGGATTTATTTTTTAAGCCATTCTTCTTGCTATTTCATCCAGTTTATAGAATGGACTTCTCTGTTGCTCAGAATTTTCCATAAAATCTCAAAGCTAAGGCCCATGGGAGCAATGTGCCCCCTATTCTAAAGAGAGAGGCTCAACACACAGCTTCTAAGAAGGGGCCAAGCTGGCCAACCCCATATCCAACAGCCTACATCCGAGAAGCACCCAGATTCATTAGGGAGGATTCTTGGAAGGGAATTCATAGCAGTTGGTGGGTATGGTGATGTTCCCTACCCTTCCATGTGAGGAATAGGGTGCAGATGGACCTCAAGAGAACCACGCAGAGATGGGAGTTCTTTCTAAGAGGGAAGATGGTATCTGAAACACACCCATAGCACACCTGCTGAGCTCCAGAAACTCTGTGTGTGGGCCCGTGGCTGCTGCCCGCAGGATGGTGCCCAAGAAAGTCTTTGAGAAAACCTGATCTGAGCTGTGGAGGCAGAGAGAAGGGTGCCTGATGCCCACCAAGGCGGTCTGCGGCAGGAGGCTGGCCGGAGGGGGGGCATGCTGGCAGCAGCTGCCCTGGGCCTTGTGGGGCTTTGCACAGCCCGAGTGGATGCAGTCTGGGTGACACTGTCCCAGAGCACTGCTGGAGGGGTGAATGACTTAACTAGGAGCTTAGAAGGTCTGGAAGAGGTCAGCCAGGAAGTCCAAAAGCCACATCAAAGGACAGTGCAGAGGTTTTCTACGG
This sequence comes from Ursus arctos, assembly GCF_023065955.2. Lineage (NCBI taxonomy): Eukaryota > Metazoa > Chordata > Mammalia > Carnivora > Ursidae > Ursus > Ursus arctos. The sequence continues at coordinate 9,988,161 of NW_026622897.1, forward strand.
GGTTCTCTGGAGAACCCATAAAATATCCCACACAAGAGCTAATAACCGCATTCCTGACATAAAAAAGGACATTTGAGAACCAAGAAGGTATTACTGTTTTTACTTAAAAACTAGACAACATCCTTTGCCTTCTCTTACAAAGCCTCCTCCCCCAGGCTCTAGAGGAGGCAGGAGTTGGGGGTGAGGAGGGGCATGGAGCTGGGCGAGTGGGAGGACATCCCACCGCTCCTTCCTTAACGCTAGTCCCTGACCTACAGGTCTCGGCCTGAACTCAGGTGAGAGGAGAGGCGAAACGAATGAGTAAACTTTTGATCTAGATTGGTCTGGTTCTGCAATACAGGAAAATCATTGTTTTAATACTCCCACATGACAAGAAAGCTATGCTGTCTTCCTGAGATGCTGTCAGGGGCAGGGAAGAAGAAGACCCACAGGATCATATTGGAAAGTGGCAGTGGAAACAAAAAGAAAGTTATTGACTTGCTGTACCTTCTTGAGTTCAAGCCTTTCAATAACATAAAGAAAAAAATGTATCTAAAACAGGAGAAGCAGATAGAAGATTCCATGGTTCTTCTATCCAGCATAAGCTCTGATCCCTTCAACGTTTCTCTCTCCCAGTCAGACTGGCCAATACAAACACTTCAATTTGCCAGAGGCCCATAACCCTCTAGATATCAGGTATTTAGAACCCACCTGTGGGCCCTGCACAGGTCAGGCCAACCCTTAAAATTCTCACCCTGTGACAAATTTCCCCATAAGAACTGCATCCCTAGCTCTACTCACACTGAGTCATTGCTACTTCTCTTTTTTCCTTGACTCTTAAAATATAACTACGAGGTACGTGTTTTCCTGTTTTATAGACCAGGAAAACAGGTTCAGCCAGCATTTGAACTCAGACGTGTTGGATTCTGATGTCAATATTCTTTCCATGGAACACTTTTTTTTTTTAAATTTAAATTCAATTAGCCAACATACAGTACATCACGTTTCAGATGTAGTCTTTGCAGGACTAGCCTTCAGCTGTGACTGTACATCAAAATCACCTGGGAGGCCCTCTACGCATGAACAACAGGGGTCCAGCCCAAATCTAACAAGTCGGTATCTGCAGGGTTGAAGCCCAGCTGCTGGGTTTTTTTTTTTTTTTCCCTTTCTTTAAGTGACACAGCTGACTCTGGATTGGCAGTCGAGGTTAAGAAACACTGCCTGAGAGCTTTGGGTTAAAAAAGCAGGAAAAGAAACCCACAAAATCTTACAAAAGAGAAACACAAACAAAAGCAAAATATAGTTCTTTGAAAAGACTAATAAACCCCTAATAATACTAACCAGAAAAAAGATACATGTCACCCAGTATCAGTAATGAAAAGAGACATCACTAGGACATCATAGATACTAAGGTCATTAAAAAAAGAAAGAAAAATCACGAGGTATTATGAACTGTCTGCTAGTAAAATTTAAATTTTAATGAAATGGACAAATTTCTAATAATTTCCAAAATTCACATAAGTAACCCTCCAAATATGAAAATGCTGTATGTATGAAAGAAACTGCATCCATAATGAAAAGCATGCCTGCAAAACACACAATTCTAAGCTCAGGCAATTTCAAAAATGAATTCTTCCAGACATTAAGGAAGAAATAATCCTATCTTCTCCAAACTCTTTCAGAGCACAGAAAATTAGAGAATATTTTCCAATTCATTCATTAAGGCCAGAATAACCTTAACACCAAAACCCTGACAAGGACATTATAAGAAAAGGCCACATGTATCATAAATATACATGCAAAAATCCTAAACAAAATATGAAAAATTCCAGGTACACATAAAAATATCATGAACAGTGTATATTGGCGACACATGGTTGGTTTAACATTTAGAATTAATAAATGTAATTCACACATGAACAGAAAAAAGGGAAGACCCATATAATCATTCTAATAGGTTTAGAAAAATCATTTGATAAATTTCAACATCCATTCATAATTTTTTAAAAACTCTTGGCAGGATAGCAATAGAAGGAATCTTTATTTATATAATCAATGGAATTTACAAAAAGCCTACAGCATACTTATTGGTGAGATATTGAAAACTTTCCCCCAATATTAGGGGACAAAGATGCCCATTATCACCACTTCTATTCAGCATTGTACCAGAGGCCCTCGAGTAGGTGTGATCAGGCAAGAAAAAAAAATGTTGTAAGGGCTTGCAATAAAGAAATAAAAGTCATCATTCACAGGTAACATAATTATGCACAGAGAAAATCTTAAAAAAACTACTGATCAACTATTAGAATTAGTAAGTGAATTTATCAATGTCATTGGATACAGAGTTGATATACAAACATCAATTTCTGTCTCAAATTTGGGCTCATCCTTGCAAAGGGGTCATGATAATCTTCTCTGTATTGTTCCAATTTTAGTATATGTGCTGCCGAAGTGAGCACAAAAACATCACTTTGTATCTAGATACCAGCAACAAACAATTAAAAATGTAATTCCCAAAATGACAACATTTACAATAGCTTGAAAAACCTCAAAAATCTAGGAATCAATATATGAAAGATGTGGAAGAACTAATGGGTATTAAGGGGGGGGCATGTGTTGGGATGAACGCTGGGTATTACGCATGACTGATGAATCATGGAACACTACATCAAAAACTAATATACTGCACAGAGGCTAACTGAACATAATAAAAAAGAAGGAATTAGAGAAAACCTACATAAACAGGATATATTGTATTCATAGATTAGAAGATGTCAAGTCCCTCCAAATTATCTATAGTCACTGGAAACCTAATCAAAATCCCTGGAAATCTGTGTGGGAAACTGACAAACTGATTCCAAAATTTATATGCAATACAAAAAATTAAGAATAGACAAGATGATCTTGAGGACGTTCACAACTGGACGATTTATTGTACTGGAAATCAAGACTGATAAGCTACGCAAATTAAGACAATGTGATTTTGGTACGAGCAAACATACTAATGGAACAAACAAAAGAGCCCAGAAGTAGACCCCTACATAGACACTTGATTTATGCCAAAGGCATAGCACTGGGAAAAAGACAGTAAATGGTGCTGGGTCCATCAGCTAAACAGGAAGGGTCAAAAAGCAAAACTTCCGGGAGATAACACAGAATGTCTTTATGACCTTGGATAATGATTTCCTCAACAGGGCACAACAAGCACTACCCGTGAAGGAGAAGAATGGGTAAATTGGGCTACATTAATATTAAACAGCTGTTTTCATCAAGCCATCAGGAGCAGAAAGCCAGAGTGTGAGAAGATCTATGCAATGCATATAACCAAAAAATTTTTCATAACTGGCTATTTTTTAAAACTCCTACAAATCAATATGTAGCAAGACAGTAAATCCAACAAAAAAAGTTGGCAAAAGACTTAACTAGGTATTTCACGAAAGAGAATAGCCCAAGCCAATAAGCATATAAAGAGATGCTCAACGTTGTTAGCGTGCAAGTCCAAATTAAAACAATATCACGCACCAGCTATAATGGCTAAAATCAAAAATACCGACAAAACTAAATTTTATCAAGGATATGGGGCAACTGGAGCTCGTAAACTGCGGGGAGAGGGGTTTTCAGTTGGTATAACTGCTTTGGGAAACTTAAGCAGTACCTAGTAAAGACACGGCCCTCTGTCCCTGTGACCCATATACCCTATGACCCAGGAGTTCTGCTCACAGTTCCACGCCAACGGAAATGCATTCATATGGGCATTGAAACACATGCACATGAATGCTCCCAGCAGCATTATGGGTAGTAGCCAAAAACTGGAAACAATTCAAATGACAATTAGCAGAATAAATTGTAAGGTATAGTTATACAAAGAAAGAACAGTAAACCAAGCAATGAAAATGGCTAAACTATGCTACAGTGAATTGCCCCTTCTATCCAACCTCTGCTTCGTTGGGCCCTGCCTCCTGTTCATTCATTATTTAAACTGTTGCGTCTACTTCACACTTCTTTCTTTAAGCAAGTAGGGTAAAAAAGAGTTTAAACGGCTTAGAGTTCTTAAAGGAGCTAACAAACCCTAACAGAAGCAGGTTGTGATTCAGGCGAACCACAGAAAGTCCAAACCAGTGTCAAGAGAATTTATGCTGAGGTCAAGTGCCCTGAGCAAACCCTTGAAACATTTTAGGTTAAGAGTCACGTAGGTTTCTTCCCCCAGCTCCCTCACCCCAGCCCTCATCCTTCTTTTTCACAATCTTTGAAACACGTAAAAAACATGCTTAGCCTGAGTTTGTGGACCCCTTAAGAAACCAGGCTGTATCTAAAACAGCCAGCAAACGTGAGGAAAAAGAAATGACTTCTCAGCACTCCACCTGGTGGTCTGAGTGGATCCAAAGGACAGAAAGTACCCAACACCACACATACAAATGTCCATCTGCTCCATTCTTGGTCAACTGTAGATTCCCAACAGCTGACCAGGAAGTAACGAATGCGGAAAGGCACGAAGCGAAAGATTTTGCAAGACTACCAAGGGCAGTTGAGCAGTTGTTAAAAGGCTATGAAGGGAGACTACCCCAAGAGTTAGCATCCTGGCTTCACTACTTAAAACATCTAGGACCTTGGACAAACCAGTCCCCACCATCATCCCTGGGCTGTTACAATAAGTGAAATAATATAGCTGTGCGTAGTACTCAATAATGACAGAGATTAAAAAGGAAACAGCAAAGGGTGGTACTCAGAAGCTTACGCAGTAAAGCAAATCAACGGTAAGAAAATGGATCAGTTTCCCATGAAACAATTATCTCTGCAGTGAGCTTTGAAACACAAAAGCACTTTGGAAATTCTGGAAAAGATGGCCTACTGCTCATTCAGTCAAAATGTACGAAAGTCCGTTTTAAGAGAAAAGTTTTTTCCCTTCTAAATTCTACAAATCACAGGGGCGCTTCCGTGGCTGTCGGTGAAGCGTCTGGCTTCGGCTCAGGTCATGATCCCAGGGTCCTGGGATAGAGTCTGGCACTGGGCTCTCTGCTCAGCGGGGAGCCTGCTAATCCTTCTCCCTCTGCCTGTCACTCCTCCTGCCTGTGTTGTGTCAAATAAATAAATAAATAAAATCTTAAAAAAAAAAAAGATTCTACAAATTGCACCACAGATACTTACATGCAATGCAACTAGCAAACAGCATGGAGACACCAGGCACCACCAGGGGCTGCTCGAGAGTCACTTCTCCCCCATCAAGATTCTCAGCGCTTCCAACCGCTTTTTTCTTTTAAGGGAGAAAAACTGAGACATGACAAATGCTTATGGAGCCCCCCCATTTCCGGAAAATATGTGTTTAAATGAAGGCCATACCACACACCAAAGGTACAACAAATACTTTTATTGCACATTTATAAAATCTGCATAGTTGTATCAAGTGTTCATCCCACCCACTATTCCCTCATTCATGTTAAAATTTGGTTAAAACACAATATCCAATCTGGGGCCTTTTAAAAATGGTCAACAGGGGATATTTCTCTCTCTACATATACATATATATATAGATAGATAGACTTTTTTTTTCTTTTTACAAACCCACAGCCCTTATCTTTCCGAAGCAAAAAAAAAAAGTGGGGGGGGGGGGAGAGCCATCCAAATGTTCTTTCGGGCCAGCAGCAGCCTTAGACATCTGTTGCGGACAATTTTCGGATGCTAGAAGATTTTACTGAAATGGTGACCAGCTCTCACGTTATCCTGTCTCGATCACGCTTCATGACACTGTTCTCTCTATAGGCCTTAGTGCTTTGCTTTCTTTCACTCGGGACCGAGTGTGAGGTTTTCTGGTTTATTTAAAAATATAAAATCAGAGAGAGAGAGAGAAGAGAGGAAAGGCAGCTTTCTTTTGACTTTGCAGCATCTTGCTGCCACGTGCCCTTGTATTTCTACCCACATGTAAAAGGGCGCAGTTCATCAGCAACCCACTGTCATCTCCTGTCAAGACACAGGCAGGGCTTTAGACTTCTCATCTCTTGCAGTTGAGAACTTCTAAATGTCACCTGTATTTGATAAAATAACAGCAGCTGCTCCTCCGGTTCAGGCTTTGATGGATCACCCTTCTATTCCACTGTCAAAAATATTTATGCCTGAAGGATAATTTTAAAAGTGGCAAGAGGCTCACCGAAGCCCAAGCACTCTTGCAGGTACAAGAGGCATTTCAGGTCTTCTGACATAATTCAATACCTTAATATGCAATGGTTCTTGTCTTTTTTAGTGAAATTGCTTGTCTGATTCTGTACCTAAAAAGTGCAATTTTATTTTCATCCTTCTTTACACGCAGAGCATGGTTGGGGTCTGGATCTGAATCTTACTTTCCCACCTAATCCCGTCCCCAGGGGAAACACTGTGACAACAACTTCTGTGCAACAGGCAGGCAGCCGCAGACCAAACTGGACCTTGACCATGTGGGGGCTTATTTCACTGTCACAGTTGAAACCCCTTGAATTGACTCCATGACAGCTGCAAATCGGCTACAAAGGTCATAGGGAGAATTGGGTCGAATGGTCGGAGGCTCCTTCAAGACAATGATTTCTGCAGAAGGATCCAGAAGCCTGGGTAGAAACTCCCCTAAGCACAGCTGTAGATTTTCTGTGGAGGGAAAATGGATGGTTACATATACAACTAACCAAGTATCTGAGTAAAAACCAGTTAAGCCTGCAACTATATTGGGAAGGCCTTCCATAGAGCCCATTCATTCCCCAACCTCAAAGGTCAAAGCATCGTGCCGGCCAGCTAACAACAAATGATGATTCTTTAGTCCCAACCAGGAGCAAAGACTATCTGCCAAATGTACCAAAGCGTTAGGTCACAGCTTTAAACCGTGTGACGTGTGGCAGGATAACACTAAATCTTCATTTCACTGACAGGCCTTCTAATCTATCATCCTTTTAAAACTTGAGAAAGTGGATAAGATACTCTACGCCATAAATATAATGGTGCTATTTCCTTTCAGTGATTAAAACATGTGAGTGTGTACTCATGGCATTATAAGTAAAGCTGTATGTCACATGCAGTCTCAAGGAAAACTGAAGACATTAAAAGGAAATTCATAACCACTAATTACAGAATTTTCCAGTAAATATTATAAACATGAATACTTGCTAGCAAGTCAGTATAATATCTTTACATCGGTGAGAAACTAACAAAGAGGCTTCATATTAGAACATATGCCAACTTTCTAAGGCTACCAGAATTCATCTAAAAAGGACTAGTTTCAGGTTCCCTCTCCAAAATGCTTTGAACAAGCTAGCCAATTCCATTTACCATTTTATGAATCTTGAGGGCATCCTAGGTAATAACAGGGGCTCTGTCTTGCAACTATGAGTCATGGGAAAATTTAGTTATGGCACTACCACGTAATCAAGCTACATAAGCAGATTCCGACAGATGAAAAAGTACTACAAGGGTGACATTCCCGGAGAGGAGTAATTTTCTCAAACAGGGCTTGCAGGCCGTCTGTGGAGGTGCTTATCAACCACAGAGGAGGTAAGGGGAGGCTGAGGGACAGAGGTCTAGGATCCTACCCTTTGTCTCAGTAGAGCAGATCCACCTTTAACTCACCCACCCACTGCAATAAGCCTTTACAAAGGTCTGATGACCAGTGCTGAGAGTGAAAACACTGCCATTTCTAAAAGTCTAAAGAGCCGTAGAAATTATTGCAAGCACCGACAACAACATACCAGCAATATCTTGCCCAAGATAAGAGCACCAATGGTTTCTCATGATCTCGATGGCATGTAGGTCATCCTTGGAGATGTCATTATTAATGATAAGGTGAATGCAGGGAATGATCAACTCATTCATCACATTAATGCCCTCGGTTACAGAGTGGTCATCGTTTGTTTCAAAGAGAGAAGCTGCTTTGGCATTCAGCTCCTACAGGTAAAAGACAGAGTGGGCGGAAAGAAAACAGTCTGAAAAAGATAAATACCTATTTTAGAAGAGCCTAAACAAGTGCTTCCCCAAATTTACTGCATATTGCCTGGCCGTCTTTACAAACCACCCCAGATATGCTGTTTCCATTGGTGTGCAGGTGACCGGGGCACTGGGATTTTTTTTAAAAGCTCCCAAGGTGATTCTACTGCAGCAAAGTCTGTGACCCACTTACTAACCTTACAAGTCAAGGTCCTGCCTACCACTTGCTCTCACTCTCCACTGAGCATCGGAATCACCTGCAGAAGACATGCTGATGCCCAGGCCCCTCCCCAGAGCCTCTGGTCTGACAGTCTGGGGAGGAGTTGCCGCAGTGTGAACGCTCCCTATGTGACTCTAACACACACTGGGGTTGCGAGCCAGTGATGGGGAAGAACCCGAATCACTATTACCACCGACCGGTGGAAGCTGAGCCGGACATTCGAAATGTCATCTGTACCTGGTGATTTAAGGCACAATAAAATTCAGATCCACCAACTCTACAAGGCCCTCTTTTCAGCTTCAAAATGCCCTGCCACACCCTACAACTGATACAGAAATCAGAGCATACATCAGAAAATGAAGCTCTTGAGACGAATATATGCCATGACTTAAACTCCTCCATTTGGTATTAACAAGGCAGTGACAGAAATGCTGGCTGGACTCCTCCCAGGATGGGCAATCCTGCTGGGAGGCAGGGAGGACCCGAGCGGGCTCACAGTCTGAGAGCAAGGCAGCTCTCTGTAGTTCTCCGAAGGACAAGCACCTGTGTAAACCCTCGGCTGGGCCGAGGGGATATGGGTATGCCCTTCCCTGTGACTGCCAAATGCAAAAGAGGCCAAGCTAGACTTTAGTGCTGCACGACAGTGATATTAACAGAACAAGAGGACCAATTCCTATGGTTTATACCATTAAAAAAACACCTGGAGTCGCTCAGAAGTTGCTAAAATTCTCATCTACTAGCTTAGCACAGAACACAGAAAAAACACTGCATTCCTTCAACACATATCTGTTGCGTGCTTACGACGTGCCAGGCACAGAGGAAAGAGCGGAAGAAGGAAAGGGTCTGTGCTCAAGGAACTCACGATCCAGCAGAGAAGCACTGTGGTGACAGACACGGTGACGCAGGTATACATAAAGGGCGCAGAAAAGGGGGTAACTGCTTCTCATCCTAACTTCCACCAGGGGTCGAAGAAGAATGATATTCATTTAAGTAACTTAAAATCATCTGTTTCAGTGTACAACTACTCTTAAGAGTTTAGAAAAATCTAAAACCTATGGAAAATCATTCTGTTTCCTAAGCTGTATTTCTTTGCGGCTTCAAGGAACAGAGGTGAAGACAATAAACTAATAGGAATCGTAAGGCTCTACAAATAGTACACACCAGAAGGCATTTTCTTCGGTATAAAGCGATGACCGACTCCTTCACCCCGCGGCGGGGCCCCTTCATCAGCAGAGCGGCATTGCTCTGGTAGGCATAGACCAGGTAGGAGAGTGCCTCTTGGTACCTGAGAACATGGTAGATCAATGGAGGGCTTTGACCTCTCTGTCCCCCAGTACAAACGTTCATAAGGCTGCAATTATGGAAAGGTCCTGCGGACAGAGGCAGCGGGGCGTGCTGGGAAAAGCCTGAGGGCCAAAGACAGTGGCCACTCTCAGCCCTGCTGCAAACTGGTCAAGAAACCCAAAGTGAATCATGAAACTTCCCTGTGCTTCCGTTTTCCTCGACTCTACACCAAAGAAGGGGACTGCATGCTTACTAAGGTCCACCCCAACTCCAAAATTCATTTTCTGAGTTCATCTTCATTTATCACAAGGAAAATCTGGCCATTACAGATCTTTACCACCATATCTATTACCACGTGAAGGATGAAAAAGCACGTGTGATGCTTCATGAAACAGTGGGAAAAGCAGAGGTGCCCTGGTGCGTGGGGCGGGGAGAGGATGCAGGGCTATGGTTCTCGGCACTCCCGGCTGGGCATCAGTAGTTAACAGTGCCTTGACCAATAATCGGAGAGAAATAAAAGGCCCACATACTTTCCTTTTTGGTAGAGTTCCAGGCCTGTGAGGAGATACACAGACACCTTCCGGAACAAACTATAATCTTCGTGCCACTTCTGAAAAGGAATGGATGCCATTAGTGATTATGGTCACCATAAACTATTTCTACACTTCCTGCCACGGTCAGTTTTACACTCTATACAGATGTTTATCGAGCACGAAAACCACAAACACAAAAGCTTTTCGATAATGCTGTATTCACCATTCGCAATAAAAGTCCATGACTGACCTTAATTTTCAGTGACCTGTTACTTCCACTGAGAAACAGAAATATTTATTTCACGGGAGCTTTAGAATGTATTATCTTGATTTCTAACACCCTGTCAAAGTCATGTGGCTCTGGTTTAAACAGATGCCTGTCAAGGTCTCACAAGAATGTGCACGTGCAGGGAACACGGAAGGACAACGCTGTTCTGACCGCCCAGCTCAGCACTCAGCTCAGCTGGTGTTGCGGGCACACCTAGGTGTCACAGAACACTGTGTTACTTCTAACGCAATGCTTTTTTGGGAAATTTGTAGTTGTATATGCATTTTAATGCACGGAAATTTCACTTCAAATATAGAATTATTCACAAATGGTATTATTTTAAAACAAACCAAAACCATGAATCAAGAATTTGATTGCCTAGATACAAGGCTAAAGTGGGTATTAAAAGGAAATAAAGTGTTAATTTATTCTAATAGAAGAATGGAACAAAAAACTGGTTATTCTGAGGGCCAGAAAAGATCACTTCTCTCTTCTCACCCAGCTGTTTATTTGGGGGGTGGGGGTCGGGGCAAGTCAGTCTGTGGTAATGCAAAATTTTCAGTTTGACTTAAGAATTAATGTTTTTGTTTTGTAGACTTAAAGAAAAGACTTCACCTTGTACTCTTCCATGTTCATGTCATCTGGACCAATCTCCTTCAGTTTAGCTCGAGCCACCTTCATGATGCTGATGGATCTGTGTGGGACAAGGGTCAGAAGCAGTGAGAGGGGCAGGGCACCACTTTCCCGTCAGAGGAGGTCACTCCTCTGGGTCACTGGGCCTGACCCAGAAGTCACCCAGGGTGACGCGCCTGAGCATTCTCATCTCACCTTTCATCATAGCTAAGATTTTTATCCGCAAACTGTTCCAGGAGCGTCCGTTCTACGACTCTTTTGGGTGCTTCGTTTTGGAAAAAGTAGACCAGCACATGCTGGAGCCGAGGGTCGCTGTGAGAAGTGGGCGTCTCTTTGGCAAGCTGGTAGAGCCTGGAGTACTCTTCATGGAATGCCTATTAAGGACAAAGCTGTAGTCAGAAGAGGGCGCACTGGGGTTTCTGCTCACAGAACCTGTTGTCTCCGGGCTAGAGAGGTTCTCGTAACTCCAAGGAGACTTCTAAGAAATTCGTATTGGGGAATTATAGAGGCAACCACGGAATCTGTGAGTTGTTTGCATTTCATAAGGGACAGAACTCTTATGGCACCAAACATGTCCTGCACTTGGGAGAAACTCGTTTTTCTCATAAGGGTTTAAGAAAAACAAATATTTAGTTTTAATTAGTCTCCTTGAGTCCCGAGGACCTGAATTTTTAAAATGCACATAAATGCAATTTATTCGAGTACCTTAAATTGTACTCAGGTACCTTAAAATGCTTGGTCTACTTTCTTGTACTATGGCTCCCAAACCATAAAGGCAATGTCTCCTCCCCAGCTTTATTGATAGATATTTCCTAAGGACAACAGCAAGCCTTCCGGGCCAGGCCTAACATAGTTTGGCATAGCGTGCCAACGCTGCGTTAGCACCAAGGGGAGGCGTTGTCAGTATCCTGTCCCTCAGTTTGAACAGAAACAGAGTTTTAGTTGTTACTTTAAGGAAAAACATTCTTCGTCCCATTTTTTTTTTTTAACCACCTAATACAATTATGGCCCCGTTACTATGATACCTGTGGTATAAGGATTAGATTTTTAAAAAGAGATACCTTAATAAGCCCTGCTTCAGACCCATCTCGGTCAAAGGTCTGACGGGCTTTAGCTATGGCCAGGATGACCCCTTGCATGGCGGGGCTCAGCATCACCTACCACAAGAAGGCACAAAACACAGAGAGAAAAGGAGAGAAGGAAAGTTCAAAAGAAGAGTGGAAGACAGGCGAGCGTGCTGCTGAGGGGAGAGTGGCTGCGTGCCCGTGGCCGGCATCTGCCGCCAGCCCAGATTTGCACGCCTGCCCCCACGCACACCCACAGCCCCGTCCCTGTGCACCATGGCCAGACCTCGCCCAAGAAGAGCTGTTCCTACATACTCTAATTCAGCAGGCAAACAAAGAGGGACATCTGAGAATATTCACAAACGGCACTGCTAAAGGATCGAGTTAAATGATGGCTCCCCCAGGGGAAGTGTCCGTGCTGAGAATTCCAGTGGAGTTCTGTAATTTGGTTGTCTATCCTAGGACACAAATATTTTAGAGTTTTACTAAAATGATTAGTACATTTAAAATAGTCTGGAAATTAGGCGGTATACAAATATGACTTTATAAAGTCAAAACCTTTCAATGATTTGAAAAAAAAAAAAAAAATTCCCCAGGAAGAAACAGAACCCTGAGGGACAGGATTCATGACTGCTACGTGCAGTGCCAACTGTAAAGGGGACCGACCATAAGTGACTTGGGATCCCACAGCTCCTTCTGAGAGCTTTAGAATTAAAAACAACTTCAATTCACATTTGTTTTGTTTACTAGACAACTGAAAATTTTAGATCTGGGGGAAAAACAATGGACTAATATTACCAAAGACAAAGACTCCTAATTTAAAAGGCTTTTTGTTTTTTTTTTTCTCATAATACCAAGAAGAGAGCTAACTACCTCTCTGAGCCACCTAGACTCTGGTGCCTCCATCAGTATACGCCTGGGTAGATATATACCGGGGGCTTACACACTGGGGTGGGAACGAGGCGATCTTTTACAAAATGGTAACTAAGGTCAAAACCAGACAGGCCCTCCTGTTCATTCTTTGTTCCAATATTAACTATTGCCAGACACCTTCGACAAGCACACTGGGTCACGTGGGAAGGAAAGAGAAGACTGGAGACAGGCAGCTGAACCCTGCACTCCTCTGTATACCTCCTCATCATATCCATCTGCATCAGATCTAACCAGAATCCTTCCCACACTGGGAATCTCGACTTCAGAGGCCTCAGAATTAGGCGGGGCGGCAGACTCTGCGTCCTTCGCCTTTGGGGGCTGCTCTGACTGCTCTGCAAGGGTTGTTTCCGGGGACATGGGCTTCTCGGGTTCAGCTTCCTTAAGCTGTGGCAGCAGAACGGAGAGAAAGAGTGAGAAAAAACAGGAGAGAAAGAGGGACTGGTTAAATACAGCAGAGACACAGAATAACAGGAATGCAAGAAACTGGCGGTCACTGCTGCAAGCCCGCCCCTCCTGCGTGTGGGCTTCTGAGTCTCTGTCACCTCACTCAGCGCCGCCTCCACGCCGCTCCTCTCATACGCGTGCGCTGTGTTTGCGATGGCCTGTGCCGTCTGCTCCTTGACAATCACAGCGTGCTCCGACGCCAAGCAGCGGACCCCGTGCGAGGAGGCTGCTGAGGGCTCTGATAAGGAATGGTACAAAGGCATTAGCATCTGACGATAAATAACGTCTAGAACGTGCTGTAAAAGGCAAGCAAGACACACCCTAAGTTTCATCTACAACCCTTCCAAAAAGCTTTTAAAACAAAAGCTATGCAAACGTCCTCTAGAAATCAGTGACTCAGACACATCTACTTCAGCAAGAACCCACTGATGGTTCCGGAAAATTTAACGTGCTCCCAACTTTGTCCTGTTTCTTTATGTCAGTGAAGGCTTCCTACAACCGGCCTTCTGTTAGGAAGATTGTCTTTGGAGAATAGTTTTCATCGGCCTTCTGTTAGGAAGATTGTCTTTGGAGAATAGTTTTCATAGCCTCTCCCACAACCCCAAAAACCGTGGAAACTAACCGACAGAAAGTACAGGGAGCTGGTCTTGCTGATATCACTTCTGCTCACCAGAAAAGACATCCTAAAGCCACAAGCTATTCTGCCGGGTTGCAAAACACCACCACACCTGAACTATACACACTGTGCACACTGTGGCTGCCCTCACTCAGCTCAAGCCCCAGAGCTGGCTGAGGAGGGCAGGGTGGACGCTGCCAGACCATAGGCACGCAGGCCCCCCAGGTACCTGGGGATGGAGAAAAGTCCTGTGATGCTGAGCTGGTGGAGGATTCCATTTGAGGGATTTTGCAAGACTGCTCTTCTTCCCACTCCTCGACTTCCTGCTCAAACCTCCAGTTATCTTCCTGAATGTAATGCTTCAGTTCAACAGACAGGGTGTCCACTTCTCCTAACATCTGATCTGATTCACTTGGGGCTGCCTCTGAGACAAGAACAAAGACAGAGTTAAAATGCGGCACCACCCGTAAAAGGTCACAAAGAATCAGAAGGCCCTTTCTAGAAAGAAGGAAATAAGACACTCTGTCCTTCTTCTTACTCCGTGTGAAAAATATGTATATACATAATCCATCAGAAGTAGTGACAATTTAAAGCCAACAGTGATAGGACACCAATAACAGTGCCTGGCTGATTAGTAGGTAGGCACGCATGGAATATCTATTGAATGAATGAATGAATGAATGAATGATTACCAGAAAGCAGGAATTTGGAATAGAGACCAATCACTGGCAAAACAGCAAGACTGAGCAAATATTTGGAAATCCAGAAAATCATTAGATCCAACGGAAATTTCAAGTTGAACAGTTTTGTCAATGTAACCACTACAACTATTAGTGATAAGAACATCCACCTCAAGATGGTTAGAGATGAATTCCAAGACAGCTGTATTGCCTCAAGCTCAACACAAGAGAGTGCTATCCGAAAGCAATGTGATATAACAGTTAGACGGTAAATAACACCCAGGGGATAATTAAAGGCCTGGATGAAAAATGGCAAGGATATCAAGGACATATGAAATCTCATTTTTTTTTTAAGATTTTATTTTTAAGTTATCTCTACACTGAACATGGGGCTCGAACTCACAACCTGAAATCAAGAGTCGCATGCTCTTCCGACTGAGCCAGCCGGGAGCCCCTAAATTTCATTTCTAATCCTGTGACCAAATCAAAACAAGAAGCCTACGGTAGAACAACACATCCACTTCCTGGGTGCCTTTAATTAGTCTTTCATTAAGCAAATGACAGTTTCCATTGATCTGTTTCTATGGTATAAAAATGAAGCATATGTGTATTAACAAGGCTCCTGTATGCTCCCAACAACAGTCCAGTCATTCGTACAACTCCCACAGGCAGCTGCCCTATCTGGTGCCGCACGGGTGCATTTACGAGGATCAGCTACTGCTAAGTGGTCATTCCGTCTATCCCCGGTCCCAGCCACACCAGCACATCAGAAAGCCAACGCACTGCCCGGACAAAATGCCTTCTGTGTTTCCTTACTCATGCAACCCAGTACAGTTTGAATAGGAAAAGAAAAAGCCTTCCATGATCTTAGATGAGAAATGCTGGTCACCAGACCTCTCCGAGAAAATGTGAAAGGAAGAGAGAGAGAATGATGTAAATGGACCACAGCATAGAGTCTGGAGTCAGAACTGGATCTGAATCTTGGGTCTGCCATTTATTCACAGGCTGCATGAGTCTGGACGAGTGGAGTACCTCAGCTGGCACACGTAGGTAATAAAAATTCCTACCCTGTCTTTTAGAGTTATAAGTTATTAGAGAAATAAAGCTTGAAAGCCTGTACTAAGTAGGAGTAAAGTTCCAATATAAATGATAATGATGATTGCTCTCAGAATTAGTACTATTATGAGAAGGATGAAATTGTTCAGGCAAAGCCACTCATAAAATTTAGCCATTCTCAAAGGGTGCAAAAACATGTGCACAAGGATGTCACTAAAAAAGAAAAAAAAAAAAAAAAAACTAGAGACAACATAAAAGTCTTATCAATGGGAGGCTGGCTTAATAAATTATATACATATTCCATGCAATGGAATTAAAAAGTTGTTAAAAAAGAATGAGTTCATTCTGTTTATAAAACTATAGAGATCACTAATACACATGAGTGATGAAAAAGATGCAGGACAGAATGGGAAAATATCCCATCGGGGGGGAAAAAATGGGGCAGGGACAGATATCGATAAATGAAATCTAGCATCCGCCCAGAACACTTCCTGAACACTCAAGAAACCTAAGAATGAATACATGCCAGGCTCCAGGATGGGAGCGGGAAAGCAAACTTATTTGTTTTTTTAATTCTCTTTTATACTGTATTTTTAAAATGCATTATTATTTTATAATAAATTCTAGTTTAAATTTTTTTTTTTTTTAAAGCTACAAGACCATTCCCTTCTGTGAGCAGTCAAGATTTTCCCCATCTCTGGCTTCCGCTGGGCTATTTTTACCTGCGTTCAAGTGCGGCAGCCGGTCATTAATGTACATCAGACAGTAAGCACTAACATTTCTCAGGCCCCCATAAGAATCTCTTTCAAGTTCTTCCCAGGAAGATTCAGTAACGGAGATGTCATTGTACTTGAGCCAGACTTGTCGGGGCTGATTATAGATGTAGGCCCAGTAGTGTCCGGCGTTGGCTTGCCCTTCATGAACAAGAACAGCGTGCAAGCGATAAGGCACCTGCAGAGCAGAAGACAGATTCCTGAGTCGGATGAAGCAAAGTAAACGAGACATTTCGGGTTGTTAGAACCCAAACTTACAGCCAACTAGTAGACATACGAAAACTGACTATTTACACATGTGCTTGATATGGGGTTAACAGTAAACACCTTGATGATTCAATATGAACTAACAAAAACACAGTCCTGGAATCTATCAATTGTGTTTCAATTCTTGAATCTTTAAAACCACACATCTGAACGAGATGACCTCTTCAATGACTCTTTAACTTCCTAAAATCACAGATCTAAAGTCAAAGATAACGCAGACCTACTTATCCCCCCAATTCCAAACTCAGTTTATCTAAAAATAGAAATCACCTTCACCACTCATGTTGAGAAATGTGTACTGCATTTGGGACCTACAGCGGCTCTCTTGGTCTAAGCCAATATTATCTGGTACCAAATTTCAAGTTAGCACATTTCATCACCAATCAGTCATATGGTCCCTACATTTCTTCTGCCAAGTGACCCATCCATCCATCTGGGGTGAGGACCCTTTTAACTCCATACTTGTTTGTTTCAGGGTTTGAAAAACATTTGTTTTTTCAATAGGGAGAAAACAGAGCAATGCTTTAGGTGCCAAGTAGGCACTGATGATAAGAAGGAAAATCGGCCAGAGAATCAAGTTAAACCTGCAGTCTATCAGTACCTTGACAGGTTTTTCTGGTGCGGACATTTTTGAAATAACACAGAAGAGCAGATGAAGAAAATCCAAGATTTATAGGGCACGTTCCTGCTGTGCCTCCATGAGACCTGGCAGCCGAAAGGGCTCTCCGCCACCAGCCGTGCACACAGAAGCCACTGGGCGCTCATGCCCCTCACCGTGGCATCTTTCCCCCTCCATGCCCACGAAGTTATTCCCAACAAAAATTTATGTGGACAATAAGAATTTCTTCCTTTACTACATTCCCTTGTGGAGTTTTCAGGGAAATAAAGCTTGAAAGCATGCTGCTAAGCAAAGTATCACCAAGCATGATGATACTTTGGAAAGGGTGGGTAACTAGTCCCTGGCTGGGCTTTTCCCCACCGCACGACTTAAATGACCACTTGATGAGAAATTTTTAACACTTGACAGCAAACCTTTCTAGTGCATGAAAAAATACCATGTGGCAGAATCAAAACAAATATGTTTTAAATTTTATTGTTAGTAGAAGATACATTCCTCATTTTGGCCTAAAAATAAACAGAAAAACACCTATTTCTGTCCTAAGTTTACTCTTTTAACTCGGGGGGGGGTTCCCATTCAGTCTCAAAGAAATCTATCAGATTGTTTTTGCACCACATTAGCACGCGAGGACGGGCACGCCTTGACTATTCCCCATCAATCTGCATCCTACCTGACGAAGGAGAGGGTCACCATACATCTGCTCAATAGTCTGGGTGGTGCTTGCAATACAATTCTTTAAATCTGTTAAAAAAAAAAAAAAGAAAAGAAACAAACTGAGTTAAAATGATGTCCTTCCAAAAAAAAAACAAAAACGATGTCCTTCCAAGCCACACAGGGTGCTGCAGCCAAGCAAAGAGCGCTGCTCCTCTAGGTTCTGCCGATTTCAGCTTTACTCTACGAATCACAAAGGAATGGAGGCTTTCAAGGCAGCTAGTGCTCTAGGTCATGAAGGCTTTTAGTTTAACCTAATTCCATTAAAGGTTTAAAAAATTATCTCTTATAATCGGCCCCAAAATTTCCCCCAAAAGAAAGTCTCTAGAAAAAGACTTCCATGGGTCACTTTGGATGTAAAATGGATGTCCCTACACAGGGCCAGACAGGAGAAAGCAGAGCAAAAGGCAGGGCAAATTTCTGTGATAAGAACTTGGGAGGAATCTGGATTTGACGATTTGATTTGATCTGACTGATATGATTTGATTGCTGTGTTTATTTTATTTATTTATTTAGCTCACTAGACAAAAGGAGCAAGGAACAGAAGGAGGGAAAGTCTGAGCAACATGACAATGAAGCCAAAGGACCTGTAAAAACAGAAGGCCGAATAACTCCATTTCACATTGTGTGCAGTGCTCCACCACTCTCTGCCTCGTTAGCCTTCAGTAAAACATGCTTCATACGAACAAGACTCATAAAAGCGGAACTCCACGAGAGCTCAATTTTAAGTCTGGGTCAACTAAAGCCAGAGTTCATTCACATCAGCTACAGGAACAGAAATCAGCGGATGCAGAAAAATCTCAGCTGAAGGTCATCACGAGCATCTAGGAGTCCCAAGAGACCCCAGAAATTTTGAGAAGCGTTTCTAGGAGGGATCTTTCCAAAGTTGTATGATGGGAGGGACTAAAAGTACAACAGGAGTCCCAATCGCCGTGTGCCCGAATCGTGCCTCATCATCTATGCCTCACTTCCAGCGGAAAGGGAAAGAGCCATTGTCCAACAAGTTTTAAAAGAGCCAACCTTGTATATCTTGTTCAATCTCACTCCTCCACCTCTGAAGACAGGTCTTAACAAAGTTCATTTCCTCATCTGTGACGGTGCGAGGAGCTGGCTGTGCAGGCATTTCCATGGAAGACCGGGAAGATGGAAGTGGCTTATTCATTGCCTTAGACTTGGGTAGAGAATCTTCAGGAGAAGAAAAGGTACCTTCAACATCCTGAGAAGAGCTTTCTTTACTTGTACTGAAGAAAGATAAAAATCATGTTCACATGGTAATTTCCAAAGTATGCCTCGGTCTCAATTAATGTGCTTTGTGATGCTAACTGTTATATGGAAAAGTTCTGCTATAATTTAGTGAGTGTTTGCTCTATGAAGGCACTGAGCCAAATTATATGCTTCACCTCATGTAATATGAGACAGATACTATTACCATCCCTAGTTCACCAATTACAAACCTAAGGTTTAGGTAAGTTAAACAACTTACCCAAGCTCACCCAGCTAGTAGATTATGGGATTTAAACCCAGATCTGTCTGAGTCTATGATTCATGCTCTCTAACCACTTTAAGAAGGGACATGAAAGAAGAGTTCAAAGAAGAGAAGACTACACTGGAAGAATCAAGGAATCACTACAGAGTTTCCACAATGCAGATGACTAAATAAAATATACAGAAGCAACAAATATAGACTTTTCCCTAATCGGTTCTAGTGATTGTATTAGCCAGGACACACACAGCAAATCGGATCTGAGCTGGAAGAGAATCGGAGGGCTCGTTGACTTGGCCTCCTGGTTCCTTCACAAGAAAGCCCCTCCTGGCTGTCATCTTCAATGTCTAGCCAGTTCTTGCACATGTTTTAATTGTCTACTCATGACTAAATCTTCCCCTGAGGCTGACTGGGTTGAGCATCCTTCTCAGCAGGTGTGAGAATGAGAGGTTCTGGAACATCAGGGACTGAGTGGCAGCTAGCTTACAGCTAGTTCAAAACAAGGCAGCCTTGGTGGGGCACGAACACAGTGCAGATCGTTCAAAAAGCCTCTGAAATAACCCCACCCATCCCGTGAGCAACACAAGTGAGTGCCCTGGTGGGAGGCAAACCCTTCCCTGAAGATTCGTAGCTGTTGCCCTCTAATGGGCTGAGTGTTTATCAGGTGGGAAGATGGTGCACAGTTCAAATTACACAAAAAACCCCAACGTGTACTATCTTTTTTTTTTTTTTTAAGAGTTTAATTTAAAGTAATCTCCACACCCAACATGGGGCTCGAATTCACAACCCTGAGATCAAGAGCAGCATGCCCCACCGAATGAGCCAGCCAGGCACCCTGCCCCCCAGTGTGTCCTATTTTAAACATTTGTTTTCATTACCTTTCCTTGGATGCCAGGTCGGAAACTGGACAGTGCGCTGAAGAAAGCGGTAAGGTCACGCGAGCGTCGCTTTGAGACGTGGAGCTTTCTGAGGCAGGTTTTGTACTAGCAAATTCAATAACGTATTTTAGCATGTCCGGGAGTGGAAACCGCGCTGGGCCTGAGCCGTACTTCACGTACCTAAGAGGCAAAGACAAGGGTGCTCTACTGGCCCAGTCTGTCTAGTACTTTGTGGCTTGCTGACAGAACATCTGTTACCATGTAGAGTCCACAGAAAGGCTTATTCCTAAAGGCTATGCAGTATTCGATGTGTCACTCAAACAATCCATAAGATGAGAATTCTCTACAAAAGTAAAAACTGGTAAGTCTACGTGTTTACACCTGGCAGAAAACATCTCAAATGGGCTAACTGAAGTCATGTCTGTTACACTTTTTCTTGATATCGTATCACATCTAGGCTCTGGTCAGAAAAGTTAATTCTAGGGGCGCCTGGGTGGCTCAGTCGTTAAGTGTCTGCCTTCGGCTCAGGGCATGATCCTGGCGTTATGGGATCGAGCCCCATATCAGGCTCCTCCGCTGGAAGCCTGCTTCTTCCTCTCCCACTCCCCCTGCTTGTGTTCACTCTCTCGCTGGCTATCTCTGTCTCTGTCAAATAAATAAATAAAAATCTTAAAAAAAAAAGAAAAGAAAAGTAAATTCTACTTCTCAAAAGAACACAGATATATTAACAGTACTCAAATCTGAAAATCATGCTGGTGTACCCAAGGGTTTATTCTTTGCTACCCTTAAGACCCCTACGTGGAAATTAAGAACAATGAGAGAAAGCTGGAAATGAAAAGCAGGTGTTAATTAAGGCCAGAGTTTAAGAAAACTGGCAAATCTTTCTTCTGCAGGGTCCTCAGTACCCTATTATTCATGCACTCATTCAACGGCATAGGCCAGCCAAAAATTATTGAAGATTTCTTTGGGATTAGTAAATAATAAATATCTTTAATATGTAACCAAAATAATTAACAAATTATTTTAATACTATCCAATATTCTGCTTACCAGCACACATAAGACTCAGTAAAAACACAAACTTTAATGAACTCTGTAATTCACTAGAGCGGACAGCATTTAAATAGTACTGGTTGACTGGCTGGTACAGGTGAACCCTATTATTATGAGGTTCCATTTACAAAGGGATAGAGAGGCACTTGGAAAGAAAGAAACAGGTACAGAACTAGGAAGAAAGAAAATTGTGTCCATTTCAAAAAGGACACTATGAAATGAGAATACCAGTGGGAAATAAAGTATAATGCAGTTCAAAGTCAACCACAGGTTAGAGGGTAGGTAGCAAAGACACTTCATCCTCACTAATTTGAAGGAGAAGTAGAATTAGCGGCTGGCTGCCATGGAGTGTGGCGGCTTTCACTGAAAAGGATGTCAAATATGTCAACATGGAGGAGGAACCTTAGAAAACTGTACTATTCCTTAGATGTATTTTCTTGCCTCACTTCACCTACTCTCAGCTTATCTAACTAAACCGTACCTACCTTTCAAGATCTAGTTCCTCCATGAAGTCTTCCTCTATATACTACCCCGCCCCCTGCCCCGCCGTCTCCCTGCTCTGAACTTCTACGGGACAGGACCTGAACCTCATGTCTATACCACAGACGTGGCTAATAGGTCTTCAGAAGCACAGAGCGTTTGTTGAAAGAACTAATTTGCACATGAATGGCCTGGGCCTAAGGAATCATTTTCTTACTCGAAATGCAGCACAGATAAAATATGTCATAGGATCTCCAGTCATCATCTTACAACCAGCACTTGAATACGATACTGATACACAACTTCAGGAAAAATTTTCCTCTAAGAAACTTAGCTTCAGTTTTCTGACACAATCATTGTCCTGTTGTACTCAATTAATTCCTTTAGACCCACTGCTTCATACAATGCTGCACCTGTATTCAGTTAGTAGAACCCGAGCAAAAGTAGTTCCAGGAAAGAGGTCTACGTTATGCAAGAAATCTTATTTTTAATATTATATTGAGGTATCTTAGAGAAGAAGTGGTGAACTTTTTGTTTCATGATGAAACTAATGCACGTGCCTGGTAAGAAAGCTCAAATGCGAAAAAGTGTAAAACAAATCATCAAAGTCATCCGCTCCCATTGTGGTTCTACTACCCTCTTGTATCCACTAACAGTTCCTGTACATTTTCCCGGGAGCAGGTCACACTTAGACAAGTGATTTTTTTTTTAATTACCCAAATAAAATTACCCGAGATTTTAGAAGTTATTTTACTTATTTATTTTAAAGATTTTATTTTTAAGTAATCTCTACACCCAACGTGGGGTTTGAACCTACAACCCCGAGATCAAGAGTCACATGCTCTACTGACTGACCCAGCCAGGTGCCCCTTAAAAGTCATTTTATTTATTTTTTAAAGTAGCATCATACTACAGAAAATGCTCCTATACTCTACCTTAAAATCTAAAGTCAGAATGCCCTGTTGGTTCCTGGCAAATTGAGTTTTTCTAAGTTATAATACATCAGATATATTTGGTTCTATAAAAACAATTAAATTTTTCCAATCTTACAAAGCCATCACTAAAACCTTAAAAGTAAAACAGAGCCACAAGTAGAGTCCTACAAATCACTTCCAGGTCGGTATTTGAAGAATCAATCCTCAGCTTAAGTCTATATGAGACAACTAGAGAACTGATCACCTATAACCCTGGATAAGTTCTTCCCAAGTGAGAGAGGAAGCTGGAGATGGGGACCTATGGGTGCAGGGTCTATCCTGGGCTGGTATAGAAAGTGCTGCCTCTCAGGGAAATGAACAACCTCGCGATGGAGTGGGCAGAGGTGGGGTGGTGGTCACAGCAAAACTGTGTAGTAGAGAAAGGGGGGAAAAGCCATTGACACTACATGGGATTTTCTTCTTAAATGCTAAATCAATGGGATCGATTTTTACTAGAAAGAAATTACACTGACTCCTCCTTTGGAAGTCATGGGGTGATTCCAAAAAAACAGTCAGTGGGAAACAAATCAACAGAAAGGGAAAGATTCCTCCATGAGAGAGAGGACTTGTTCTGTGTCACGGCCATTAGCCCTCTGAGTCATTAAGGACCTGCTCCAGAAAATGCTTTCCCCAGAATAGCGGGACTGGAGCACAGTGACAGTTACCTCTCCTGTGTTTGTGAAGAAGATGACGAGGGGAGTGGAAAAAGTAAAGGGCTATGAACTCAGAGGCGGAGCTCCCTTCGTGCACCGCCAGGGACTGACGGTGTGGCTCTGAGTCCCGCCAGACCTCGGGACTACTAATCGCCCACGGATATCCCAGCTCCTCTTACAGACTGCTCCATGCTTAGAGAATTCTCCCCAGCTATTTTATAAAACACACTAGTTAATACTTAAAATCCAAATTAATTCTTAAATTTAAGCAAATTATCTGGTTTTAATGTTCTACTCTTTAACATTTCTAGGCACAAAGGGGTCACGCACGACTCACCTTTCCAGTTTTTGTTGCAGAACTTTTATTTCCTCCTTCAACTTTCGAATACACTCTCTCTTACTTCGAATAAGCTCTTTGCTCTTGTACATGTACCTAAGCAAATGATAACACCACAAACACAATTTTATTTAAAAGCATTAATGGCACACAATGAGAGTAAGCCAGGGATACGAGGGAACTTCCTCAACCAGACAAAGGGCATCTATGAAAACATACAGCTAAGATCATACTTCATGGTGAAAGACTGAAAGCTTTCCCCCTCAGATCAGAAACAATGCAAGGGTGTCCACTCTTGTCTCTTCTACTAAATGTTTTGCTGGAGGTATGGTCCGTGCAAGGAAGGAAGGAAGGAAGGACGGACAAGGGAGGGACGGAGGGAGGGAGGTAGGAAAGGCATACAAATAGCAAAGGAAAAAGTAAAACTGCCTTTCATTGCAGAGATAATTTTTTATGCAGACATAATTGTCTACACAGAAAGTACCAAAGAATTTACAAAAATGCATCAGAACTAGTGAGTTTAGTAAAGTCAAAAGATATAAAGTTAATTAACAAAGGGTGGCGGGAATCTGCAACTCCGTATACTTGTGAAGAACAAACGGAAAGCAGAATAATTTAGAAACCATTAGAACTTCAAAAGCATGAACTATTTCGGTATAAATTTACTCAGATATATGAAAGACCTGCACACTAAAAATTACAAAACAATGTTGAGAGAAATTAACAATTTAAATAAATGGAACTACACCAGTTCATGGATTAAAGGACTCAAAACAGTTTCCTCAAACTGATCTAGAGATTCCACATAATGCTAATCAAAATCCCAATAGTTACTAGGTAGTAACTGACAAGCTAATTCTAACACTTACCTAGAAATACAAAGGACCAAAACAGCCAAAACAATTTTGAAAAAAAAAAAAAAAGTTGGAGGATTTACCTGATCTGATGCCAAGATTTACAATAAAGCCACAGTAATCAAGACAATGTGTCACTGGCTTAAGATTAGATGATAGATAAAACAGGGACTCCAGAAATAGACCCACACTACATGCTCAATTAATTTCTGACAAAAGCACCAAGGTAATTCAATGGGGGGAAAGGATAACTAGACATCCACGTGCCTCCTTTTCCTCCCCTGCAAAAAACAAAAAAACAAAAGCCCTTATCTCATACTATGTATAAAAATAAACCTTAATGGGTCATAGACATGAATAAAATAATTAAAATTATGTAATTTCTAGGAAAGCAATAGAAGAAAATCTTTGTGACCATGGGTTGGCAAAGATCTCTTAGTTAGAACACAAAAACACAAACTGTAAAAGAGAAACTGATACATTAGACTTCATCAAAACTAAAAACTCATTGTCTCCTAAAGATACTGGTAAGAAAATGGAAGAGACAGCACAGATGGGAACTAGGTGGTTCTGTATCCGAAATACATGAAAGAACTCA
This sequence comes from Ursus arctos, assembly GCF_023065955.2. Taxonomy (NCBI): domain Eukaryota; kingdom Metazoa; phylum Chordata; class Mammalia; order Carnivora; family Ursidae; genus Ursus; species Ursus arctos. Next base: position 10,013,485 of record NW_026622897.1, read on the forward strand.
TTCTTACAACTCAGGATGAACACAATCAACCCAATTAAAAAATGGACAAAAGATCTGAAAAGACACTTCACCCAAGAAAATATACAAATGACCATTAATTGAGCACATGAAAAGAAGCTCAATATCGATGGTGATCAGGGAGATATGTCAAAAGAAAAATATGATATTCCTACAAACCCACGAGAATGGCTAAAATTTAAAAGACAACAATTCTAATTATGGGCAGATTTGGAGCAAATGGAATTCTCATACAATGCTGGTGGGAATGCAAAATCATACAGCCACTTTAGAAAGCAGTGTGGAAATTTCTTATACAATTAAAGATACACTTTTCATACAACCCAGCAATCTTACTCCTAGGTGTTTTACACAGAAGCACTAATAACCACATCAAGACTTTGGGGTGAATGTTCAGTAGCTTTATTCATAATAGCCTAAAACTGGATACATACGAAATGTCTGTCGACTGGTGAATGGAAAAAATACTGGACTATTCCTACAATGGGATACCACTCAATATGGATGAATCCCCAAAACCTTATCCCCAGTGTAAGAAAACAGCCACAACAGAGTGTATTTTGAATACTAACGTCACTATTGTGACATTCTAGAAATGACAAAACTATAGGACCAGAAAACAAGTCAAGTGGTTGCTGGGGCCTGGGGGTGGGGAAAAGAGACCGACTGCAAGGGGCAAGAGGGAATCTCCTGGGGGATGGAAATATGCTATATCTAACTGTGCTGGTTACCCGACTACAGACATTTGTCAAAACTCTTTGGCTCTACACCTAAAGAATGGTAATATTGTTTTGTGTGTAAACTATAAATCAGTAAACCAGGCTTTAAAAAGAGTAAAATCCTATAATAGGAGTCTGTCTAGGAATTTTTTTTTCTTCAGGAATATACACAGTGTTGAGACTGGAAAGAAATAGACTGTGGCACATACCTGCTCTTCACCCTAGACTGAGCGGGGCTTTCATCCGGAGCTGAGCTACTCAGGTTGTGGTCCCGAGATCAAATGCATCATCAGCGTCTGCCTGAGAGCTTCTCAGAAATGCCAACTCTAGGCCCCAACCTAGATCCAATGAATCCGGTGACCCCACTTTTGCATATTATCAAGACCCGCAGGTGATTCCTATGCGCAATACACTTAGTAAATGCTCCCCTTCTCCTTCTGTAATCCACCAACAGGACACAGAACTCACCTGTCCATATAAATGATCTGAGGAAATTCCAGCTTATTGTGAATTTTCTCTGGCTGACCAAGGGACTGATTGAACTCAAACCTTGAGAGTTCAAAGGTCAACACCGGAGGTAGCTTTGTAAACCAACGCTATGTCAGAGCAGAAATACGAAAGAAAGAAGTTAATTTCAGGAAATAGTAAAAGCCAGATTTAAAACATCCCTCATCAAACTTTCTTCTTCTGGTATAGAATTTATATTCAAATTAAAGTCACCCTAGAGGTTTTTTTATCCCAAATACTAAAATGATCACTTAGCATCGTGCCCTCTCAGAGAATGTGGTTACTCCTCAGGACTCCAAATTTATGAGCCAGTCAACAACATTTTACTCGACTATTATCCTCAGAAATACCCACCCTTAAGCAGGTGAACTGCACCAAAAATCCTCACCACTTACTAAGTCATCAGTAGTCAAGAGAGGGTAAAAACCTGTAAAGAACAGCTAACCTAACCAAAGAATCAGAAATTATGACCTAAGCAGCATATAATTAAGGAGTCAATTCTCTCCATGAATCAGCTCAGAAGACTAATATGTGTACATATATACTATTTATTTATAGTCTATTACCCACAGTTTGAATCCCCTTTATTTCTAAAATAAGAAACTTGAAAGAGCCTCATGAGTGCTCAAGTTTCTGAGAAAATCTCTGAATTCTAAGACTTTACAGATGTCTCCTGAAGGACCCACTCAATCAACCCAGGATGTTCTCTTGAGCTTCAAGACAAGAAAGCACTGACTTATAAAAAAAGATCTCAACTGTTCCTGATCACAGATAAGGAAGAGCTAAACCAGAAGAGGCATTTCTGTTCAATTCACCTGTATGCCAGAGGTCTGCAAGAACAGCTCTAAGACGTTCCCTTCACCAAAGGTGCAAACGGCTAAGTTCCCTTTCCCTTGTTGGCATGAGGTGAATCCAGACAGCCTATCTGACTACCTCAGGGTAAATCTAAATAAGCATAAGGATTTTTTTTCTTTTTTTTTTTTAAATAGCGTTCCCATTCTTGAATAAAGGTCTCCAGAGGTCTAAGTAGCTGGTGAGCATCCCATCTCCTTTGTAAGAGCATGCATCACTGTGCACAGATGGGACAGATGCGGTGCCTCCCAGCCAGGACTCACAACTGTCCTCGGAAAGCGAGGGAGGCGGCAGCTCTCTAACAGGGCCCATGCTGCCCTACAGCTCACGCACTTCGACACGGCTCATGTCAGGCTCCTCATCTTAATCCAAAAAAGTTCTGCCTCCTCCTATAGTATGTGCTGAGCTGGACTCACATAAGTCCACAGTTTTGTTTCAAAATGTACGATGAAAGGACAACAAGCCAAGCTGTGTGGTATTGACGGTTATGCTCCAAAATCACTAATTCTTAACCCAACTGGAATTCTGAGGCATTAACTACCCTTGCTCTCCTGCTAACTTCCCCCTTTCTTTCCAACCCACAAAAGTAATGAACGTTAAATTTGAAAATTTTTTAAAGCAAAGGCAGAATTTACTATGAAGAACAGTAAATATTATAATAGGGAAAATATTCTAAATGGCATACCATAGGAGTTAATCACTGTACTTTTACCCTCCGAAACTATGGAGGCAGTGGGTTCTCCCTACTGGTACAGGTAGGCTTCAACAGAAAAAGAGAAACTTGATCATACTTAAAACATCAGAAGCAGCATACAACCTTTTATATGATTAACTCAAATTCATACTTTCAGCAAAGAATTTATTTATCAAACACTAAGACTGACTAATGCGTATCAACTCATGAGAGACCTTCAGACTAGTTCAACATCTGTTAAGTGTAAAGTTATTTAATATCTGATGGGAAGACAGTTTGCCAAAACGCTCAGTGCTACTTAACTGGCTTTGTCACTGGCACGGCAAATAAAAATATCCAACTTACCTCTTGCCCATACTTCACCGAATGAGCGGAAGGAAGCAGCTCAATGTCACCCTCCACCATGGCCCCTTCCAAACATTCGTCTAAGTTGCGATAACCATTTACCTGAAGGGGATACTGGCCGAAGGTCTCATTGTTACAAAAGGGCTTTCCTAGGCAAAGAAACAGATTGCTTTTTTAAAGACATCACTAGTATTATCTGAGGCTTTTTTTCTGGCACCACAGATGGCATCCTCTTAATTCAGCAACTTGCTGGGAACCATTAGAAGCGTACTTAAGCCTGTATGGCAATTTCCAACGAACCGGTGGATCCAGGCACTGATCGTGAGTGACCGCCACCGTCATGGAAAGAAAGACAAGCAGACATTACGTGCCTCCTGATCAAAGACGACCCCACCTCTTGTGAATTAGTCTTGCCAAGAAAAGCCGTACCTGAATCTGGTCAAACTCTAGATCCAACTACCAATTTACAAAAAGAGGAGTAGAGAGGAACGTGTGAAACTGTATCATGGATACGCAAGCAGCGAGATTTCAGACCGTGGGGCATCTCAGAGAATAAACCACCTGGTTTCTTAAAATACACATTTCAAGGAAAAAAGAGATTGGGGGAATAGTGTACAGACTTTGATATGAGACTTAAAAGATGTATCAACTAAGTATAAATGACCCACATTTAGATCCTGATTACAACAAACTGTAAAAATAAACACATCACCCACCCCCCCATATATAAAATTATAAAACAACTTGGAAATCTGAACACTGACTAGATGTTTGATATTAAATACTACTTTTTTGGAGTGAATATGGTACTGGATTGTTTTACAGAGAATATCGGAAGGGTAGGAGAAAAAAGGAGTTTGGGACTGTCTGGCCGTGAACTAGTGGTTGCTGAGTTCATGGGGGTTTTTAGACTGCTGTATCTGGATGATAAAAATCCTCCATGGCGAACAAATAATTAAAATTACACATCCAACATGCAGCTTAGATAAGCCTCCCAAGTGGAGAACCATTTCTGGCAGTCTAACTCAACCAAACCCTTTACGATTAGATATTACATCAGATAAAAACAACACAGAGAAACTTGAGTAGCATCACCGTGTCTGACATTAATACTAGATTTGGGCTGTGCAAATATTATACAATTAAATCTGACCGTTCTGAGGTAAACACTGTGCCCATTTTACAGATGAAGAGACTGAGGATCTAGGCACTCCCACGGTTTGCCCGTGAACCAATATTCAGACCTGGAAATGCCTGACTCGAAAGCCTTTTCGACTATTAATACAGATACGGTCACAAGTCTAGAACTAACAGTAAGAGCAGAGAGCTTACCTTCACGAACCCCTTCAGTGAGGAAAGTACCGTAGAAAAGCTGCACCATTGGATTTTCAGATTTGTTCCTGGGATTGCTGCTTTAAAAAAAAAAAGGAAACAATTCTCTATCATTTGGATCAGATAAATACCACACTAAACCTAACCGTCATTCAAAAACAAAAATAGTACATTTCCATCGACCTTCAAAGAGCCAGTCGTGGTCCAAAATTAGTAACAGATTGGCTCAGTTTACATACTCATTGGACAAATATACAGGCATGATCCCTGGCTGTGAGGAGCCGGGGGGGGGGGGTCCCTACATGCAGGAAAACACATGTATCTGCATTCATTCAATACATACATCTATAGCCAGTGACAAATGTATGCAAATTCTAGAAGAGGACAGAAGCAAGAATCAACCGTCTTGTGCAGTTTTGCAAATAAACACAAAAGTTCTTCCTAGTGGCACAACAGAAACGGACAAGCCCACCTTAAATAAAGTGTTAACTATGTAAGGTGCTACTTGCAAAGCTGTCTTATATGTACTTCTTTTACTTAGAGTTAAAACAATTTAGAAAATTTCTCAGCATCTATATTCGAAAGACGATACTTATATTCTTTGCCCTGAATTTCACTTCTGAAATTCATTTCAGCGACTGCAATAATTAAATTTGATTTACCATGTTCACATCTAGGATTGATTTGACCTTTTAACACGTTGTGTAGCGCAGGCTATGACTTTAAATAAAGTTCAGAGTTAATGGCCTTTCAGTGAAAGGTGGCAGGTGGAGATGATTATCTACATCTTCAGACAGAAAACCCAAAGGCAAGGAGGATACAAAATGACAAGTATCTGAGGGGTTACCCCATGAAGTTTGGCAAAAACCAGCACTTTCTACTTGAGAAGAGTACTTTCCCCCCATCACGGTTCTCGCTGGACCACTGTGAGTAGGAAGGCGGGCCAAACAAACCCTCAACACTCACTTCACATTCACAGCTAGCTGGAATGCGTCCTCTAGCCAATCCAGGAGCTTGTGTGTGAATTCGCTCACATCTTGCTACAAGAGAGGCACAAATTGCATAAGAGTTAGATCCACACTATACTTAGGGAAATGAAAATCTGCCTTTATCCCGCCAAAGATTAAGACTGTAGGACTACGGAAGGATTTCCTTATGAAGGACCAATAGCAGGAAGAGACAAGGAAGCCTGGAACCCAGCCGCTGCAGGGACAGAAGGCAGCCGCTGACTAGCTTGTGGCTAGGAGGGAACTGGAATGCCATCATGTCCAGCCACATCTGTGTGTAACAAACCAACAAACAAAATCTTCTAGGAAGCCCTTAAAAAGAAAAAAAAGGTCCACAGAACAGACTGTAGTCCTCTAGAACAGTATGAGATCTGAATGGAGAAAAGAAACTTTTATGAAATGTTTTGAGAATTTTGTAGAACTGTAGGACCTTTAGAGAAAGAAAGGGAAAATTTGATTTTATGAGGCAGGGGCTCCTCTACTGGTGACAGATTTGTTTTTTAACGGAAGGTAGGGAAAGGAAAGTACTAATGTCTAGAAGAGAAAGATTGTTCAGAAATGCTGATCAACTTAGGTTTAGATAATACTAAAAATAAGATGTTTATCTGGGCTATCTCAAGGCAAAGGTGCAGACAAAGGGCTTTACTTTTGTCAGTGACCCTTTGCTATGATGCACTGAGGTATTTTCAACCTCCTCTCGATCCCACAGCCCCTGTCTACGTCTAGTCCCGCGCAGTCATGTTCAGAACTTACTACACAGCTGACCTGAAGCCACGTCACAGCAGCAGCAACAAGGCATGGCTTAAAACTTCACAGAATTGGAGGGAAAACAGGAGAAAAACAGGCTTCTCATACCTGCTGCTCCTCAGGTGACCGGAATGCTCCCTTTAAGAGATCCAGGGCTGCTGAAGGGTCTACAAATTTGCGATTTGATCCCATCATCAGAGCAAACAAATACTGAAGCTCTTGCATAAACACGATATTTCTCTTTTCCTGTAGAGACAGCAAAGTGTCAGCAGCACACAACGAGACAGCAACCTACATCTACATCAGTGAGGGCCTCTGATAAGGTCCGTGAAGGGGATTACCCGCAACTGAAGACTATCTATGTGGAAACCAGGAAGGGAATATTGAAGGAAAGGCAAAAATGCTTATTTTCTGAAGCTGCTGCCCTCCCTCCTGTTAGGAAAATGCACTCCCAAGGTGAAATCCTGGCAAAGGTTAGATCGCTGGCAGGCGGCCACGTCCTTGGGCAAGAGCCGACCACAGAACCTTCGAGAAAGGCCAGGCCTCCAGCATCAGGTCACCCATTCTGCATCACTCGGCCTGATCAGCAGCACAGGACACCATACATACTTTCTGTGATTCAGAATTTCTCAATCTCTCGCCCAAAGGGAGAAAAGCTGAGGCTGTCAGGATGACTCGCCACTTTCTTGAAACTATTTTTCTAATTTTACTCCTACTTAACTTCACATTTTTGCAAACCCCTGTTTCGCGGCACAAAGGAAAAAGCCATTTGGAAATGAAAACAAATACTAGCGCAAGCCAAAGGACATCACAGCTATCAGCTTTGGCCAGAATTTAAAAGGCTTTGGGATGAAAGGGACCAAACGAGAGTGAGGACCTCTCCACACCAACTTACCGTGTGACTGGGACAGTTTTCAAGCACGTTCTGCGGTAGACTATAGCTGAGGACGAGTCTTCGAAATTCAGGCAGTTGAAAGAGAGACTGAAAGAAAGAAAGATTCCTAGCCTTTCTTTCAAAATAACTGCAGCAGAAAGATATTTCTTTACTTGAAAGTACGTGGGACTGTCACCTGCTATTTCTACCCCTATCCTGTCTGAGAGAATGAGGGCTACGGTACAAATTAAGCTGACGGAATATTAATTCTTCTAGGAAAAAACCAGAAAGAACGTCATGACTGATGAGAGGGATGGATTAAAGAAGTATGGTACGTGTATGCGACAGATCGTTATGTAGTCATTAAAAGAACACTGTAGAAAGAAAACGTTTTCGTAAAAAGGACAAGTACACAGCAGTGAAAGTGAATGCCTGAGAGCTACAGGATCAACACGGAGAAATCCCAGAGCTATCTTCTGTGTGGAAGAATGTTCCAGAAAAACAGAGTATTAAAGTGTTTATAGTGAGTTTAATTACGTACAGAACAACATGGCATTTGGTCTAGGGATACGTGCAAGTGCGGTTGTATCTGTGGGGACAGGAGGCTGTGACTGGGATGGACGTAGCAGGGACTGGGTGGCCCAGGGAGCTGTACCATTTCTTTCTAAAGCTGGGCAGTGAGTACAGCAATGTGGGCTACTCTCCACTCTGTCACAAGAATTGCATTTTTTAAAAAAATTTAACAGCAGGAATTTCTGGCTTACTTGTAAATCATATGCAATCCTACTACGAATATCTTTTGAAGGTTAATGTTTTTAAAAATTCCTTGTATGACTATAGCTCCTCATCCCAACACACTCCTCAGAGGAAAACCCCTCAGGAAAGACACTGATGAAAAACTCTGGAAGCAACATCCTAGGTAGACAACAGGCCTCACTCCCTCACCTCGCACGTATCTCGCACCCGCTCATGCCCTGGGCAAGGAAGCCTAACTTACCATAGTTCATACCGCGTCCTGCTCCTGCAGCAAATTATGATTTGCCTTACCCTGCTCTTGTTTCTATCACACCGATCACAACCCAACATGTTACATAAATTTAGCTATTTAACTACCTCTGCAGTTTACTGTCTTGCCTCACAAAAATCTAAGTTCCATGAGGGCAAGGCCCCGTCTTGGTTCTATTCATTCCTTTATCTCAAGGGCCTAGAACAGGGGTAGACATATATATAGCGGGTGTTCCACTAACGTTTGCTGAGGGAACACAAGCACACCCACCCAGCCCAGGGAGCCCTTGGCTTTGTGTGCATCTTATCTCTAGCGATGCATTCCTCCATTCCATCTCTACACCCACATCTGAGGTCACACCCAGGATATGTCAATTCCTGAGACACGGCCAATTCTCAGGCCACGAATTCAGAAAATCCTGCTCTTGATCCATAACCTGTCTTCTGGTGTTCTTGATCCAAGTGCCCCTCAGGACATCTGTTCTTTGACTTCACCAAGGACCCAAGCAAGCAGACGCTTCCTGTTCTCCCCTAACCACCGGTTCCTTCCTGTCTTCATTTCTCCCGCTCTCTAGCTTTGATTTCATGGTCTTTAACAAACCTTCACTAAATCTTCAAACTTTCATCGAACCCAGCAAAGCCTCCAACCTAAATAAATTTCATTTTCTACTTAAGAGTCTCAGAGTGCTGCTAAGAAAAAACCCTGATAAAAACAGGCCATACTGACATCACTATGCATTAAGGTCAACACCCTTAAGTAGACTTTCCAATATGTAGAAATTCTAATATTGTATCCTAATGCCAACTGGTTCCCACTGTCTGCAGTGACTCCCCCTTTAATATCCGATGGCATCCCTTCTCCACAGCCTCCGAAAATGGCTGCTCACATCACAGAGATGATGATTGGAAATTACCTCAGCTGCAATTTGCAGCCATCACATCTTCCTTGCCCTCTCCCCTACTACTCTCCTGCCCTTTTCCTACTCAGGACCAACCTCTCCCTCCCTGTCTTCTCAGGCTTCCTCAGGAACGTTGCTCAGTGATGCCCTCTGCTCCTTCCAACATCCCCACAGGTGTGAAGGCTGTGAATGCAGCCAGGGTTCTCAACCTCGCTTCCTCTCTCTCTCTGAAAGGACTGACTGATGTCCCTAATTCCACATTCCTTCCCACATACTATTTGCAACACAGATGCCTGCCATCTTCTTAAAACAGAAGTAGGATCATCTCACTTCTCTGCTCTAATCCTTCCAATACTTTCCCACCTCAGAGACAATCCCTAAGTTCTCATCATGATCCCCAGCTCCCCCTCCTCACCTCCACTACCCTTCTGACCTCATCACGGTCTGTTCCCCACCCTAGAATTCTGCCCTCTTCCTATTTCTCAACACATTAAGCAAGCTCCTGAACCTAGGTCTTTTTCCTGGCTCTTCCCTGACTGCGGTGCCCTTTCTGTAACTACAGGGCGCATTCCCTCACCTCCCTCAAGCCTTTGCTCAAACGCCCACCTTATCAGAGAGGGCTCCTTCGCCGTCCAGCTCCTCCTGCCCTCACTCATGTTTATGGCACTTCGCACCACCTGATATATATTTTACTGTCTGTCCCACTCTTTTCCAAGGCAACTCTACGAGAGTAACGGCTTTGATGTATTCACTGTTGTTTCCCCGGTGTGAACACCATGCCAGGCACACAGTAAGCAGAATGAATCTGGATCCTACGTGTGGAAAGGGAGGTCTCCATTTCTGGCTGAGCAGCCAGGCAGATGTCAAGTACCACGAAGGGGAACACTGGAGGGGCAGGACCAAGTGCTCCACTGTGGCCGGGCCAGGTGTAAGATGTGTGCGAGGTACTTCTAGAAAGCCAACACTCTCTTAGGAGAAATCCATCCACTCCCTCGGCTTTATCACCGTCTATATGCTACTGACTCCCTGAGCTACATCTGTAGCCCGGATCTTTTTACCAAACTACAGATTCATGTTTCTTCATGTGGCACCTTAAACTCAGCATGGGTAAAACTGAACTGAGATCCCACTTTCACACACACCCAAACATTCTTCCAGCATCAAATGACACTGTCATCCACCTGGTTCCTCAAGCTAGGAACCTTGGAATCTTTCTCAACTCTCAACTCTATATCCAACTGCTTGACCAAATCCTGTCGATCTGATCTCCTGCCCGGCTCTAGAATGCTTGCACTTCTCTCCTTCCAAAGCTTATGCAGTTTCTCTATTCCAGGCCGCCATCATTCCCAGCCTGGCTATCTCCCAACAAATGCTTTCTCCTTATTAACTCTGGCTCTGCTCCAACATGTAATTCAGGAAATGGAGATCCAAAACACCTATTCAACATCTTTACAACCATATTTGCAACCACAGGATATTTTGTTTTTAGTATTGCCCAATTTGGACACCTACATCCAAACACGGGAAAGCAAAACACAATAACGCCATGGGGAAAATAAAACACCCCAGTCTTATCTGTTTCCATTTTTAAGCTATGTTCCTCACATTTCAGTTTAATAAACTGCAAAGTTTCCAGAAGACACAGTTGTCTCTTAAAAATATCAGACCCAAGGGGCACCTGAGTGGCTCAGTCAGTTAAGCGTCTGACTTCGGCTCAGGTCATGATGGTCCTGGGACTAAGCCCCAAGAAGGGCTCCCTAGTCCCCGTGAGGAGTCTGCTTCTCCCTCTGCCTGCCACTCCTCCTGCTTGTGATCTGTTACTCTCTTTCAAATAAATAAATAAAATCTTAAAAAAAAAATATCATACCTGAATAACGGCACTAAACCAACATGTATTGCCAACATTCTTCAGCCCAACCGGCCACCCATCGACTCTTCTCCAGTCATTAGGATTGGGATTTTCTCCCCAGACTTCACAGCGTTTTCTCTTGGAGCGTTTAGTTTCTGCGGAGGCTGCCTCGTGCATCCTGTTTGGTGCCAAGACACCATGTATCCAGAAAGGAAAAAGTTAAGGAACAATGTATTCTACATGGAGAATGCTGGTAATCGTTCAGAGATAATCCAAAGTGCCAGATAAACTGTTTACTGGGTCATCGCAGGCTATACAGTAATTATAAAACTATAATGCAAGTGAAAAGTAAGATTTAGACATAGACGTTAGTCCTTCCATCAGAGATGATTACTTACAAGGTTCATGATGGAACCAAGCTGATGTTCAAGACTATTTATGGCTACTGTATTACAAGTTTTAGATTTCAACAACAAAGCCCTATCTCAGACCTTGCATTGAAAAAGGCAAGAGAGACACTCTTGCTAATGATAAGAGCCTTTCAACAGCCTAGCACACAAAATCTGGCCCTATGTTTCCCTGAAAGAAACAACTCAACGGTGTGAGGAAATAAACGTGTCCGGAAAGGGACCGGCCACCACTGGAACTGGATGTTTACGAGCAATACCAGACAATCACCAAATTAGCACCAATTCAAGAAAGATATCCCTGGTCACTCCTGAGATGGGGTAGTTGAGTGATAACTTTCATTTTCAAAGAGGTGACAACACAACCGTCAAAGTTTATAAAGGCACCAGGTTGATAAAGGGAATAGGTACTGCCAGATGCTTGCAGAAGGATGGGGTGTCTCCCCCCAGCAACTGTAAACTACAAAAGCCTGCAGGCTTCTACTCAAAGACCACAGCTACTGGAAGACCCTTATCATATCTGGCTTTGTCAAAAAGTAAATCAGAGTAAGTAAGCTAATGTGAATTTAAATTTTCTCCTAAAAAAATTTTTCATTTGGATGCAATTAAAGAGCTTGGCAGAACGGTCCCTCAGTGGTATCCAAGCTATTACTGCCTTCGACCTACACACGAGTGTGGGGAGCGAAGAGGACAAATTACATCAGTACCTGTTCAGATCTCTTCCATCAGCTTGAATTTTGGGGGATTCCAGGAGACTCAAAGCAATGGCAGCTTGAAGATCATCTTTGTTATCGTGGGTAAGGTCTATCACTTCTGTAAGATAAACAGAGATTTAATAAGTCCACATGTAGGAAACAATGCCCTTCTGGCTGTATGGTAGGAAAAAAGGCAAAAGCATTCACAAAACTCGATATGCTCCCTAGCTCTCACTGCAATGGCTCATCTGTGGGACAACTTTATTACTCTGTGCCAGAGCCACATGAGTAATTCACAGCAGTATGGTAACCTTAAGATGAGCCAATGAGCCACGTAAGTGCAATGAATTCCCGCTTCTGCAGTCTTATTCCACAGAGTAAAAAATACATCCCGTCTCTGCGGGTCAAGTTGTCTCTTTACCTGTCATGAAACAACAGCTAAATATCGAACACTCAAGGTATAGATATTTTCAATCTCACACAAACTCTTCTGGAGAACAGAGGACATACTCCCCAATTCCTTTTACGGAGCCAGCATAACAGCTAGGTATAGCCCAAACCAGCCAAGAATAGTAAGAAAGGAAAAACAACAAACACATACAGTCACAGATGTAAAAAAAAGAAACAAGGTATTAGCAAATGAAATCCAAAAATGTACCCCCCAAAATCAAATATTAGGACCAAGTGGAGTTAACTGCAGAATGAAATACTGAGTTAACATGAGAAAATAGACCAGCGGAATACACTTGAAGGAATCATCATCTCAGTAGATACAGAAAAAGTATTAAATAACAACATTCAACCACTATTCAGGAATAAAAACCCCAAGCCAACTGAGAAGAAAAGAGAATATTCTTAGGCTGAGAAAGAGTAGCCATGAAAAGCCCACAGCAAACTTTATACTTAATTGTGAAATGTAAAACACATTTATTTTAAAATCAAGACTAAGACAAAAATGTCTACCATCAGGACTTCTATTCACCATGGTTCTGAATGTTCTGGCCAGTTTAAAGAAAATAAAAGAAACTAGGGGCACCTGGGTAACTCAGTCGGTTGAGCAGCCAATTCTTGGTATTGGTTCAGGTCGTGCTCTCGGGGTCGTGGGATCAAGCCCCACATTGGACTCCATGCTCAGTGGGGAGTATGCCTGAGATTCTCTCTCTCCCTCTCCCTATGCCCCTCCCCTCACTCTCTCTCTCTGAAATAAATAAATAACATTAAAAAAAGAAAGAAATAATATAAGGACTGGAAAATAAGAAACACAGCTGTCACAATTCACAGATAATAATCACCTATGAGGGAAACCCAAAATAATCTACAGAAAATAGTTATAATTAAAAAGGTGATTAGATAAGAGATCAATGTACTAAAGTTAAGTGAATTTCTACATATGAGCAATGAAGGACATTTAATTTAAAAAGAAAAAAAAAACCCACAAAGAACACAAAACTGTAGTAATCAAGGGTGTATGCTACTGGCAATAGAAAAGGCATATAGATCAATGGAAAAAAAGAATTGAGAGACCAGAAATAAAAGCTCCCATTTATGGTCAATTAATTTTTTTTTTTTTAATGTAGACTCCCAGCCCAGCATGGAGCCCAATGTGGAGCTTGAACTCATGACCCTGAGATTGAGACTGGAGCTGAGATCAAGAGTCAGACACTCAACCGACTGAGCCACATGGGCGCCCCAACAGTCAATTTATTTTTTGACACAAGTGGCAAGACAATTCAACAGGGAAAAAATATCTCCTCAACTAATGGTACTGGGACAACTGGATACCCACATGCAGAACAGTGACTTTTATCTCCTACCTCACACCCTTTACAAAAATGAACTCAAAGTGGATCAGGCCCTCAAGATCAATTCTTAGAAGAAAACACAGGCATACATTTTCATGACCTTGGATTAGGCAATGGTGTCTTAGAGATGATGATGACACCCAAAGCATACGCAACCAAAGAAAAAGCAGATACATTTGATATCATCAAAATGAAAAACCTTTAGGCTCCAAAGGACACCATCGAGAAAGTGAAAAGACAACTCACAGAATGGGAGAACGTTTTCACAAATCACGTATCTGCTAAGACACCTATATATATGGAATATATTTAAAAAACTCCTGCAACAATATAATAAAAAAACAAATAGCCCAATATTAAAAACAGGCAAAGAATCTGTAGAGACGTTTCTCCACAGAAGATACACAGATGGCCAATAAGTACATGTAAAGACACTCAACCTCATTAGCCATTAAGGAAATGCAAATTAAAACTACAATGAGGTATCACCTCAAACTCATCAGGATGAGTATTAAAAAAAAACCAAAAACCCACAAAGAATAATAAGTGTTGGTGAAGATGTGGTGAGACTTCTGGAACGCTTGTGCACCGTTGGTGAGATGTAAAACGGTGCAGCAACTGCTAACTGACGAACAGAAGTTCATCAAAGAAATAAAAATAGAGCTACCACATGAGCCAGCAATCTCACTTCCGGGTATGCATCCAAAAGAACTGAAAGCAGGGTCTCGAAGAGATATTTGTACATCCATGTCCACAGAAGCACCATTCACAACAGCCAAGCAGTGAAAGCAACCCGAATACCCGCCGACGAGTAAATGGGTAAACAAAATGCAGTCTCCAGATACAACAGAGAGTGACTCGGCCCTAAACAGGGAGGAAATTCTGACACGGGCCACAACATGAACCTTGAGGACATTATGCTGTGTGAAGTACGCTAGTCACCAAAGGACAAATACTGTGGGATTCCACTTCAAGAGGTACTCAAAGCAGTCAAAACCGTAGAAAGTAGGATGGTGGCTGCCAGGAGCTGAAGGGAGGGGGAATGGAGAATTATTGTTGAATGGATACAGACTTCTGTTTTGCAAGATGAAAAAGTTCCAGAGATCTGTTTCACGACAAAATGAACATATGTAACACTACTGAACTGTACATTTAAAAATGGTTAAGATGACAAATTTTACGTTATGTGTTTCTAACAACTAAAAAAAAAAAAAAAAAAAGAATCCCAACTAATAAATTACGAAATCTCCAATAAAATAAAAGAATCGCAGCAACAATCACCAGGGGCTGCAGAAAACACTAGGTGGGGGGTTTTATAATAAATGAATCAGGCTGAGAATATCCTGAACACACTAACAATCTTAATAACACAAAAAGGGCAATGGGACATGAGCTGCTTCTTCGATATGACAAAACAGAAGATACACTATACACACGACACTACCTATGACACAGTCATGCCAATTAAGCATCTAAGTCTCTAGGAAAGACAGGGGACAGAAAAACCCTTTGAAAGGTACCACAGAAATGAAATCAGCAAACTTCAGAACATATGAAATCTGAGAGAAGAAAGGACTTGATTTCTTTGGACCTTCAAGTACAAGAAAAAAAGAGAGGGGGACATAAAGTGTCTTGAAAGACATTCAAACATACTTAACGTTTAAATGTCATCTGGATCATTATTTGCAGAAACCAACTGCAAATATATTGCTAATGAGTCGATCAGGGAGACTTCTACAATGGTATTTGAGTGAAATTAAGGAATTACTAATTTTTAAAATGTGGTAATGTTGCAGCTATGAAAACAGTCCTCTTTTAGAAATATTAAAACAAGAAGGTTAGAGGCACCTGGGTGGCTCAGTCAGTTAAGCATCTGCCTTCAGCTTAGGTCATGATCTCAGGGTCCTGGGATTGAGCCCCCACATCAGGCTCTGCACTCAGAGGGCAGTCTGCTTCCCCTTCTTCCTCTGCCCCTCCCCCCCTCTCTCTCTCAAATAAATAAAATCTTAAAAAAAAAAAGTTAAACACAGGATTGTTACATCACCCAGTAATTCCATTCATGGGTATATATTCTAAAGAATTAAAAACAGATACTTAGTAAAATAGAATGGGAAACATGAAAATCCAATTTAACACAGAGCTGATACTGCAGATCAGTGAGTAAGTAAAGACTTTTTAATAAAAGTATCCTTTAATACCAGGATAACTGCGTAGCCGTATGGGGCCGGAGAGTGGCGAGGAACCGAACTGTATCCTTACCTTATGCCCCTTCCCCCAAAATCCACTTCAGATGAATTAAAGAATGTGAAAAGCAAAACATCGCAATTTTAATACACTATGACTTTAGGGCATAGAAGGCGTTGTTAAACAAAAAACACAAATCACAGAAAAAGACCAATAAATGCAACTATAATAAAATTTAGCTATTTACTTCATCACCACAGTGTGAAAACAAGTCACCAATAGAGAAAAAAATGTCTGCAACACACAAATCTAAAACGGTGGGTTAATATCAAACATATGTAAGGTCAGTATCAAGAAATGTATCATGAATAAGCTTATTATCAATAAGATAATATAAATACATCAGAAAAAGACAAACAGAAAAATTGAGGCAGAAGACACAAAGAAATTTCACTTATAAGGAAACATGAATGGTCAAAAGGAAAAAGAGGTTTAATCTCATTACTGATGTAAAAAAAATTCTCACTGAAAACAACATATTTTGATATTTTTTGTCAAAAATATGGGCAACAATTTTATAATCTAACAACTTTGAGAAGAAGAGTTATCCCCAAATCCTGTGAGTGGGAATTTAATAAATAGTTAAAAAACCATTTTGGAAAATAGTGCCTATAAAATTGAAGACTAGTGTATTTTACTACCCACCAATTACACTCATATATATATATATATACACTAAAGAAACTCTTACACCCATTTAATAGAAACACAAATCAAATAACTCACAGCAGCCTTGTTTATAATAGCAAAAAAAAAAAAAAAGGAAACAACCAAGTCAGTAAACAAATACATAAACTGTGGTATATTCAGACCACAAAATACTACACACCAGTGAAAGTAAAGGAACTATTTATAACCTTCAATAAGAATAAGTTTTAAAAAGAAAAATTTGGGGGCACCTGAGTGACACAGTTGGTTAAGCGTCTAACTCTTGATTTCGGCTCAGGTCATAACCTCAGGGTTGTGAGATCGAGCCCCATGTTGGGCTCCACGCTCAGCGTGGAGTCTGCTTGGGATTCTCTCTCTTTCTCCCCCTGCCCCTCCCCCCAGCACTCACACTCTCTCTCTTGCTCTCTAAAATAAGTCTTCAAAAAAACAAAAACATTGACTGAAAAGAGTCATTATTTGCACTGAAAGATATATACAAGGATATTCATAAGGGTATTACTCAGAATAGCTCAAAACTGCAAAAAGTCCAAATATCCATTAACTCCATCTGCCCTAGTTGATGGTTCCCTCCTCCAGGAAGCCTCCTTAGCTTCCAGAGTCCCATCCTCCCAGTTCTCCTGATCTTCCTCCAACATCCCTGGAAACTACTCACCCGCCCCAGCCTCTGAGCACTGGGAGTGTCCACCGCTAAGTCACTGAACCCGTTCCCTTCTGTGCACCCCAACCCCTTGGAAAGCTCACCTGGTCCCCTAACTTCACATCCCATTCACAGGTTTACAAGTCCAAGTTTTCTCTCTCTACAGCCGGATCTCTCCCCTGAGCCGCACGCTTGGACCCTCACTGCCTTTGCGACATTCCACCTGACGTCTAGCAGGTGCCTGAAACTCAGCACTTTCTTCATCTGCCACCCAGATCTGCTCTAGAGGCAGTCATTCCCAGGGCGCTTAGTGCAACTCCAGCATTTTTGCGGCTTGGGAAAAAAACCTGGAACTACCTTTAAGTCCTCTCTCTTTTACACCCCTTATCTCTGCTCTCAGCAAATCCCACTCAGCAGGTGCTCCTCACCCTCCCTCTACTACCCGCTGGCCCATGCCACCAGAACCTGGGGCTCCCTGCTCTGACCCATGCTCACTACCTCCCCCTGCAATTCTGTTCTCAACAGAGCCGTCAGAATGACCTTTAGGAAATGGAAACCAGTGGACGTCATTCCTCTGCTCCAAGCTCTCCACTGGCTAGCCTCTAGCTAGAGAAAAAGCCAAGCACGCAGGAAGTCTCTGCAGGACCTGCCTCCTGGTCCCTCCATGGCCTCACCTCTCACCCACTAAAGCCTTAGCTCCAGCCTCCCTGCTGTCCTTGAGCAGATGGTGTACATCCCCATCTTAAGACCTCATTGACTCCCTCACCTCCCTTTCACCTTCTCCACCTAGTAAAAATCCAATCCCCAGTGCTCCTTTTCTCATTTCTTTCATTCCATCCTTTACTTTTCTCTATAGTACTTACCTTTCTAATATGCTATATAATTTACTCACCAACTTGTTGACCTCCCCCACAAGAAAGTAAGCTACATGAAGGCAAGGATTCTTATTCTTCTGTTTATTTCCAGTGCTTAAAAGAGTGCTTGGCACACAGTAGGTGCTCATTAAGTAAATGCAGAATGAATGAGTGAATGAGTGAATGAATAAATCCATGTAATTGCTTAGAATTAGGCCTGGCACATAGTGATGGTTCAATAATTAGCTATTATTAGTACTATTCCAAAAGGGTTGATGTGACTGATAGGAAACTCACCTATTTTCTGCTAGTTCACAGCAGGACCAAGACAGCACGTACTTACTTGCTAATACTTCTTTGCTGGCCGCGCTGCCCTCTACTTCAGATGGTTCTGTAGCAGCAGGGTCTTGACTGGGCTCTTTAACTCTTTCCTCAGTGAGAAGGCTGACTGCCTGGGTGATGTCACCATTACTGGCCTGAAGAAAGGAAAAAAAACCCAGAGATTTTAAAAGTAACGCATCATAGCATTTAAAATAAATAGTGAGTTAGTTTTTTGGTTTAACGCCTTACTACCCTGGTGACATTCTGAGTAAGCCAGGGCATAATTCTAGGGTAGAAAGGAGAAGAAAGACAGTATGGTGGAAGATAGTGAGTATACCATGCTCAAAGCATCTCACAAACTCTTGGTTACAGGAGGGGAGCCGCCGTGTTCTGATTTCCCACCACACGCAAACAAGAATGAAATCTTGCTGAGATCTCTTCTCACTGCTCTGGATGCTACTATGCCCGATTTCACAGACTAGCTAAGGCATGATGTGTCAAAAGGGGGCTGGCAATGAAAACAGAGATTCTAAATGAAGTCAGCCTCTACAATAAACATGCCAAGCAGTTACCATATACTATAGTGGTGACCATATTTCTGTTTGTTTTTAACTTTTTATTAGGAAAACTTTCTAACTTAGACAGTGGTAGAGGCAGAGGGAATGTATAGCTGAACCCCAGGACCCATCACTCAGCTTCAACAATTATCAAGTCATGCTCCATCGTACCTAACCTGCCTAACCTCTTTCAGACATTTTGAAGCAAATCCTAAGCAACTTATCAGTACATCAGAACGTATCTTTTCAAAAATATAACCTACAATGCTATTACCACACCTTAATAGTAACAAATGTTTTAATATCAAATCACCAGTTCAAACCTGCCTAACTCGAAGAATTTTTTAGTGTGTGTGAACCAGGATCCACATAAAAGCTACACAATGCAATTGGCTGATGCATTTCTTAAATCTCTTTTGCCCTAGAGGGTCCCCCCCAGTTGAGTCTCCCCCATCCCCAACTTCTCCCCCACTTTATAATTTACATATTGAAGACACTGGGTCATCTGACCTGTAGAACTCCTGTCCCTATATGCACTTTCATTTTGGCATAAAAATAGCTTGACCTGACATAACTATGATATGGACAACTGTTTTAAAGCCTGTTGACTAACAGCAGCCTTGAAACTAACCTTCAGAGCTTCATGAAGAAAGGAAGGGTCCTGAATGCCTGTGATTTCTCTTAGTTGGTTTAACAGCATTTGGCAGCTCTATATTTGAGAAACAAAAAAACCACAGACAGGTCAGTCACAAAGTAAAGCTGGAGACATTTAAAGAATTTAAGAACAAGCAACCCGGATAATCAGGTTTGAGATGTGTGTATTTTACTTTAAGAAACCAAAAAGCTCCAAACAAGAAGGTACTGACTGTCGGACACATTCTGAAATGCCAAATCTTGGGACACCTGAGTGGCTCAGTTGGTTGAGACTCTCTGGCTCTTGGTTTCAGCTTGGGTCATGATCTCAGGGTTGTGGGATCGAGCCCCATGTCGGGCTCCACACTCGGCACAGAGTCTGCTCGGGATTCTCTCTCCCTCTCCCCCTCACCCCCTACCTGCGGTTATGTGTTCTTTCAAATAAACAAATAAATAAAATCTTTAAAAATAAATATATAAACAAACAAAATAACAATGCCAAATCTATTACTCTTTTAAAAGCTTAATCATGAAAAATGCTTTTGGCACGTGTGGAAAAATTATGAGTAAACAATAAAACTATTAAGTATATAAAACATTTCAATGTAATATCTAGCTCTCATAGTAGCTAAAAGTGCCTGAGGTTTTTCTTTCTGTGAGTAATACATAACTAGGTCATATACGGAGTCCAGGGAATTTGCATGGATGTGAAGATGTGCTATTTTAAGCCTCACTGCACATGCCATTTTTGTGTGTCATTTTTCACTGACAATAAATTTCCAATCACATAATTAAATGATACCACCAACATCATACTTAAAACTACAGGTTTGATTGCTTAAAAAGAAGTATAGATGAAACTAAGATTTTCTGAATTATACATAAAATCCCAGAGAGAATAAACTACGGAATGCTTTCCCTTCATTAATCTGAATCATGGAAAAACCTATCTTGTTAACTTTCAGCTACCACAGGATTACTTTATAATCCCTTTGCAGCTTTCAAGTCTTCACCGGAACATTTTACCCTGTTTTGCACAAAGATAAAAGTTAACACAAAACACCTAATTTTTACAAGCAAGCTCAATATAAAGAACTGGTTGGCCCAATTCTTTTAGATGATTATTGAAAGCGAAATATTTCAGGGGCACCTGGGTGGCTCAGTCACTTAAGGGTCTGCCTTCAGCTCAGGTCATGATCTCGGGGTCCTAGGATGGAGCCCCGAGTCGGGCTCCCTGATCAGTGGAGCCTGCTTCTCCCCCTCCCTCTGCTCTTTCCCCTGCTTATGCTCTCAAATAAATAAATAAAATCTTAAAAAAAAAAAAAAGAAAAAGAAACAGTTCAAATTTAATTCAGTGAGAAGAAATCATTCCTAAGGTTATTCTAGAATTAAGCCCCAATTCAATACTTGATGATTCCCATCAACTATCTTTCAGTTCGTAATAGGTCTCCAAGAGACCGTCTATGTTCACTGTCAGCTGTAACAGAAATAGGATCCTATGTTTTTCAACAGCTGAGGGACCAACGCAACACTTAAATATCACACAACTAGAAATAACTAATTGAAACAGCCCTGCACAGTGCTCAGAAAAGCATCAACAGCCTTTCTGCTCTAGTCAGGGGCCACGGTCATAGGCTAGAAATGGAACCCGACCCTGCTGAGACCAGCAGTCTTGGAGGGTATGAGTCTTGTCAAAGGCAGTCATTGCCTGTATACTGGGAGAGTGCTGTCAGACTAAATGGTGTCCAGATTTAGCCTTGGCAAATGCTGGAAACACAAGCATGGGATTTTTAGAAGAATAATGTATTAAAAAGGGTTTTTTCGGGGCACATGGGTGGTTCAGTCAGTTAAGCCTCCGACTCTTTTTTTTTTTTTTTTTAAAGATTTTATTTATTTATTTGACAGAGATAGAGACAGCCAGCGAGAGAGGGAACACAAGCAGGGGGAGTGGGAGAGGAAGAAGCAGGCTCATAGCGGAGGAGCCTGATGTGGGGCTCGATCCCGGAACGCCAGGATCACGCCCTGAGCCGAAGGCAGGCGCTTAACCGCTGTGCCACCCAGGCGCCCCTAAGCCTCCGACTCTTGATTTCAGCTCAGGTCATTATCTCAGTGTCGTGACAGCGAGCCTCAAGTCATGTTTCGCGCTCAGCACAGAGTCTGCCTAAGACTCTCCCTCTCCCTCTGCCCCTCCCCCTGTGCGTGCTCTCTCTAGAAAGAATAAATAAAAAAAAAACTTTAAAAAATAAAAAATAGGGGGGCGCCTGGGTGGCACAGCGGTTAAGCGTCTGCCTTCTGCTCAGGGCGTGATCCCGGCGTTATGGGATCGAGCCCCGCATCAGGCTCCTCTGCTATGAGCCTGCTTCTTCCTCTCCCACTCCCCCTGCTTGTGTTCCCTCTCTTGCTGGCTGTCTCTATCTCTGTCGAATAAATAAATAAAAAATCTTAAAAAATAAAATAAAAAGGTTTTTCTTCCCCAAACTAATTCTAAATCCATTTTATTTTACTGTGTAAAAGTGTGTGAATCCTTATATCTCAATCATACAAAATTTTCTAAAAAATAAAAATCAATATGCCCCAGAAAGGGTGGGATAATGCAGACCTTCCTCAACTTATGGTGGGGTCGCATGCCAGTAAATCCATTGTAAGTTGAATCCATTAAGTGGAAAATGCACGGAATACACGTGACCTCCCAAACAGCATAGCTCACCCAGCTGCCCTTAGATGTGCTTGGAACACTTACGTTAGGCTACGGTGGGAGAAAGGCATCTAACACAAAGCATACTTTATAACAAAGCATTGAATATCTCATGCAATGTATCGAATACTGTTCTCAAAGTGAAAACCAGAATGGCTGAAAGGGTGCAGAAGGGTTTTAAGTGTCTTGGTTGCTGACCCCCAAGATGGCGTGGCTGACTGGCACTGCCCAGCGTCACCAGAGAGAAGCAAGTCACATAGTGCTAGCCTGGGGAAAGATCGAAATTTTAAATGCAGGGTATGGTGTCTACTGAACGCCTATCACTTCCACACCACTGTAAAGTCGAACTATCCTAAGTCGGGGACCATCTGTAATTGAGAAGAGGAAGTGGGCAGTGTTATCAGCCCTAAACTGGAGCCAACAAGGTAGCAACGGGATTGACAATCACACCTTCACCTCAAACTACCCTGTGGACCAACTGACACTTAGGGTTCACAGAAAATAATACCAGTCAAAAATAGCAGCTAACACACACTGCTTACTTTCAGCCAGGTGTTGTTATAAACACTTCATTTGTATTAACTAATTTAACGAATTTTGCCTTCGTAGCAAAGCTGGGAGAGGTGCTAGGCCCGTGTGACAGAGAGCAGGCCTGGGGAGGCCACGGTTACTGCTAGTGAAGGGCTGCCTGCCTCCAGTCTGCACTCTATGCCGGTCGCACCTGCGAAGACAAGGAAAACGGGCAAGCATACCTATTTCATGCAAAGCCAGGCAATTATTCTATTCTTGTATCTTGACCGTGGTGTCTGCATCTTCCCAAGATCCCTGTGATCACAATCACGACTGTGATCACGTCGTGGTACAGTCAGTTCCAAAGCCGCTACCGTCAGGAAAGGCCTGTAGCTGAGGTAAGCACTATTTCTGACTGAATCTGAGGTGCCATTAGTTATCAAGAGCACACTTACTTTATGCGCCACTAAGGAGAGAAACGGTTGCCCACTCAAACTAGGACAGGATGCCTTCGTGATGGTCCTAGGAGCCACACCAGCTTCCCGCAGCTCTAACATTTCTTCTGTCTGTTGCGAACTGCAGCCCTTTCCCCTGCGTCCAGGCGCACGGCCTGGCCCGTGACAAGCAGTTCCTTTGCATGTTGCTCAGTAACAGAACCTAGTATACCTGGGCTATCTTCCTTCCTCAGGTCCCATAAAACATGTGATTGTAGCTTTGCAAGAAAATTTGAAACTGCGCTCATTCCTCCAGCGACAGATATTTTGCCTCACATAAAATCAAATTTACACCCTGCTGTTCTGTTTCTATGCCTCTCTTCATCCAGTTTTTTTTTTCCCACTTAAATGTTGAATCACAGTGTGATCTTTTAAAGTGAAAAGTAAACTAGCTATGTGGTACCAACAGCCCATATAACTCAACTGGCGCGACGGCAGGAACAGCTACGAGCAAGCCCCCACACGTGCAGACAATGATTAAGCACATCACCTCTGCTACTTGGAGGCAGTAAATGGAAGGAGCATCTCAATTTCAGAGACCTCGGAACGCCAGATAAAGACGAATCAATGAAATACGGTATTCAAATACTAAACAATTCACCAGTCATTATATTTGGCCATGGATCCAAGCTCTACTCCCCTTTCTCCACTTTGGAATAGATAAGCAGGCAAACATTAATACATCTAGAATAATACAGGGAAAGAAAATAAACTCTTAGTTTCCCTTTTTTAAAAGCTCATGGGCGAAGATGACAACTACATAAAATCATTTGGTACAACTCCAAGAATAATACTCTACATGTTAATTCAAATCCAAATTCCTTTTTTTTTTAAAAAAGATTTTATTTATTTATTTGGCAGAGATAGCCAGCAAGAGAGGAAACACAAGCAAGGGGAGTGGGAGAGGAAGAAGCAGGCTCCCAGCAGAGAAGCCTGATGTGGGGCTCGATCCCAGAACGTTGGGATCACGCCCTGAGCCGAAGGCAGACGCCCAACGACTGTGCCACCCAGGCGCCCCTCAAATCCAAATTCCTGATCTTGCTATTCAAAGACTATTATCTGATTCTATGCTTAACCTGCTCAATCTTTTCTCCTACTGGTTCCCTACCTCACACATACATCCTCTCTCAGGCCTTCAAGTGTTACTTTTATTACCTCCAGGAATGCCTCCTACATTCTGGCAACCTAGAGTCAAGGGCTATATTCATGTTACCTCCTCCTTAAAGTCGTCCCCAAGAACTCTGGTCCACACTGTTCTCTCCCTTTCTAATCTCCCATATTGAGGGAATGAATGAGCTTGTGAATGAAAGGGACTTCCCCGTCTTTACCTGGCATTTCTCAACATGTGGTTCTCTAATAGTTTCAAATGTGAAATTCTTGCCCACGTAAAGGCAAGAATCATACAACATACTACCTAATTTGAAGGACAATGCCGGCAACAGTTGGGACAAACATACAAACACCTTCTTTGTAACAGGAACCTTCGTTGCCCCCGCATACTTGTAATCTTTGGAACAACCCTAAAAGGTAGGAATCATCAACTTCATCGTGCAGATCAGGAAACTAGAGCTTACAAAACCTGTCTTGTCATCAAATGTCTTGAATTAGAAGACAAATCAGGGAACACCTGGGTGGCTCAGCCCGTTAAGTGTCGACTCTTGATTTGGCTTGGGTCATGATCTCGGGGTCGTGAGATGGAGCCCTCCACTGGGCTCTGCACTCAGCTTGGAGTCTGCTTGGAGTTCTCTCTCCCTCTGCTTCTGAGAGCGCGCACTCTCTCTCTCTCCCCACCCTTCCCCCTCTCAAGTAAATAAATAAATAAAATATTTTTTCAAAAAGACAAATCAAAGATAACTATTATGAGCCTGAATACATTTCACAAGGATTAAGCCATGCTACAGACACATACAAATAATTGCTACGATGAGACTCACTCTCATGAATGTTTAGCCAAACCCATGTTCTCTGTAGTACCCTCAACCCAAATCCTAAAAAGTGCCCTATATTAAGTATTAATTCTACTGTAAAAGACATATTAAGCTTATTAGAGGCCTACTGTATTACTAACTCAGTTTTTCTGGGTACTTCACAAGAGCTGATTTAAATATTAACTTCACCATAACTCCGAGACTACATATTCATAGTACACACCCAACATGAGACAAGACAAAGCCTGTGCTCCAGGCATAATGAAGTCAAATAACTGGCAAGAGCCAACAGGTTTGCATTTCCTTGGCTAAATTCACATTGTTTTCATAAAACAAAAAGGACTCTCTTTTCTTGCCCAGAGGCAGTGAAGAAAGACAGGTACACACAAATCTCTAGAAAGAAGAAACTCAAGCTTTCTGACCTCAGCAACCCGGTGATTTTCATCCAATCCAGTCCACTTCTCTTAAAGCAAAGACATTCATCTCACAATAAGCCATGAACAGGACTATTCACATAAAAACATTAAGGTATTAAGTTTTTATAATAAACACTAACTGGTCGAATCCTACTGCAACTAAAATCAAACTCTCTTTGATCAGATGAGGCCAATTTGTGAGATTACTAATTAAGAGTTTTATCTTTAAAACACCCAGTTTAGCAACACGGTGAGGAGCTTTCTAGACTATTCCATTACTTCAAACAGGGATGCTATTATAATTCTGACACACACATTTCCTGATCTCAACTGTCTACTCTTCCAAAGACATTTCTAAATTTGAAACTAAGTGAATAGTGGATAAATGTTCTTCTACTCCAAAGAAGTACCAAAGTCCTTCGTAAGTGTGCCCAATAGAATTCCCACCAAAATTAAAGATTGGCTTTTCCAATTTTAAAATGAACTTAAGTACCCAAGGAAAGCAAAAGAAGAGCTTTAGGAATCAAAGAAAATATATAGCAGCAACTCCAGAAATCCAGTCTGGACATCAGGGTCTTAAACGCATTCAGAGACTGCCACAGACCCTCCCACTTCCCACAAAACAAAGACCTGGCCACGGAAGTCCCTCGTGCTTTCTTGGTTTTCCTTCTAGGAAAAATCCACGTCTATTATAACAACTCCAATTTACTCACAACATGCCATAAGGATTGGACTCCCTAAAAATGACAGACAGCAGATTTGGTGGGTAAAACTAAACCAGCTGAAATAGGGCTACTTGATAACTTACTGCAATGATGCGAAAAGTAGGTAACATGGTGAAAAGGATTGTTTCAGTTCACCAACTGGCCCAAAGTTTTGTTTTGTTAAAGATTTTATTTATTTATTTGACAGAGAGAGAGCACACACAAGCAGGGACAGCAGCAGGCAGAGAGAGAGGGAGTAGCAGGGCCCCCCACCCCCACCCCGGCCAGGCAGGGAAGCCTGATATGGGACTTGATCCCAGGACCTGAGCAGAAGGCAGACACTTAAGCAACTGAGCCACCCAGGCGCCCATGGCCCAAAGTTTTTGAAAGGCATTAAAAGCTTTTAAGATGCAGCCACTCTTACACAGCGTAGAAGAGACTGAAACTGGAATTAAAAGCCAGGAATAAAAAAGAATTAATCATTGTTTCTCATTTCTTTTTTTTTTTCAAATGCACGAAGCAATTCCAATAGCACAAAAGGATACAGAGCAAAAAGGAATTTCTCTCTTCTGTCCAACCCAGTCCCACTTCCCAGGAGTAACCACTATTAATAGTTTCTGATATATCTTTCCAGAAGTGGCCTATGCACATGAATATATCTTTTCATACTGAACATTGTGTCCCGCAACTTGCTTTTTTCATACTGTTGAACACATTAAGACAATACTTTCTCATTTCTTTGAAGACATGCCCCAGCTAAATACAAGAAAGGAGGCTGGGAAGCTTTTACAACAAGGACATATGGAAGGCATCTTCACAAATTAGAGAAAATGCCATTTTTAGCAATATATTGCGAAGGTTGAAAAACCAGGAAAATAAGAGCAAGGATATAGGAAATCAAATTTACGTGCT
The DNA here is from genome assembly GCF_023065955.2 of Ursus arctos. Taxonomy (NCBI): domain Eukaryota; kingdom Metazoa; phylum Chordata; class Mammalia; order Carnivora; family Ursidae; genus Ursus; species Ursus arctos. The sequence goes on from NW_026622897.1 coordinate 10,040,811, forward strand.
TACAGTGTGACAGACCTCACAGTAAAATTAAAAGTTATTATTAGGAGGGACTCAGTGTGCAGTTTCTAATTGTGATAAATAAGCAGGACGTGAGAGGTGGTGTGGGACTGGATGAGGAAAGGTTCTAAATGTCAGCATGAGTTTGGACTTGATCTGATGAACAATGGAAAATCATCACAGGTCCCTCAGCAGGACATAAATATGAGGGAAAATAAGGGTGCTTTAAGGGGATTAATCTAGCACATGTGAACACCTAGCTCAAAAGGAGATAAGCCTAGGGAAAGAAAGCTTAACCATGATTTAGAAGAGTACCGAATACACAGGTGTGATGAGACAGGGAGGGTGCCGAGAAAGAAAAATGAAAAGGTAGGACACACAGTGATGCTTTGTCAAATATTTGAAACCGGATGCCTGAGAGAATGCTGCTGGCAAGGACATAAAAGGACACCAGCAAGAAAACCAACCAATATAATACACCACACTACCAGAATGAAGGGTAAAAATACCTGATCACCTTGACTGATGTAGGAAAAGCACTTGACAAAATTCAACACCTTTTCATGATGAAAATAATCAGAAAACTAGAAACAGAAGAGAATTTCCTCTACATGATGAAGCACCTTTACTAAAAAACAAACAAACAAAAAACAACAAAACACAAAAACGAAAGCTCACAGCAAGCATCACACTCAACGGTGAAAGACCAAAAGCCATCCCCCTAAAATGAGGATCAAGCCAAGGATGCCCACCTTCAGCAATGCTATTCACCGGTGTACTGGAAGTCCTGGCCAGAGCAATTAGGCAAGTAAAATAAAAGGCATCCGAACTGGAAACAAAAAAGTAAAACTATCTCTATTCACAGGTGACAGGATATATAAAACCCCAAAGAATCTACAAGAGTTACTAGAGCTGATAAACACATTCAGCAAAGTTGATATAAGATCAACACTCGAACCATGAGAGACTGTGGACTCTGGGAAACAAACTGAGGGCTTCAGAGGGGAGAGGGGTGGGAGATAGGGATAGGCCGGTGATGGGTATTAAGGAGGGCACGTATTGCATGGTGCACTGGGTGTTATACGCAAATAATGAATCATGGAACATTGCATCAAAAACTGGGGATGTACTGTATGGTGACTAACATAACAAAATAAAAATTATAAATAAAAAAAAGATCAACACTCGAAAATCAGCTGCTTCTATACAACAGCAATGTACGCTCTGAAGAGAAAATAAAAAAACACACTTCCATTTATAATAGTATCCGGAAAAATAAAATACCTAGGAATAAATTTAACCAAGACTTGAACTCTGAAAAGTGTGAAACACTGAGAAAAAAGCTAAAGGAAACCTAAATAAATGGAAAGATATTCAGGTTGATGGATTGGAAGACTGGATTAGTTGAGGTTCTCCAGAGAAAAGAACAGGGAGTGTGTGTGTGTGTGTGTGTGTGTGTGTGTGTGTAAATGAACCCTGTAGTCCTAGTTTCCTGTTGGGGTGGCGGGGGAGAAGTTGTTATAAGTAATTGACTCTTGCAATTATGGAGGCTGTAAGACCTCGGATCTTCAGTTGGCAAGTTGCAAACCCAGAAGAGCTGGACATGTAGTTCCAGTCTGATGGCAGGAGAAGACCAATGGCCCAGCTGAACAGTCAGGTAGGTGACATTCCCTCTTACTCAGCCTTTTTGTTCTATCCAGGTTTTCAATTGAGTGGATGAGGCCCACAGACATTAGGGAGGGCAATCTGCTTTACTCAGTCTACAATTCAAATGTTAAGCTTATTCAAAAGCACCCTTATAGACACATCTAGAATAAATCTTAACCAAATATCTGAGCGCCTCGGAGCCCAATGAGATTGACACACAAAATTAACCATCACAAAAGACTTAACACTGTTATACCCAAAGTGACCTACAGATTCAACGCAATCTCTGTCAAAATTCCAACAGCCATTTTTGCAGAAATGGAAAAGCTGATCCTCAAATTCATAAGGAATTTCATTGGGCCCTGACTAGCCAAAACAAGATCGAAAAAGAACAAAGTTGAAGGACTCACACCTCTGGATTTCAAAAGTTATTAAAAAGCTACAGTAATCATCCCAGTGTAATACCGCACAAGGACAGACATAGAGACCAATGAATTAGAATTGAGAGTTTAGAAAAACCCATAATCTATGGTCAATTAATCTTCGACAAGGGTGCCAAGACCATTTGATGGGGAAAAAATAGTCTCTTCAAAAAATGATGCTGGGATGAGTAAACATTCACACGCAAAAGAATCAAGTTGCACCCCTACCTCTACAATACACAGAAACTAACCCAAAATGGACGAGTAACCTAAATATGCAAGCTAAAATGACAAAACTCATAAAAGAAAACATAGAAGCAAATCTTCATATCTTGGATTTGGCAATGGATTCTTAGATATGGCACCAAAAGCATGAGCAACAGAAAGAAATAGGTAAGCAGGACTGCACCACAATTAAAAACTTTTGTGTATCAAAAAACATTGTCAAGAAAATGAAATGTCAACCTACAGGATGGGAGAAAATATTTCCAAATCATAAATCTGATAAAGGCCTAGTATCCAGATTATATTACAACTCTCACAATTCAAACGATCAAAGACAAACAAACACAATTCAAAAATGGGCAAAGGACTTGATCAGACATTTCTCCAAAGAAGATGCCAATAAGCATATGAAAAGATGCTCAACATGAGCCATTTGGAAAATGCAAATCAAAATTATAATGAGATACCCCTCACACACATGAGGATAGCTGTTATAAAACAAAACAGGAAAATAACAAGTGTCTGGACAGGATGGAGGTGGAGAAATTAAAACCCTTGTGCATTGCTGGTGGGAATGTAAAATGGTGCACCTGCTGTGGAAAACAATTTGGCAGTTCCCCAAAAAGTTAAAGACAGAATTACCATATGACCCAGCAATTCTACTTCTAAGAATATACCCAAAAGAGCTGGAAACAGGTACTCAAATGTTCGTACACGAATGTTCACAGCAGCACTATACATAAGAGCCAAAAGGTGGATACAACTCAGATGTCCACCAAAGGAAAAATGGATAAAATACACAAAGTGCAATATTACTCAGGCATTAAAAGGAATGAAGTACTGATAGATGCTACGACTTGGATGAAACCTTAAAGCATACTAAGTAAAAGAAGCCAGACATAAAAGGTCGCATATTGGATGATTTCACTTATATGGAATATCTAGAATAAGTAAATGGACAGACAGCAGATCAGTGTTGCCAGACACTGGGCGAAGGAAGGAATAGGGAGTAACTGCTTCGTAGATATGGGTTTTCTTTTGGGGTTTTGAAAATGTTTTTAGAACTACAGAGAGGTCACAATATTGTGAATATATATACTAAATGTCACTGCTCAGGACACTGTAAAATAGTTAATTTGGGGGCACCTGGGTGGTTCGGTCAGTTAAATGTCTGACTCTTGGTTTCTGCTCAGGTCATGATCTCAGGGTCATAAGATCGAGCCCCGTGCTGGGCTCCACGCTGAGTGTGGAGCCTGCTTAAGATTCTCTCTTTCCTAAGGCGCCTGGGTGGCTCAGTCATTTAAGTGACTGACTCTTGGTTTTGGCTCAGGTCATGATATCAGGGTCATAAGATCAAGTCCTGTGTCGGGCTTCATGCTCAACGCAGGCTGCTAGAGATTCTCTCTCTCCCTCCCTCCTATGCTTTCTCTCTCTCTCAAATAAATAAATAAATCTTAAAAAAAAAAAAAAAAAGATTCTTTCCTTCTGCCTCTGCCCCCCTCGGCTTGTGCTCTCTCTTTAAAGAAAAGAAAAAAAAAAAAAAAAACTAAATGGTTAATTCTGTATTATGTGAATTTCACTTCAATTGAATGAAATCAAGAGAGATTTGTGCTTGTACATGACACACATACACCAAAAAAGAAAAAGGACAGCAGGGAAGTACTAACTTGGACAAGAGTTTTAGAGAAAAAATATTTGTTTGGGATAACTCAAGTTTAAACTGACCACCAGCGATCATGCAGCATGCTGCCAGCACCTACTCATACAGATCTTTTTTTTTTTAAGATTTATTTATTTATTTGAGAGAGAGTGTGCAAGAGCAGAAGGAGCGGCAGACGAAAAGGGAAAGAGAGAATCCTCAAGCAGACTCCCCACTGAGCACGGAGTCCCAGGTGGGGCTCGATCCCAGGACACCTGAGCCAAAAGCAAGAGTTGCACACTTAACCCACTGAGCCACTCAGGCGTCCTACTCATGCAGATCTTTAATTTGGCTTTGTCTGTCTGGTATTTTGATCTCCCTTTTTATGTAGGAAGCTGGGATGGTGGGAATAGTGCTACGTAGTGCAGATCGCACCGCACGTTAGCCTCTGGGTAAATCTCAACTTTCCAGGGCTTCAATTTCCACATCTGGAAAATAAAATAAACCACAAGCTTTGATGGCACTGGTACGACCATCAAATGAAGTAATGCATACAGGATTTGTTAGTGAAATGAAAAAAATATAGAAATGTCAAATATTGTGACTTGCCTGTCCAACAAAACTTGCCTAGAGATTGGGAGAAAACTACCTGCGCTATGGTTTTGCTGTGATCACTCACCAGCTGTACCGCTTCGCAACTTCTTCTCCTCACACTAAATTTTACTTTACAAGGTGGCTCTGTGGGCTCAGTGAGAATATATGTTAAAGCACGTCATACGTCATCAAGTGGCAGTTGAGAAGTTTGTTTTTATTTATTTTTTTAAAATATGTTATTTATTTATTTATTAGAGAGAGCAAGCAAGCGAACATGAGTAGGGTGGGGGAGCTGGGGGAGGAGCAGAGGGAGAGGGAGAAGCAGGGCTCATCCCAAGACCCGGGGATCATACCCGAGCTGAAGGCAGATGCTTAACCGAATGAGCCACCCAGGCCCCTGAAAAGTCTGGTTTCAGAAAGGCATGGTTTCCAGATAGAAAGTGGAGTGGCTCAAAGTCCCAGCTTGAGTAAGCCACATTTCCCATCTGCAACATGGAGGCCAACAGACTTCGCTTTCAAATCTCCTATTAGGCCCCTGTAAGCTATATTAAGAGCTGAGTCTGAGCGCCCTCATCAGCTGTAAGACATAATAATTCATGCCTTTCAGAGTTTTTGTAAATATACAGAATGCATAGAAAAGTGCTTTGGGCTGTGACTGGCACATGGCAGATACTGTTATTACAGGTAAGATATTCCCAGGCCTGTGGCAAAAGTCGCCATGCAGCACATGGTTAGAGCCAAGGACGCAGTTATGCAAGTACAACAGTTTAACCAGCATTTGCAAATAGAGGAGGAGAAGTCATTTGCAAGTCAGGATTCCAGATGCAGATTTGGAAAAAGTAAAAGGAACATAACAAACAAGGAAGCTAACAGGTTAGCCCCAAAATGAGAAGAAAGGTGGGAGAACCAGAATAATATAGGTTCCAAATGTCCAAGGGAGAGAGTTCGAGAAGTAAGGCAGCTGTAGCACTGAGGTTACTAACAGGGCACTGTTGAAGAACTCCTTCTATACCCTGAAGCCATAGGATATTAAAACTGTAAGATGAAGAAGATAACTCAAACATCTTTTCCAGGGCTAATTTTCCTAAGAAAGTTGTAAAATGACCTAGGTGATTCAGAAGTGAGGGCCAACTACAGTACTTCTGTCACTGATAAGACTGTGGCAAATGATTTGTTTTTAGGAAAGTTTTTAGAAAGTTTTTTTATTTTTGGGTGTGTGTGTTTTTTGTTTTTGTTTTTTTTAGTATTTAAGAAAAAGCAGAACAATTGATAGTAAGTAGGAATAAGGTCAAGTGCCAAAATAAACATCAAACAGCGGCAATGAAGAATCATAATATACAAAAGCATGAGAATGGGGCTTGAGTTGGTACATGAACATCCAAGGCCTTACTTCTGTAAGGCCACAGATTTCACAAGGTGGTTAGTCACTGGTCACCTCTGAGAGATCTATTTCATGCCCAAGAGTCAAATACTAAAAGCCTACTATTGGCAAGGCTCTTGCTGGGTGGCCTAGGGAATGCTGATCACATACAGTCACTGCCCTACAATCTAACCTTCTGCTGCCTGGTCAGCCTCTCTGCATGCCTCTGGGCAATCAGCCCTCTTCTCCTGGGAGCCTAGACTGGTCCCCCACAGCCATCTCCTAACTGGATTCTTGCCCTGAGGCTGCTGCCACCACCAAAAGCTCTCTGGAGCAAATCTGCGATTTGCCTCGGTCTGGGGGCCGTGCCTCCTATCAGCCAAGAGCTAATCTTGCAAGGGTCTGTGTTTTCCAAGGTTTCCACAGTGAGTTGAAATTGAAGTATAATTGAGAAAACGTTTTTAAGAAAAGAAACAGGTGGATTTAGAAACTCTGGTCAAAAAGTAAACAAAATAAAAGGAAGGTACTGGACGAGATCAACGGCTGGACAGGGCAGAAGTCGATGTTGTTGCTATTTTGTTGGAGGATTGGGGACACATGTGCACAGCTGAATGGAAAAGTGGGGATTCTGCACAACCGGACAGAGCTTCTCAAAGTCATCACCCAGGGATGTTATCCAAAGGCAGGCTGCGATTCAATAGGTCTAGGGTGGAGGCCCAAACCGTGGTGCGTTGATTTGTGGAGCCTGTCTAGTTCCTTGGTATAAATACTCCCACCATGATGGTTTCAAGCTACCAACATGTGGCCACTGGACACAGAGCTGGGAAGAGATGCACATATTCAGCTGGAAAGGCAGCACAAGCTGGCTCGGGCACACTCAAATCTCTACATTTCCAACAAACTCCTGACTGATGCAGATGCTGCTGGTCCACAGACCATATTTTGAGTCTCAAGAGAATAGAAGACAATCAAGGTGTCTGGGGCTTAGGCCAGAATAAAGGAAATGTGAGATAATTCAGAAGAGCGAGGAGAGACATCACCTAGAGCAGGGTTTCTCAAGCTCAGCATTACTGACATTTCGGGCCAGATAACCAACTGAGGCCGGTACATCCTTACATCCCCCTCCAGCAACCACAATCAAAAAGCTCTCCAGACACCACGGATCTAGACTCCTCTCTAAGAAAGGAAGGAAGAAGGGAAGATAGTACCTCTTACACCAAGAGAAAAGAGATCATGAAGAGGAAAAACAAAAAGCAAAAAACATAAGACATCTCCTTACAAAAACAAAAACAAACCCTCCCCCCTCATCTCTTTTGATAGCAGCAGGCTCAGCCAAGTAGAAAAGAAGCTATATATTTAGAAAGAATCCAGGGAAGATTGAAAGTTTAAAACATCAGGAGAGTTCTGGAGGGTAAAAGAAAGGTTCTGACCTAAGACAGTGAGTCCATTTACTAAGAAGTAGGATCAAGGCCATCTTGGGCTCTTAGAATTGCTTGGGTTCAATCCTGGCTGTACCATTTACCAGGCAGGTGATCTTGAGCAAACTGTTTAACAAATATAAGCCTTCCTATATGAAAACTTCACAGAGTTGTTGTTAAGTGCTGAGATAATATGTGTTAAGTTCTGAGCACAGGATCTGGCATATACTACATGCTCAATTAATGTTAGCTCCTACTACCACTGGCATCATTATTTTCCTTAAAAAACATCTGCTTCACTTGGCTACTGCTTACATTTTTTCGATGAAATATAAGACATGAAAAGATCCTGCCTACTGAGCCGTTACTTGTCACTGCTTTCTACAAATATTGTACTCATTGTGTGAGCAGAACTGTAGCTGAAGAGGCATTAAAGTTGTGAGAGCCAACCAAGCACCGATTGACTGATGTTCCGAGACTTACAACTAATGAGACAAGGTAAACGCGAATGAAAAGCCAGTAAGTCAAGAGAAAGAGAAAAGGACATTAAGTTTTCACTGAAACTGGCAGGTTTTCATAGGGCTCCAGTTAGCATCAGGAACATGTGATGAATCCTCGTGCAGCTGCCAAGGATGACAGGTTATAGGAACCAACCTGACTTCAAGCTGTTTATCCTACAGTAACAGAAAATGTTGCTGCTGGTTTTTATCTAAGTCGAGAACTGATTAAAACACAGAAACCTGTGTGTAAGAAATCTCTGTAGATGTTCCAATTATCAGTCTGCAGTCTGGGGTATTCAGCGATATCACAAAGTATCCTCTTTCAGACTCCAGTATATACTGAGAACATATTCCAAGGGTGCTGCATTTTTCTCACTAAAATTCTTGGGAGGCTATAAAGGGTTCTATCTGTCCCGTGTACAACTGACCAATAAGGGGAAGGGCAGCATTCTAGGTTTTAAATAGCTTCTGAGAGTCAGGGGAGGATAGCTCTTCTCAACTAGAACAATTAAAGACCCTTTAAGGGAAATGCAGAGTGCTTCAGAGAATCCAAAACAGAGTCCATTCTAACACGAAACTCATCAAGATGAGGAAGTTATTAAACTCTTTCCTCTGAGATGTGAAAGGTACTTTCCCTAGATAAGATTCCTTCAACCCAGCCTGCTAATTTCAAGCATTTTCATTAGCAAAAACAAAAGGGGCAAACATTACCAAGCATTCCAAGCTTATCGGCTGTCTGTGTGGGGCGAATCACTGGGAAGAACAGTGAATGTCATCACTCTGCAGGTGGCCAGGAGTCAGGGTACTCCAGCCAGCCACAGCCAACCCTGAGTTCCAGGTTTTCCCAAAATAGCTATGACTTACATGCAAGTGCTCACCAAACACCTCACATACAAGCGCTCAGAGCGCTGAGAGAGTGGCCACTACTCAGACTGCAGCAGAGGTAAACGAAGATGCCGTCGATGAACAGGCACGTGGTCCCCGAACAAATTTAAATATGACCTACCCTTCCTTAAAATAGCCTCTTCTCTAAATCAACACAACTATCTCAAAACTCAGATTTTTTTTTCCCACCTGTTTTGAAGTCACTGTCCTAAAAACAAATAGAAATGATCTGTGAAACCAGAGAAAATCCTGACTCGGATTCCAATAGGTATTTGTGAACACCTAACAATAGCATCTCCATTAGAAATCGGCAGCACGTGAAGTAACATCCATGTTACTTTCATTTTGGAGCCCAGGACCTGGAGGAAATTAAAAAGGAAATGTGTTCACTATACACCACGGGTCTCCTGTGCACACGAAAAGAATAAACATGCACAAAAGGTTTCCCACGTGGAAGTATCTGACAGCCTTGCATTGTAAATATTTTTATGAGATTCCTCATTTCCAGAATCTCCCTGGAATACTTGGCACAGGTCTCCCATTCGGTCTCGAAAAAACACAGCAGTTGAGGGGCGAGGAGGTGGTGTTAAGTTATAACTTTTCAAAGTAACATTAGAAGACATTCTCAAATTGCCCACTTACCAAGTTTCTACACGCGGCATTATCAGCCTTTTGATTTTCTCCCAAACCAGTGTTCCACTCTCACCAACTTAGCCCAGAAATCCCTGTATTGATTTCAATCTTCTCGGATAATAGGTACAGGAAGGCATTTATGAGAATACCTTCTATTCATCGCGCTGTTCCTCCTCCCTCCTTAAAAATCTACTGATGAATGCACCAGGCAGGCTGCTCTCAGTTTATGAAAGAAAGAAAGAAAGAAAGAAAGAAAGAAAGAAAGAAAGAAAGAAAGAAAGAAGAAAGAAAGAAAGAAAGAAAGAAAGAAAAAAGAAAAGAAAAGAAAAAAGAAGCGGGGGTGCTGGGGTAAGGTAAGATAGGGAGTGGTAACCAGGACCCCTGGTCTTTCACAAGGTGCCGATCAATCCCGGCTTTAAGGCAGATAAGTTCTGCTTTAGACACTTTAAAAGAGTACTGCCATAAAAGGGACCTAAAACTAAAAACCACAAAACCCACCTAAGCTGCCTTCTTCGAAGTTTCTCAGCCAGGTCAGGGCCCAGGAGCGTTCCCCCTAAAGATCCCTGATGCACACACACAACCCCACGTCCTGCCCTTTAGAGCTGGTTCTCCAAAGTACCTACTCCCCCCCCACCCCGAACTTCTGCTCGCCTTGCAAAGACCTCAGCCCGCTCCCTGGCGCACCGCCCTCGCCCCCGCCCCCGCCCAGCCGGCCCCGGCGCCCCCCGCAGCCCCCTCCCGACCCGCGCCCCGCAGCCCCGCAGGCCTGCCCGGGCCCCGCGCCGCTCCGGCCCGCGCCCCGCAGCCCCCTTCCCTCCCGGGACCCCGAGCCACCCCCGGCCCCCCGCTCGCCGCCGCGGGGCCCACCGAGCCGTGTCGGTCGGCTGCTCCGGCCGCGTCGTCCTGCTGCAGCTCCGCAGTCATGGCCGAGGCGCCCCTCCGCGGGTCATCCGGCTCCCGCGCCGCCGCCAGCCCAGCCTCGCAGGAGGAGGAGGTGGAGGCGGAGGAGGAGAAAAAGGAGGAGGAGGAGGAGGAGGCCCCTCCTCGCCCTCCGCCCCGTTCGGGCCCCGCCTCCGCCCCAGAGCGCGCCGGAGGCTCGGCCCACACGCCCCGCCCCCGGCCTGCGCGCGCACGCAAGGCGCGCGGCCGAGGGCCGAGCAGCTGTGCGTGCTCCCGCGCACGCCGGGCTCTGACCCGGCGCGGGTCACGTGACCCACGGGCCCGCCCGCGGCTAACGGTCAGCGGCGCCGCCCGGGGGCGTTTGCGTTCCGAGCTGTTGGCGCCCAGGAAATGGTCCTGGGAAGCGGGAACGCTGCGCTCCCAAGTCTGTTTCTCGGCGCTCTGCCTCAGAACCCACTTCTCTGTAGGACTCGCTGCCGCCTCAAGCCTGCGCGCAGGAGAGCTAAAGATGCTCTCAGCCTGGGAACCTGTCTGGGGACCCCGCGAACTGGACGGTTTCCCACCTGGCCGCTCAGCCGCTTCGAAGTCGAAGAGCGGGGACAAGAAGGACTACTGTCGTCTTCAAGGACAGGCGGAGGCTGAGCGCTGCGGTCTTTAACCAGACGGACCAGACCTTCTAAGCACGGATGCCCAGCGTGGTACCCGAACACCCCTGGACACGCGGAGCAACAATTGCCGAGTTGTCCCATTTCCGGTTTTCTGCAGTTCCAACCACAATTTTGTCCTATTTCGTTAAGTTTGAGCCAGATGCTATGACGGCATATTAAGAGCTAAGATGCCCCTCCCACCACACCTGAAATTGTATTTTCAACAATTTGGTGGAAATTTGAACTACTAACCATGTTTCACATTTATTCACATGTATCACGACAATCCAGTTGGCACCCTTTTGGCTGTCCCCAATGTATTTGGAGGCCGGTGTGGAAGAGCCTCTTTTAGGGGTAAGGTTATACCATTTTCCTGGTCCAGGCCCCTGGCAGCATCTTGGGTGTGAATTTGATATGGAGGGTGGCCTTTCCTGTGCTCCTGGCATTGTTGTCCATGTGATTGTGATGTTTCACCTGCAGGGCTTTCTAGTCTGCATGTGAGCACAGCTTGTGGCATGAGGAAACAGGTACAGCGCAGGTGCAGCTCCCCTGGGAGGAGACCTGGCTACTCTCGGGATCCTGGACCATGACTGCTGCTGCTCCTTTCCTGGAGACACAGAGGTGCCCCTTTCCCTGGCAGGTAAACACGCTGAGTGATCAGAATCTTCCACATTCAACAGGCTGACAGTGTGTTTGTCTGATGGTTGCAGGATTTTTATGTTTATGTCTTTGCTTTTTTTTTTCTTTTTTTGTGAGTACTCAAAAGCTGTGCTCATGGCTTCAACTCAGGGGTCATTGCAGAACAAGTTGATTTCTCAGTATGGCTTATTTACAGCATTGCATACTTCTAAATTATTAGAAAGTTCTATTTCTGTGTGTCTTTACCATGTCTCTGGGGTAAGTCTTATCTTGGCACGTTCATTTTAGGAAATTGCTTATTTAATGTGAGTAAATGGGGTGGAAACCTGTAACTTATTCACGAAAATTTCCTTAAAAGACCACCAGAGACCACCTATACCCATATTTCTGAAACAGTTATATACAGGCCATTTGATAAATATAGGCCCCTGAATTTTGATTAATCATTTCTGCTATGTGGTTCTTTTTTTTTTTTTTTAAGATTTTATTCATTTATTTGACAGAGATAGAGACAGCCAACGAGAGAGGGAACACAAGCAGGGGGAGTGGGAGAGGAAGAAGCAGGCTCATAGCAGAGGAGCCTGATGTGGGACTCGATCCCAGATCGCCAGATCACGCCCTGAGCCGAAGGCAGACGCTTAACCGCTGTGCCACCCAGGCGCCCTTCTGCTATGTGGTTCTAAACAGAACTCCAGATCTAATAAATTTGTTATAATCAATTTGAGGACTCTAGATCTGATAAATTCTCTCAGACTCCTTGGGTTTAACTACCACCTGATCTTGGACATGGTAATCAGCTAGAGACACCCTGTCCAACCAGAGTATTTCATGAACAATCTACGTCAGTGCTTGGCCATCAGTTGGCAAGTTTCATGGTGATCAAATATCAAAAGTGGACATCATGGAACATGTGCTGTCACCACAGAAAATCCCTTCTTATTCCTCCTTTAAACCCATACGTGAAGGTTCCAGAATAATTATTAGTTGATAATCATTTCAAGAGTGTTCAGGAAAATAAATAATATTAATAAGGAGCAATAGCAAGTAATCGGCATATTTAAAAAGGGAATAGTTTTCAGAATATTTTCCTGACAAATTGATTTTTTTTTCTTTTTCTGGAAACTTTTTGCCCCCATGCCAAGTTACTTTTCCTGAGTCAATGAATTTATATTTCTACTTCTGATTTACCTCACACCCAAAATATAGTTTGTATTATAGTAAAATGATCCCATTTCAGTGTTATTGAATACTTGTGTGGAGCTGGTGTGGGTAAATGACAACAAAGAGAAAATGTTAGGAGGAGAATAAAGGGCAAAGAAGAATATGTATACTTCTTTTCTCTGCCTCACTCTGTAAATAGTTCTTGCCACTGGCTTTGGAGCAACTGGATCTGAAAGCTGAAGGCTGAGGCTGATGGACAGGTAGGACTGTTTTTTGAGCTATGGATTCCTCTCCGGGAATGATGGAGTCAGAAATGTCCTTACCTAAGGGTCAGCTTCTTAGCAGTAGGAAAATGGCCTTTCTCACTATTTGGGAAAGAATATGGATCTTTCTGTTATAACCCCTAGATTAAAGAATTAGATGATATACAAGGTTAAATTATAGGTGTTAAGTGTTTCAGAAAAGGCTCCCTTTGGCTACTTGAAAAGTAAATGCATTTCTAGCCTTCCTGAAATGTGTACTGTAGACAAAGGTAGTTTGTGGGAAATCAAAACAACTTTCAGTAAAGTGATTGAGTTCATTTCCGTTTTAGAGGTATTTGCCCTTGGTATTCAAAATAACAACCTCCCCTCCCCTTCTTTTTGTTTCTCTAGAAAATATAAACAAATACTAAAAAAACAAACAACAAAAAAAACCCTCTTAAAATCTGTTTTCTTCAGAATTCGTGAAAACCTTTAACTCATGGGATTCAATTTTCCTTTTATAAGAAGGTGAAAATAACTTTAGTCTCCAGATTGAAAGGTGATAATAAAATAGAGAACCAGAAATAAGCCCATTTCTTCAAACTTGATATTTGACAGCATTGTAGACCAGTGGGTATAGGACAGATTTTTAACAAATGGTGCTCAGACAGCTAGTTTTCCATATAAAAAATTAATTTTGGACTCTTACATCATAAATAGAAATCAGTTTTAAGTGGATTAAAGACTTGAATGTAAAAAAAGCAAAATTAAAAAATTTTGAAACATTCAATTGGAGAATATATTTTGAGGACAGGGGAACTTTCTTAAATCAGGTGCAAAAACTACAGTCCATAGAAGAAAAGATCGATAACTTCAATTACATTAAAATTAAGAATTTCTCTTCATCAAAAGGTACCATGAAAAAAAAATGAAAATATCCACAAACTGGGAGAAAATATTTGCAACACATATATGTAACTGATAACATTTTAGTTTCTAGAACAAAACTTCCAAACCTTGGCCCTGTACCTTATTGGGGCAGATCCTTCCTTGTTTGGGGGGCTGTCCTGTGCATTGTATGGTTAGCATCATCTCTAGCTTCTCCCTACTAGATGCCAGGAGCTCTCTGCTACCCACCTGTAACCATCAAAAATGTCTCTAGACATTGCTAAATGTTTCTTAAATAGCAAATTCTCCTCCAGTTGAGAACCACCGATCTAAACTAGGTGAAAAACCCTTATGAAAGAGACAGTGCAATTGCAGAAGAAGCCAAAGGCTTACGTAGGTACTTCACAGATAAGGAAACCCAAGTATATGAAAAGATGCTAAACTCACGGATAATCAGGAACACAGGAATGAAAACCACAAAGACACCATATCACGCATACAATTGACAAAAGTTTTAAAATACCACAATAACAAGTGCTGGCAAGAATGTGGAGCAATGGGAGAACACCTATACACTGTTCGGTAGTATAAATTAGCACAACCACTTTGGAAAACAGTTTGACATCAAGTACTAAAATTTGAAGTCGTGCATGCCTTACTGCCAGCACTTCCTAAATAATATCCTGGAAAAATTCTTAAACATTGTTACCAGGATATATGTAAATGTTCATAACACTTTTAATAGCAGATGAAATGGAAATCAACCTAAATGTATCAACAGTAAAACTGATCAATATTTGTGTAGCCATTCAATGGAAATTTATACAGCAGTTAAAATGAATGAATTACAGCTATGCAATATCATGGATGAATCTCAGGAACATAGTGTTGTAGGATAAAGAGCAAATCACAGAAGATGGTATACAGTATGATTCCATTTGTATAAATTACAAAAATTGTCAAATAATATATTGTCTAGGGAGAAAAACACATGGTTAAACTCTAATAAGAGCCTGAATGTTATAAACACAAAATTTGGACTAGAAGCTCTGAGGGAAGGGAAGGAGAGGAGAAGGGAGGGGAGGAGAAGGGACATATAGGGGAATTTACAGATATCGGTAATGCTCTATCTTCATAAATCAAATGGTAGATATATGAAGGTTCATATTTTACATACATTTTATTAACTACTTAATAAAACATTAAAACAACATTATTCTAAAATTAAGATCAAAAGCATACCATCTTCACTCTAATTATGTCTCTGTGCCCTCCAAAAATACAGAAAAACACAAGTCTCCATAGTTTACAGAGGTTATTCTTTTATGCTGGGTGATGCATGAGGCAGAGAATTAACATTCTGTCCTAATAAGTAGAAATTATAATTTAACTATCTTCAAGATAAATGAAAAATGCTATCATTCCATTTTATGCAAAGTGTACCAAAAATCCAGATTTTAGGTGATGCCCAATGAGTTAGAAAGTCATTTTATAAAACATTTTCCCTTGTAGCTTCTAGATTTGGGGAAAGACTTTGTTGTCAAAGTTGGGGCCTCCTACAGAAATCAGAAATATGCTTTAAGATAAAAGCCAGAAAGTTATCCAGGAAAAGCAAATAGAAACTTGTATAATGCAGCAAGTACTGGAGCATAAATTGGAACTTAAGGTGACTTAATTTTTCACCCAGGACACCACTGAAACGAAAAATCTTTCTCCTCAAAGTATCAGAATCTGAAAAAATAGATGAGGCAAGAGTAACAAATACAAATGTGCCTTCAGAAATGCAAATGTTTTTACTGATCTCTGGAAGAAAAGAGAATATTTTTAGAGGAAGTAATAGCTTTACTGAGCATTTATAGGCTAGGTGATGTTCTGAGAGCTTTGCATTTATGAACTCATCCTCACGGTACCCTATGAAGTAAGTGCTATTATTATTAATACCTCGTTTACAAATGAGGAAACCACTACAGAAAGGTTAAATACTTTGCCCAAGATTTTTTCACTACTGAAGACCGAGTCATGATTCTAAGCTAAGCTGTCTAGCTTTCTTTCTGCAGGGTGAGGTAAAAAATAAGATTCTGGGTGAATAACTAGAAGAAACAGCCCATATAGATTGCTCTGAGGAGGTGCCATCTGAATGGAGTTGACAAAGACAGAGAAAGCTAAGTAAGACAATGGGAGCCTTGGCACTTTATCAAAGACTAGTTACAGTAACACAGGTCCCAGTTTGCCTGGGACAATTACGGTTTACCCTTGTTTTCCCAGCATGTTTATTAGTAGCCTCTCCTTTCTCAAACTTCTAGGTTTGGATGATAAATTGTATAGTCATCTTACTTATGGAGTTTATCTTGAAGGTAAGCAATTCCTAGGGAATCTCACCAGAGTACATCCCAAAGTCTTTGAGGTATAGCTAAAATGCAAATCTCTAGCCAAGTCTGAAAAGTATGCCTCATTGACAAGAATTGGTTACTCTGTTTCTAAAGAACATAGCCAGGGGGAATAGAAGGCACCCCATTGAAAGTGCGTGGGGTCACTGCCTTGAGTCCCATGCCCTTAAAGGACTGTAGCCTTTTCAGTTTTGTAAGCCAACTTCTATGGCATTTAATGCCTAGAGGTGCCTGAGAGTCATCCCTGGAGAGTTAGAGACCATGTAGAGTTAAAAGGAGGGGAAGTCTTTGATGGTTTGTGCCAGAGGGGCAGAAGGTTTTCTGTCCCCACAGGAGAAGTGAGTTTAGAATTTTGGATCTGGGATGTTGAAGGTAAGGACTTTAAAATTCTGAAGCAGTTGTTTGTTACAGTATTTATTGTCTCCTCTACTTCTTCAGAGTAACAAGAAACTTAAAACCAAAGGAACAGGGTTCTGAATAGACCATCTGGACTCTTCAGCCATTTTTGTGAGGAGCTGCAACCCTATAGAGGGGGTTTCATTTGCTTTAAGGCGTACAGGTAAGAACTGCGTTCCCCGAGCAGGCACTTCAGAGAGTTGGTCTGTGCAAATCAAAGTGCTCTAGTACCAAGGAGTAAAAGAGATTTAGAAAAGTACTTAGCTTAAAGTTATTAGTCATGTTATTTGAAGTAGAGGATTCTTAACTTTTATTCCCACTTCATGAAAGATAAGCAGTTATCCCAACAATTATTGTTGTATGCTGAATCTCATCGTTTCATTGGCGAGACAAAGAGGATGGGACAATGACAAAGCCAACACTGATTCGATCATGCTGAGTAGGCCCATGATCTGATTATAAGCTCATTGGGAGAACATGATGAAAGGATTTTCAACATTATGAAGTGACACTTAAATAAGTTTTGATTTTTACAAAAACTAAATCTGCATTGCTGCAACTGGATAGGATAAAGAGCCCCTTTTCTATCATTCTGCGATATTACCAAGAAGCCTACACTTTCAGAACAGATTCTCAAGATTCTTGGGAGGAAGCTTCTTGAAACAACACATTTTTGTTTCTTTTTTGGCTAGGAATTCATTCTCAGTGTTTAACCATACTAGAGAAGCTATGACATATCTTTTGGCTTTCTCACCCATGTACATACATTAGTTAGGAATCTCTGTGTTGGCTATCATAAAAAATAAAAATCTGAGGGCACCTGGGTGGCTCGGTCAGTTAAAGTGTCTGACTCTTGATCTCAGCTCAGGTCTTGATCTTGGGGTTGTGGACTCAGGCCTTGCATTGGGCTCCATGCTGGGTGTGGAGCCTACTTAAAAAAACAAAACAAAGCACTAAGGGCGCCTGGGTGGCTCAGCTGGTTGAGTGTCTGACTCTTGATTTCAGCTCAGGTCATGATCTCAGGGTCTTGAAATCAAGCCCAGTGTTGGGCTCCTCACTCAGAAGGGGGTCTGCTGAAGAGTCTCTCTCTCTTCCTCTCCCTCGGCTCCTCCCACCCCCAGCTCACTCATGCACACACTCTCTCTCTGATGTAAATAAATCTTAGAAAAGAAAGAAAATTGGAGTCAGAACACAGAAGAAAGGTCTGACAAGGGTTTGTGCCCCAGTTTTGCAGCTTTACTCAGGCAACAGGCCATAGTCATAGCACGACATGAGGTGGCTAAAGTGCTGATAGAAACCAACCGGGCTTCTGGCCTGAGGAACCACAAACTAGAGGTTAGGACAAATACACTCACCCAAAAGTGAGGAGGGAATGGTGAAAAGGAGAAAGAGTAAAGGATCCCTAGGTTTTTGTGCAGACTCTACCCAAGTCTCAGGCTGACCCTTCTACCATAGACAGAAAGCACCTCAAAAGGGACAAAAGAAATCAGATGAGCTCTGAGCTGTTGCCTACAGTCAAAAGAGACAGTTTGCAGTTTGACTCTCACCAAATTAATCCACTTCTAGAGCACAAAACATCAACATTCACTGGAGGAAGATTTTACACACACACACACACACACACACACACACACACACACACACATCCTTTCTACCCTTTAGACATAACAGAATTCAGAGTCTCAGTAAAGCATATTATGCAGGATAAAATCCAAAATATATAAAGAAATCCAAAATATATAAAGAACCAGGAAAATATGACCCATTATTAAGGAAGAGACAGAGGCCAGATCAAGATGTTAGAATTCATCAGACAAGAACATTGAAGTATCTATAGTAACTATACTTTGTGGAGTAAAGGAAAACATACTTGTAATAAATGAAAAAAACAGAAAACCTCAACAGATAATTATTAAATATAAACAAGAACAAAATGAAAAAATTTCTAACTTAAGCGTTCAGTATCTGAAATTAAAGAGTCATTGAATTGGCTTTATAATAGGGTACACATCGAGTACGGGAAAAACTATAACATTGTCTTGTGGTGTGTGTCTATTTAGATGTAATGCATGTGACAACTGGAGCATAAATGATGGCAGGGCTAGTAAATGGAGCCAAATGATTGCAGGATTACTACATTTTATGGGAAAGTATGGCACTAACTCTAAAAGTATACTATGAGAAGTTAAGAATGTTTAATTCCTAGTGTAACCACTAAGTAAATTGTGTAAAAAGTATATCTAAAATGCTAATAGGTAATCTTTCATGAAATTAAAAATCAAAAAATCCAAAAGTAGGCCGAAAAGGAGGAATAAAACAGTAGAATATAGAAAACAAACAATAAAATGGGAGATTTAAATCCAACCATATCAATAACTACTTTAAATATTAGTGGATCAAATATTCCAACTAAAAAGTAGAAATTAAAAAAACAAAATTAAAAGGAAGATGCAAATATACTATATGCCAGAGATGCACTATAAATATAAAGACACATGTAGGCTGAAGGAGAAGATATACCATGTGCCATGGACTGAATGTTTCTGTCCCCCCAAATTCATATATTGAAATCTTAACTCCCAATGTGATGGTATTAGGAGGTGAGGCCTTCTGGGGGTGATTAGGTCATGAAGGTGGAGCCCTCATGATGGAATTAGTGCCCTGTAAGAGACCCCAGAGGACTCCCTAGTCCTCTTTTCATTATGTGAAGGCACAAGAAGTCAGCAGTCTGCAACCCAAAAGAGATCGCTCACCAGAACTTGACGATGCCGGCACCCTGATGTTAGACTTCCAGCCTCTAGAACTGTGAGAAATAAGTTTCTGTTGTTTATAAGCCACCCAGTCTATGTATTCTGTTATAGCAGTTCAGATGAACTAAGACACCATGTAAACAGTTTAGCACAAAAGGCTGGAGTGGTTATTAGTATCGGACAAAATAGACCCATGACAAAGAGTACTATCAGAAACAAAGAGGGTCATTTTATAATGGCAAAAGCATTGATTCATCAAGAAGACATAATAGTCATAAATGTGTATGTGCCTAATAACAGAGCTTAAAAAATAAATGAAGCAAAAATTGAAAGAATAAAAAGAAGAAACAGACAATTCCACAATAGTAGTAGGAGATTTTAACACCCCACAGGAAATGGTCCAACAAGGGACAGAAAAAATAATGAAAATATAATCTGAACAACACTATCGACCACCTTGATCTAATGGATATTCACAGAACGTTACAACTAACAATAGCAGAACACACATTCCTTTCGGGTATACGTGGTGCTTTTGCAATGAATCATATGCCAACCCATGAAACACCTCTCAGTCAAGATCATTGAAATCGTAGAATGTGTTCCTTGACCACAACAAAATTAAACTAAAAACCAAGAAAAATACATATGTTCCCCAACTTTTGATGATTCAACTTATGATTTTTCAACCTTATGATGTTGTGAAAGTGATACACATTCCTTAAAAACTATAGTTTGGATTTTGATCTTTTCCTGGGCTGGTGCTATGCAGTATGATCCTCTCTCTCGATGCTGGGCAGCAGCCGTGAGCCGCAGCTCCCAGTCCCAGCACAAGGGTCAACAACTGATCCACTTATAATCACTTTGTACCCATACAGCCATTCTGGTTTTCACTTTCAGTATAGTATTCAATAAATTGCATGAGATCTTAAACACTTTATTATAAACCAGGCTTTGTGTTAGATGATTTTCTCCCACCGTAGGCTAATGTAAGTGTTCCGAGCACATCTAAGGGCAGCTGGGTGAGCTATGCTGTTTGGGAGGTCACGTGTATTCTATGCATTTACCACTTAATGGTATTTTCAACTTATGATGGGTTTATGCGAATGTAGCCCCATCATAAGTCGAGGAAGATCTATACAGTATCTAGAAAAGCATCCCACATTTTAAAATAAACGACTTCTAAATAATCTATGAGGCAAGAAAAATCACAAGAGAAATTAGAAAACATTTAAAACAGAAAAGTAATGAATATACAACATATCAAAATTTGTGCAATGCCACTAATCCAGTGCTTAGAGGAAATACATGGTTTTATTTTATTTTTTTATCTGAGTGTAGTTGACACACAATGTTACATTAGCTTCGCATGTACAGCATAGTGATGCAAGAAATTTATACATTGTGCTACGTTCACCACAAGTTTGGCTATCATCTGTCCCAATACCTCACTATTACAACATCATTAACTATATTCCTTATACCGTGACCTGTTCATTCCCCATAACTGGAGGTCTGTAACTCCCACTCCCCATCACCTTCTTTGCCCAGCCCTCCACCCACGCCCCTCTGGCACCCATCCATTTGTTCTCTGTATTTATAGGTCTGGTTCTGAAAAGCTACATACTGTTGTGGTTCTACCTATGTGATATTCTAGAAAAGGCAGAACTTTCTAAAATTCTATATGGTTTTTAGTAATACTGTTTATGACTTTTCAGAAGTGGAAGACCAAGGCTTTACTTATTTCCACTCTTAGGAAGAAAGTAGGGAAGTTACCCCTTAAAAAGACACTGAGTCACGGAAATTTGGGCGCTCCTAGGGACCAAGAGTTTGGAGAAGCAAAAGTAAGGAAGTAAGCAGGGAGGAATTTGCTGACAGTTGCAAGCAGAGTAGAAATAGATCAGATGGGGTGATGTCGGGGATCCCGAAGAGGAATGTTTAGGGCAAAGAAGGAAGGCTAGTGAATAAAGGTGTGGCATGACTCTGAGGTGGTAGAAACGTGCACAGTAGAGTAAAGCGGGCAGGAGGTTGGCTAGGGTTCTCTGGGGCTGCAGGTGCAGTGGCTGCCACAAGGTGGTGCTCTGATGACATCCACTTTGGTTTCCATGGTGCTTTTCATTCTCCCACTCCTCTCTCAGTCTTTAAGGGCTCTAACTAGAGGTCTGTCACACTACAGCCATAGTCAGCGAGCCTATTATTAGTGCCAAGCCTTCTGCCTGGAGCAGTGACAGTGTAAATTTCAGCAATGGCAGAAAGGGGACAAATACAGCTGTTGTGCATTTTAGAATAATTGCTACAGGCCATTTGGAGACAGCTTTATAGTAATGGCACTTATACAGACTTATACAATATTTCCCTTTTCTGTTTTATTTCCCCCCTCAACACTTTGCAACATGAGTTTGTTAATCCACTCATCTCATGAATCTAGAATTATCTTCTCCCTAATTTTATTTGATTTTTATTTATTTATTTTTTAAAGCAACAGGCATTTATTTGAGCAATTAGAATTGCAAGTAAGAAGACAACAGATTCAGGTAGAAACCTGGGTTCTGTCGGCCCCCCAGTTTTACAAAGGAAGGTACCATCCAGCCTTTTCATACCCTGTTCCTTCTGCTAGGAGCTCCGCTCTCTCTGCCCTTACCTAATTGACTGTCTTTTCCCCACACAAATGCCATTTGTGAAAAAACTCTCCTCACCCCACCCCAAGTCTGGCTCATGTTTTTGCCTCCATTGAACCCCATTCACTCACCAGCTAGCTACTGTTAATCTCATTGCATTCTTATCTATCACCTCTGTTCTAAGTTCTTTGAGCTTTCTTTTTTTTTAAGTTTTTTATTTTATTTTAAAGATTTTATTTATTTATTTATTTGACAGAGAGAGACAGCCAGCGAGAGAGGGAACACAAGCAGGGAGAGTGGGAGAGGAAGAAACAGGCTCCCAGGAGAGCAGGGAGCCCGATGCGGGGTTCAATTCTAGGACCCTGGGATCACTCCCTGAGCTGAAGGCAGACGCTTAACGACTGAGCGACCCAGGCGCCCCTCTTTGAGCTTTCTTATCTTATATTCCCCAGTGTCAGCCACAGTTCCCCACATAGTGAGCAGATGAATGGATAAATAAATAAAACAAGCTCTAACAGATCAAAGTCCTTGCCCCATCTTAAGTACATAGCAGGTTGGAAATATCCAGAAATTTAGACCCAAACCAGAATATCTTCCTGGCTGCTGTGGTTGACCGTGGACTCTACACAGAAAAGTTAAATGGGCCTACATGGAGAGGTCCTGGGTCCTGCTGTGAGCCACAGATCAGGGAAGATTCCCAGAGCCGACACAGCAAGACTTCAAGGCCCATCATCTGTGTGGAAGGCCTGGAAGACATGGACCCCTAAGTCAGACTACCTGCCTTCCATTGCAGTTGAAGCTGTGTCCTGGAGCTGATGTCGTCAGAGGCTTGAAAAGAAGCAGCAAACCTGTGATTCCACGTTCCTCTAGTTTGGGAGGCACATCTCACGCCAGGTAACCTCGAGACCCCTGAATTTGAGGCACCCTCTGAGAGAACCAAAGAGGCATGAACTACCTGTGTTTGTGTCCCATGTTTGTCCTTTGCACTGCTTGCTAGCTGGTTCTGGAGCAAACCAAATAAAAGCAGTCTTGCTCTGAAGATCCCACCCATCCTTTGTGAGTTGGTGGTGAAAGAACAGCATATTGAATTTGGTTGTGAAAAAGCTTGTCCTTTTTGGTGTCCTCTTTCTTGCATAAACCAAACTTCTTTTCTGCCCACTTGTTAATTCTTCCCTCCCTTTCTTTCTTCCATCCTTCTCACATATTTAACGAGTACTAACTAAGTGCCAAGCTCTGTGCTGGAGATACAAAGATGAATAAGGCACAGTGTTCTACCCTCAGGGAATTCACAGGATTCTGGAAGAAATAGGGAAGTAAACAAATAGTCTTAATTAAAAAAAACACAAATAGTCATAATATCCTTGAATAAATTCTGTAACACAGGAGCTCTCTATGAGGCCCTGGAGGTTCAGGGAGTGGCCAAGCACACTAGCAGATGTTCAGGAGCCAGCTGGTGGGAGGAGCCCTAACTGATAGCGGTTGCTGATTTCTAAGTGCAGCAGACCTTCCCATCATGGCTGATTTCAAGCTACTAACGTGATGTCACTGAACACAGAGTTGGGAAGGGATGTACACAGTTGGCTCTTTCGCTGCAGTAAGAGCCAGCTCCAGTATACCAGCATGATTTCACTTTCTAAGACGCTGAGCAGAGAATCCATTCAAGCTGTGCCTGGGTTTCTGACCTACAGAACCATGAGCTCATCAGTGAGTTTTGTTTTCAGCTGCCAAGTGTGTGGTAATTTGTTATGTTGCCATAGAAAACTAAACAGAGCCTATTATACAGATGTGAAAATTAAAGCTTAGAAATGGTAAGCGATTTGACCAAGGCCATAAGCATCTAGGAAGTGATGGAGCTGGGAGGGAAAATGAGATGTGTCAGACTTGAAAGCCTGGAAACTTACTCCCGTGTTCTATGACTTCCCATAGAAAACCATGTCACATAGCCATGAAGGGCCAGAGTTATGGGGGATACTATTCCTCTGTTTGCCCATTCATTCATTCATTCATTCACTCACTCATTTTTAAGGACCAGAAAAAACCTGTGCATTATTATTAAAAATGAAATTCTGAGCCAGAAGAAAATCAAATGTTGAGTGTGGTTTTGGACTTGAAGTGGTGCCCCAGTGGTTACTTTGATATTTATTTCAGAGGATAATGCTATGGAGTAACAGAAATTTCATATGGGACTCTACTCATTGAATATTTGATTTTGGCTAGAGTATCCATTTCTACTTTTCTCCTCCAGCCTGACCAGACGTGCTCAGAAAATTTGGTTTCCCCCGAATATGTACATCTGTCAAAATTCCTGTCAATTTTAGCACAACTGCCAAGGGAGTGAACAAAGAGAGTTCGCCATTAACTTCAAAGAACTTTGTTGGAGAGGAATAAAGATATTTAAGGTCTATTTTGTGAACTAATTGCATTTGCATATTTATGGGATTTACTGATATAGCAGTAATTAAAAACTATTTAGTAGTCTTAAAGGACACATAACTCAGTTGCTGTTTGCATAATAAACACTTCCTTATTATGTTTGCATAATAAACCCTCTCTCCTGCCTTCTTCTAAAAGACAATGGTCCAGCTAAGAGGTGTCATATCTTACTTGGAAATAATGGCGAAACATAGTGCAAGGGCTCATGGGAATGTGGAAAGGGGGGCTACCGAAAGAAATAAATCTCTAGGGCATCTCTTAATGGTAGGCCAGGCCTAACCCTTGTTCAGGAAACAGCAGATTCAAACCTCAGATTAAGTCTTTCTTTTCCCAGCTGATACTTAAGAAGCCTGAATGCTTAGCTCCTGACAATTCCAATTTTTTATTTTAATACACTGATCTGCTTGAAGGACTGCATGAGGTTCATCTCACATTCATCCTTCCTAAAGAGCTGTTTAAGGGTGGGGTGGTGGTAGTGAGATCCTTGAGTGATGGATTAAAGAAACAATGTGAGTAAAAAGTACTGTATTAAGGAAGACGTAGTGAAGAGAAGGGCCATATGCACCCCAATGTTCATAGCAGCAATGTCCACAATAGCTAAATCGTGGAAGGAGCGGAGATGCCCTGCAACAGATGACTGGATTAAGAAGTTGTGGTCCATATATACAATGGAATATTACTCAGCAATCAGAAAGAATGAGTTCTCAACATTTGCTACAACATGGACGGCACTGGAGGAGATAATGCTTAGTGAAATAAGTCAAGCAGAGAAAGACAACTATCATATGATTTCTCTCATCTATGGAACATAAGAACTAGAATGATCAGTAGGGGAAGAAAGGGATAAAGAAAGGGGGGGTAATCAGAAGGGGGAATGAAACATGAGAGACTATGGACTATGAGAAACAAACTGAGGGCTACAGAGGGGAGAGGGGTGGGGGAATGGGATAGACCGGTGATGGGTAGTAAGGAGGGCACATATTGCATGGTGCACTGGGTGTTATACACAACTAATGAATCATCGAGCCTTACATCGAAAACTGGGGATGTACTGTATGGTGACTAAAATAATATAATAAAAAATCATTATTAAGAAAAAAAGTACTGTATTAAGGAGAAGAGACGGTTTTCATGAAAAATTAAAGGTTGAACAGGGAATAGATATCAAATCTAAAGGTACTGAGTAAGCAAACTATATCCAGACAGGACAGTAAGGCCGGAAAAAGAAATATCTGGGCCATCTGGTGATCAAGGGAAGATCAGGAAGCATCTGTATATAAACTATTTTGAAGACAAGTCACTCACACAAAACCTTTCCCATCTTGGCAGAATTCATCAGCCAATAAAGCGCTGTAATGGGCAGGATCACCAGACTGTTGTTAAATTAGCTAATGAAGGTTGTAATGTACCTGAATTACACATCATTAGCAATGGCCTTCCAGTAACAGATGGGCATATGAGGAAGTAAGAAGAAAAGGGAGGGGAGGCATGTCCCAGAAGGTTTGACTTGGAGCCACGGCTTACTAAAATGCGTGGCAAGAATATAATGTTGATCGTCATCTCGATTAAACCTTTGCATAAAGGCAGGCTTCCATGTTGCCTTCCCATGAAAAGTACTGTGTACATGGATAAGCTGCCTGTAGCTTGCCTTTCTCCCGATGGTCAGTGCTGGGACCTTGATGGCCGGATCAGTCCTTGGTGATCTTCTCCATTGCTAAAGCCCATTTATCTGGCCATCCTCTCTAAAGGGTATTTCTCAAACTTTCCATAAATTTGTATCAAATTTCTTCTACCAGATTACATTCCTTTTCTTTTCTGAAATATTTTCCAATACACAGCAAGACTGGAAGAATAGTAGAATGAACCCCCCCAACCATTTGAGAATCAACTGCCAACATGACGCTCTGTCACCTGTGAGTACTTAGTGTGTGATTCTTATAAACAAGAATGTCATGTGGTCTCAATTCCCTCAAAATCAGGGAATTAGCATTGCTACATCATTACCATCTAATCTAGAGGCCCCAGTTTGAGTTTTACGAATTCTCCCCAAGATGTTCTTTGTAACAACAGGATCCAAGCCAGAATCACACATTGCACTGAGTTGTCATGTCTCTCTAATCTACTTTTGTGCAATAACAGTTTCTCGGTCTTTCCTTAACTTTCATAACCTTGACACTCTTGAAAATTATATGCCTGTTTTGTAGAATGTCCCACAACATGGGGTTATCTGGTGTTTCCTCCTGGATAGATTCAAGTTTTGAATTTTTTGCAGGATGATAACAACTGCAGCTGTGTCTTCTCAATTCCTCTTATCTCGTGGCACACAACTCCCATGATTGGTAATGTTAATTTTCATTGTTTGATTAAGGTGTTGTCTGCCAGATTTCTCCATGGAAAGTTTTGTTGTGTTTTTTTTTTAAATCATTGTGATTAATAAGTATCTTGTGTAAGTGTCCTGTTTTTCATCAAACTTCCACCAACTAGTTTTTATCAGATATTGATGTTTCTTGAGTGAATAATTACTATGAAGATTTTAGCATTCCTTCTACATTTATTAGTTGGCATTCTAACTTAAGGAAAAGCCTTTTCTTCTTTCCATTCATTTAGTTAAATCAGCATGGACTTGTGGATTAGTATTTTATTTAGTGGGTTATAATTCTTCACTGTCATTATTGATTTTGATGTTCAGATTGTCCCAGATTTGGCAGTGGGAGACCCTTCAAGCTGATTATGTCCTTTTGTCTATGTTCCTATTATTCTTTTTAGCACTTCTTTACTTTGTGATGTAACGAGATGTTCTAGGCTCTTCTTACACTTCTCCTGTCCAGCACTGAAATTGGTCATTTCTCCATTTCTTCCTTTTAGGTAGGTATGTTATTTAGAAACAAAGCTCTGCATGTTGGGTGTACTCATTGTTACTGGGTTGTCTCTCCCTCCAAACCCACTGATGGATAGAGCTCGGGATGTATGTTTGTAAGGACATGTGTACACATATATTTACATCTGTGTTTACTTCCATTTTTAGCTAAACATGTATTGAAAACCATGAGTTCATACTCATACCTCCAAAACCAACTCAACACCACAGGGTTTGTTCTAGTTTTCTCTGTTTCCATATTTGTAACTCCTGTCACCAACAGTAGGACACCAAACAGGTTACATTTTATTGGTAGATGAAAATTAAGATGAGAGTTCATAGATTCTAAGCAAAAGGACCGAATAATTAGGAGGACAGGGATCAGGTAGGTACTTTTCCCCTCAATTTGCTCTGTGAAACTCATCTCAGTCCTGTGCCTTTACAATCCCATTATAGTAAAAAGCAGACAGATGTTGGAAATGGTATGAAATTTAGTTTTTGTTTCTAGAGTATGTAGGGGTCTACCAATGGCAGATAGGGTTATATAGAACCATGCCTCTTTTTCCTTAATAATGAAGAATGGATGGGTACTTAATCAAAAAGTGAAAGAATAGTTTTATCGAATGATGTTAAACTTTAGTAGTTCTCATTTTCAATAAGCCTGGAAGCATCCTCTCATACGTAGTTACTTTCTGAATTGTATGCAGTGACAATTGAAGAAGCACTCCCATTTATCAAAAATCAATGTTTCTTTTAATTAAAGGGGCTTAGGAAAAACAAAAAGCACTTTTCCCACCGTATTTGTTAGCCGTTGTCTTCATTAGACAATACCAGGTTTCCATTAGCTTTGTGTAATTCTAGAGCTCAATAACCACTGTCAGATGCTGAAGATGTAGCTGCATAAGTCTGATTTAGAACAGCTATTTAGATCTCAATTATTAATGAAATTAGTGTCCTGAATGTCAGCAAGAGCACTGCCTTAGGTAAAGGCTGTAAAGGAAATCATATTAGTGTGGAATTTCCTCTCCTTAGGGGCTCCTCTTAGATTACATTATTCACTTAGTGATCTCCTGTCAGGGAAATTGAAATGTTGGCCATGATCTGATCCTGGGGCAGAACCAAATGGAGAAGTTAAGGGGTATGGCAGTGGCATCGATTCCAAAACATTTGTGTGGTGCTGGCATTGCCTTTGGTTCTGTTTAATGTTTACAAAATAGCGCCAGCAAGGACAGCACACACTGGCCAACAGAGAAGAACAGCGTGAAGAGGAGACCCTTTAGGAAAAACTGAGTGGTGGTCCATCCGATAGGCAAGTTTGCATTTCTTCTCTTTGTGCCAAGCCCAGGGACACTGGCAGGTGCCATGGCTCCTCTGTGGCCCTTCATCCTGGTGGCTGCCTCAGGTGGGTCCTTCTAATGATTTCATTTTAGGCATTGAATGTTAACTCTTAGAAGCTAGAGCCAATATTTTTCTACCTTGTGCTGTATAACTCCTTATAAGTGTTTGTTTTTATTTACCAGCTGATATATATATATATATATATATATATATATATATATATATATATAAACAGTCACACAGTGGGGCTTTTTACGCACAGCTGAAAATATGCTGGAAATGTTATCATTGTTTCATAAATCTCTGCTTCTCTAGAAATCAAGCTCTCTTTGTGGCAATTTAAACTGATAGTTCGGGGCATTCTTTTTCAGATTTGCTTTTATGTCTGAATAATAGATTTTTATTATCCAAAATAGTCTTGGCTTCGTTATATGCTTTCAGTAGCCCAGAGAAAGAGTCTCTTAGATGCAGCGTGGCTATAGACACCTGGATATCATTTTGGTATCAGGGGTTTCACCCAGCCATACAAAGTCTGTAAAGATAATGAATAGATCTCTAGAAACAAGTACTAGAAACTTGCATGTTTTGAGTGTACAATTCCCCTTAAAATACTTTAAAAATTAAAATATTTTTCTGAATTTCTAGAACTAAACTTTTGTGATGCAAGTATTAACTCCACTGAATTGGGCCATTTGCGTTAAGATCCAATTGATTCTTAAAATAACACACATAGATCAAGAATATATGTTTATGCTGGTGTTCCCTCAAATCCCCAATTTCTTGAGGGGGTCTCCTAGAGCTCATATCTAGGAGTTTCCATGTTTTAAAATATAACTGGAAGTGGAATGAGTCAATTATGGAGATGAGGAAGGAATTTGGTAGCCCAGCAGCTGGAAATTATTTTTTATTGGGTGGAGAAGAAAAATAACCACTTATCATTAAAGCAGGAAAATCCTGAATGTTGAACTTAAAGGATAAAAGCATATCTTAATTATAAAAATGAAAATAGGAAATTTCATTAGATGCCAAATGGGTTTCTTAGCAGAAAATAATTGTGAACATTAAGCTTAGTAAGATAAAATAGAAAAATAAAGGTAAGGAAAAGGAAGGAATTCTTCTTAATGATGTGTCTTTTTAATGTTTTGTATTATGGTTGATTTTTGTTCTAAATGTGACAGAAAGTGTGTTTTAATGGTGTCTAGTAATCAGTGCTTGACCATAAATTATACTGGGGACATGTGTTGCCGAAAAATCTGTCCTTTGGAATTTTTGCTGGGTTAATATCAAGATGATTTGTAAATACAAGAGCACTAAACGAACCACCGATTCAAGGCCGCTGCTTGAAGGTAGTGTTCTGGGCAAGAGGCCTAGATTAGGAGACCTGTTTAGTTCCTACTGCACTACTCACCAGCCATGTGACCCTGAACAAGCCAATTAATCTCTTAGAATTTCAGTTTTCCTGTTAGTTAAATGTTTATTTTGTATATCGTGAAGATCGAATAAGATAGCATTGTGAAATTATAAGGTGCAAAGCAAATATAAGATATTTTTGACCTGAAAACACACATACACAGAAAATAACAATAGGCTGTTTCAGCCCAGTGATGTAGACCATGCAACACGTGAGTCTTCCTTTTGAAGGGCTGCTCACTGCTGTCCCTAGTATTCTCAGGGGGCCGGATCGGTATCGTGTCATGATCAAGAGCTTGGGCTTTGGATCCAGATCAGTCATGTTTAAATTCCAGCCTCTTCATTTGCAAGCTGTAGGACTTTGCGTGGCACTAACCTCACTAAGCCTGTTGTCCCTCACCTGGAGTGAAGTGACCCCTCTGAGGGCTGGAGAGTACCCGTCTCATAAGGCTGTTGTAAAAGCCAAATGAGATAATTCATGTAAAATGCTCTTAGCCCAGTGCCTGGCACACAGCACGTATTCAGCCAGATTTGGTAATTCAATAGACCACACACCTTAATCTCAATCTCCTTGTAACTTCTCAGATATATGTGTAACTCTTTTTTAATCCTGAAGATGACATACTCACTAAAGCGAGAACAGCTCTTTTCATCAGAGTGCCCAGAACTCTTTGCCATAGAATTCGTTAAAACAAGGAAAACAAAGGAATAATTCTATTGTATTCTTATTTTAAAAAAAATCTCTCTTCAGCTGAAAGTGCTTCATAGCTCAGTCCCTGACACATTCTACTTCCCAGAAATCTTACAAGTGAATTATTTGGAGCCAATTATTAGCATCCATAGAGGCAGTGCTAACGAGGAATCTTTCCTGGGTCTGTGGATAGCTTCCATCAGTGTCTGTTGAAACATCACTGAACTGTGAGTCATTTAGTGCTTGTGTGAATGTCACATTAGCTTTCAAGGGGCATAATTTACTGTTAATTAATGGTCACTTAAATCCTTAATCTCTCTCCTGTAATTGATCTTTCTCCTCAGGCAAATTCGCATTCATAGTAGAAATGTAATTTATTATTTCTTCCCATTTTAAACAAAGAACTCTTTACCCTTATAGTTTATTTAAGCATACTTTCATTTCCTTCTTATTTTTCCTCCTACCATTGCTTGTTTCTCTGTTGTTCCTTGTTCTAGATTCCAGAACTTTCTCTTTTTACCCAAAGACTTTGACATGTTCTGGAAAATATGTTTATCCATAGGGGACATACGGATTGTTTCCTAGAAAAGATAGCAGAAGGGAATTTGAGTCTTTATGAGCAGAGGGTATAGAGAAAACATTCATTTCGCAGAATTATGTTTTAACTCTGACTCAGATAGTTTCCTGTATCAAAACATGCACATTTCAGTGTTTCCCCAACTGGGACTTAAATTGGGAGCTTCCAAGCGAGGTGAAAGTGAAGTTGCCCAGAGCGAAGTTCACAGGAAAAGCACCAGACCAGCCTTGCTTTGTGCTCCTGACTTCTCTCCCCTGGGGTACACCAGCAAGAAGTGGTCTCAGGTGGAGATTCACAGCACATTTTTTGACAATCACAGTTCACAAAAACCCTAAAAATGATGCCTGATGCAAGCCACCTACCTTAGTCCTGCATGCCTGAATAAGCGGATGCCATTTTAGACATCTTCTTGGGTGAATAGTTAGGGAGTTAAAATGCTCATTAGCTTCACAGTTCTGGTGGTAATGAAAGTGATTATTCCACTGCCCACGATGAGTCTGCAATTGCACCTCCAGTGTCGTTGTTAGCATTTTGGTCACACTGACATTGATAAATCATAGAAATTGCTGCCTGTGGCGGCAGGTGACACGACATCATTCATAAAGAAATGGGTATAAACAGGACTGTCGCACAGGGAAAAGATATCTCATTTACAGTTTCGTGCTGGATCCCACATACCTTCAGCAGCTCATCAAAATAGCCATCAAACCCGCAGAGAGGTGAGGTGAATTCACGCACAGGACACTACAGATAGATTTCACTCACGCACTGTGGCGGGAGGTGTGCAGTTTGCTTCAGTCCAATGACTTAGCGAAGCTTTGAATCCCCCAGGAGCTGGCAAAGCTTGTGAGCAAAATATCTTTTTGCAATTCAGAGGAAACCCTCACAAATTTGTCGCTTCCAATTGTTGGTGCTCATTTCTCTTGCTTCTTTTCTCCTACCTCCCCTGCCTCAACACTGATCACTGCTCCTCTACAAATCAGGATTCCCAGGCCATAAAAAATGGTTGTTCTCTGGAACCAGAAAGAATTTTCCCAAAACGAAGATCTCATTTTCTGACAAGTGTGTTTTATTTAAAGACAGCTGAGTGAGAAAAGAGATTTTTTTTTTGAGAAGGAAAGTATGAATTGGAATCTAATTAATCCCATTATTTAGGAATCCACACAGATCTTTGGGTTCACTGGTTTGTCCGTGTTTCTGCTTGGATTTCCTATTTAACTGTTGAATTACAAATGGAAAAATCCAAGGAGGAGATCACTTTTGACTAAGCGTATAGGAAGGTTTTTTCTGTGTAACGGAGGGGCGTGATACAGGAATAAAAGATTCTGTCTCCAAGATGCATGATTGCTGTGAAAACAGAATTGTAGGTGCAGTTAGGATCCTTGGAGAGTGGGTTGGTTTATTTATCTTTACAATGAGCTGTCCCTATTGGGCAGTGAGGTCATCAGCTTACTTTAAATAAGTCTGCCAAAAGGCCCACCAGCTGGCTGTGAACTTCAGAGTGGGGTAGCTGAAAACCGTGTTCTGCTAGGAGCCACCAAGTCCTGAACAGTCTGAGATCTCCTCAAGATGCGAAGCTCCTCTTATTATCGTCCTCACAATGACAAGTATTGTTTTTCAGAAATCCTAGCCATAGATACGCCTCGTCCCAGGAATCCTGCTCTGTATCGTCTCACCAAGCAGCTATTACGGAAATATCACAAGGCAGTGAGGCCAGTTCACCACTGGACTGAGGCCACCATGGTGTATCTGGATGTGTTTGTCCACGCCGTACTGGATGTGGTAAGGACCATCTTACCCTTTCCGATTCCTGTTACCCTTTTTTGTAAAACTACCTGCTGTTTGTGCAGGAGCCTAGCTGAGCTGGTGGGGAAGTTGTACTAGACTCATGTTAGCAGTGAGCATGAGGTAAAACGTTTGTTAGGCAAATCATGCTTTCTAGTCCCCGACTTGCGATGTGAGAGGCAGATCATCTAGAAATAGGAGTTTCATGGAATTAAGAGGCTTTAAAAATTGTGGTCATAGATCACTGTACATATTTTATGAGTTTGCTGAAACCAAAAAATGGTCACAGGTATTTTTTTCCCATGGCTCACATTTCTCAGCGATAGTAGATTTAAGAAAAACATCTACCACTTATTGTCTGAAATTGAGAAAAAGAAAAAAAAGTGTCCTGGTGTTTGAATTTATACCCAAGGTGTTTGCTAGGGGTGGTGAGGGAAGATTTGTTTATAAAGCTATCTTCTATATCTAGAAAGTGGGTTGCTGTGGGAATTAAGTGAGAAAATTCATGGAAGGCAGTTAGCAGAGGTCTGAATATTCTGTCTGCAAAGGATGGCTTATCCTTGCTTCCTCTTTCTCCTTTTTTCTTAATCACAAAGTCTTCAGTATCAATAGGTCCCAGATTTATTTTGATTTTTTTAAGAGCAGACTTCACTGAACTTGTTAGTGTAGTTCAATATTTTTTTCAATTTACTTTTCAAAACTTTTCTAATTGAGGTATAACATACATATGTTGAAATACACCGATCTTGAGTATACAGTCTGATGAGTTTTGATAACTGGGTACACCCATGGAATCCACACCCCTATCAATATAACAAATATTTCCATCACCTCAGGAAGGCCCCGCATTGACTTTTTAGCCAATCCCCATCTCTCCATCCACAGAGACAATCTCTGTTCCGATTGCTTTCATCATAGATTATTTTTCCCATTTCTAGAATTTCATATGAATGAAATTTTATTGTGTGCCCTCTATTGTGTCTGGATTTTTCATTCAGCCTCATGTTTTTGGGTTCACTTATGTTGTGTTTATCAGTAGTTTTTCTTTTTTATTGATGTTATTTATTTTATTTGGTTATGGTTATACCATGATTTGTTTATCCATTCTTTGTTTTTTTAGGGAGAGAGCACAAGAGCAAGCAGGGGTTTGGGGGCAGGTGGAGAGGCAGAGGGAGAGGGAGATAGAGAATCTTAAGCAGGCTCTATGCTCAGCGCAGAGCCCAACACGGGGCTGAGTCTCACAACCCTGAAATCATGACCTAAGCCAAAATTAGGAGTTGGACACTTAACCCACTGAGCCACTCAGGTGTCCCTGTTTATCCATTCTTATGTTGATAGGCGTTTGGGTTGTTTCCAGTGTTGGGATATTATTAATAAAGCTGCTATGAACATTCCTATACAAATCTTTTTATGTAAGTGTTTTTATTTCTCTTGGGTAAAATCTAGAAGTGGACTAACTGGCTCAGACAGGTGTATCCTTATGGAGAAACTGCCAGACTGATTTTCAAAGTGGTTGTATATTTTACACTTCCACGAGTCAGCTATGAGAGTTCCCATCACTCCACATTCTCATCCATATTTGGTGTTATCAGCCTTAATTTCAGCCATTCTGTTGAGGCTGTAATGGTATTTCATTGAGGTTTTACTTTAATTTCACTGATGGCTAGTGCCCAGGAATTCTTTTTCATGTGCTTATTGGCTACCTACATACCTTTCTTTGTGAAGTACCTTTTTAAGTCTTTTTTTTTATTGGGTTGTTGGTCTTTTTATTATAGACTTATAGGCATTGTTTATATATTGTCATATTTATACATTGCAAATATTTATTACCAATCTCTGGCTTGTCTACTAATTCTCTTAATGAATCTTATGATGAACAGAGATTTTAAAATTTAATGAAGTCCATTGTATATCAATTCTTTAGTTGTGGTTAGTGTTTTCTGTATACTAAGACACCTTTGATACTCCGAAGTTCACAGAAGTATTTTCCTGTATTTTCTGTCAGAAGATTTATAGTTTATAGCTCCCTAGATTTAGTCCTATGATCTACTAAGAATTAATCTTTATGATGTTGTGAGGTATGGGTCAAAGTTTTTGTTGTCTTTGTGTTTTATTTTGGTTTGGTTTTTTGCATTCAGACAGAAGTTGAAAAGTCTTTCCTTTCACCCCTTGAATTGCTTGGTGCCTTGGTTGAAAATTAAGTCGACTGATAAGTGTTGGGCTATTTCTCTTGAAATCAGGCAGTGTAAGTCCTTTGCATTTCTACATAAATTTTATAATCAGCTTGTCAGTTTCTATTTTTTAAAAAAACTGCTGGGAGTTTGTTTAGAATGGTATGGGATCTGCAGAGTAATTTAGGGGAGAATTGACATTTAATAATATTGAATATTCCCGTTCTTGAATATGTTATGTCTCTCCATTTATTTAGGTCTTCAGCAGTGTTTTATAATTTTCAATGTAGAAGCTTTATGCACATTTCTATTAAATGTATCCCAAAGTATTTTTGACGCTGCTATAAATATTACTTGAAATTTTTTATTTTCTACTTATTATTATAGAGAAATATTAATTTTGCATGTTTACTTTGTGTACTGTGGTCTTGCTAAATTCACTTCTTAATTTTAGCAGTTTTTTTGTAGATGAATATTGTCTACTTATGCAATCATGTCACCTGCAGATAGTTTTACTTCTTCCTTTCTAATCTATTTATACTCTTTATTTTTTCATTGTCATGTTGTATTGCCTAGGACTCCTTCTACAATTTAACAGAAATAGTGAGAGCAGACATCCTTGTTTAGTTCCATTCTTAGGGGAAAAATTTTCACCCTTAGGTATGATGTTAGCTGTAGCTTTTTTATCAATGTTCTTTATGAGGTTGAGGAAGTTCCTTCCTATTTCTTGTACACTAAGAGTTTTGTTTTTTTTAAATCATGAATGTATATGGAATTACATCTAATGTTTTTTCTCCATCTATTTGGATGATCAGATAATTTTTCTGTTTTATGTAGTTAATAGGGTAAATTATTTTGATTGATTTTCAAATTTTAAAACGTTCTTGCATTCCTAGGATAAACCCCATTTAATCTTAATATACAATCCTTTTTATATATTTCTTTATTTAAATACCTACTTAATACAGATTGCATCTATGTTAATGAAGAGTATTGGGCAATAGCTTTTATTTCTTGTAATGTACATGTCTCATTTTGGTATCAGGATTATGTTGACCTTAAAAAACTGTTAAAATGTCTTCCCTCTTCAGTTTCCTGAAGGAGTTGTGTAATATGGATATTTTTCTTTCTTAATATTTGATAGAATTCACCAATAAAGCCATCAAGGATTGGAGTTTTCTGGGTGAGAAGATACTCAAATGTGAATTCAATTTCATTAACATGTATAAGGATGTTCAAATTTTCTATTTCTTCTTGTGTTGCTTTTAATAATTTGTGTTTTTCAAGAAATTTATCTATTCATCTAATTTGTCAAATTTGTTTATAATATTGCCTTTTTCATCCTCATGTGGGTAAATTGTGTTCTCTCTTATTTTCCCTTGACCAATACTGTGAAAGTTTTATCAATTTTACTTATTTTTTTCAAAGAACCAAATACTCATTTTGAATTTTATCTGTTGTTTATTTCACTGGTATCTGCTTTTATCTTTATTTAATTTCTTTCTTTTAATTTGTTCTTCTTTACCTACTTTCTTAAAGTGAAAGCTAAGATCATTGATTTTAAACATTTTTCTTTCTAATTTCAGCATTTATACTGTAAATTTCCCTCTAAGTGCTGCTTTAACTGTATCCTACAAAATTTTGAAGCATTTAAAATTGAGACATAAATTACATCAAATGAAACATCTTTTTAAAGCTTCCCCCTCTCCCCAACACTTGGCCACCAGTGATCTTATCTTTCTCACTATAGTTTTATATGGCTTTCGAGAAAGGCATATAAATAGAATCCTATGGTATTTTACCCTGTTTTGGCTTCTTGCGTGTAGTAAAATGCCTTGGAGATCACGCATGTTTTGCTCTAGAGTCAGTAGCATTCCATTGTGCAGGTGTGTGTACTGCAATTGGTTTATCTGTTTACCAGGTGTTGGACAAGTGGGTTATTTCCAGTGTGGTGAAATCATGAGTAAAGCCACTATACACAATTGCATATGTTTTCACTTCTCTTGGATAAATTAGATGTGGGATTGCTGAGTTGTATGATAAGCCTGTGTTTAACTTTATAAGATACTGCCAAACTGTTTCCTATAGTGGTTGTGTCATTTTGCATTCCACCACAATGCATGAGAGTTTCAGTTCCTCCACATGATTGTCAGCACTTGATATTGTCAGTCTTTCTAAATTTTAACCATTCTGGTAGATTTGTGGTGATAGCGCACTGTAGTTTTTAACTTTCGTTTCACCAAAGACTGATGACATTGTCTATCTTTTTGTGTGGTAATTTGCCAATTGATGTCTTTTTTGGTAAAGTGCTCAAATCTTTTACCCATTTTAAAAACAGTGTTGTTTATTATCTTACTGAGTTGCAGGAGTTCTTTATATATTTTGGATCTATTTCTGGGCTCTATTCTATCCAATTAATGTTTCTCCTGACACCAGCACACTGTCTCAATTACTGCAACATTACAGAAGTCTTGAAATTAGAGTATGTCTTCCAACCTTATTGTTCTGTTTCAAAATCATTTTGACCCTTCTAGGTCCTTTGCATTTCCATATAAACTTTAGAATCAATTTCTATTTTAAAAAAGTGCTGGAATTTTTATCGGGATTACATTGAATCTATAGATCAATTTGAGAAGAATCAACATTTTAATAATAGTCTTGCAATCCATGAGCACATTTTATCTATCCATTTATTTAGTTCTTTAATTTCTCCGAGTAATATTTTGTAGTTGTCAGTGTTTTACACATATTTGGTTAAATGTGTCCCTAAGTATTTCACATTTTTGGGACTATTATAAATGGTATTTTAAAATGAATCTGTTTGCGGCTAGCATACAAAAATACAGTTGATTTGTATGTACTGACCTTGGATCCTGTGACCTTACCATCTCTTATTAGTTTTATAGGACTTTTTGTAGATTCTTTCAGATGTTCTATGCAGAAGATCATGTTGTCTGTGAATAAAGACAGTTTGCTTCTTTATCTCTATTCTTTATACCTGTATTTCCTTTTATTGTCTGTTGGACTGGCTTGAACCTCCAGTACAATGTTAAATAGAAGGGTGTACTATTCCATAAATATAAATTTGATAAATGTGTTTGATAGTATAATTAAAATCTTCTCTAACTTTTAAAATTTTTGTTGTTCTATTAATTTCATAGTGAGGAGTGTTAAAATCCCCAACTATAACTGTGCTTTGTCTATTTCTCTGCTCTGTTATTAGGTGAGTATACATTTAGAATTACATGTCTTCTTGAAACAGATCCTTTTATCATTATGAAATACCCCTCCTCGTGTCTGGTAATATCCTTTTCTTAAAGTTTTTCTCTTGCTTCTTGCATGGTGTATGTTTTGCCATCCTTTTATTTTCAGTTTTTCTGTGTGACATTGTATTCAAGGTCATTTCCTGGAGGCAGCATATAGTTGGGTCTTGCTTTTATTTAACTTTTATTTTGAAATAATTATAAATTTACAGGAATTTGCAAATAAATTGACAAGGAAGTTCTGTGCACCCTTTACCCAGTGTCTAAGATGTTAATCTTAGGCAAATATAGTATAGTTCCAGTACTAGAACATTGACATTGGTTGAATCCATAGAACTTACTCGGATTTCTCCAGTTTTACATATATTTGTGTGTGTGTGTGTGTGTGTGTAACTTTGTCACATCTGTAGCTTTGTTACCACTGCTACCACACATCAAGCTGCCTGGTTCTGCCCTTTTATAGCCAAACCCATGTTCCTGCCACCTATCCCTAACTACTGGCAACCAATAAATCTCTCCTCCATCTTTGTAATTGTGTTATTTTGAGAATGTTGTATACATGCAAGCATACAGTATGTAACCTTTGAGAAGGCTTTTTCATTCAATATAATTCCTTTCAGGTTTACCCATGTTGTGCATATCACCCACGTTTTTATTGTTGAGTAGTATTCCGGGGCATTGCTTCTTTTAACCTGTTGATTTATGCATTTTAATTGAAGCATCTCGTCCATTTACTAAAACCATCTTGCTATTTGTTTTCCAGTTATCCCATCTTTGTTGTTGTTGTTGTTCTCCTTCTTTTCCTTTTATCCTGCCTTACTTTAAATAAATTAAACTTTTTTTTTAGATATTTTACTTCAGTTCTTCTGTTGGCTTTTTAGCTTCCTTCTGTATTATTTTTTAGATGTTATTTTAGGGATTTCCATATCCATCATTCACTTAACACAGTGTACTTAGAATTAATGTTATTATCTTTCACATAAACTGTACAAATCTTACAACAGTAAAATTCCATTTCCCTGCTCTACTGTCCTTTGTACTACTTTTGTCTTCAATTTTACATTTACATACATAATCTACCCCATGATATGTTATTATTTTAATGTATTTTGTTAAAATAACTTAATAATTTCTCTTTATTTATTTAAACGGAGATATTTTTCTATGTAATATCCTAATGCTGTGCAGTGAATCATAGATTCTGGTTTTTTGACTGAGAATTAGGCATTGTAACTGATTAAAAAAATAATTTGAAACTAAAAGTATAATTGATATAACAGGGTTTAAATTATTATTATTTTTTGTCTGATGCAAGTTATTTTAAAGACTTATTTATTCATTTGAGAGAGAGAGAGCGAGCGTGTGTTTGCAAACAGGGGGAGGGGCAGGAAGAGAAGATGAGAGAGAATCCTCAAGTAGACTGCCTGCTGAGCTCGGAGCCCGACATAGGGCTCCACCCCGAGATCATGACCTGAGGTGAAATCAAGAGCCAGTGACTAAACC
Organism: Ursus arctos; assembly: GCF_023065955.2. Taxonomy (NCBI): domain Eukaryota; kingdom Metazoa; phylum Chordata; class Mammalia; order Carnivora; family Ursidae; genus Ursus; species Ursus arctos. The sequence goes on from NW_026622897.1 coordinate 10,080,787, forward strand.
AACTGAGCCACCCAGGCGCCCCACAAATTATTTTAACAGCACTTTCCTCCAGCTCAGATAAATCCCTAATGATTTTCTTTTCTAAACAGGAACATTTAAATGATACACAAAAAAATCTCAGTTTTCGCAGAAGGACTAGATCTAAGATCCTAGAAAATATTTAAATAAATGCCAGGAAATATCCACCCCTACTCCAAAGGCCTGGTCTTACATAAAGCTTCAACAGAAAACTCCCTTAAATTTCCTCTGTAATTGGATATTGAACTAAAATTTTTGAGGGTTAATTTCCTGGGGCAATATCTTCACATTCTTAAGGAATATTAGTCCTTGCTAGTTGTCAGTGGGTTATCATGACTGCATTGTTTATCAGACATTGTACAATGGGAATAGCATGATTTGGATAAAGACACATGATATGAGCCACGTCATGCAAAACCTCAGGACACGCGTATAATCACCTTTGAGTAAGGAAATCACACTGCCTTCAGGCCTATCCTCATCCTCCCGCATTGTCCTTCATATTGATTAAGATAAAGTAGAATTGCTCAGGCTTTCCTTCAGAGGATTATGGAGATAAATATAGAAAAGGAGTAAAGTTTCTATGTTAATATTTTTCCCTTTGAGCAACTATATCAAATTGAAATTTTTTATCTGTTTCTTTCTATCCTGATGAAAGAAAATAAAACCAGATTCCTTATGGTAGTTAAGGAGAACACCATTATTATTTCAAAGACACGTTTTCTTCACTGGTGTGGAATATACACATTTTTTACTAGAATACGTTAGACAGTAATACTGTCATACTGGATTTGGCAGACTTTCCTTCAGAAATCTGGAAAAATCTCCAATTCCATCCCTCTAGTTTTATCCCTGTCTACTTCCTTAGCCTTATCCCCTCAATACTACAATGAAACCAATCCCTCTTTGTCTCCTGCCTGTATGCTGTTTCCTCCACTGAATGTCTGTCTTCATTCTCTATCTGCAAATATTACAGTCCTTCAACTCTCAGCTCCCGAAAGAGAATTCCCTCAAATCTGCAAGCTGACAGCAATGTCTCCTTCCTTTAAATCCACTGACGTCTATATATTTCTTAACACACAGAGTTGTTTGTTAAAATGTCACCTACCCTAATTTATTAATAAGCTGCTTGAGGGAAGGGCTTGCTTACTCATGTTCATATTTCCCACAATATGCAGCGCAGCGCATCCTCAAAGATACTGCCTAGATGTCTGTCAAGCAATTAGTTAAGATAGTCTGATTTGCTTTGCAAACGTCTCTAGTACATTCAGCAGGGCTAAGCCTAAAGTTCATTGTGGAGGCAGGGCCAGCTTTGAAGGACTTGATGAAATCGGGCACAGAATCGGACAAGGACACCCCCCGCATGAATAGATAACTTGTTGGGTGCATCTGCCAGCCGCTGAGCTGTTGGCAACTTTTGTCTGGAGTGAGGAGCTTTTGGCCCACCACGGCACCTTGCTTCCATTATAATGTTTTGCCTCCTGTTTTGTTTATATGAAAGACTACAGTCTTGTCTTAGAATTTCTGGGTATTATGAGTACCTTGGGGAAATCTGATTATAGAGATAGTCTACTCAACAGTGAAGAGTTTCAATTTGTTTCTATTGAGTTTTGTCAATTCCGAATCCCAGATACCTTTGTATTCCAGTCCATTGACTAGAGCCTCCCAGCCAGACGTTGAGGCATCTGTTTCTATAGTCTTCGGAACTGGGAAAGATAAATAAGAATGTGCGGGAATTATCTGTATATTTGCTAACCACCAATTTAGATCTAAATAGACTCCCTCTGTTAGGAAGACTAATGAATTCCAATTCTGTGAAATATCCTTTGCTTTTAACAAGCGAGATGGAAGGTATCTAAAGAAAAAAGAGAGAGAGAGAGAGAGAGAGAGAGATACACAGAGGGAAAAGCTGTGAATAATGCCACCAGAGAACCAATTATGTTCACCAGCTGGCATTGAGAAACTTGTTTCCTTTGACAAAAAAAAAAAAAAAAAAAGGATTTCAGTTTTAGCCTCAAACTCCTTTTTGACATTGTGTTCTTAAGGGCTGAATGACAAATGCTCCCAGACACCCCCTAGTATATTAGGAAAAAATTCTTAACACTTGTTACATGTAACATGACAAAGCAATGGGCAGGAAGAGAGAAACGAGCTAAGGCATCAACATGGCAGTTAATAAGAATCAACTGGGTAAAATAATAGTCTCCCCAGCCACATGACTGAGTCAGTGATGTATTCACGACTTGGCGTGACAGAGACAAAAAAAACCCAGAACTGATCAGGACATTTCATAGATGTAAAAGTATATTTGTTGTGATAGAATAGTTAAAAGCTGTATTTTCCAGTAATACAAACTGCATTTTGAACCTGCCCCCCCCCCATTTGTGGGGAACCCTCACTGATGGCAGCTAAGCCTAGAACCGAGCCCTTTGTGCTTTAGTTGGGGAGACAGACACCACATCTTACAGTGTCAGTAAATCAAAGCTCAGCTCCACTCATGACAGTTCAGAGGAAGCAAATCAAATCTAGCTAAATAATGCTGATTTTGAAAACATTATCTATTTCAGAATCTCTCAGCTGGTAAAACTTGGAAGGAAGTGGTGTCACCTCAAGGTTCATTCATGTTGTAGCATGTGTTAGAATTTCTTTCCCTTTTAAGGCTGAATAATATTATGTTGTATGTAGAGACCACATTTTGCTTATGTATTCATCTTTGATGGACACTTGGGTTGCTTCCACCCCTTGGCTATTGTGAATAATGGTGCTGTGAACATGGGTGTACAAATAACTGAGTCTCTGCTTTCAGTTCTTTTGGATTTATACCAGAGAATGGAATTGCTAGACCATATGGTAATTCTATTTTTAATTTTTTAGGAACTGCCACTGTTTTCCATAGCAGCTGTACCATTTTATATTCCCACCAATAGTGCACAAGGATTTCAATTTCTTTACATCTTCACCAACACTTATTTTCTGTTTTTGTTTGGTTTTGTTTTAGTAGCCATCTTAATGAGAGTGAAGCAGTATTTCACTGTGATTTTGATTTGCATTTCCCTGATGATTAGTGATTGTATTAGCCAGCTTGGACTGCCATAACAAATACCACAGCCTCTATTTCTCACAGTTCTAGAGGCTGGGAAGTCCAAGATCAAAGTTCTAGCCAATTAGATTCCTGGTGAGAGCCCTCTTCCTGACGTGGAGATGGCTGCCTTCTTCCTGTATGCCCACATGGAGGAGAGAGATCATTCTCTCTTTTTCTCCTCCTCCTTCTTCTTCTTCGAGTTTATTTATTTATCTGACAGAGACATAGCGAGAGAGGAAACACAAGCAGGGGTAGGAGCAGAGGGAAAGGGAGAAGCAGGCTTCCTGATGAGCGGGGAGCCCAAGGCAGGGCTCGATCCCAGGACTCTGAGATCATGACCTGAGCTGAAGGCAGATGCTTAACGACTGAGCCACCCAGGGGCCCCTCTCTTTTCTTCTAAGGCCACCGATCCTAGTGGATGGTGCCCTTTTTTAACCTTAGTTACCCCTTCAGTCCTGTGTTCAAATTTAGTCACATATGAATTTTGAAAGGGCATAATTTGGTCCACAGCAGGATGTTGAGCATCTTTTCATGTGCCTGTTATCCATATCCACTTGTATATCCACTTTGGAGAAATATCCATTTTGAAATAAGGTCATTGTTTTGTTTTAATTTGTAGAAATTCTTTATATATTCTGGATATTAACTCTCTTTTGATGAAGTCCCATTTACTTTTTCTTTGGTTGCAGGTGTTTATGGTGTCATATCTAAGAGACAACTGCCTAATTCAAAGTCATGAAGATGTACTCCTTTGTTTTCTTTCTTTAAAGAAAAAAGATTTATTTATTTGAAACAGACAGAGTGTGTGTACACTCGAGTGGGGGAGGGGCAGAGGGAGAGGGAGAGAATCTCAAGCAGACTCCCCACTGAGAGCCTGACACGGGGCTCTGTCCCAGGACCCCAAGATCATGACCTAAGCCGAAACCAAGAGTCAGCTGCCCAACTGACTGAGCCACCCAGGCACCCCTCCTATGTTTTCTTCTAAGAGTTCTACAGTTTTAGCTCTTACATTTAGGTTTATGGTCCATTTTGAGTTAATGAATTCATGTTTGTACACAGTGTGAGATATTTTAATTCCTAAGAACATAGTAGTTTTAGAATGCTCTTTACCAGAGTAGATATGAAAAAATTAGTAAGGAGGGTTTCTTTTTTTGATTGTTATGCTTAGGGGTCTTTTCAAAAAATTACTCACTCATCGCAGGCATGGGGAAATCACATCTATTTATATCATCAAAAATATGCTTAATTTACATTAAGCTCATTCCGTCTGTTTGATAACCAGAGAAATCCAAACATAAGGTAACTTAACAGGAATGGCTGCCAAGAGCAGTTGAGATAACACTCATTGAAATATTATGAATAATATCTTGATTACAAATAAAAGCTTGGTCTCATCTTTTTAGCCCAGAATTGGCTAAGGCTACATGTCATTTTTTAGTTTGATTAATGGCAGAGTAACTAATTAGGGTAGGAAAGGGATTAGCAAATCATTCAAGATGTCAGGTGTAGGGGCACCTGGGTGGCTCAGTCATTAAGCATCTGCCTTCGGCTCAGGCCATGATCCCGGGGTCCTGGGATCAAGCCCCACATCAGGTTTCCTGCTCAGTAGGGAGCCTGCTTCTCCCTCCCCCATTCCCCCTGCTTGTGTTCCCTCTCTCACTGTCTCTCTCTATCAAATAAATAAATAAAATCTTTAAAAAAATAGTTTGAAAGATGTCAGGTGTAGTCTTAGTGCCATTTTGTCATAGATACTATAGTAAACTTCATAGTGACAGGTGTGTGTAATAAATAGGAACCGAGAATACTCAGACTTGAAGAGTCAAGGCAATGCTTTTAAAATCAGCATTTTTAGTTAGATTTGATTTTTCTCTGAATTTCTCTGAATATGGACTTTGATTTATTGACATTCTACGATTTGGTACAGATTTTCTTTTTGCTTTGCAGGATGCACAGAACCAAAAATTAAAGACAAGTATATGGTACCATGAGGTAAATGATGTTTCCTTCTGTGCATGCTAGACTCTTAACCTTAACCTGTTGCAAAATATAATTATTCTAAGGAATAGACATTTTCTTTGCATTTGCAATTTAGTTTCTTAGATCTGCAGCAGACCTAACTTATTAGAATCTGTGTAAGATATACGGCCGTGGTTTCTGGTTGGGGGACCATCTCTAGGAACTGGGAGGAAAGTCCTCTCACTTAACAGTGCCAACAAGCAGATCAGTTGGTTTATTCATCCAAATCCCTCTTCAGTTCTTTGGTGAGATTGACATTGCCCCCTTTTGATAAATCTCTTTTCTGGCTACTCCTAACAGGTTTGGGATGATGAATTTTTATCCTGGAACCCCAGCATGTTTGATGAGATTAGAGAGATCTCTCTACCTCTAAGTGACATCTGGGCCCCTGACATCATCATTAATGAGTTGTAAGTGTGCTGGGGTATATTTCCATGGGATTTAAAACTGCTTGGACTATTCAGGCCAGTTGCTGTTACTTTCAGTCATTGCTGCTATTTTTTGTTTCTCAACTTGAGGGAGGATCACAGTGTTGGTAATATTCAAGTTATAAGTACCATGATTCGATGTCATTTAAGATACAGATTTGATTACAAATGCTTGGGGTTACTCGTGGATTATGTCTGCGTTTCAAGAGTAGCAAGTGAATTAACTTTTAAGACTGTGATTACTGAGTCCATCTTTGCCAGGGTGAATTATGTCGTGAGAAATGTGATTCTGTATTTGCACTTCTAGGCGAGTCCTGGGTATCATGGTCACTACCATCTCATAATCAGTTCTGTTTGTGGATTGAAATGATGAAGGCCCTCTCTGTAACAGCGAGGTCTCTTGTGTTTCACATAGTGTGGACATCGAAGGATCACCCGACCTTCCGTATGTCTATGTGAACTCATCTGGGACCATTAAGAACTCTAAGCCTATCCAGGTGGTCTCTACATGTGGTTTAGAGACCTACGCATTTCCATTTGACACCCACAACTGCAGCCTGACCTTCAGTAGCGTGCTGCATACAGGTAAATGGCAAGAGGCCCAGTCTGCTAGCAGGAGACACACTGCTGGCTTGGCACACATAGGTGAGATTCTGTTGTGCCATCCGTGAGGTGTACTTTATTCTTGCACGTAATTAACTCTTTACAAATCTAAATCTCTTCTTATAGTTATTTGGCTTCTGTTGTAATTCAGACTAAGTACAGTGTTGTGCCCAGCTCATTGCTGCTGCTGGTTTGGAAATACAATATTTGACCACTGCTGCCAGTGAGAGGGTTATAGAAGCCATAGGACCAAGGCCAGCATTCTATGGATAACGGAATACAAACCGTAAATTCACAGCTGGGTTTTGGTTTTGTTTTGGTTTTGTTTTGCTGCTAGAAATATTTTATTCTACATCTCTATCCCTAATTCAAAATGGTCATATTGAACCCTATCTCAGTGAGATTGTACATGTAGGGGCAGGAGTAAAGGGAAGAATTTGAATGGGGAGCTGAAAAGTGGGTTGTTATTGAGGCCTCTCTGGGGAAGTCACTTGTTTCTGTTGTTTTCAGTGCAAGATGTCGACCTGGCCTTCCTGAGGAGCAAAGAAGACATGAAGCATGACAAGCAGGAATTTTTGAATGACAGTGAGTGGGAGCTTCTTTCCGTGTCCTCAACGTACAACATCCTGCAGAGCAGCGCTGGAGATTTTGCCCAGATTCGGTTTAATGTAGGTCCTTCTCCTCCCTGTCCCTGCTGCCCACTTCTCTGCAGTCTTGGGCCTTCTGTGTTGGGCTGAGGAGTCTCTGGTCTGTGGCATATTCTCACTCGTTATCATCCGAGAACATGCGACTCCGGTGGCTCTGGGCATCCCCTTGCATGATGGCATTTCACAGGCCAGAGATTCAGTCACAGATCCTGGACTCCTGCTGTCGATATCCCATACGTGGGTATAAAAAGAACGGTTTTCAGGCACCTGAACCATCCATCATAACAGGCATCCTCGCGCCTTCTGGTGAGGTGATACTAATCCTCATTCCTAATTGCTATGCAGGGGGACCGAAAGAAAACCCCCATACACAACAACAAATGGAGAGAAGAGTGTCTCTTCAACATTATTATCCTGTTTTTAACTGAGTCAATTATTAATTCCAGATACAAATGTATAAAATTATCATTATTAACTTGACTATCTTGAGCAAGTAGCTAATGAATCACCGGCAGGATCCTCGGAGCCCGCTGATGGTTTCTGGATCAGAGAGAACAATTGGTCTAAAACGACTCAGTGAGAACCCAGACTTCTCCGATGCACCACCAGGGATGCTCTTGGCTGCACTGGCAGGGGGAAATTTGTTCCACAGGAGCTTGGGAGGAGGGTGCAGGACAGTGAAGCCTGCTGGTTTACACTCCAGAGGCAGCCATTCTCCCTTCCCTGGCCCTTCTGGCAAATTGTCCCGATAAGTGGTTTTCAGCAAGTTCATGCAACCGGTAGACCCGTGATTCGTATTCATTTCTGCTTTTCTGCACCAAGTCAGCTGCTGGTGGTGGTAGTTGGGTGGGGAGGAGTCCTTCGTGCCAGATAATGTTTCTGTTTGAAAAATAGAGACTACAGACAGGTCAGGATTATACACAAGATGAATTCTCCTGGAAACAACCCTTTTCAATAAGAAGGAAAATTCAGACTAGACTAGGTACTACGGTTATGCTGGATAATTATATGCTAAGAGAGGGTGGTACTGAAATAAGCTATTATTGAGGCCACAGACGCCCCTCCATTGTTAATAGGTGTTCTACATAGCTTTCTAGCAAAGCTCTGGTTAAATCAGGGGCTCCTAGAAATAGCTGTGGTTTGAACCTGACTCATGTATTACTAACCAATCGCAAGTCATACCTTCCTAGTGGTAGGGTTTGGGTGTTTCCCTGTTCTGCTCGGTTTTTAGCAAAGCTAGCGTTGTGGCTTGTTTGTCCACCTTTTTTTAAGCAAGAGAAAAGGAGGGGAAGAAAAGAAAGCTTTTTTAATTTCAACGAGTTTCTTGGCTAAGAGTAAACACCTCATTAATTTTAAAGATATCAGCCCACAAACATTATTAATGCAGCCCGAATAATGGAGAGCATTAAAGGGAAATGTGAGGGAGTAGCACGTGCAAGGTGGAACATAGTCACCTACCAAGCACTCCGGAGAACGCTGCACACACCATTACCTACACTGCACGAAGGAGACAAACAAAGGCAAGAGAAAGGGCAGATAAACAGGAGTGCGCGCGCACACACACACTTTCCATAAAGCAGCCATTATTTGTGGTTACATGTTACCCTTTACCCTGAATATTAATTGGTCTCAATAGTGGCAAAAGGTTTTCTATGTAGTAGCTCCATTTTAAATATGATGAACAGAGACGTAAAAGATCATTTAAGGAAAGGAGAAGCTTCCCTGCATCTCAGGAGCAATGATCCCACTCCTCTGCTCTGTTCACTCCCGTGCTTCATCACCATTTACAGTGTGTACATGGAGGCAGGCTAGAGGTGGGCATCGATAGGATTTCATGCTTTTGGAGTTTTTCCCTGGGTCCCTTTGCCCTGGGGGCTGAAGTGGGTTATCTGGCAGGGCTGGCTTCCACCCTGGCCCTCTGGAACAGAGGAGGGAGAGAACCCTGAGTAGAGTCACAGATCGTGTTTCATAGGGCAGGGAGCCAGACTCAGCAGTGATTCCACAGCTCTGAACAGACTTAAAATAGATTCGGTGACTATCCCAGTCCTCTGTCTCCCTCAACCTGTCTCAGCCTCCGTGCCTCCCCACACCTGCTATGTGTACCGTCGCTAGGCTTATGTTCTCGTACAGTCATCCTACTCTTAAGTTAGGAACTGAGGTGTCCCGGTGTCCTTCAGTAGCCCTCGGGCAATGATGTGAAATTCAGAGCCCGGGTCCATGCCAACATTGGGTCTGCTAGGGTCCTGACAGCAAAGGGCCATCTCCATCTTAATCTAATCATGTGCTGTAGCCCTGTCCAGGCTGCCCAGCAGGGGGTTGGAGACAAGTCGGGGCAGGCAGGAGGAAAAATGATCTATTCTAAACATGTTGTCACTCTGGGCCTGATGTGCACTGCAGCCGTTGACGCTAGATCAAATGCTCAGAATGCCTTGGTGGTTCCGGCGAATGGGCAATCCGAGCTGCCGGCTCCAGGACACGTACTGTTTATCAGAGAGCACTGCTCGCACTTTGGAGTCAGGCTGCATTCCACAGGGGGCGCAGAGCACAGGCACTTCTGCCTACAGGGATGCCTGTGTGCAGCCTGGCTCCCGATCCAGCAGCCTTAGGAGGCGAGGTTACCTCCAATACATTATCGGAGGTGCTGGTTCCCAGAAACAGCAGGGTGAGCATTTCATTTCTGTATGGCAGCTTTTTGTTTTTTGTTTTAAGAATGAGAGTTGAAGTGGGAGGAGGTAGGAATAAAATGTGAGAATTCATTTTGGAGGAAGAGGGTGGACAGCTGTGGGAACTAAAGTGAGCCCAACACTCAGTTATCCTCACACTGAGTGAAATATCCATGCAGGCAGGGGGTGGGGGGCCATCCAGCGGACTGCTAGAAAAATGCAGAGGGGCATTTGAGAAAGAAAGGTGCCTCATCTATCCTCTTTCTCTGACATAGTTTTTCTTTCTAGATTAAGGTAGAGTAGTTTTGTTGAGAAATCCATTGAATACAGCTCATAAACTTGATAGAAGATCTTTGTGAGCTCCACCAGATAGAGAGCAAGAGAGAGAGAAGAAAGAGAATTTAGAGTCCTAGAAATCTTTCCAGGGTCACTCAAGTATCCCTGAAATCATGGACTTTCTGCTCATCCAGCCTGACCCACGGTCCAGACCCAAGAAACTCTCACTCCTGTGTAAGAAGCTTACTTAGATGGCAACAACTTTCCCGTTCTTTCTGAATTGGGAATGTGGGGAGGGGCTTGGGAGAGGAGGAAGATGGGCTTCTGTATGAAGCGTGAGTCTGGGCGTCAAAAATTCCAACTATGTCATGAAGACGGTCATGCAAAATTGAGTACTGGTGGGGTCTACCATCAAGGAAGCAATTAGAAGCTAACCTTGGGGCCTATTCCATCTCCAAGGAGCTCTCCACACACACATTCTGAATTAGATTGATCTCTTTCATTAACACCAATAGGCTCCAAATACCTTTGTGTACTTATTATTACCTGGCTTTAATGGATAATGAAATTGTGGCATAATATTGCTAACACCTGAAGGGTGTCTAATGGAGAACACGGACTGAAACTAAAGTGCTTTTTCTTCCCTTTCTGTGGAATTTAAAGGCACCAGCTCCTTTAGTCCATTAGAAATGATGGGCTCTAGATAGGGGCAGTTCCACAGAGAGTGGTATCTCACTGAGCTGGTGACATACCTTCCTCCCCCGCATCAGCAGTCAGTTACTGTCTCTGGCATGACCTGCAGAGAGGTGGCCCTCAGAGGACTGACCTCACTAGGAGAGCCCCAGTTTGTGCTAACTCCAAACTCCCACCTTATTGGAACTAAAAATAGCATTACTCATAGACTCCAGTACAACTCAGCGAACATCTTTTGATCTCTTGTCATGTGCCAGTCTCAGTGGCCCCACTGAGGACACAAGCAGGAGTAAAACAGGGCTCCTGGTATCCATTATGGGCTGCAAACAGGGCCCAAGGTGACATTGTAACAATAACCCCCAAACTGAGCATTTACTCGACACCAGGCACCATTTTAAGAGTTTGTACGTGTAATCCTCACATAACTATTCAATTGGTGTTCTAAGTACAAATCCTACAAGTAGATGAATTGGGGGTATGGAGAAGTTAATTTCCCCAAGTCTAAGTAGCTTGCCCAAGGGGACAGGGTGACTATGGAGCCTGGACTTGAACCCAGACAGTCTGACTCCAGAAACTATGTGCTAATCCTCTATGTAGCTCACAACTGCTGCACAACTCAACATAATGCAGTGTATTCCAGTGCATTCTCTGGCATTTATCCACTGTGTGTCACTGGGCAAGTCACCAGTATTTGTTTCTGAGGGCTTCCATAACGAAGGACCACAAACTGGTGGCTTAAAACAACAGGAATAAATTTATTCTCTCACAGTCCTGGAGGCTAGAAATCAGGGTGTCAGCATGATTCGTTCCTTCTGGAACTCTGAGGGAGAATCTGTTCCATGCCCCGCTCCTGGCTTTTGGTGGCTGCCAGCAATCCTTGGCTTGTAGAGAATCACTCCAATCTCTCCCTCCATCCTCACGTGGCATTCTCCTTTATGTATCTCTTCTCTTCTTCTCATAAGGACACCAGTTATATTGGGATAGGGGCCCCCTTACTGAAGTAAGACTTCATCTAAACCAATTAATTGCATCTGCGGTGATCCCATTTCCAAATAACGTCACATTCTTAGCTTCCAGGAAGGACGTTAATTCTTGGGCCATTATTCAGCCCATTACAGTCCACTGTGCTCTGACCCTCTGGCTCCCCAAAATTCATGTCCATCTCATGTGTAAAACGCACTCACCCTATCCCAACATCCCTAAATGTCTTAACCCATTTCAGCACCAACTCTGAGGCCGAAATACAATCTAAATATAAACTCAGAAGGTCCCACATCTCATCATCTAAATGGGTATGATCCGTTATGGGGCAAACTTCCTTTCCATCTGCAGACTCTAAAACATCCAACCACCAGAGTCTGATGGCTGATTTCATGGGCTGGAGAAGGGTAGAAACCTATCCTATGAACGTTCTAATTCCAGTATTTTAAAAAGTGCCATTTTAAGAGTTTGTTCTGTTCATGCTCAGTTAAAGTTCCTTGAACAAGAGACTAAAGGGATTTGAGGATCAAACGGGATATGAAAACAAACCATTTCTGAAAGCTATGTGATAAATTTGAGAATTTCTTTAGGCTGCACTGGGCTTGTAGAGAAAATTAGTCTAGTCCATAAGTAATATTGCTCCTAAATCAACCTAAATAAAAAGGAAGGTCCTTTGTTCTTGAAGAAAACCAGAGAGGGCTTATCTACTTTATAATTGTATAAGCCAAACATAGGCAGGGAAGATTTCTGCTTTATGTTACAGCATAGCTAATCGTCTACCTTTTTAGCTACATGTTCTGCTTCTACTTTCAGCTACTGTTGATTTCCGGGGACAGATATCCTCCTGACAGGACTGGCTACATGGTTGGTAGGGCCCGGTACAAAGTGAAAATGTGGAGCTCCCTGTTCAAAAATTACGAGTTTCAAAATGGCACAGACAGAGCACGAAACCAAGAGCCAGGCCCTTCTAAGTGCCAGGCCCTGCGTAACTTCCCAAGCTGTATGCCCACGAAGCCAGCCTGCCTCCCAGCCTCTGGGCTCTTGCCACACCTCCCCCGTCACCTTGGGGGGCACACGGTCTGATAAGACTGGGGAGCGGTCTTTGGTTCTGGCCCAGGTTTATGTTCACTCTCTACACCAGACTCCAGGTAGAAAGGACCCACCAAGCATGTGTAGGCACACAGGAGTGTTATTTAGAGCACAGTAGCCCATCCCAATCATTGCTAAGATGCTCAGCAACCAAAAGTCAGGTGCTTTTTAATTTTTAAAAAAAATTATAAAAAGGTTTATTTGTTTATTTTGGAGGGAGAGAGAGAGGAGGGGCCGAGGGAGAGGAAGAGAGAGAGAATCCCCAGCAGATCCCACGCCCAGAGCAGAGCCCGACGTGGGGCCTGATCCTGCGACACTGAGATCAAGACCTGAGCCAAAACCAAGAGTTAGACACTCAACCGACTATACCATCCAGGCTCCCCAGTAAAGTGCTTTTTTGAAAAAGGAAAATCAAGCCATGCAGCCGGGATCACTTAAACTAGCACACATGAGCACTTAGAATTGAGGGGCCCTGGAGCTCAAGTCCCTTGACTCTAAGTCTGGCCATTTCTGCTTAACAACCCTGCCTACTTGGACTTGCTTTAGGGTGGTGTTCTTACACTTCTCATCCTCTTCGTGTTGTATCTGCCGTAAAGTCTCTAGGGGAGTTTTCCCACTTCTAGACTCTAGAGACAGCAGGCTGGATCGCCCCCCACCACCCGACGTAGCCCGGGCCGGGTACACTGCACAAGACCCTGTGGACTCTGACCATTTGGCCGCCTTCTTCCCACCCCCAGCTAACCAACGCCATCTCTGTCATTGCATGACAAAGACAGCCTGAGAGGCACAGGTCGATGACAGTTCATTTGGTTGTTGTTTTCCTTGTTGACTGCGCTTTGGTAGAAATGTGTTTTAACCAAATTATTACAAAGCATGAGTGTTGCTCTCGTTTAGATATTTGCAGGCAATTATGCTTAATGTGAAAGACAATAGCCAGACTACAATCCTCTAGATGGCTCTGGCCTGCCAAGCTCCACTGAGTCGGGATATGCTCCCAGACCCAACGGCTGGGGGCCCCCGTTCTCTTCTGCAAGGTGGTAGATGTCTGGTCTTGCCCAGCCACGCTCTTCCCCACCACCTTCTCCTCCCTGCCTGGCCTCTGCCTGGGCTCCTTCTATGTGCATGCCTTGCAGAGCGGGAGACAGAGCCGAGGGAGAAGAACCTTGAACTCAGCTCAGCTGTCTGCTCAGACCAAGAGTTGTAGCTACGCTGTGGCAGAAGAGAACACTGGGCTTGGAATCAGATGTGGGGCACAGCCCAGCTCTGCCACTTACTCAACTTACTTGAGGAGCCGAGCTTTGTTTTTAAGAATCTAGAGTGGGGGTGTTCTATTACCTGCCAACAAACTCACAGTGACAATTAAATAAACCACGTCATATGTGCAAAAGCATCTCGCACATTATCTGACAAATAGAAAGCATTAAGTCATTTGGTAGATCAGAGAAATGGGACACTTCAGACATTCTTTTGTTTCCAGATCCAACAGCAAAGGGTTCAGAACATTCATTTTTTTTAGTAAACATTACTGAATACCCACTATAAGATAGGTATTTTTGGCCCCATGAGGAATTTTTTTAATCGTTGGTGCTCTTGCCCTCAAAGTGTCAGGGGAAAGCAGTCCTGTCATTCCCTGATGAAAATAGTTCGTGTTGATTAAAGACACTTCCTATCACCATCCCAGAGAAGAGAGGTGTACAAAAATGGCAATAACAGCAACTTTTTGAGTCTCCTGTTCCCAGCTACAAAAGCCGCTCAGCAGCTCTGTTTGCCCAGCCATCCTTCAGGGCGTCTTCAGCTGTCCCCCCACTTAGATCCACTTCGCCCCTTCTCCTCCTGTTCTGTGCTCCTGGAGGTGAGCCATGGCCTCACCCATGGGAAGAGGGGATGGAATGGCAGCAGGTTGAAGAGAGGGAGAGTGAGTAGGGTGCGTATCTCTCCATTTTTCTCCGTGTGGAGTCACCACCAGGCTGGCTGTGCCCCGAAGAGGGAGGAGGAGCCACAGCTCTGTGAGGTGGCCTCCTCCACCCGGTTTCCTCTCCTCAGATTCTAGTCACATTCTCAGCCCTGGGCCCCTTCAGGACTCAAGCTAGGGACAGCTCACCCAGTCCTCCCAAATATCTAGGGCACTGCCCTCTGCCTGCCCATAGCTTGTCCGAGGTCTCTTTGCCAAGTGCTCCTCAGATTTCCCAGGGGTGCCATTTGTTCCTGCCCAGACTCTGACAGACACACAGGTGCTGAGACGCTCGCATTCCCCAGAGGAAGACAGGCTCAGCCAAACACAGTACAATATGTTGTATAAGTGGCATAAGAAGAAAGATTTTAGAGTAAGACCTGGATTCAAAACAGTTTCTCACTTGCCAGCTGTGTGAGTTTGAATAAGCAGTTTAATCTCTGTGAACCTCTGTTTCTTTGTCTGTAGAATGGAGATAATAATGACCAGCCCTTCGAATGGGTGTGAGGATTGAACAGGACAGGGCACAGAAGACACGTAGGTTATTGCCTGGCATACAGCAAGCGCCAAATAAATAGACACTTCTTACCATAATTAGTAATGTGAGTTCCACATAAAAGCCTAAAGGTGTGGGTTTTTTTTCTATTTTCTAAACCACAAAATAATCTTTTTCTAAACTGCGTAGTCTTTTCACATTATGCAAAAACGTTGGGACATCAGGAAGTGTTCTTGGCCATGGGTTCTAGTCCCTCAGCGCAGACCCTCCTTTCAGTGGATGCCTTGTCCCCGGCCAGGTGGTGATTCGCAGGCGCCCGCTGGTCTACGTCGTGAGCCTGCTGATTCCCAGCCTCTTCCTGATGCTTGTGGACCTGGGGAGCTTCTACCTACCACCCACCTGCCGTGCCAGGATTGTGTTCAAGACCAGCGTGCTGGTGGGCTACACCGTCTTCAGGGTCAACATGTCTGATGAGATGCCAAGGAGTGCACTAAGCACCCCTCTGATTGGTAAGTAGCCTTGGGGACAGCAGACATCCATCTTCAGTGACTCCTGTCACAGAGCTGATGTTGCATTTCAGATCCTGGGGCGGGGGGAGGCCCCAGACACAGTCGCTGATTACACCTGCTCTGGTTCCTTCCCTCAGGAGTCTTCTTCACGGTGTGCATGGCCTTGCTGGTTATCAGCTTATTTACGTCCATCCTGTTGGTCAGACTCCTCCATGATGAGTGGAGCATCGGGCAGGAGCGACCCCTCTTGTGCCTTCAAGGGGACACTGATGCTGATGGGCCTAGAGTAGATCCCAGAGCCCAGCTTGCTGGGCTAGCAGGTTCGTGAGAAGCCTCGAGGTCCCTACCCTGTCTTGTTTGATCACTCACTCTCCACACTGATTCCTGTTGGTGGAGCACCAGGCCATGTGTCCCACTGTGTGAAAAATTTCCAGCACTTGCTTCTGAGCCTCTGTGCTGCATTTGACACTACCTCTCTGGAGACCTGCTGACTTTCCAGAAAGCCTCACTTTTGTTTAGAGCTCAGGCCCTCAGTTGACTTTGCTTGTTTTTGTTTGTGTTTTCCAGTTTTAGCCAGTTAGCTGGAGTGACTAAGGATTGGCTCTGGATAATAGAGTACCCGTGTGTGTGCACATGCTTGTATATATTTGGGTTCCTGTTGCCTAATGTGAACAAGTGTATGAATCCTCCCAGCGCTCACTTCGGCAGCACCGACACTAAAACTGAACGCAGAAGTTAGCATGGCCCCTGCACAAGGATGGGAGGCAAACTTGTGAAGCATTCTGTATTTTTACCGTGTACATGAAAGTTGCCAAAGAGAGTGTATCCTAGAAGTTCTCATCACAAGAAAATGTGTGTTGGTGGAGGTTAACCAGACTCACTCTGGTGATCATTTCTATATATATGTGTGTGTGTGTGTGTGTGTGTATGATACATTATGCTGTATACCTGAAACATATACATAAATTATATCACAACTAAACAAAAATAATCATCCCAGTGCCTATAGCTCCAATGGAGTCAGTGGGGCTGGCCCCCAGCTCAGAGGATCTCCTGGGTGGATCGAGCCTAGACAGCCCTCCTGCACAACCCAGCTCTGCCACGCTCTGCACAGCATCCTTGAGCACAGCCCTGCCTCCTCCCAAGCCCAACCCAATCCACTGCCCCCTTTTGCCTACAAACCTTCCTTGTAGGCTGAGGCCATCGGCTCCAGTGGGAAGTCCAGGGGGCCTCAGGAACCCCCCACTCACCTAGGATGTTTTCCTCTCTGACGCAGAGCCCTCCATCTGTCAAGAGCACCAGGTCCAGCCAGGGACCCTGCAGGAAGTCTGGCTGGAGCTTAAGTCCATCGGCACCTACTTCCAGACTTGGGAGCAGGCAGACCAGCAGGAGGTTAAGTGGCTGGCCCTCCTGGAACGTTTTGACCGACTGCTCTTTCAAGCCTACACCATCGTGCTGGGACTCTATACCATCACCCTGAGCTCCCTCTGGGCACTGTGGGGCAGCTCGTGAACAGCGGTGGCTGCTGCTCTCTTACACTTGGGGCAGGCTGGCGGGTCTTGTTGGGGCTGGAGAGGGGGGCACGGTGGGTTAAAAAGCTCCTCACCTTTTATTGCTCTTGTCCTTCAGTGCAGGTGCTCACACTTGAGGAAGTACTGAGTGACCCAGGATTAGGCATTCATAATGAAAATGTCCGGACATGTCAAGGTATACAGTGAAAAGGAAGCCTGCCTTCTCGTTCCAGCTCACTCCCCCAAAGTGACCGCCATTAGCAATCTCCTTCAGAACATTTCTAGGTACATCACATACCTGTATGTTGAGAGGTGGTGGTGTTTTTTTCTTCTTTTTAAGTGTGAGATCACTTCAACCCCCAGTTCGATCTTGGTCATTCAGTCAACCATTCACAATGTTTACTGAGTGTCAGTTAAGTCCTAGGTGTTATGTGAGGCATACCAGAGAATACAAAATACGTCGGTCACAGACGATTCTTCCCTTGACTTGATTCGCAAGGTCAACCTTGCACAAAGCAGAATGCAAGATTTGCACCACATGTGTGTCCTGAAGCTCTTGTTCTCACTGTTGCCCATGAGCGCCTCTTCCCCTGCTCCGCATCACTGCTGGAGGGCAGCCGGGTACCGACCTCTCAGACCCAATCAACACAACATTTAGTCAGCACATACCATGTGTAGGGCACCGAGCTATGGGATAGGCTTCATGCATGGCCCTTGGGTTTAAGGAGATTATAATCCACTATCCTTGCTTTAGTCAACTATGGCTTCCATAATAAAACACTACAGACTCCAAGGCTTAAACAGAAATGTCTTTTCTCACTGCTCTGGAGGCTGGAAGTCTGAGATCAACGTGTCAGCAGCGTTGGTTTCTTCTGAGGCCTCTGTCCTTGGCCCACAGATGGCTGCCTTGTCCCAGAGTCCTTTCATGGCCTTCCCTCTGCTCACGTTCATGTCTCTGTCTGAATTCCTCTTCTCAGGACACCAACTCTATTGGATTAGGGCCCACAATAACAACCTTATTTAACCTGAATCTCCTCTTTAAAGGCCCTACTCCGGATATGCATTCTGAAACACTGGAGGTTAGGATTTCAACATGAATTTGGGGGTGGGTAACACAATTCAGCCCATACTACTCACTACTCACTACTCACATGACTGTGGACACTTGGCCAGTCCAAAATCTACAGGTAGGCTGGGACCCAGGGAATAGTTACAGTTTGGGTCGAAAGCAGAGGCGGGGGTGTCTGCGGGCAGAATTCCCGCTTATTCTAGGAAGCCATTGCTTTCCTATGGAGGCTTTCAACTGATTGGATGAGGCCCATCCACATTCTGGAGGGAAATCTGTTTTACTGAAGTCCACTGATTTAAATGCTAATCTCGTATAAAAAAATACCTTCACAGAAACATCTAGAATAATGTTTGACCAAATATCTGGGTCCTGTGGCCCAGCCAAGTTCACACACAGAACTAACCATCACAGTCCCAGTGGCCCCGTAGTTTCCTGTCTATGTCCACAGTTACTTGTTAAGACAGAAGAGCCCTGATCACTGGGCACTTGGGTAACTCATCAACTTCTGGCTCTTACTCTCCAGTAGCCAAATCTGTACTGACTGGCTTACCTTACCATAGTTCCCATGGCCCCATAACCTGAATTCTAAGGTTAGAGTTCAAGTCTTCCACAAATTTTCCTTCCTCTTATCTTGACTTTCTTCATTTCGTATTGCTGCTTTTCATGGAGGCTTCATCTAGCCAAGCTCACCTGCTTGCCATTCTGTCCAAGCCTCCCCAGCTAGCTGACATATTCTTTTGTTTCACCAAATCTGTGTGCCACTCCGTCTAAGGACCCTGCTCAAAACAGCCTTCCCCCACCTTCTTCACCTGATCATTGCGTGACTCTGTTCCCTTTTCTCTATCTTTAGTTTCACCTATTCTAGATCCTTCCTGCTTTGAACGTCTTATGGCTTCCTCTGTGTGTGTGGGGCAGGGGTATGTACATAGGGGTGTGTGTGATGTGAGGTGCGTGTGTACACGTGTGGTGTGTGTACACGTGTGTGTATGTAGGTGTGTGTTGTGGGGTGCGTACGTGTGTATGTACAACACTTGTCACACAGACCACATGCTCCTAGAGGAGCCACCCTGTTTTCTGCTTCCAGTTTCCCCGCCATCTCTGCCCCGCTCCACACAGTATTGCTCGCGGCCGCCCTGCTGTAGTTACTGCCGAGCAGCTCGTCCCAGCTCACTGCTGCTGTTGGACACATCTCTAGTGTGTCTTCCCAGGTCTGAGCGGAGAGTCTTCCCAAGTTCAGACTCCCGGTCTTTGGCATCGCTCTGCCCGCCGCCGGGGTAGCCCTCAGGAGCTTGCTGTGTAGACCACGGTAGGCTGAGCGCAAATCAGCACTCCTAATGCTACCGGCAGAGGACACAAAAGTCCAAAGCTGTTTGCTAGGAACTTTTTGCAGCACTAAAATTGCCTTTAAAAAACCCTGCCCCCCATCCCCCTAAAGAAAAAGAATTTAAATTCAAACAGCCTTTACCTGCATCCTCCCTCTCTCATTACCTCCCAGTTAGTGCTCAACGCCAATTGTCCATGAAATTCCACTGCTGCTGTTAATGAAATGAGGAACATAAGAAGTTTGTGAACAGGAAGTGTCCATGCAAACCTCCACCTGTTTCCCTCCTTACTGCCTCCATTCTACTCCTGGCCTCCTCTGTCTCTGTCCGCTCAGTTAGCCTCTAGATCTCTCTTCACTTCCTTGGTTATTAGAGGGGAAAAGGCCTGCTGTGAACTCCCCACTACAGAGTCTCCTTCCTTTCCAGCTGTCCTTGGAGAAAGCACCTGGTTTGGGTCCTGGCTCCATCACTAGCCAGGGACCCTGAGCTTAACTTCTCAGAGCTTCAGTTACTCTCTTTGGCATTGGGGTTGCTCATAATTTACCAAATCACAGAACTTTGAGGATCAGAATGAAGCAATGTATTTAACAGCACTTTGAAAAGTAGATAATACATCACAAAATAAAAATAAGACCTGCCTGCTGTCAACAGATGGATTCTAGTCTGAAGTCTTTGGTGTGAGGTCCTTCTTCCACTACCTCTATCAGTATCCACTTATGGGCTCTGGTTCTCCCCACAAGTGCCTTCATTCCAGAGTCCACAGGCCAAGGACTGAAGCTATCCTGTGCCTTCTTGTAGGGGACTTGGGTGGGGCCCAAGGGCCTTCCCGTTCCACTTTTCACGTAGCCCACTTTCACTTCCTCCCTAGAGATAATCTCTAAGGGGCAGCCCTTCAGGAGTGAAGCCTGGCTGATGGGCCCCAGTGTGGACCACCTCTGTCCGAGTGCCAAGTGCCCCTGATCAACGTGGCGGCCAGGGATTCATTCGAAGCCCCAGGGTCAGCTCTGCATCCTGCGGCAATGCCGTCGTTAACCAACGGCACTGGAACAGGACCCCCACCACACTCTGGTGTCCCTGTTCAGTGGGAGGAAGAGAGGGTGCCGGCAGCCCTTATTTACAGAGCAGCTTTAGCTCAGCTCCTCCAAGTGTTTGTAACTTTCACGATTCCTGTTTCATAGAGGAAGGAAACTGAGGAACAGAGCAAAAATGGGATTCTCCCAGCTGTGAATGCTCCGACCATCTGCTGTTTCCCAGAATCTAAGGTAGTTTCAGAACTCACCAAGAAATCACAGCTCCAATTCTGGGGACTTCACTGACGTCTAAAATACAGACTTAGCGAAGCACAGCCCCGGGCTAGACAGGCAGCCCTCCATTTTATATGTCATTATATCTCAGAATAACTTGCAAGCACTGCTGTCGTGGTCCCCGTAGCCTGTGGGGCCCTGTGTGCGGCCTCATGTACGGCCCGTGACGAGGTGGTGGAGGGTCTCCCTCCCCTCTTGAGACCTCCCGTTCTCCCTCCCTGCCTGTCCTAGAGTGGAGGAGTTGTTGTGGTTAAGGAAGCTAAACCCCTCACCCTTACCTCTCAAGGACCCAGCCAGCTTCTGGGGTCCAGCTTTGAGCCTGGACAGGTCAGACTGGGAAGCAAACCAAAGTGATCACAGCTCCAACCCTGGGGACGGGCTCCAGGGTGGGGGGGGCACTCACTTGTCAAGTATCTAAGTACACATAGAAAGGCAAGGTGAGCAAAAAGAGATGGAACTGATACAGTGTGGCTCTGAGGCTTCTAGAAAACTTCAGATCTTGTGTTTAAGGTAGGGAATTCCTCCACCAAGTCCTGGATGTAGGATGACCATCCCCGGGCAGAGAGAGCCCAGTTCCCCTGTTCTCTCCGGGATGGCTGTGCGTCCCTCCCTGCAACCCTTTCTCTGCCCTGGGGCTCATCCCACACATCTCTCTGTCCTGCTCCCTGGCTCACACTCCATCTCAGCAGCCTGAACCTTTCAGTCCTGAGTTATTTACCTGCTGAGACAGTAAGAGCTTCATAATTAGCTGAGCAACAGCATGGAGGCTTTTATGAGCAGCCAGGCCCCCCACCACACTCTGGTGTCCATAATTGAAATGACCCACACCAGTGATTAGATTAGGGGGCTGAAGCAGCCCAGTGTGCTACCCCCAACCCCCTCCCCTGTCCTGTCGGGGGGGTGATGTAGTTAAGTTTG
Source organism: Ursus arctos (assembly GCF_023065955.2). NCBI lineage: Eukaryota > Metazoa > Chordata > Mammalia > Carnivora > Ursidae > Ursus > Ursus arctos. The sequence continues at coordinate 10,102,363 of NW_026622897.1, forward strand.
TGCTTCATTTGGCAGAGGCCATAAAACAGGCATTGCAGCAAGGCTTTCTGCAGGGGTGGGAAGGCACTGCTGGGCAGTGGGTGGGCTCCATGGCAGGCAACAGATTCCACATCCCTGGAGGTGGGGTGGCTTGCTTGCCCTTTGCCCTGCCCCCTCAACCTTTCCCCCAGCCTAGCGCCAGCCTCCGAAGACCTGGGCTTCGCAGGATTGTCAGCCATACTCAGTTGCCCCAGGGACCAGGGCCTCATGTGCACGGCCAGACCCTGATCAGACCCTGTTCCCAGTCGCCCCGCTCATCCTCTTTGGAGAGCTCCAGTGTAAGAGCAAGAGGGTGGAGGTGCTGTTGGTGTTTCTTTTTCTCCCCACCTCCCTGACTAAGCTCCTCAGCTCTTCCCATTACAAGCCTTCCCCACCCCTGTCCGCTAACCTTGCTGCCTCCTCCCAGGTGGAGGACTCCACGGGCTTTGGGGTCCGGAGCATCCATCTGTTCCCCTAGAGCAGGGCTGCTCAGGCCGACATGGATTTGCTGCCCATGCAAACGGGAGGGAGTGCTGTCTTGTGACTGCTTTAGGGCCCTCAGTGGGCTCCGTGGGAAAGAAGGCTGTGATCGATTGGTGATGTCTGTCCCGGGAGGGAGAGGGATAAGAGGACAAGCAGAGCTAATGTTTATTTTTTATTTTTTTTTAAAGATTTTATTTATTTATTTGACAGAGATAGAGACAGCCAGCGAGAGACAGAACACAAGCAAGGGGAGTGGGAGAGGAAGAAGCAGGCTTCCCAGCGGAGGAGCCCGATGTGGGGCTCGATCCCAGAACGCTGGGATCACGCCCTGAGCCGAAGGCAGGCGCTTAACGACCGAGCCACCCAGGCGCCCCAGAGCTAATGTTTATTGAGGCTTTTGTCATGTGCCGAGCTCTGTGCTGTGTGCTTAGGTGATGTAGTATTCCAGGACCCTAAGAACGTCAGCCCCGGGAGAGCAGGGAGTTTACCGTGTTCACTGTTACGCTTCTAGTCCCTATGACAGTGCCTGACACATAGTAAACAATCCATGTGGCAATGTGTGTTGAGTGAACCACACCAGGTTCAAATTCCCCTCCACCACTTATTAGCTATGTGATTCGGACAAGTCATTTGAATTCTGTGCCTCAGTTTCCTCATCTATAAGTATGATTAATATTAAACGTAGCTTATAGGGTTCTTAGAAGAATTGAATGAGTGACTATATGTAAAATGCTTAGAAAGGTGTCCAGCACATGCTAAGCACTTGGTTAAGTAACAGTTTTTATCGTGAGTATCAATATCCCCATTTCACAAGTGATCAACACCACATCTACTCCAGACACTTTCTAACTGATCTCTATAAGTAATCTCATTAGATAGATGATGATAGATAGATAGATAGATAGATAGATAGATAGATAGATGATAGGTAATACGAGGGTTATTATGAAGATCATAGATTTTATGAGATATGTATGTCTAATGAGACCTCCTGGTGTATATAATCCTCACAATAACCCTCGTATTATCATTGCTACTTCACAGTTGAAGAGACTAAAGCCCAGGGAGGTTCAGTATGTTGTCTAAGATCACTAAGCTAGCAAGTGACAAAGCTAGGGTTCAAATCTAAGCAGTCTGGCTCCAGACTCCGTGCTCTCGGGGAAGTCTGCCAGAGCCAGGCACACCCAGACTCCAGCGCTTTTACCCTTGACCGTGACTTCTTAAAAGACTCATCTTTGCTAACTTTATATTTGGCTAGAGGAGGGGACTGCCATAGAAGATAGGAGCTTGGATTCTAATTCTACCACTCATTAGGTTCGTGACCTCGGGCAAGTAACTGAGTCAGCTCAGAATGTCAGGTGTGATTCTGAAAAAGAGCTCTTTCACCGAGGTGTCGTGAGGATTGAACGAGGTAAGATTTATGAAGTGCTGATCACGCACCTCGCATTAGAGGCATTGAGAGTGATAGCAATTCTGAGTATTATTCCCCACCTTTCCACAGGGCTGTTACCGGAGCCCAGAAAGATTGAGATTTACATATATGTATATGGATATATATAAAAGAGCTATGTCAACTCTAAAGATTTCCTCCATGTAGAGTCTCTGGATCAGCATGGGAACTGTTAGAAATGCAGAATCTTGGGTCCTCTCAGACCTACTGAATCTGGATCTGAATTCTCACCTGACCCCAGAGGATTTGTCTGCACAGTGCAGTTACCAAAGCCTGGATCTAAAGAACGATGGTAAAGAGGGACCATGGGAGTTCCTGGAGGGAGCCTCATGGCAGGTCCGGAAGCTGGGGTTCAGGGGCAGCACAGCATCATGTGGAACCCGACTCCGCTCCCCGGGCAGCTGGGCCCGCAGGGCACCCGCCAATCACCCCACTCACTCAGTAATCTGCCCTCCCCACAATCAGAGCAGTCAAGCACTCAGTGCAGCTGGGCAGCTGAATTATAGGCTGCGGGCAGATGGCGGAGATGGCTCTGTGTGTGCCATCCGAGGGGAGAAGGGAGTGAAGGGAAAGGAAGGCCCCTTCCATTGCCCTCCTTCCCCTGACAGCAGACACCCTCCTTTCTGGAGAGTCAGGCTGCTGGCACCAGCGATCAGGCGACCCCTTTCCCCCAGAACCCACTCGCTGTGCGGGGCAAACCGCTGAGCTCTCCTGCCTGCTGGGTCATAGCCACTGTATCTCAAGGGACCTCAGTTGTCGAATCCCTCTTCTCAGGGAGGAGCCCCCTCTAACAAACTAGCCTCTGACCCAAAGCCTTGCCTCTCCCCAGAGCTTGACATATCAGCAGAGGTGGACCTGAGACTGCAGGGACCACACCGCAGTCATCCTAACTGCATCCGGTCAAGCCTGGCACAGAGCGTGGGAATGCAGTGCCAGGCGAAGGGACATGCACACCAGCTTCCCGGAGAGCCAAGCTACGGTGGGTGAGGGCTTTGGTGCCTTCTCATATCAAAGCACTGGGTGTGGGGGTGGGGAGGGGAAGAACCCCAGGTCACAGGGTAAGCCATGCTGCTGTCCCTGCTCCTCCCCGCCTCCACTCAAGTGGAGCCTACGCTCTGTCTTCCCACCCAGGTCCCCGAGGCTCCCAGTGGCCTGCTCACTCAGCCACCATGTCTCAGCCCTGGTTCCTGGGAGGGAGGAGAGCTCTCTCTGTCTCCCAGACCTCCGCTTACTGGTGACACTTCAAACATCCATTATGTTTTATGGAGCACTTCTTCCAGGCCTACGGGAGACGGCTCTGGGGCTGCACTCAAAGCTTGAGGTCTCCCTACGGCCTGCAGTTCCTTCTGGCCACTTAGCCCATCCCCCCACCCCCCCCCCCCGCCCTCTCGCCTTTCAGCCACCGTGGCACTCTCCCTGCCACCTGAACTTGACACTGAGGGTGCCCAGGCTTGTCATGTGGCTTTGTAGGCTTGGGGCCCCTTGCTCTGCCTCTTTGGGCAGACTGTGTGTGTGTGTGTGTGTGTGTGTGTGTGTGTGCATGCATGTGCCTGTATGTACGTGCACGTGTGCATGTGTGTTTGTGGTGGTCACTCAAAGTTGGAGGGGAACTAGACCAGCTCGTTGAAAGCTCTCATTTTGCAGATGAGTCTGGGACAGGATAACACTGAAGCCTAGATAATGATAAGGATGATGGTAATGATGCTGATTACAGATAGCCACTAGCTATGGGACACTCACTGTGTGTCACACTACCAGTGAGGACTTCTCATACTGTATCTCCTTTTGTTCTTACGGTAGGATAAAGGAATAAATGCAGACTGAGGCCCAGAGAGCTTTGTGACTTGCCAATTATCACACAATGCGTAGGTGACAGAGTAGAATTTGAACTCAGGATTATCTCACGGAGTATCCAGAAGCTTTAGTATCGGGGTGCACTTAGTATCTCATGTCTGGAGAGACAGTGGCAGGAGCAGATGGCCTCCCTGTCACAGGAGCTGTGGCCCAGGAGTTAAGTGAGCTCCTGGGGCTGGAAGCTGCAAAGGTAAGGGACTATTATTCTCAGGGCAGAGCCCGGAGGAGAGCTCGGGTCTCCTGTTTCCCCATGCAGTGAGCTTCCCTTGAGGTCTTATCCTGCTGGGCAGGAAGCCCTTCCCCAGTGCCTTTGGGTTAGAACACACGCTGTTTTGGGCTAGAATCCTAAGAATCCCACGTGCTCCCTGCCCAGGCAAAGAGAAGCAGGTGAAGAGCAGGGGAGGGGTCCAAAATGAGGCTGAGCTGCTGCAGGTCAAGTCAAGATGGACAAGGTCCAGGTTTGAGGAGGAGGCTGGAGAAGGCTGGCATTTTGGAGCCCTTGACAAGCCGTGCTGACGTGGGAAAGTGATGGGGCTGGCTTCAGGGTGCAGTGGAGGAGGTGGGGCTTAAGGGGGAATTGTGTGCCCAGCACTGGGGGAATTCTTTCTTTTTTAAGTTTGTATTTTAATTCCAGTTAGTTAACATAGTGTTATATTAGTTTCAGGTGTACAATATAGTGATTCCACACTTCCATATGTCACGCGGTGCTCGTCAGGACAAGTGCCCGCCTTCATCCCCGTCACTGTTTCACTCATACCGCCCCCCCCGCCACACCTGCCGTCTGGTCACCATCAGTTTGCTCTCTATGTTAAAAGTCTGTTTCTTGGTTTGTCTCTCTCTCCCTCTTTTTTTCCCTTTACTTGTTTATTTTGTTTCTTAAATTCCGTATATGAATGAAATCATATTGTATTTGTCTTTCTCTGACTGACTTATTTCACTTAGCATAGCATTCTCTACCTCCATCCATGTTGTTGCAAACGGCAAGATTTCATTCTTTTTATGGCTGAGTAATATTATACCGTGTATATATATACACACACCACATCTTTATCCATTCATCAATCGATGGACACTTGGGCTGCTTCCATAACTGAGCTATTATAGATAATGCTCCTATAAACATCGGCGCACATGTATCACTTTGAATTATTATTTTTGAATTCTTTGGGGTAAATACCTAGTAGTGCAATTGCTGGATCATAGGGTAGCTCTATTTTTAACTTTTTGAGGAACCTCCACACTCGTTTCCAGAGTGGCTGCACCAGTTTGCATTCCCACCAACAGAGCAAGAGGGTGGGGGAATTCTCTTTCAAGGAAGATAAAGAAGATGATGGGGACAGAGTCACCCAAGCATAGATTCAAATCTGGGCTCCATCACTTAATGGCTTCATGATGCTGGACAACTTAAATAATTCTCAGAACCTCAGTTTACTCATCTGTAAAATAGGGATTATAATGTCCAACTTTTAGAATGAAGACTCTGCGAGTATATAAGATATATAATAGTTGCTCAAAAGTATGGTTCCTTCCCCTTCCCACACTCTACCAACAATTCCTAACTAGGGGACTCTGGTCAATTTACTTAATTTCCTTTATAATAGTAACAGTAGTAACAATAGTGACTACAACTTCCATTTACTGAGCACTTACTAACGTGACAGACAGAATGCTAAGCATCTGACTCATATTATCTCATTAACTCCTCCCCAGAATTCTATGCTAGATTCCATCCATCCATGCAGCCAAGCCCTAGAGAAGCTGATGGTCTCATTCAAGGCCACGGAGCTAGAAAATAACAGAGCTGACATTTGAACTGGGTTGGTCAGGAGAGGCTAGGTTATGCTATGGTGACACATGACCCCCAAATCTCAGTGGCTTACGGCACACTGTGTGCACACTGCAGGCCAGCGCCAGTTCTGGGCCGTGTCCTCCCTCTGAGATGAAGGCTGGTGGAGCAGCCTCTGTCTGAGACATTGTAGTCACCTTGGTGGAGGGAAAGAGACCTCACAAGGGTCTTGCCAGCCCTGGAAGACATACCTGTCTCTTCTGCTCACAACCTAACTCATTGCCCATTGTCTTCATCATGCAACCCATTCAAGTCCCATGTTGCCAGGAGGGGCAATCTTTCCAGGTACCCAGAAAAGGGGACAGCCAGAATATTTGGAGCATAACACTAATGACCACCATACCATTTCTAAATCCTGTGCTCGATGTGTTCCCACAGTAGAGTGGGAAGGAAGGAATAATAATTCTACCTTTCAGGATGGTCACACTGATGACAGGACATAGTACACAAGAAGCCCAAACCTGGAAACACTGAATCATGGTGATTGTGTGTGGGCTTCATGAATACTCTGGACTGGTCAGCTCAACCGTTACTCGGTGGAATGGCAAATCCCACGATAGAATTCAGAAGTTCTTGTGAGACAAGGGGACATGCTTTGAAAAGCGCTGTTGCTCTCAGTGATTGTGAAACCACCTTCAGGGGAGCCAGAAGGGAAGGAACATTTCCAGCATGACGATCAGAGGCAACAGCAAATGTGATTATGTCAGCAAATGTGCGAAAGTGCCGTATGCTTTTGGAGGACCCTTCATTTAGGACTAATTAAATACTTGGAAGGAGGAAGATTGAAAGTGTCCTCTCTGGGAAGCTACTCCAGGCCAGCAAGACACTTCAGGGTCTATTTCCAGCATTTGGAGAGCTCCAGAGGAGGAGGAGGTGGGTGGCTGTCCTCGGAACAACACTCTGGAGGTAGAACAGAAGCTATCAGGGCTGAAATCAATCAGGTCGTTGCGGCGTCCCCCCACCCCAGCCTTGGTCTCCCAGGGTCTGAGTTTTGGGTGATATGAAAAAACAGACCTAGGGTTTATGCTAGTGGTCATGAAGGGGGGAGTTGCCTGTAGAATGGTGTGTATTCGTTTCCTGGGGCTGCCATAACTTATCACCACAAACTTAGGGCTTAAAACAACACAAATTTGTTTTCTTACAGTCCTGGAGTTCAGAAGTCCAAAATCAGTGTCACTGGGTAAAAGTCAAGGTTTTAGCAGGACTGATTCTTCCTGGAGGCTGTAAGGGGAGAATCCATTTCCTTGCCTCTTTCAGCTTCTAGGGGCCGCCTACACATGTTGGCTCATTCCTTCCTCCAACCTCCAAGCTCATCTCTGGTTTCTGCTTCTGCCTCCACATGGCTTTCTCCTCTTCTGTCATCAAACCCCCTCTGCCCTCCTCTTGGAAGGACACTCGTGATTCCATGTAGGGCCAACCAGGGTAATTCCAAATAATACCTCCATCTCAAGAGCCTTAACACAATCACATCGGCAAACGCCCCTTTGCCATATAAGGTAACATTCACAGGTTCCAGCGATTAGGACCTGAGTATCTTCAGGGCCATTACTCAGTGTACCACATGGGGCATCCAAGATGGGTTGGAAGGCAGAAAGGGCAACCGTGAGCCAGCTGCACTCCACAGATCTCCCACGGGGCCTGAGATAGGGGGCATCCTCTAGGCCACAGCCATGGTAGGACCTCTGTAGCAACCCCAGGAGAGCCTGTGACACCTCTCTCCCTTCGGCCATACAGGCAGCACTGGATACACAGTGCTACAGAGCAGCAAAGGCTCATCATATAATCAGTTAATCCATATATGTATTCAGCACCTACTGTGTCCCATGGGAGGTGATTCAGACCTGGGGCCCTGCCGGGTTCTCCAAGTAGGAGATTCATGAGCCCCTGCTAAGTGTCAGGCACTGTTCTGGGTACTTGGAATATATCAGAAGACAAAACCCCCAATGTTCCCTGCCCTCGCGACGCTGACATTTTTTCAGTGGAGACAGACAATAAGGAGTCATCATAAGTCAATCACATAGAATGTTAGGAGGTGATAGGGCTATGGAACAACAAAAACAACAAAATACGGCCGGGTAAGAGGGGTCAGGTGTGCCCAGGTGGGACCAGGCAGGTGAGGGTAGTAAGTGGATTAGTCAGCCTAGGCCTCATTGAACAGGTGAGGTTTAGGCAAAGAGCTGAAATAGGTGAGGGGGAATTAGCCAAGTGGACATCTGGGAGGAGGGAGCTCTGGGGAGGGGAAAGAGCTAGAACAAAGGTTCTAGGTGGAGTGGACAGGATGATGGGAGGGTCACAGCAGGGGAGCACAGAGAGGGAACAGGAGCCAGGTGGGCTACTTCTGTAGAGCTAACTCAGGCCAGACCTGAAAGAGAAAAGACACGGTAAAACACGGTCTCCAAACACTCCGGTATGGAACTCTGGAAAGTCCTCCGAACTGGGAGCTTGTCTTGGGGTTGGGAATTGCCTGGCCTTGCTGAGGTCACTCAGCCTCCCTGAGATTCACTTTCCTCACTTACAGATTGAGAAGCTTGCACTGACTCGCTCACTCCAACAAGCTCGACCGAGGCCCCCGGCAGATGGTACGTACTGCAGACCCCAAGGTGAGTCATGCATGGCCTCTGTTCTCCCTGTCCAGGTCCTTCCTGCTCTCCTCTCTGCTGACACAAGTGAGGGGCTGGGCCTGTACACAAAGAAGGCATGATGGTGGAAGGACTTGGTATCGTATTGATGAAGAATTAGACTTCTGAATATCCCAAAGGAGAGCACTGGGTGGGTGGAAGCTTTAGAGAAACACATTGGGGAACAATATAAGAAAAGTTCTCTGCAAAAATGTAAAGGATGTTCATGAAAGATTTCCTCATCACTGGAGGTCTGCTAGCAAAAGCTGAGAGATTGTTGGCTGGGGATGTCCTAGAGATTTGGGTGTCAGAGGGAGGCTGGACTAGATGGTTTTTAAGGCCAAAGGGTGCCCTCTCCGATGTCTCCAACTCTGGAGGACATTGATGTAAAAGCAGGTTGTGTCTGCTGGGATGTGTTGAAGACCTTGCTTTAGGCTGATTCCTCTCCCATAAATGTCAAGGGGCATGAGACTGTGGCCCCTGAAGCAGGAGGGCCATGTGATTTCTTTACTGGATCCTGCCTCTCTACTGGGCGGTGTGGGACACTCCATACCCTAGTCCTCCTGTCAGGTCTCATGCCTCTCTCTTGTTAGGAGTGAGGCTGGAATCTCTCCCATGCCTGCCCTCTCCCCCTTGTCCCATCTCTCTGTCTAGCCACACAGTACTACAGGCTCTGTTTCACAGAGTATTTCCTCTCTCCAGTTAGTGGCAGCTCAGGGAGCCCAAGCATTCCCCATTCCAAGAATGCATTCCTTTACAAGCCACCCAGTGGCCAGCGGAGCCGCCCTGTGTCACTGCTCAAGAGGGCAACAGACCAGAGCTATGACGGCAGTGGGACCATGACCATCTGCTCAATTTATCCCCAGACTCAGAGGAGGCAGCCAAGGATCCCAGCACCAGGGTTGGCAGCATCCTTACTACCTCAGTTGACAGCAACCCGTACCTTCCCCCAACCAACACCGCCCAAGGAGGTCAGGTGTATTTTGCTAAATAGCCCCATTTTTCTTCCCTTCTGCTAATGCCACTCATTTGTTTACATGACAAATATTTATTGAGCATCTACTCTGTGACAGGCACTCTTCTAGGTTCTGGGAATTCAACAACCAACAAAACAAATAAATATCTCTGCTCCTAAAGGACAGTCTCTTCAGTAAATGGTATTAGGAAAACTAGATATCCATATGCAAAACTGGACCCCCATCCTACATCACTCTCAAGAGTTAACTTGAGATGGATTAAGGACTTAAATGTAAGACCTGAAGCCATAAAACTCCTTGAAGAAAACAGGGTAAAAGCTCCTTGACATTGGTTTTGGCAATGATTTTCTGGATATAACACCAAAAGCACAATCAACAAAAGCAACACTAAACAAGTAGGGGTACATCAAACCAAAAATCTTCTGCACAGAAAAGGAAATCATCAGCAAAATGGATGGCAACCAACGAAATAGAAGAAAATACCTGCAAACCATCTCTCTAATAAGGTTTTCATGTACAAAATATATAATGAACTCATACAACTCAATAGCAAAAAATAATAATCCAATTTAAAAATGGGCAAAGGACCTGAATAGACATTTTCCCAAAAAAGATATTCAAATGGCCAAGAGGTACATGAAAATGTTTTCCACATCACTCATCATCAGAGCAATGCAAGTCTAAACCACGATGAGGTATCACTCCACGCCTGTTAGAATGGCTGTTGTCAAAAAGAAAAAAGTAAATATTTGTGAGAATGTGAACGAGCCCTCGTGCACTGTGGATGGGAATGTGAATCGGTGCAGCCATTGTGGAGAACAGTATGGAGGTTTCTCAAAAATTAAAAATAGGGCTGCCTGATGATCCAGCAATCCCACTTCTGGGTAGAATATCTGAAGGAAGTGAAATCACTCCTTGAAGAGATACCAGCAGCCCCACGTTCTTTGCAGCATTATTCACAGTAACCAAGATTGGAAACAACCTAGGTGTCCATCAGTGGATGAATGGGTAAAGAAAATATGGTCTACGTATAGAACGAAGTATTTATTATTCAGTCACTAAAAGAGGAAATCCTGCCATTTACAATGTGATGCACCTGGCGGGGGTTATGTTAAGTGAAATAAGTCAGGCAGGACAGACAGATACTGTATCCTACACTATTTGAGGGATCAAAAAAAAAAAAAAGCAAGAAGTTGAACTCATGAAGCAGAGAGTAGCTGGATGGCAACTGCTAAGGGCTGGGGGTTTGGGGGGAAGGGGGAAGGTCGGTCAGGGGTCCAAACTTGCAGTTATCAGATGAGTAAGTTCTGATTATCTAATGTAGAGCGTGGTGGTTACGGGTGACAATACCGTATTGTCTACCTGACATTGGCTAAGAGAGTAGAGCTTAAGCATTCTCACACGCACAAAAAGATAACGGCGTGAGGAGGTGAATACGCTCATCAGCTTGATTGCGGCAATCACTTCACAACGCATACGTATATGCAGTCACCACTTTGCACGTGTATACAATTCTATTTCTCAGCTACTCCTCAGTAAAGCGAAGAGGGGAAATTCCCTGCCTCTGTGGAGCTCACATTTCAGTAGAGCAAACAGATAAAAAAACAAAATAGGCAAACCGGGCATGTAGAGTGTGAGATGATGACGGACACTGTGCAGAAGGAACCTAGGGCGTGTGTGAGGGGGTCACGTTGGATAGGGTGGTCAGAGAAGGTCTCGCCGAGCAGGTGACATTGCAGGCAGGTGATGGCAGCTGGCCTCGCAGACACGCTACTGCTTTCCAATCCCCTCCCCTCTTCCCAGCCTGCACCCTGAGGCCATGGGGCGAACTGCTCCCAACCCCCCCCCCCTTTCAGGCTCTGTGGCTGTGCTTAACTCTTTTAGAGTGTTCCCAAGCCATTGCTTCATTCAGTTATTCATTCTATCAATCCCTTTTGTTTGCAACGGGAAGGAAACTAATAGCTCCTAAGTCTATGTTCTCATAGACTCAGCTCACCTCCCTCAGCCCATCAAAGCCTCACACCCCCTGGGGGGACATGTGTCCTTATGCCCATTTTAGATTTGGGGAAATTGAGGTTAGCTGCTTTAAGTGTCTTGACCAGGGTCGTATAACTGGGAAGCTGAGCAACAGAGATTTGAGGTCAAGTCTGACTCCAGAGTCTGTGCATTTTTCATGACCCATGAATTACGAATTTTGTAATTGTGTGGTGGGGAAAAGGGAGCGGGTCTCAGAATATCTGGGGGGGGGGGCGTGCATTAATTTGAACCAGGGGAAGCTGACATTGCCTTCCCTATTCCAGATTCGTGATTACTGAACTGTATGGTTCTCAGAAAGAGTCCGTGACCTTGGTAGCCGGGTGACTTTGGTAGGCAGAGCGGTTATTCCTTTATTCCCCCCTGGGAGGTGATAGAGCTGAGGCACGCACCTGGGCTGGTTCAGCCGCGGCCGCACGGGGAGTTTACAACGGAAGCAGGACTGGAGCCGGCTGTATTCCCTTCTTCCCCTTGCTTTCTTTTAAAAACCCAACTCGTGTTTTTTTTAAGAGATGATATATTTCCATGGTACAGAATGTAAAGGCATAACAGGGTAGACGGAGAAAATATCTCCCTCCCCACCCTGTCCCCAGTTCCACATCTCACAGCCACTGAGGCAAAAACCACTACAGTCTCTTGGCTCCTTCCCCCAGTGGAAAATCTAGAAGAGAGAATCACATCTTCATGTGTGCTGCCCTCGCTTGGCTTAGGGTTTGAAACCAGGCTCGGCCACCTGTTAGCTGAGTCACCTTGGGCAGGTTGCTACATGTCTCAGAGTGGGGGTTCTTCGGCTACAAAACGGGGACAACATCACCTACCTCAGGGTGCTGTCGTGAGCATCAAAGTGAAAGAGAGAACGTGCAGGAAAATGCATGGCAAAGCACGCAGAGCCATACGAAGGTTGCTAAGTGTTTTATTCTCTGCGGCTGGAAGAGCCCAGAAATGATCACGATGTTCTCACCACCTCTCAGAGACAATGGAGAGAATGGGTAGGAGATGGAACTCATTTCTACAGGATGAAAGGAAATGATTTAAATTGTACCAAGTGCAATTAAAGTTTAATATTAGAGGAGACTTTGCTTTGGAATCCCAAAGGGGCTTGTGAGTTTCTTTCTTTGAAAAATTTTTGGAAAATAATAATAACAATATATTAAGACACTAAACTTCCCAGAAGCAAGGGAATGGATAAAAAGGCCTCTCCAATCCCTTCCTCTCTAGAAATTAGAAGTCAAATAAAGGAGAAATTTAAGCCAAACAACCCTCTGTCCCCGGGTCCAGCTGTCGCGTGACCATTGGGCTAATGACTCATCATCACCAGCCACTCTAAGGCCTCGCTTCTGCTACCAGCTTGCTAATTCTAGATGCACCTTCCAGAGTGACTTTCTACCCCAGAGACCACCCTGGAGTTGGCTCTGTTGTCTGTGGCCAACAAACAAAATTTGATGTAGATTTGGGGAATGAAGTTGGGGGGGAAGCTTCATCATGTAGGAAGGAGACGTTCTCCAGAAGCTGGAGCATCTGGGTCTTGGATACTTGTAAGGACCTGGAGCGAGACTGCCACCTTCCTGTGCCAGGAAGGGGGGGCAGGAGAGACAGGCTTGCCTCTCTGCTATTTCTCACACCCACGATTCCCTCACAGCCTGTGTGAAGGATTGTCACCTCCCCTGTGAAAACAAGTCCCCGAATCTCTAGAGTTTCGCAGCAGGAATGTCTCTAGTCAGGTGGGGCAGTGGGGCCAAGCAGCCCATCACGGTGCCCTTGGGTTTCACTTTGCTCCGGTGCTTTTCTCTCCCACACCACTGCTGTTGTGGCCACACTGGCCTAATCAGGAACAAAGTCCCCTTCCTTCTCCACCCCTTAGTGTGGTGGATCAAGGCTGGGAATTCCCACATGAACACATATTAAGGGAAGAGACAAGGGAAGGAAGCAAAGGAGTCTTTACAGACTGAAACACTTGGTCTTGTATGGCTCAGGGTGCTCTGTTATCCCAGACCTGTCAAATCCCTTCTCATGTCCCCACCATGCTTTAGAGGGTCCCAAAGGAGCAGCACAACTTCACAGGCTCCTTGCTTGGGTTTCTTCTTTTTTACTCCTTGTCAGTCTGCATGTGGAAGGTAGTAATATAAGCACCTTAGAACAAACTCGGCCATCTTGACCTTTGGGGTCAATTTTGAGGGAAAAAAGTCCCACTGTGCCACTTCCTTCAGGAATCCCATCCTGTCTGCTTGGAGGACTAGAAAAGGCCTCTTCTCCAAGTGACAGGTGACAAGAAAACCCCATTCCTTCTAAGGAAGCCCCACCCCATGCACTCAGACTCAACAGAATACTATTTTCTCCCAAAATTCTAGCATTACTCCCATACCATGAGGAGGGGCTGCGGGGGTTCCTAGTCCCAAATTTACTGTGAAGCCCCATAACCTAGCATTGCAGAAACTGGCTATACTAAATTGGGACCAGGATGGTCAAGGGCAGTACTGCTGAATCCACTCAGTCCTGGGGGAAACAATAAACAGAATGGTCCATAAAGTTATCATGTATTCTTACTTAAGACTACTCTCTAATAAAAATATCTTTAATTCGCAGGCTTAGGTAGAGCCAGCCCAGTGAGCCTGCCCTCTCAATCAGAGCAATCCAGGCAGGCGTGGGGACCCCCATCCGTACTCGGGATTGGATCCAGAGTCCAGTCAGCCTGGGTCTCAAGCCTACAGAATGTTCTGGGGCTCAGTGTTATCAGATGGTTATGGGCCCAAGCTTTGGAGTCTGTAGGACGTAACACCACACCCTCCACTTATCTGCCGTGTAGTTCCACACAGGTTGCTTAACTTCCCTATTCTTAATTTTCATCTGCAATATAGGAGTCATAAGATCTTCTTCATAGGAAATAGGCATGAACTACGATAAAGTGTTTAGCTCCGTGCCTGGCACAAAGCGAGCTTGGGAAAGGGCACGGACATTTGGTGGAGTGGTGCAGAACCAGGCCATTCTTGGGCCAGGGCCTAGATAGAGAAAAAGTCATGATGGGACGTTATGGGACACCACGGAAAGCAAGGCCAGGAGGGAAGTGACTGCTCCTCCTCTCTCCTCTGTATAAAGGCGACTGCTGCCTCTTTAGGCAGGGAAACTGGGATATCTGAGCGGGGCGTCTTCCCAGTGTGCTGGCTTCCACCATCCCCATGGGGAGACAGCCCCTAAACCTTTCAGCCTCCATGCCAGGATGTGTCAGGTCCCTGGAACTGGCTGGAGGAAAGGCTCACCTGCCTGCTCCCTATGCCATCCCCAGAACAGAGAGGCAGAGCCTGTGGGGTCCCCCTGAACAAGAGCCAGGTGTGGGGGTGCAGCCGGTAGGGCTCTGTGGACCCCTTTCCTCAAGCGGACGGGGAGGGTGAAGATGCCTCTCCCATTCGCGACCGTGATGACAAACCACAAGCCTTCTCAGCCTTTCCCTAGCAGGCGGGCGCCTAGTGGAGCCAGATGTGACTCCAGGTTGCAGAAGTTTTCTAAGTTTATAGGTTTTAAAAGGTCAGGCTCTTTGGTGTTAACGTTTTAGAGACCAGTAAAATTTATAGGAGAAGATGCAAGACATGGCTATCACCAAAAGGCTGGAGCCAGGAGTCTAAATAAAGGATCTGCACTCCATCCATAACTGGCTGTGGGAACCGAGGCAGGTCGTGGAGGCTCTCTGGGCTCCGAGTTTTAACCTGGAGAATGGGAGCAAGCCACGTGGTAAGGGGCAGGGCAGGTGCGCCAGCCTGAGCCTGGGCTTGTAACCACCTGATGGCTCTGAATTCCAGAGCTCTTTCTAGGATTTAGACCCAGGCTGATTGAATTCTGGAAAGCCCCAAGCACATCTGCGAGCCCAGTCCTCCTCACCATGGTGTTGGGAGCAGCTGGACACAACGGGAAGGCCCCGGACTACAGGTCCTGCATTCTCGGGGCTTTTCATTACCCCGCTGGATCGCTGCCATCTGCGTGTCTGCCTCCACTCCCTGGGAGGAGCCTGGCCGTCTGCAGGCAGAGCTTGGTAATCAAATTAGCCAGGCCTCTGCTTTTCCCTCGTCCCCACCGGCCAAGGAGAGTTCATCAAGGCCTCACACTAATTTTTATCTTGTTTAAAAGGGACAAAAGTGACTCCACAGTTTCATTGGAGACAATTTACACCCCGCCACTGGCCACAGCTCCAGCTACCCCCTGTCTGTTGTGCCATCAAATCCATTAATAGGAAATTTCTTCAGGGGAAACTTGATTGCTGCTCCATCAGAGACGCGCACAGGCAATACATCTCCATTCGAGGCCGCGGCCTGTCCGGCTCGCTATAATCCTATTATCTAAGAAGCTAATTCTCTAATGCACACACTGTACCGAGACATCCTCTCCCTCCCCGCCCCCCCCCCCCAGCACAGTTGGGCAGTCCCAGAGGATTCCAGGAGCTCAGGGCAGAAACGAAGGCTCGGGGCTCAGAGGACAGGCACTCCAAGCTTTCTAGCTGCCCCTGCCGGGGTCTTGGCACAGGCCACCCCACAGGTTGGAGGGTCAGCAACATTCAGGCCACACACACACACACACACAGACACCCCGGCGGCTTCCCAGCTCAGCCTCTCCTGCAGCCCTCTCTTCTCTTCCTCCCTGTGTGTCCCTCTTTGTGTCTCCTTTTCTCCTTGTCTTCTACTCCTAGCTTCCTTTTCTTTCTCAGTTTCCTGCAAATTTTCTCTTTTCTCGTCTTCCTTTTATTTTTTCACTTCTCTCCCTTCTCTGTCTGCAGATCCCTCTTTTCCTGTAGTCTTACCTTCTGTTTCTTCACACCCTGCCTGGACTCTGCGCCTCACTCAACAGGTTCAGTGTCGATGCTCTTTCCTGCTGTCTGCCTCCAGGTGGCTTGGCTCTGCGGCAGGAGTGGGCTCCAGGCTACACTGGCCTCAGCTTGGAGCTAGAGAGGAGGGAGGGCCTCGTGGGTGCATGCAGGGAGCCCAGGGAGGACAAAATGGGGCATTTAGGGGCAGTGGGTAGGGCGTGTGGAGGGGGGCAGCTAAGTGTTGTTTGTTCTCGAATGACGAAGTAACTGTAATAGAAACCCCAAGTGGGTTACAGCTAAGCGCCAAACCTGGTAATGCCCACATGAAGGGACCCCATCAGTGAATGGTATAATGCCATATGCAGATTTTATAATGCACATCAACAAGAGGAAAAGCCCTTCTAGAAATCTGCAGATTTCTAAGTGACAGTGGCCAAAAATGGAGGTGAGCATGAGCCTAAGAATCTTTTTTTTTTTTTTTTTTTGGATTTTATTTATTTGAGAGAGAGAGTAAGAGAGAGAGATCATGAGCAGGGGACAAGGGTAGAAGGAGAAGCAGACTCCCCACTGAGCAGGGAGCCCAATGCAGGACTCGATCCCAGGACCCTGGGATCATGACCCAAGCCGAAGGCAGACACTTAACCTACTGAGCCACCCAGGTGCCCGAGCCTAAGAATCTTTGCACATCACTGCAGATGCTGGGCTCGAGGATGCATTTAGGGATCCACAAGCGCCCCCCTAAGTTTGAGCCCCTTCAAGACCTCAGCCTGGAGACTGGGGGCAGCCTGGTTCTCCTTGCCTTGCCTTGTCCTGTTGTCCAGTTTGGAGTCTGTATGCATTCATTCTGGGATGGGGGTGTCTAGCTCTCCAAATTCCCTAGAAGCTGGGGGGTGCCTATTTTCCCCTACTCTACCACTTGTCCCCATCTCCACTCCTCCAAAAGGAAATCGTGAAAATGATTTTCCTTGTTTTTCCGGATTGTGCAGTGTGGAAGCACATGACTTAAGAGAAGCGTAGCCCAACCTCCTTGAGCTTGACTGAACATTCCAGGACCAGACTCTGGCTCATAGCCATATGGAGGGACTCCATCAGTGAAAGGTATAATGCTAAATGCAGATTTCATCATGCGCATGAACAAGGGGAAAAATCCAGACAAAACCAAAAAGGACTGATCCCTGCCCAGGGTGATTTTTTTTAAACTTAATTACAATTCAGAAAATTCTTCCTTCCTACAGTGTTCCCAGCCTATACCACACCGAAATTCAACTGGAAAAGGAACTGAAAGGAATAAAAATGTTTTGTGACTGAGGCTTGCCATGGTTTGATACAGGGGCATCTTGCTTTGAGCACACTCGAGGTGGAAAAGTCTACTTCTACTCCAAATGGTGAAGTGGGAGTGGGATTCACTCCAACAAATTCACAGCAATACTCTCCTCAGACAATTTTGTTGGTGCACAGTTGGTATCTGAGAGATAGATCCTTTCCTATTCAATTTACAAAGGAAAAGGAAACACTTCTTCCAAGAAAACATTTAACAGGAAGGTGTTGAGAATGTTCATGAATTGATATTAAGCAAAGAAAGGAATGGGATGCAAAGTTAAATGCATGGTATCTTTACTTCACTGTATACATATCATAGAGGAAAATTACAGAGGAATACACACCAAAATATTAACAGCGGCTGTCTCTGGGTAGTAAGTAAACCCACAGATGATTTTAATTTTTCTTCATATTTTTCTATAACAAGCATGTATTACTATTATATTTTATAGCACATATTTATTATGTGTATTAAAAATATATAAATATATCAGTATAGTATAAACTATAGATACTTATATGCATTGCTACTGAAATATTTAAATTTACATATTTAGATGAGAAAAATAGATAAATATTTAGATGAGGACAAAAGAGCGGACATGTGGTGACCCCGGGTCCCCTTCCTCCGTCCGCAGAGATGACTGGTCACCTGCTTAGCTAGGGGCACGTGTCACCCTGAGGTGTAAAAGAATGGCCTTCCTTGGGGCGCCTGGGTGGCACAGCGGTTGGGCGTCTGCCTTCGGCTCAGGGCGTGATCCCGGCGTTATGGGATCGAGCCCCACATCAGGCTCTTCTGCTATGAGCCTGCTTCTTCCTCTCCCACTCCCCCTGCTTGTGTTCCCTCTCTCGCTGGCTGTCTCTATCTCTGTCGAATAAATAAATAAAATCTTAAAAAAAAAAAAAAAAGAATGGCCTTCCTGCTCCCACAGCCTCACCCCTCCCTGCCCCAGCCCCCTGCTACCAAACCATACTTGACAGAAACGAAGGCAGCAGCCCAGAGCACCTCCCAGCAGAGAGGCCGCACCCTCGCTCCAGGGGCTCCGCTGCCCCTGCCCCTGAGTTACTCCTGGGGGAATTTGGCCAGGCCACCTGGCTGAGTGGGTGGACCAAGTCCTGCCG
This sequence comes from Ursus arctos, assembly GCF_023065955.2. Taxonomy (NCBI): domain Eukaryota; kingdom Metazoa; phylum Chordata; class Mammalia; order Carnivora; family Ursidae; genus Ursus; species Ursus arctos. The sequence continues at coordinate 10,120,874 of NW_026622897.1, forward strand.
CATGACATCAGCTGGGCGGGCTCCTCTCTCACTGGCTCTCTCTCCTTCCCTCCCGCCCTGAAACCTGATTCCACTGAAGGACTGACTGCAGGAAAACTTGGCGGTGCCCAACCCCAGTGGCCCGGGCTGTGTGAGGCTGCAGCCTCAGAAGGTGTGGAAAGCAGACCCAGAGGCAGGCTGGCTGGGACATGAGGCTGGCGGCGTGTGGGCAGGCTGCTCCTCGGCACGACTCACCCTGAGGCCACGCTGAGGTGTCCCGCGCCCGGGAAAGCTCACCATGCTGCTGTGGGTGCCCCAGGCGCTGCTGGCCTTGCTTCTACCCATGCTCCTGGCACAGGGAGAAGGTAAGGCGACCGTGGGCAAGTGCATGGGATTTGCCTGGCCACCTGTAGACCCAGGCAGGGGAGGCTTGACTCCCCCAAGCGTTGAGGGAAGGAGGGTTGTGGAGTGGGTGCTGCTGCAGGAGAGTCAGGGATCTTGGCACATGTGAGCATGAGAGAATATTAAGGCACTGTGGTCCACCTCCAAGGTTGGGCCGGTGGAGTACCGGGTGGGGGCAGGGCTTGCTGAGAGAGGCCCCGCAGCAGCCTGGTACATTGGGAGTGTGTACATGGGCTCCTCTCTTCTTTGTCCCGCCTCCAAACTCATAGAATGGCAGCTGCAAGGTACCTTAGAGCTCACTTGGTCTACCCCTTCTTGTTGTAAGTGGGAATGCTACGGTCCAGAGAGGGGGAGTAATTCACTCAAGGTCACACAGCACCTTCGCAACAGAGTGGAGACCAGAGCTAACCTAGCCATCTTTCGTCAGCTTCCCTAGTCTTGTTGCACAGGTACCCTGGGCCTCCTTTCCTAAAGTTCCCTTCCAGGGCTAAACTCCAGTGACATCACACTTCTCCGCATTCCCCCATCCACCCTTTCCTGCCTTCCTGGGATACAAGGTGTTGGGGTCACAAAAGCATCTGTTGCCTTTTGCTACAAACAATATTGACTCCCCACTCCGGTAAGTTTTCTCCCCATCCAGAGCTAGGTTGGAGTTGGGGCTGAAGCACAGGTAGGATCCCGTCCCAGGGCTGGACGGGTAGGAAGAGCCGGTGCACACGATGGTTTTCCTTCCCTGAGCTGTCGCTGGGGAAGCTCAGTGGGACAACAGACCCAGGCTGCACGTTAAGACTCTGGTCTGGGGCTTCCCCGGCTGAAGAGAAGTCCTATCCCTCCCAGCAATGGCCTTTTGCCCTGAGGCCTGCGGGGGCCCAATCTGGTCAGATTCCCAGCAATGGGATCAGGGCTGCTGCTGGTGTAGTGAAGACATACAGAGATTTGGATCTGAATCTCATTTCCTCCACTTGCAGGGCATAGGACCCACCCTTCTGAGCCTTGGGGACTCTCATCTGTAAAAGATGCTGTCATGACAGCCACCCCAGGGTCTCCACAGGAGACGCTCAATAAATGGTCTCTTGTCTCCCACCTCTCCCTGCTCTTCTCTGTCGTTCTGAGGGAAACGGAAAGTTTATCGGGGATGGGTGGGTGGGGAGAGGCAGGGGGATCTGTAGGGAAATTGGCTGTGTGGGTTGCACACATTATATAGACAAGATGAGAGAAGAGACACCTGGTGTGTGAAGGACCCAGGTGGCGCCCTGCCCGCCCTCTCACATCCTTGCCCTGGTCCTCCAGGGCATTCCCCTTCCCTCTCCCGTGCCTTTCACCTTCATACTTCTTGGAATCTCTCAGGAAGCGCTTCTACTATTTCCCAGAGGGAAAACAGGTACAGTTGAAATCCCCATAGAGTAGCGGTTGGGTTTTCTCATCTCTCTTTGGTCCTTGTAGGCCTTCAGCTCTGGGGACAACTTGGTTTCTTCTCGCCTCCTGTACACCCCACACCTGACCCTCTTCCTAATTCACCAGATCTGCCCACAGAGCAACCCTCTGAAGGAGCCCGGGCCAACCCACCTCCAGGAGTTTGTGTGTGCACACAGCTGAGGGGGCGGATTCTGCAGGAAGGGAAAGGAACGTCTGTGTTCACTGGATGGCTTCCTTCTTTCTCCGTCAATAGCAGGCTGGGGTCAAGGAGCCAACGGGGATCCAGGCAAACCCTCGGGCAGACCTTGGGGCTTAGAGATCATGCACTTGGGGCCACCTTTCTTTGCAGCCCCCTTTCCTTCCAGTACCACGTCCCAGGGCCACTCCTCCTTGGCTCCCCAGTGCCCCTCATCCGCCCCCCACAGGCCCACCTCCTCTGTGCAGGTACCTGCCCTCAACCTTTCTCAGCCCTTGGCCCACTTAGAGCTCACCTGTCTTGCAGCACCCACCTTACAGCCCAGCCAGCACCCTCCCTCACATAAACGTATATATTGGTTATGCTTAGGAGACAATAGCTCGGATCTGGGCAGGACTCTCTGCAGACAAAATGTTCCAGTGATGGGAATTTCAGCCGGTGGGGGGATCTGGGGATCTGAGGTGGAAATAGTGGAGACAGTTTCCTTTTAACAGCTTCCAAACCAGGGCAAGAGAACTGGGGGCAGCCTCAGGCTCTGACGCTTGCTTTGAACCGTTCTTCCTAGCCAGGCGCTGGAGGCCCCTCCAGGCCCAGAACGCCTCCAGGCCAGCTCTGCGGCGGCTGTCAGACTACCTCATGGCCAACTACGAGAAGGGCGTGCGGCCCGTGCGGGACTGGAGGAAGCCCACCACCGTGGCCATCGATGTCATTATCTATGCTATCCTCAGCGTGGTGAGCGCTTGGCCCCACCTGCCCCGCTCAGAGGGGGCCTTTTGGGGTGGGAGACTGCGGAAGGCCAAGTCACCCCCTGGGCAGTACAGTGGACATTCAAGGACCCAGGGTACCTGTGATCCGGCACAGACCCGCATCAAGACATTTGACATCTGCCCAAACCAGAAAACGGGGTCACCTGTGTGGCTGCCTCTCCCAACACTTACAGCCAGAAAATCACTTTCCACATGTGGTTCTTCGCTCAGTGTATATCACAGTAACCACGTCTCCATGTGAGTTGTGTGAGGCTTCACACTGTCCTGTTCCTCTCTAGGCCCTTGGTGTCTTACACAGGCCCTGATACATGGCGGGTGTTGCTAAAGGATTTTTGCAGAATTATTCCTAAACCAGTGATGACTCTGTCTCTCGATGCGGTTTGGCACCTCTTGCCTGCACACTAGGGCAGGAGGGAGAGACAGATCCAGATATACAGGCATACAAATCTGCAAAAGTATATAGACAGAAAGATGGTATTTTCTATGTCTCCTCTTATCTCTATGTTAACGTATTTTATATATAAAATATATATAACATAAGAGGTATAATATATATAATTTATATAACATAATAGAAAATACTAGAATATATATATTCTATACATGAAAATAGTAGACTATATATATATGTATGAAATTTTAAAAAATTGGTTGTATTTCTTTCTAGGAATGTCTAGTGAAAGACCCACTCTTCCTGGTTGGCCCCTTTTTCCCTTTTCTACACTCTCACTTCCCAAAGGAATAGGGACACAAAGCAGCAGCTCCTTTTATGGTGTGTGTGCAAGGTGGACACCCGCCCGCAGGGCCGCCGAAGCTGAACTCCCTTTCCCTTCACAGGATGAGAAGAACCAGGTTCTGACCACCTACATCTGGTACCGGCAGGTGAGCGACCAGCCCTGTGCCCTCCCTCATGTCCTGGGATCTGGGCCTCCCCTTCCAGGAGGGATTCCTCCATCTCAAAGGAATCAGGAATCTCAGAGGCCTGGGCGAGAGAAGGGGAAGAGAGAGGCTCAGAGGCAGACTCATGAGACCCAGGAGTCTGGGCTTCTCTTATCTCAGAACTGGTGATGGAAGGAAGAGTAATGCTCGTGGAGGAGAAATCCTCTGGTTTCTGAGGGTTTTCATGGCATCTCAAACAACAACTTGTGCAGCCTCTGTTGATGGGATACCTCCAGCGACCAGGAGCTCGGTGGGCAGCAACTGCACTTTCAGACAACTTTAATAGCTAGAAAGTTCTTCCTTCTATTGGGCCAGATGTGATGACAACCAAATTTGGCAATTGACACAAGGCGATTCCATCCACCGAGTCCTCACCCCCTCCGTCACCTCCCCACTCTTTCAGCTTCTGACCTGTGTCTCTCCGGCACTGGTGAAAAGTCTCTGAGGCCTTTGCAGCACGTCTGGTGAGGAGCTGGCGGGGAGCCAGCGGGGAGGGCAGGCAAGCCGTGCAGGCTGCTTTCCACAAGCTGGGCTGCTCTGGCAGCCCCAGAGCTGCGGGGCAGATGTGAGAGCCAGAGGGAACCACAGTGGCTAGAGAGAGTGGGCAGGACAACGGGGCCAGTTCATAGAGGTCAAACCTGAGAGAGGCTCTGTCTACGGACACGCCTGGTATATGTGGGTCTCAATTAAATCCCTCCCTCTCCTCATGAGCACACTCCACTCATGGGGCAGAGAGTGGGGTAGAGGAAGACGCCAGAATGCTGATTCCTGCCAGACGGCTCTCTTCTGCCTCACAGAGATCTCTCAGTACGGAGCACACCCTGCATCAAGGGGAGGGGCCCAACAAGAATAGGCAGCCTGGAGCTCCTTTCCAGGGACATCTGGCTTAGGTCCCATCCCTGGACCTCAGGGTCACTTGTCTGCCCGGCAGTGAGGGGAGGCCAACCTACCGTGTTCCAGCGACTATGCTAAGGGGCCAGAATCAGAGACACAAACTAGACTCGGTCTGTGAGGCTTCAGTGAGCTAGTCGTCTAGTGGGGGCCACAGACACAGGGACAGGCAAATGCCGCAAGACAAGTACTCCAATGCAGCAGGAACCCGGGGCAGGCACATAAACCCCCAGCCTGGGAAGTGGGGTCACGGAAGGTTCCTGGCAAAGGGAGCAGACAGATGCTTTGCTTAAGTCTGGAGGGACGAGTAAGACCTCCGTCAGGGGAGAAGACCGGGATTGCAGTGTGGGGGTGCGCGGGTATGCAGAGCTGTGGGTTTTCACTGCACGTGGCTGGAGGCTAGAAGCCACAGAGAGGCAGCATTAGTGAGGCTAGAGAGAATGCTGGAGGTCAGACGATGCAGGCCTTTGCTGGCCGTGAAGTCTAACTCTATCCCAAGGGCAAGGGACGCCACTGGAGTTTTAAGTGAGGGAGTGACATGATTAAGTTGACATATTAGATCAGTCATTCTGATAGGGTGGTGAACAATGGGGTGATCAAAACTTAACAATAACCATCTCTACCCTGTGAAGTGCATGTTATTATCTCAATTTACATGTGAGCAGACCAAGACCCAAGAAGCCATCTGTCCAAGATCCCGCAGTTCGATGGGATATTCAAACAGGAGAAATGGCTGCATGACTTCCCCGGGCAAGGCTTAATTTCCCTGGGTCATATTTGCATGCCGGGAGTGGGGGTGTGTGAGCATAGAGGTGGGAGGACTCTCAGATACTGCTGAGTGATTTGGGGGCCACCGATACCCAGATTCCCCCAGAGCAGTGAAGTCATCGGAGTTACTGACACCCACCGCCCGAGACGGAGGGGGCTGCCTATGACCATCCCCACTCCTCCCCCAGTACTGGACTGACGAGTTTCTCCAGTGGAACCCCGAGGACTTTGACAACATCACCAAGCTGTCCATCCCCACCGAGAGCATCTGGGTCCCGGACATTCTCATCAATGAGTTGTGAGTGCTGTCATCCAATGCTGGGAGGATGGATGTCTCCCTGGTGACTCCCGGGCTGGGGAGGAACAGGGCACGGGGACAAGACTCTGTTGTTGCATGAGAGGTCCCACCCAGGCTTGCAGAGCTGTAGGTAACGAGGAATTGGCTTGGGCTCCAATTCTCCCCTCCTCTTTTTTCCCCCTCTTTTCTTTCTCTTTTCTTTTTAAAACTCCTCTTTCTCTATGCCTGATTTGAAACCTTGCTCTTCTTGGTCTGAGGGCCCCCTTCCTGGGGAAGGGAAGCTGGTGAATGAATCCCCACTGCTATAATAGCCAAAGGAGGGACAGCTGCATTTTTAAAGGTGGCAGTCAGATTACCTAAAGGGATGAAGTCCCCCAGTGGTCACTGCCTCTAGTCACAGGGGCGATTTGGAGCTGGGAGATGCTCAGACCTCTCCAGTCACACAAGTGCCTGGCTGGCTCCACCTCGCGCCCCCGAGGAGAAGTGGGTACCACCATCCTTTATTACCAGCAGGTGAACACTATCTCATTGGGCCCTGGCTAACATCCCTTCCCCCCATCCCTCAGGCTCCTTCAGACTCCACTGCCTGGGCTTCTGAATGCTTGGGCATGGAAGATGGCTGGGGGAGACGGATGGAAGGAGGAGGTGGCCCAGGGACAGTAGCCTCTCACCCAAGTAGGCCAGGGGTGCCACTCACACTGTTTTTCAGGGGATGCAGCTGACCTAGAGCCCCATGATCTGCATAGCTCAGACTGGAGGGATCCCAGTTCCTGCTGGATCTCCAGTTAAACTGTGAAGTAGCCTGAATCTTGGTTTCTCATCTCTCAGCCTGGTTCCACAGGAGGCTGCAGGCTCAGGACGCCCAGCTCAGATCATTCCGTGCCACGGTGGTCACTTGGGAGAGCCTAGGGTTTGAGGATCTTGCGGAACTTTCCCACCTTGCCTCACTTCTTCTCAATGATTTCTCTAGTTCCTTCTCCTCCAGGCAAGATTATTCTCATGTCAACAGGACTTCTAGGGATGGGGAGCAAAGAGAAGCCCAAGTCAGGATGGAACCCAAGGTCCTGCTTTCCCACCCAGCCTGCCCATTGCCACTGAGCCGCTACTCCTGGGAGCTGAGCTCTGCCCAGCTGGGTGGGTGGTGGCTACAGGGACAGCTGGGCATGCATGTTAGAGCCGGTGGCTGTGAGGTACATGGATTCCCTGCCTGCCTTTTGTGGTTAGGTTGCCAGGGGAATAAAGGAGAAATGCCCTTTCCTGCTTGGAAAGTAACCCTGACAATGCAGGTAAGAAAGCCTACCATAGATTAGAAGGACACTGTGCGGGTTGTCCTGCTGCCCAGACCCCTCCTGAATTTCTACCCTGCCTGGTGGGTCAGAGACCTTCAGACTCCCAGAGCTTGACCTGCTTCTTGAGCCCCCAAACTGACGCTCTTCCCTGGCCAGTGTGGACGTGGGGAAGTCTCCAAGTATCCCGTACGTGTACGTTGGGCACCACGGCGAGGTCCAGAACTACAAGCCCCTTCAGGTGATGACGGCCTGTAGCCTCGACATCTACAACTTCCCCTTCGACGTGCAGAACTGCTCCCTGACCTTCACCAGCTGGCTGCACACAAGTGAGTACTGCACGTGGGCTCCGGGAGGGGGCGGGGCGCGGCGGGGGGGGGGGGTGTCCCCGGAGCACCTGCAGGAGGAGCACCCTCTAGGAGGCTCTCTCCTTTATCCACATCACTTCCTGCTTATTAATGCCGCTGAGCCTGCGTCTCATCCTCTGGACGGGCCTCCGTGCTTGCCCTTGCTGCCTCCCTCCGTTGCCTGGAGGGTCCAGTGAGACAGTGTGAACTGGCAGCAGGACATTCAGTAAGGCTGGGATGTGGCCCTAAGTGTCCCTCACTTGTCTTCTCCACTGACACATCCCTCCCTCCTCTCTCCCCCGGTCTTCAGCAGTACCCTCCTAGCTGATCCCCTTCCAATTCTTGCTCTTCATAGCATGTCACTCTCTGCTTAAAAGCCTCAGTGACTTCCCGGCACTCCTGAGACAGAATCCAGATCCTTCACCTGGCCCAAAGGGCCTGCCCTCGGCTCTCCATTCCAGCCTTAACCCCATGCATGCTCCCCTGAGCTCAACTCCAGCCCCGCTGCCTTCCTTTCCAGGCCCCGAAGCCCCTGTTCTCTCCCTTGATCCCAGGCTGCTTCCTCTCTTGGGTCACCCTGCCCCCTCCTCCTCCCTCTCCTGCTCCCCTTCCCGCCCCACTCCTGCCCCGAACCCCTCCTAGTGCAGCCAAGCCCCCCGCTCACCTAATCCCAGCATTGGCTCAGTGCCTCAGGGAAAGCCGCCTCACCCCCAGACTAGGCCTCCCCGTTGCCCCGCTGTATAGCACCCTGTTCTCCCCACTTCCATTGCACACGTACGTTCTTGCTCAATGTCTGCTTCTCTAGCAGAGATAAACCCAGAGAGGGCAGGACCATGATTTCTGACCCACCGGTAGGTCCCCAGGGCAGTGTCTGGGACAAAAGAAGTGCTCGGCAACTTCTATTTAGTGGCTGAATGCCAGGTGCTCACTGAAGCCTAGTGCGGTGAGCATCAGGCTCCTGCAGAAAGGCCTCCTCCACTCGGTCTGATTTTATCAATTAACTGTACAGTGCAAAGATGACACATAGCTTCCTTGGACAAAAACCAGAATTACAAATACTCTTGGACTTTCGACCTCTACCCTCAATCCCAAACTCTTCACCAGCAACTCCCCACAGCAGACTTCACAGCTTTTATCAGTATAAGCTTCATATGGCGTATTCTTCCAGATCCTTCTCTATCCTTTGCATATACACATGCATACACATCTACGGAAAGCCCATGAAAATTATTTCATATGTTTTTATTTTACCAAATGTATCATTTAGGCTACTGCTACCTGATTCTTTTCACTCAGTGAGAGGTCTTGGACATTTTTCCAAGTTAGTGCATATTTAGATCTTTCTCGTAAATGTTGCCTGCTGTAGGATGGCTTGGGGTTTGGATGCATCATAGTTTAGTAAGCTTTTCCTGATTGGTGGATATATAGATCTTTCCCTATATTTTGCTGTACTAGATACTCCTGGCCTTCTAGTATGTATCTATTTCTCTAGTACAGATGCAGAGAAGTGAAACTGCTGCTAAGTGAAGATTTCACTTATTTCCCTAGTTAACCTTCTTCTTTCTCTCTTTCTTTCTTTCTCTGTTTCTCTTTCTTTCTTTCTTTCTTTCTTTCTTTCTTTCTTTCTTTCTTTCATCTTTCTTTCTTCTCTAGAGAGAAAGTGCACATGCATAAGCAGGGATGGGGGGTCAAGGGAAAGGAAGAGTGAGAATTTTAAGCAGTCTCCATGCCCAGCATGGAGGCTGATGTGGGGCTCGATCTCAGGACCCTGAGATCATGACCCGAGGTGAAATCAAGAGCTGGACGCTTAACTGACGGAGATCTTAGATCACCTTTAAGGGCAGGCAGCCCTATCAGGGGAAAGGTGAAGAATGTTGACTTCTGTTCATTTCATAAAGGAGTAACCCTAGTGGAAACATAGAAGAATGTTTGGAAGGGATATGTGTGGGCCGGGTTGGGGGGAGACAGAGACAGAGAGAAGGAGAGAGGGGGCTTGCTAATAAGTCATTAGTCTGGTTCTGGTTCTTTGCATTTTGCAGTGTGTTTTCATCCAGGCCGTCACTCCCCTCGCTACAGCTGCCCCCATGGGTACCGTGTGAACTGTTACCTCATTTTGTAGCTGAGGAGACTGGGGCTGCAGGCCCAGAGCCAAGTGCGCTAAGCCCCATCCCAGGGTCTGCCCACTCCTGGCGCTACCCTCCAGAGCCGGCTTGGTTTCTTCCCTCTCAGTCCAGGACATCAACATCTCCCTGTGGCGCTTGCCGGAAAAGGTGAAGCTCGACAAGACCCTCTTCATGAACCAGGGCGAGTGGGAGCTTCTGGGGGTGCTGACCCAGTTCCGGGAGTTCAGTTTGGAAGACAGCAGCCATTACGCAGAAATGAAGTTCTACGTGAGTGGGACTGCGGGGGGCATCGGGGGACGACCACCGGAGCTGAGCAGCCGGCAGACCCACGGGGGCTCCAGGAGGCATGGGGGGGAGGGGAGAACCTCTGCAGCCCTTTTCCCAGCTCCAGGGTCACACTCGTGCCTTGGAACTTCAGGGGAGTAGGTGGGGACACTCAGTGGACTTGCCCCTTACTCCAACTCGGCAGCCACAGGCCTCGATCTAGATGCGGAACGTGAGGTCGGTCCAGTTTCCTCCCTCGGCAGCCCGGGCGCAAGCTCCACGAAGCAAGGGGGTCTGGGACGGGCGGCTGTTCCGGGGCGCAGAGCCCGTCTGGCCCGGCTTTCCCCCATGGCTCCCGTCCTGGTCTTAGGTGGTCATCCGCCGGCGGCCCCTGTTCTATGCGGTCAGCCTGCTGCTGCCCAGTATCTTCCTCATGCTCATGGACATCGTGGGCTTCTACCTGCCTCCAGACAGCGGCGAGAGGGTCTCCTTCAAGATCACGCTCCTCCTGGGCTACTCCGTCTTCCTGATCATCGTGTCAGACACGCTGCCGGCCACCGCCATTGGCACTCCCCTCATTGGTAAGGCCCACCCCGGGGGAAGCGCACAGTGTGGCCGAGGAACTGAGAAACCGGCCCCCTCCCGCCTGCGGTGTGTGTCCCCCAACCCCGCCCCGTGTGCACAGGGGTCTACTTTGTCGTGTGCATGGCGCTGCTGGTGATGAGCTTGGCTGAGACCATTTTCATCGTGCGGCTGGTACACAAGCAGGACTTGCAGCAGCCCGTGCCCGCCTGGCTCCGGCGCCTGGTTCTGGAGCGAGGGGCCCTGCTCCTTTGCCTAGGGGAGCAGCCGGCTTCTCGAAGGCCTCCAGCCACCTCCCCAGCCACCAAGACCGATGACTGCTCAGGTGAGAAAGGGAGAGGATGAGTCCCTCACAGAGGGCCTGAGGGATGTGGCGGAGAGTCTCTGGCTGGAGCGACCTGACTTGCCAGGGTCTGGGTGGGAGTTGGGTGCTGTCCTGCACACGACACCCCATGCCCGGCCTTGCAGGGAGGCAGCAGAGTTCAGCCAAAGTCATCGACCCCTTCTGTGCCTTCCCCTTCTCTCATCAGCCCGGAGACAGATAGAGAGAAGGAAGGAGTTCCAGAAGCTGAGCATGTCAACAGCTGAGACTTCTGGGCTGAGAGTAGCCTTTCTCTGAGTTGGGCCCCAACGGGGAGCAAATGGATGGCCCTCAGGCAGTGATGGGACTTCTTACCCAACGTGGCTAGGTCTGCAGCCAGGGTTTCCAAACCCTTGCATTCGGTCAGCTCAGAGACCAGGTCCCTGTGAATTTCGGACACCTATGAGACAGAGAGATGGGGCTGCTGGGGACACGGAATGTGGTGCTTGTTTTCCCTGAGACATTGTTACAGCCACCATCTGGTGTGGTGCGGGGGTTGTCGTGGCTCGTTGATGTATTTATCGAGCGCTTTGGGCCAGGCACATGCATTTTCTGTGCATTATCACAGGTCATCCTGAGGCCCCCTCATAGCATTCCCATCCTCGTTTGTCAAATGAGGAAACGGAGGCATAAGGCCAAATAGCTTGCCTTAAGTCACAGAGCCAGGAACCGGTGAGGCTGGAACCCAGTCTGCTGCTAAGCTATATTTCTAACCACTCCACCCGCTTTCGTCCTCCCTTTTGGCAAGAGGGAGGCCTTTTACCGAAAGTGTACGGTTAACCTAAGACCATGTCATCGTGAACAGAGGAGGTAGTCCACCAGCCTCACGCCCAGTTTCCCCGCTCACCTGCGAGGCAGCCGTAGCTGCAGGTGTATTTCCTGGTGCAGAAGGACTTGGGTTGGAGTCACGGGGAAGAGGGCAGCAAGGCCTAAGGGGGCGAGCAGTGGATTCGCAGCCCAGATACCTTAAGCCTTAGTGGCCTCACCTGTACAGGACACTCCAGGTGTGACCACAGGCTCATCACTTAAGCTCTCTGAGCTTCAGCAGCTCCGTATAAAATGTGCAAGTAATAATCACTCCTACGTGGCCTCTCTCGTGGGCTGTTGTGAGGCACAAATGAAATAACAGATATCAAATTCCTGGAAGAAGCCCACGCATTAAAAAAAAAATGCATGGAAAGAAAAAACACCAAATTCATGATCTCGGTGACCTGGGGAGTGGATGGAGGATGTGACTAAGGAGGGGTATACAGGAGTCTCCAACTGCATCGCTGTCTTTATTTGCTTAAGTCACATGGTGGGTACTCTTTATGTCTGAAATTATTCATAATCACGATTTCTGCAAGCCACCGCAGAAACAGAAGGGATGGTGTTCGTGCCATTCTGCTGGGCCTCTCTCCTTTCCCAACGCGCTGCCCTTTTTCCAGACATGGGAAACCACTGCAGCCATTCGGGAGGCCCCCGGGACCTGGAGAAGACCCCGAGGGGCCGAGGCAGCCCCCCACCACCACCGCGGGAGGCCTCGCTGGCAATGCGCGGGCTGTTGCAGGAGCTGGCCTCCATCAGGCGCTTCCTGGAGAAGAGGGACGAGAGCCGAGAGGTGGCCCGGGAGTGGCTGCGAGTGGGCTCCGTGCTGGACAGGCTGCTCTTCCGCATCTACCTGGTGGCAGTGCTGGCCTACAGCGTCACCCTCATCACTCTGTGGTCCATCTGGCAGTATTCTTGAGTGGGCACAGCCCAGCAGGGGCGTGGGGGGGCATCAGGCACTGGTTAGAATGGGGATGGGAGAATTTCAGGGCCCAGCCGATGCCACGGACGTTTTCAAGACCCTGTCCAAGGCCAGTGTGTCTCAGCAACTCTGAACCAGGGCTGTGACTCTTCCCCAGAAAGCTTGGTGTTCAAGACCCTTACATCCCCCACCCCCCCAGCTTACCGTGGCTTTAAAATGTGCTGTCTGAGATCAGGACAAACCCAGGCATTCCGTAACTTCATTCTATCATTCTGTGCATCAAGTCTTGGTTTCTCCCTTGTCATTTTCCTGCAGAACTTCTGCTCATCTCCCTCAACCTTGGCTTTTCCAACCCTAATGTCTCCTTCTTCATCTCACCTGTGGCTGCTTCCCTGAACACTCATGTTCCATCAGATGATGGAGGTGGGCAGGTGAAGGCAATAAAATACGTGAAGCCCTAGACTCTCTTCTTAACCATTTGTCAGCAGCTGGGTGGGTGGAAGAAGGAGTTTAAAGTTGCTGGTGGAAATGAGGTAGGGGTATTATCTGTGGTTTCAGTTGCTTGGTGCTTCCTGCCCCAGAGAATCAGGAGGTGACCAAACAGTGGCTGTTAAGAAGACACAATAGGAGGTAGAATCCAAGGTGGGAGGGTAAGGACCACCAACACTTAGCAATGGAAAGGTGAGGAGCGGGAAGCTCAGTTCTGTTAACCCCTAGGAAGATGCTGGAAGTGTCCACACAGTCCTGTTACCATTCTGGGCTCCTGGTGAAGCTGGCAGCAAGCTCTCTCCCTGCAAGAGGATCCCACAGCGGAAGCAAGGACATCAGCACCACGGCCAGCACTCGTTGGTTTGGTGTTTGGAAGACGGAGGAAAGCCACAGCTTGAATTTAACTATCTCCTTTGGGAACTCTCGACAGCCAGTTCCTGGCACATTCACCCAAGAGCAGGACCGTGGGACAGGCAGAGTTGAGGGCATGGTCTTTGATGTTACTTCTCATATTCTGGCCCCCTCTCCCAAACACCAGGGTTTATAAGACATGCCGAGGAGTGCCCCAACTCTATCACTCCCTCAGTCCATCCATCTAACAAGTGTTCAGAGGAAAGGAATGCCAGAACCCACCAAGAGTGACCTTAGGGTCACAATGTTTGCTTGAGGCTTTCTCTGGCTCACCCTTTCTCATTCCAGCCCTCGGGCTGCCTGTCAAGAGGAAGGCATGGTGGAGATGGACTGAACTCTGCCTGTCTAAAGGGAAAAGACCCAAAAGGAATACCTGGGATGAATTGTTCTGGGCTGGCCAATCATAAGGGTTTCAGTATGCAACACCTGAAGTTATACCTTCTCCTGATCCCAAACTGCAGTTCGAGTGTGTAGACCATCCTGGGAGACTGGGTAGACAGCAGACCTTGGGCCCTTGGGAGCTTCAAGACTGGGAAAGCCTACAGACTGTGGAAGAGGGCTTACGTGTTTTAGCTTCTCTCAGCTTCTTCACCTGTTCCCCAACATGCAAAGTGAACTTATTAAATATTATCTAACTGGCTGCTGGTTCCTGAGGTGAATTGGGACTGAAGTTTCACCTGCTACTTCCACCCCAGACATATGTGCTTTTGCCATTAATTAGGGATTTTATATTTATCTGTGTTTTGTTGTTGGGTGGATATCAGGGTCCTCCAGCAAAAAGCAGGAGACTGTGGGGCTGGGGATTGGCTGCATTCACAGTTGTTGCCTCCCACTGAGCAGAGATTCGGCTAAAGGTGGGCATTGTTCATCCAAACTCTTTTGGGATGGTTCTGGAAGCTCATGCTTTGAAACTTGGTCTTGGGACCCACAGCTGCCCCATTCCACTAGGATTTGCTGGGGCTGGTCATGCCACCAGCTGATTCTCATGCCTCAGGCCAGAGAGAGAGAAAGGTGGACAGTCCGGTACTGTCAATGCACCACTGGTCAGTAAGTGGGTGGCTATTGACAAAGTGTCCGACCAGAGAGCTAGTAAGACACTAATCAACCTATTGATTCCTCATCTCCCCCCTCCCCACCCTTCACCCACAATCAATGGGGCAACAGAGCCCAGCACTGAGGCAGCCAATTAACCACCTTGAGAATGAGCCGCCACGTGTAACATCTTCTGCTCCACTAGCCACAGCCAATCAGCTCATCAATCCGGCCTCCAGACTGTGCTGCCCAGGGACAGGAAACTGAGGCCCAGGGCCAGAGAACCCCCAGTGTTCTACCTCTTGCCCATCAGTACTGATCTTGATCTTCTCCCAAGGAGACCTTCACCCTGTCTGGGATATGAGAACGCCCAGAATTTCCTTCCCACCTGTTCTGTCTCCCAGAGCCTGCTCCCTTCCTTCCTCCTGCTGCTTCAGCTCATTGCCTTTCATGAGAAAGCCAGAGGGAGAAAACCAGAAACCACCTATGTCTCTGTAAGTGTTTCCGAGAATCTTGCTGGTTCTCTGTCTTCTCTCCACTCCTCTCCTGCTGCCTTCCCTCACTGCCCACAATACTTCAGCTCCCACCTTCTTTTCCTGCTTTCCAAACCCATCATGTGTACAAAAGATCCCACTGAAGGTCTCAAAAGCGCCCAGCATGAGCCCTTCCAGGCCTCTGGATTCATGGCCGGTACTGCTCAAGCTGTGGAGCCCACTGCCACCATCCCATCAGGGAGTCTGCCTTTCCGCACTGGCAGTAGCAGCCTGGGCTCAATGACCTCAGGGCTCCTGACAGGAGTGGACCTCCCCTGGCTTCCAGGCCAGTCTAGGGAGAGGAGCTGAGCTCAGAGTCAGGATATGGGAGATTTCCTTAAGGAGAACGGGAGAACAGGAGAGAGGAAAAGTTGCCTAGTGGGGTGAAGGCAGGGAGGGAGAGCCTGGGGAGGGGTGGGGTTCAGCAATCACTAGCCAGCTTCTCCTCCCTCCCCCACTCCCCCCCCATCCTCTGAATCAACACATTTTGAATCTAATCTAATAACAGAGATTTAACGAGGGGATAATGCACGTGGAGCGGCCAGGCGCTTTGTCTCTGCTTTCAAGCGGCAGCTGGGGCCCATTATCCGGGGACAATGCCCCATGCTAATCACTCCCTCTCTCCTCCGAGTGTTTGAGGAGGGGTGGTGGGCAAAGAGGGCAGTTCCTCCCTGATTGGAGGGGAGTGGCGAGGTGGAAGAGGGGGGAAGAAGTCGAGAAGGGTCTGGATGGCCCCCACGCAATTGTCTTGAGTGGACACCAACTCCTGGGCCTTCTCCCCAGGCCCACACTGTCCACCCTGACCAGTCAGGGTCAGGGAGCCCTAACTGCGCACAAACAGCAGATAATTACCTATCAGCTGCAAGTCCCAGTGGCTGGGAGTTGGGTGGGTTTTTTTTTTTTTTTTCTTTTCGCTAACTTGGTCCTCTATAATTTAAGCTCTCCCATTAATGCTTGTGATTGGCCAGCCCTGACTGTCATGGTTAGAGAATTAAACCATGGTTTAGAGACCAAGAATACCCCTCTCTGAAACACAGTCACTTCTTCTCTTCTATCTGGGACTTTATAAATGGACTTGACCTGCAGGAAGAGGTGTGAGGTTAGACTGTAGCAAGAACTTTCTGATAATCATCTTGACACGGATTAGATTGGGAGTCTGAAAGGGAAGGAATGGAATCTAATTTTCGAGAAGGCTTGAAAGAAAGAGAGCCCTGTATCTAGGTTGGGAAGGGACAGATAAGGGAGGAGAGATCTGCCTCAGTTTCCACTGTCTAGTTGGACATTCCTTTCTGTGATCCTTTCTGTGACACAATTATTGGGGGAACTGTGGGTCTGCAGGGAGGCTGCCACAGACTCGCATCTTGGCCCCATCACACACCCACTGTGAAACCGTGGATAAAGACTTAACTCCTCTATGCCTCCATCTTCTGATCTGCAAAATGGGGATCATATTAATATCTGGCTTATTGGTATTGTGGGCACCAAGCTCTCAACATGGGGCAAAAGCCCAGGGAAGCATGAGGCTGGAGTGGAGACATGGCTCATGGCGTATCAGCCCTTCCTCCGTCTGCTTTCATCACACTCTGAATGAGTGAGAACTCTCCCCATGGTGACTAGAGATGAGGCCTCTGTCCTTCTCATCCATCCCCATTTCAGAGATGGGCAGGGCGAGGTGAGCTGGTCACTCATCATAAGGCCAGTAGGAGCTCAAGTTCCTGTCCCCACCAGGCTGGATTCAGACCTCTGTGCCCCTTATCTGTGCATCCCCTTTTCCTCCATTACTGCCCCCCCCCCCCCCCGGGCACATTCCCAGTTCCTTTGCACCAAGTTCCTCCTTAAAACCACAGCTTTGAATTCCTGCTCTGGGAAGGTGTATGCAGGCCTACGATGATCCTGGCTAGGTTTCTCCCATTCCATTCCACTGTGTCCCTGTCCGTGAAGAGAATGAAACTTTTGGCAGAGGGACACACCATGCGTATGACAGCGGGCACTGTGGGAACCTAGGGATTCACTTCCGTATGTCTGTGAGAACCCCACCCTCAAGACTTGGATCTAGCCTAAGGCCTGGAATGAGATGTCAATCTTTGGCCAAGGGGAAGCATCACCCTGTCTTTCTGAAGTCTGGCCACAAGGTGGCAGCAAAGTCCAGAAGTTCTATGGAGAGGTCTTGAAACATTTTTATCACTCCCTTCCCTTCTTCCCCAGGGGCCTCTGAAGCCCCCTTCCTTCTGGGCCAGCCCTTTTGTTCCAGAGTGCTTGGTGTCCTGTTTTGATGCTCTGGCCAGAGACTGTCCCACTGCCCCCTCCCCCCGTTGCACACCCGTGGCCACACTGATCCCTGAGCAACTGAACTTCCTTCTGTGCTCAGGCCTGGACCTCACGCTAAGCCACACACTTCATTGCTCCTCTGCTTTCTGCTTATGCAATGAAGATATTGGTGCCTGGTAGCAAAGAAGCTGTTCTACCCAAACCCATATACAGGCCCATGGAGAACTCTCAGCGTTTCTCTTTTGCCCATGTCTCCAGGGCCCCAACCCCAGCCCATCCCAAACTGGCCGAGATGGTTCTCAGTGGTCCCAGGGAAAGTGGGGGAGAGGAAGGTGCTGCCCAGAGCAGGAGCTGGCTGGGGGTCAGGAGTCAGATGGGGGTGGTGGGACATGGGGATACTTGTCTATCAGCCCCGGGGTCAGCGGTGAAGAGGTGAAGTTGGTCCCCAAAAGCGGTGAACAACATGATGTTTTTACCCATCCTGGCACAACGTCCCAATCTTTGCTGTGCCACATGCTAGCGGGTGAGAGTGGTCTCCTGCAGCTGCTGCTGCTGCAAATTACCAGTCTAAAAACCCAAATGTGTTGTCTTGCAGTTCTGAAGGTCAGAAGCCCCAAGTCAGGGTTGTGTTCTTTGCAGAAGCTCTCAGGGAGAATCTGTTTTCTTTCCTTTTTCAGATTCTAGAAGCCACCTGTACTCCTTGGCTCGTAACCCCTTCCTTGTCTTCAAAGCCAAGACTGCAACAGCTCTAGACTCTGCTTTGTGACGTCTCCTTCTCTGACTCTCCCACTTCCTTCTCTTACAAAGACCTTTATGGTTACCGTGGGCCCACCTGGATAATCCGGAACCACCTCCCCATCTCCAGATCCTTAACTTCATCATAACGGCCAAGCTCCTTTTCCCTTGCAGTGCGGCATGATGACAGGCTCTGGGGACTAGGAAGAGGACACCTTTGGGGGAACGGCACCGTTCTGTCTACCACTGTGTGAGCTTTGCACAAACCGCTGAACTTACTTTCCTCATCTGTAAAATTCATTCAATCATAGCACCTGCCTTGCGGGATTGTTAGGATTAAAAGAGCCAACACAAGTAAAGGCTCCAGTGCAAAGTAAATGCTTGATGAATTTTAACTACGGTTTTCTTATTGCTCTGATGCATAAACCTAGAAGCTTCCTGCCCAGACCCCTGCACAGCAAGACAAGGTACAGTGCCTCTCGGACCCATTTAATTAATACTATATAAGAAATATACTGCCTATTAGGCAATGTTCCTTTGTGGAATCATTTACGGCGATGTTGACTATGTGGCTTTATTGCTTTAGCAGAAGGGAATGTGAAAGCAGAACCTTAGAGGCAATGAGCCCAGGAACTCAGCCTGGCCAGAGGTACAGGATCAGGCTAAGCTAGGCTCTCTCTTCGCCCTCCTCCCCGACTTCCAGGGTCTGCTCGTCTTCCCAGTGGGCAGAGGCTCTTGACAGGGGTAAGGGCTTCTTGGGGCAAGAGGCATTCACCACGGAATAGGGCTGACATCACTTCCTTTCTCCTGATCCACCTTCTTTGTCTGAGAAGTACCCAGAGGCAGGAGAATGGACAGGATGACCTCTAGAGGACCTTCGCAGCTTAGGGTCCAGGAAATCCTGCCTTTCCATCGAGGTGACACTTAATCATGGTTTAGGCTCCAGCTCTGTGCTCTGTCTTTTTCTCTTGGCTGACATATTCAACCCCACGGCCCCTTTCACCCAAGGACTCATTTTTCTGGTTCTCCTAATGAAACTCAAATCTATCAGCCATATGGTTTTGTCCTTGGGCTCAACATTCCCACCAAGAGCTCCCTCCTCAAAAGCCTCGTGGAGGTGAGTGGGGTTGGTCCTACTACCATAGCCTCAGCTCGCACGTGCTTTTTCACACCCCCGCCAATTTCTTGACAATAATCGTAGAGCGCTCATTTATTGTTGAGTGATTTGCTTAGCATTTATCCTGGCTGCCAGCCTGTGAGCTTTCAAGGCCAGTGTTTCTGGTCCTACTGGCCGCTCACGCGGTGCCTGAAATGCAGCCCAGGCTTTGCATCCGGTGAACGCATCAATGAACGAACGGCAGCAGAGGGAGACCTCTGAGGTCCCGTTTCTATCCGACCCTTCGGCCCGCAGAGGCATTGCCAGTTAGGGTGGGGAGCAGGGAGTCCCATACAGGAGAAGGACCCCGGCAGCTGAAAGGACCCTGGGGACTGTGGAGGGGGGAGTGGTCCCAAGCAGGCTGGGTGGGTGGTCATGAAGCTCCTGACGCCGCTTCCGCAGTGGATCTTCTCCGAGACCCTTAAGAGAATGAGGCTCGTTCTGCAAGAATGTCCACACTGCACCATAGCTCGTTTGGGACTGAATCTGCCAAAATGGTGAGCTCCCACAGCAGGGACCGACCACTTCTTCATCAGCCCTGGATCGTCAGGGCCAGAGGCATGCCTGCCATGGGGCAGAGCCTCAATATTTGCTGAATGAATGAATGAATGGAGGTGGCGGTGTGGATTCTCGTTCAATCTGTCTCTGCAAGGATGACCATAAAATTTGTCATTCAGACCAGAGCGGTTTTGTCCTGGACCTGGCAGCAGTATTCATAATTGCACATGGACAGCCTGCCCTAAAGAGGGGTGGTCCTGGGAGGGCAGGATGTGTGGTCACCCTGACTCTTGAGAGTCTCCCTGGCCCCTTCCACGGCTGAGACCCTACCCAGGGCTGGCCAGCTGGGAGTCCTTCCACTCCCACAAATTCTAGGGACAAGAGATCCCGGGCTGGGGGAGGGGAAGAGAGGCCTCAGCACTGCCCTTTGTCCACTCTGGGCTCATGGTTTTCCTCCTGAGGGTTGCCTCAGAGGTCGGAAGGATTTCCTGTGGGTCACAGGTCAAATGCCGCATTCCTTAGCAGAGCTGCATGGAGTCCTGGGCTGGCCTCTGCCCTCCCACCTCCAAGAAGAAGGATGGGCTGATACGGGAGCAGGAAGCAGTGTGAGGCAGGCCCAGGCAGGCAGAAAGGGGATCCAGGGCCCCACCCCCACCATCCAAAGGGCTTGGTTCTGCCAGCCCCTTTGACCCCCTTCACCCCCCAGCCGGAGATGTTGCCTTGGCTGGTATGTGGGGTGGGTGGGATACAGTGTGGAGGGGGCTCTGCTGACAGAGGGGCCGTGCCCCATGGGTTTGAGAGTTTGCTAAACAGGGCTGGACTGACAAGGAACCCTCAGATGAATCACTGCCTTAAAAGTCTAATTTTCATTAATAATCTGTTTTTATGGAGGAGGAAACCCCCATGCCCCCCTTCAGAGTAAAGAAGAAGTACGATTGTGTTGCTAAAGGGGGGAATGGATTTGGTGTTCCCCAGAGTTTGGGAATGGAACAGAAATCCCCCTGGGGCCAGGCCCTATCTAAGCAGGAGCTCCCCTGAAGGGCCTGATATTGGGGAGACGGTGGGAAATGGGAGTGGGGTGAGAGGTGCAACCCTACATTTCTACTGTGGTGTGTGCTGGGATTTGGGGATCAGCCTCATCATCCCTGGCATGCACCTGGGCCCCAGTTTCATGGGGCTGCTATGTGAGGTTGCACAGGTTGTGTACTGTACAACCCTAGGGGCATCATTTACATGGACCCCAATGTGAACAGAGCCCTTGGAGTTGTGACACTTAGAAAGCTCTGTCATGAGCCTTTACACATGTTAGTCCCTCTACCTAGAACATCATTCAGGCAAGATCTGCCTTCGATCTTAGCTTTGTTCTCAGTGCCTCCTTCCTGCATCCCCAGCCCACCCAGACACGCCTCTGTTCCACATTTACTACGTGGAATTACAGCAATCTGCTTCGGTGTCCATCTTCTCCACTCGTCCTCCCTGCTGCCTTCTTCACACAGTGCCTGCCGTGTCCGGGAGAGTCTTTGTAGCAGCAAATGGGAGCATGACGGCCAGGCTGGGGCAGCAAGTCACACCTTAATCTGGAGACAGGGCGAGCTTCTAGGAATGAAATGACAGTGGTCCCTGTACTGAAAACACCTGGGAACTGGAGCCCAGACACTCTTTCTGGTTGGTCATTCCCTCCTGTCCTCTTCTCCTTCCCTCTCACACTCCAGCGATGGGGATTTTCAAGGCTCTTTTGACTCTCTCTGCTGTAATAAGAAACTAGCAATTAACTATTATAAGGCTGTTTTACAATTGTGTGGAAGCCCCTTTTATCCACTTTGCTTTAAATGGTTATATCTTTTATCCCTAGTTTTCAGGAATATAAAACTTAACAGCGTTTGCTGCAAACCTTCATACTTTGCTTTACAGTTTATTGTTCCCTCTGCAGATATATCTTGCACATAAATAAGACTTTCATCTGTACAGTGCTGGGCTTGGGCCGCTATGGATCTCCATGCTTTCATTGGTGGGACTCACCTTGGATACAAGGTGATTCACACGGAGCCATTGAACTGGTTGCCTGCCATTGGTCTCTCGCCCTCTGATCAGGGCTGGACCAGCAGCCCCGCCAGGAAGGTCATGAACCCCAGGGAGGTGGAGACATGATGGGGAGTCCCCAAGGGGGTCCCCCCACTCTGTGGCTGATCTGAGGTTTGGGTCTCCAGAGACACCGGCCAAGAGTGCCTTAGCTTCTCCCGTCCTTGCTTAGGGAAGTCTTCCCTGAGAGTACCGAGGGAGAAGCAGCAGTAAAGCTTTGCCAAAGCCCCCACGGCATGCCTGGAACATGGCACAAACCAAGTTCAGCGGTAACCGCTGCCCTGGCCTTCCCGAGGCATCAGCCTGAGGGACGCTGAGCAGAGGCTCTGCCTGGAACAGCAAGGTGGCAAGGAGGACCATGAAGGCCGTTCTGTCTCTGGGTGAATTCCCCACATTTGAACCGATTTTCGGTTTTTTGGTGTGAAGTGTTTGTATCAGATGCAAACACGGATGGCACCTCATTTGGTGGCCTGGAGAACGCACCACCCCTGCACCTCCAAGCCCAGTGAGGAATCAATCAGGGCTCCTGCGGCCATGCTGACATCCGTGGCAGCGTGTGTGCCCAGGCCACGCCTTCCATGGGCTGCTCTGGGCCAGTGGCTCGGGGTGGCAGGGATGCTGGGAGACGGGGACTCATCGCATGGCTAACTGGCTGGAGGACTCCTCAACAGCCTTGTCAGATCTTCCTTCCACCACGTGGCAGTCTGGGAAGATGCCCTTCCTCTCCCGCACTCAGGCTTGCAGAGCAGACCGACGGCAACCCAGCCTGGCCCTGGCTCGCTCTCCACGTTCCCTCACAGGCTTTTCCCCTAATAAAATCCTGGGCCTTTAATCCCACATTGGCATCTGGTTCTCACAGGACCTGGACCAGCACACCTCTCGTCTGCCTGAGGAGAGACAGTTGTATACATCAGCGTTGCTGACAGACACTTTGTGCCTATGTGTTATTTGTGTAGACAGCTGCTGGAAAGACAGATAGACGGGTAAACTATGTTTATAGGCAACGCTGGAAGCAAACGTATATGGATCTCTAGGCATTGACATGTAGGTGGGTATAAGTTGATAGATATAAATATACTTTTTAAAAAAGATTTTATGTTATTTTATTTTTATTAAAAAAAATTTTTATTATATTATGTTAGTCACCATACAGTACATCCCTGGTTTCTGATGTAAAGTTCCATGATTCATTAGTTGCGTATAACACCCAGTGCACCATGCAATACGTGCCCTCCTTACTACCCATCACCAGCCTATCCCATTCCCCCACCCCCCACCCCTCTGAAGCCCTCAGTTTGTTTCTCATAGTCCACAGTCTCTCATGCTTCATTCCCCCTTCTGTTTACCCCCCTTTCTTTATCCCTTTCTTCTCCTACCGATCTTCCTAGTTCTTATGTTCCATAGATGAGAGAAATCATATGATAGTTGTCTTTCTCCACTTGACTTATTTCACTTAGCATTATCTCCTCCAGTGCCGTCCCTGTTGCAGCAAATGTTGAGAACTCGTTCTTTCTGATAGCTGAGTAATATTCCATTGCATATATGGACCACATCTTCTTAATCCAGTCATCTGTTGAAGGGCATCTCAGTTCCTTCCACGATTTGGCTATTGTGGACAATGCTGCTATGAACATTGGGGTGCATATGGCCCTTCTCTTCACTACGTCTGTATCTTTGGGGTAAATACTCAGTAGTGCAATGGCTGGGTCATAGGGTAGCTCAATTTTTAACTTTTTAAGGGACCTCCACACTGTTTTCCAGAGTGGCTGTACCAACTTGCATTCCCACCAACAATGTAGGAGGGATCCCCTTTCTCCACATCCTCTCCAGCAATTGTTGTTTCTTGCCTTGTCAATTTTCTCCATTCTAACTGGCGTAAGGTGGTATCTTAGCGTGGTTTTGATTTTAATTTCCCTGATGGCTAATGATCTTGAACATTTTTTCTTGTGTCTGTTAGCCATTTGTATGTCATCATTGGAAAAGTGTCTGTTCATATCTTCTGCCCATTTTATGATATGTTTATTTGTTTCTCGCATATTGAGTTTGAGAAGTTCTTTGTAGATCCTGGATACCAGTCTTTTATCTGTAGCATCATTTGCAAATATCTTCTTCCATTCCGTGGGCTGCCTCTTAGTATTTTTGACTGTTTCCTTGGCTGTGCAGAAGCTTTTTATCCTGATGAAGTCCCACAAGTTCATTTTATCTTTTGTTTCTCTTGCCTTTGGAGATGTGTCATGAGAAAGGTTGCTTTGGCCGATGTCGTAGAGGTTGCTGCCTATGTTCTCCTCTAGGATTTTGATGGATTCCTATCTCACATCGAGGTCTTTCGTCCATTTGGAGTTTATCTTTGTGTATGGTGTGAGAGAGTGGTCAAGTTTCATTCTTTTGCATGTAGCTGTCCAATTTTCCCAGCACCATTTAAGGAAGAGACTGTCTTTTTTCCACCAGATGTTTTTTCCTGCTCTGTCAAAGATTAGTTGCCCAAAGAGCGGAGGGTCCATTTCTTGGTTCTCTATTCTGTTCCATTGGTCTGTGTGTGTGTTTTTGTGCCAGTACCATGCTGTCTTTGTGATCACAGCTTTGTAGTACAGCTCGAAATCCGGCATTGTGATGCCCCCAGCTTTGTTTTTCCTTTTCAACAGTTCCTTGGTGATTCGGGGCCTTTTCTGGTTCCATACACATTTAAGGACTATTTGTTCCAGTTCTTTGAAAAATGTCATCGGTATTTTGATCGGGATAGCATTGAAAGTGTAGATTGCTCTGGGTAGCATGGACATTTAATTCTTCCGATCCATGAGCATGGAATATTTTTCCATCTTTTTGTGTCTTCCTCAATGTCTTTCAAGAGTGATTTATAGTTTCTAGAATATAGGTCCTTTACATCTCTGGTTAAGTTAATTCCAAGGTAATGTATGGTTTTGGGTGCTATTGTAAATGGGATGGATTCCCTAATTTCTCTTTCTTCAGTCTCATTATTCGTGTATAGAGATGCAACGGATTTCTGAGCATTGATTTTGTATCCCGCCACATTACTGAATTGCTCTATAACTTCTAATAGTTTGGGAGTGGATTCTTTTGGGTTTTCCATATAGAGTATCATGTCATCTGCGAAGAGAGACATTTGACTTCTTCGCCGATTTGGATACCTTTTACCCCTGTTTTGTTGTCTGATTGCTGTTGCAAGGACTTCTAGTACTATGTTGAATAATAGTGGTGAGAGTGGGCATCCTTGTCGTGTTCCTGACCTTAAAGGAAAGGCTTCCAGCTTTTCCCCATTGAGAATGATATTTGCTGTAGGCTTTTCATAGATGGTTTTTATGAGATTGAGGAATGTACCCTCTATCCCTACACTCTGAAGGGTTTTGATCAGGAAAGGATGCTGTATTTTGTCAAATGCTTTTTCTCCATCTATTGAGAGAATCATATGATTTTTGAATTTTTCTTTCTGGATAAAATCTAAGACACCGATTGATTTGCGAATGTTGAACCACGCTTGCATGCCAGGGATGAATACCACTTGGTCATGATGGATAATCCTTTTAATGTACTGTTGGATTCTATTAGCCAGGATCTTGTTGAGGATTTTGGCGTCCATATTCATTAGGGAAATCGGTCTGTAATTCTCCTTTTTGAGGGGGTCTTTGCCTGGTTTGGGGATCAAGGTAATATTGGCCTCATAGAATGAGTTTGGTAGCTTTCCTTCTGTTTCTATTTTTTGAAATAGCTTTAGGAGAATAGGTATTATTTCTTCTTTGAATGTTTGGTAGAATTCCCCAGGAAAACTGTCTGGGCCTGGAGTTTTGTTTTTTGGAAGGTTGTTTATCACTGACTCAATCTCTTCATAATTAATTGGCCTGTTTAAAAAATCAATTTCTTCCTGTTTCAGTCTTGGTAGTTTATAGGTTTCCAGGAAGGCCTTCATCTCTTCCAGATTGCTTAATTTATTGGCATATAGCTGTTGATAAAAGTTTCTAATAATCCTTCCAATTTCATTGGTGTTGGTCGTGACCTCTCCTTTTTCATTCATAATTTTATTAATTTGGGTCCTTTCTCTATTCTTTTGGATAAGTCTTGCCAGTGGTTTGTCAATTTTATTGATTCTCTCAAAGAACCAGCTTCTAGTCCTGTCGATCTGCTCTACTGTACTTCTGGTTTCTAATTCATTGATTTCTGCTCTAATCTTGGTCAACTGCTTCCTCGTGCGTGGATTAGGCCTGTCCCTCTGTTGCTGTTCCAGCTTCTTGACGTGAGAATATAAAAACTGCATTTTAGATTTTTCTATTCTTTTGAGTGAGGCTTGGATGGCTATGTATTTCCCCCTTAGGACTGCCTTTGCAGTATCCCATAGGTTTTGGACCGTTGTGTTTTCATTCTCATTGGTCTCCATAAATTGTTTAAATTGATTTTTGATTTCCTGGTTTATCGAGTCATTCCTGAGCAGGATGGTTCTTAGTCTCTAAGTGTTTGAGTTTCTTCCAAATTTTTCCTTGTGGTTGAGTTCCAATTTCAGAGCGTTGTGGTCTGAGAATATGCAGGGGATAATTTCAGTCTTTTGGTATCAGTTGAGACCTGTTTTGTGTCCCAGAACATGGTCTATTCTTGAGAATGTTCCATGGGCATTAGAATAGAATGAGTATTCTTTGGTTCTGGGGTGTAGTGTTCTATATATATATCTATGAGGTCCAACTCGTCAAGTATGGCATTCAAAGCTCTTGTTTCTATGCTGGTTTTCTGCTCCGGTGCTCTGTCTATTGCTGATAGAGGAGTGTTGAGGTCCCCTACGATTAACATATTTTTATCTATATGTCTCTTTATTCTGGTTAAGAGTTGGCTTGTGTATCTTGCTGCTCCCCTGTTGGGGGCATATATATTTATAATTGTCATATCCACTTGTTGGATACATCCTTTAAGAATAATATAGTGCCCTTCTGTGTCTCTAACTATAGTCTTTAGTTTAAAATCCAATCTGTCTGATATGAGAATTGCTACCCCAGCTTTCTTTTGAGGTCCATTGGCATGAAAGATGGTATTCCATCCCTTTACTTTCAGTCTGAATGTATCTTTAGGTTCAAAATGAGTCTCTTGTAGACAGCAAATGGATGGGTCATGTCTTTTTATCCAATCTGCAACCCTGTGGCATGTTATGGGAGCATTTAGGCCATTTACATTGAGACTGAATATTGAGAGATAATGATTTTAATGATGCCATGTTGCCAGTACAGTCTTTGTTTCTATCAATTGTGACTTTCTGTTCTGTATCACTCTTGGGGCCTTTATACCTTTATAGAACCCCCCTTAATATCTCCTGTAGGGCTGGTTTCGTGGTTACGAAATTAGTCAATGACTGGCGATTCTGGAAGGTCTTTATTTCTCCATCAATTCTGAATGACAGCCTTGCTGGATAAAGGATCCTTGGCTGCATGTTTTTCTCTGAAAGAGCTTTAAAAATGCCCCCCCACCCCTTTCTCTCATTCCAGGTCTGTGTAGACAGGTCTGACGTAATTCTGATACCTTTGCCTTGGTACGTGAGAAATTTCTTTGCCCTGGCTGCTTTTAATACTGTATCCTTGGATCTAATATTTGCGAATTGCACTATGACGTGACGTGGCGTAGGTTTGTCGTTGTTGAGCTTGGGAGGGGTCCTCTCTGCCTCCTGGACACGAATGTTTGTTTCCCTTCCTAGATTAGGGAAGTTTTCAGCTACAATTTGTTCAAATACCTCTTTTAGACCTCTGTTTTTCTCCACCCCCTCAGGGATGCCGATGATTCTGACATCGGAATGTTTCATTGAGTCAGTAATCTCCCGTAACCTACATTCTTGAGCGTGGATTTTTTTAAGTCCAGATTTTATTTTAGCTTTTTCTTCTACTACCCCATCCTCTAATTCGCTGATACGTTCTTCTGCCTCATTCACCATGGCCGCCAGAGCCTCTAGTTTTGACTGCATTTGGCTCATAGAATTTTTAATTTCTGCCAGATTCGCTCTCATTTCCGCCCTTAGAGATTCTATATTCTCACTAACATTTTTGTTAATACTTTTTTCAAGTCTACACATCATCTTGACCATTGTTACTCTGAATTCCATTTCTGATAATTTGGTTACATCCATATCCATTAGTTCTGTGGCAGAGGCCACAGACTCATTGTCTTTTCTTTGCTGGGGGGATTTCTCCTTCTCGTCGTTCTGATGAGGAGAGGTTGCGGGGTTGTCCAGAGCCCAAATTATTGACTGGGACCCAGGCCATGCGCCCCTGTTTTATAGGGATCTTAGGGATGTGGGCTTCTTGATTTTTCAGTCTGCCTTCTGGGGGAGGGGCCTGCCGCGCCATTACTCAGGCAACCCTGTTTGGGTAGAGTCTCCGTGTCCCCTGTGAGGGGAGATGGGGATGGGCACCCTGTGAGCCAGTCTTTCCAGGCTTTTGTTCTCTGGCGGTTTGCTGTGTCTCTTCTGAGAGTCAGAGCAGCAGTGGCCGAATCTCAGCCTCTGTCTCAGAACAGAGCGATCGCGGACCGTTCTCCACTGATGTTCTGGCCACTTTAACCCTGTTTCTGTTGGTGCTCAACCCTGTAGCATCCCGGGATGTGTGCCCCACACCCGGCATCCCAGCCCTCACTTCCAGGGCCGGCGCATCTCTGTCCTTTGTGTTTCTAACACTGCCAGAAGCCAGCCGCCAGACGCCCCTGCGCTCCCGGAGCTCCCAGTCTCAGTCTGGTTCCAGTGAGCGCACCGGAGCTCCGTTTCAGTCTGGTGGCGCGCGTTCCCCGGCTCATGGTCTCAGTCTGCTCTCTCACGGGTGCCATCCGCGAGTCCACCCACTCCCCTGTGCAGGTGGCTACCGCTTCCCGGTGCCTGAACGCAGCAGCTCCCTCCCCCTTCCATTTATCTTCCAATATCTGTGCGTGGTTTCACAGCTCCCCACTTAGTACCTCAATACTTGTCGCTGGAGATGTTCATTTGTAGAGATCCAGATGTATCTTCCTGCGTCTCAGGCTGATTCCATCGATGTTCAGGCTCTATTTTATTTTTTTTAAAAGATTTTATTTATTTATTTGCCAGAGAGCACAAGTAAGGGGAGCAGCAGGCAGAGGGAGAAGCAGACTCCCCGCCGATCAAGGAACCCGATGCCGGACTCGATCCCAGGACCCTAAGATCATGACCTGAGCTGAAGGCAGATGCTTAACCAACTGAGCCACCCAGGTATCCTAAGACTCTTATTTTCGAGCAATTTTAGATTGACTGCAAAACTAAGTGGAAGGTACAGAGATTCCCCGTATACCTCCTACCCACAGCCCCACACACAGCCTTCTCCATTAGCAGCATCTATTGCCATCGAGGAACCTGCACTGACACATCATAGTCACACGGAGTCCCGAGTCTTCATTAGGGTTCACTTGTGCTGCTGTACGCTCTGAGGGTTTGGGCAGATGGAGAATGACATGCGCCCATCATTATACTGTCCTACAGAATCGTTTCACTGCCCTTAAAATCCCCCGTGCTCTGTCTACCCATCCCTCCCGCACCCCCACCTCCTAGCAACCACTGATCTTTATAATGTCTCCATAGTTTTGCCTTTTCCAGGACATCACATGGAATCAGACGGTATAAATATACTTTTAAAATTGTACTCATCCTACACTTAGGAACCAATTGCTAGTTAGCTGATGATGTTCATGTGTGGAGAGAGAGATGGACGTGTAGCCATAACAACAATGATCTTACACACACACACACACACACACACATTTTTATTTATGTGCATGATCTCACTTAATTCTCACAATTCCGTGAGAGAGATCATTATGATCTCTATTTCACTGATGTGACAATGGAGGTGAAGAGAGGTTTTCCAGTCGCAGGTGGTCGAACTTGGACTTGTCTGTCTGGAACCGTGCGGGTATGCGAAGCAAGATGACAAGGGTGCGTGAAGGAGGACGAGGTGGGACTAGATGGGTAAGTAGACATAGCTGAACATATGTGGGGACCGATGTGCAAACCTTTCCCCCATAATCAAGACCTCTTGTCTGTAACTCAGGTCTCAGGATGTGGTTGTGTTTAAACCTGAGCTCAGAACAGAGTTCTGTCTCAGTAAATGTACTTCGCTGCTCAGCAGTAGGTCAGAACCCACTGCCTCCTCCTGTCACTCACCTCGTCACCTGGATACCAGGAAAACCAGTTCCTACTCCGTAAATCAGTCCTAGCACTTGACATGCATAGCGGATAATGAGAGGTATATAACTTTGTATTTTGCATAACTCTTCCCATGTCTCCTTTTCAAAATAAAACTGCTCTTCCTAGATCAATAAAGACCTCCTACTTGTCCAATCCAATGGCCACATCTCACCACTGTCTTGACCACTCTCTCCCTGAATCTTCTCCAAGGCTCCCTTGATATATGCTGTTCTGCTGTCTGGACACCCTCCTTCTCAATTCCTTCCAGGCTGTTCTTTGGCCACTCCATAGCAGACACTACCAGTTGGCCACCTGACAGCATTCTCCCCTTATGTTCTAGTCTTCTCCTAGACACGGATGGGATCCTGACTTTGTTCAGGCATCCTCCCTTCTCTGAGTGGCAGTGTCTTTGCCAGGAGTTGAGTCCAGTCCTCTGAGATGAGTTCTGATTAGTCTGAGCCACTGATTCTCCCAGGACGAGTGCAGTATCAGCCTCACCTGGGAACTCATCCAAAATTCATCCAAAATTCAAATCCTCAGACTTCACTCCAGACCTACTGAATTGGAAGCTGGGGATGGGGCCCAGCAATGTGCATTTGAACAAGCCCTTTCCTTACAAGGACACCAGTCATACTGGATTAGGGCCCACCTTACCCCGATATGACTTTATCTTAATTTGATTACATCTGCAGAGACTCTATTTGGAAATTGGTTTACATTCTGGGGTCCTAGGAGTTAGGATTTCTTTTTTTTTTTTTAAGATGTTATTTATTTGACAGAGAGAGAAAGAGAGAGAGCCCAAGCAGGGGAAGTAGCAGGCAGAAGGAAAGGGAGAAGCAGGCTCTCCGCTGAGCAGGGAGCCCAATGTGGGACTCCATCCCAAGACCCTGGGATCGTGACCTGAGCCTAAGGCAGTCGTTTAACCAACTGAGCCACCCAGGTGCCCCAGAAGTTAGGATTTCAATGTATCTTTGGGGGGCCACGATTCAATTTATAATAATCTTTTTAAAAATTATTTTATTTTAGGGACACCTGGGTAGCACAGTCAGTTAAGCATCTGCCTTCAGCTCAGGTCATGATCCCAGAGTCCTGGGACTGAACCTCAAGTCAGGCTCCCTGCTCAGTGGGGAGTCTGCTTCTCCCTCTAACCCCCCCCCCCCCGCCGGCTCGTGCGTTCTCTCTCTCTCACTCTCTCTCTCAAATAAATAAAATCTTCAAAAACTATTTTACTTTAATGCATCTATATAAAAATGCTAAAAGCTGAGAAAATCTTATAAGAATAACAGAATTGGAAGATTTACATTGGAAGATTTATATTTACCGGTTATCAAGACTTTATACATCATTACAGTAATCAAGACAGACTGAAATAGGGGCAGGCATGAATATATCAACCAAACAGAAGGTCCAGAAATAAACTCAAGCGTATGAAGATACTTGGTTTATGGAAGAGATGACAGCCTCCACAGCGATGGAAAAAGGATAGGCTTTCGACATGTTGGGTGTCTATATTTCACATCTATCACACATATCCATTCTAGGTGATTGTAGGTCTAAAATTGAAAGGTAAAACAATAAGGCTTTTAAAGGAAAACAGAGCATCTTTACGAACCTGTAGTAGTAATGACTTTTTAAACTGGACACGGGAAGCATGAACTGTTGTGATAGTCTGTGACACTGGTGGCCCTCAGTGAACCACACCTGACTGTAGTCACACCTCTGTGCAGTCCCCTCCCCCAGCATAAGGGGCTGGGTTTGTGACTTTATGTGATCAACAGAATGTGGCAGGAATGATGGGGTGCCAGTTCCCAGCTGCAGGAAGAGCTGTCATCCAGAACTCAGCTAAGGATTCAGGAGTCCAGAGGGGACACTTCCACTTTCCTCTGGGATCCCTCATGGTAATGGCAACATTCCCCCCTACCTCACACCCCTACTGACTTAGGAACCTCTAGGAGCCCAGGCCTCCTGGGTCATCCATCATCAGCACACCACCCCCAAACCTCTGGTCATTATCCTCTATGCCGACCCATTTCCCAGAACCCCCAAACCCTTTCATCTCTGTCCTGGGGCTTCCAATACATAGCCAGCTCACTCCCTTGTATCTCCACGTCTGTCTTCTGAGGACACAACCTCCCGTACAGTCCTCTCATGCTGCTCTGGGGTAAGGCCCCCAAACTGCAGGTGTAGTAAGTTCTCAGTGACGCTGATGCTGCTGGCCGGGGAATCACACCTTGAAAACCACTGCCATTGTCCTTATTGAATCACCTCCCCATGCATATCCTCAGCCCTCTGCTCAGCTCCCTCGCTGCTACGCACCTGGCGAAGCCGCCCCTGGCTGAGCCCAACCACCCACATTCTCTGCTTCCCCAGCTGAGGAGCTGAACAATCTTGGAGAAAATCAAACTGAGCTGACGGGGTTTACTATAAATCTGAGGTCTCAAAATACAATGGGCACTCGAGACGCCCCTCTGGCAAACCTACATTTCTCTTTTTGATTTCTCACTCTCCAAAGAATTATTTTATTATTTCCTCTTGTTTTGCAAACCTCCCACGCATCTTCCACTCCACTCCTTGTTGAGACCTCATTCTTTCATTCATTGGGAAAATAGAAGCCATCAGAAAGAGACCCTTTCATCTCAAGAACACCAAGGCCGCAGATGAACTACACCTGTTCCCAAGTTCTCACAGGTTAGAGCGGAGGGAGGGGGGATGCTTTCAAAGGCCACCCCCTCTCTTGTGTTCTGAGTCCTGCCCTCATCACCTTCTCAAGGACTTTGCTTCTGAAATTACCTTTCCTTTGCTCAGCATCACCAAGCAACCATGTCTCCTGGAACGTTCTCAGGAATGAACAGATCCCTGAACAGTGTCTCCTACCATTAAGAAAACACAAAAAGAAACTTTCCTTGAAACCGCTCCAAAGAGAAACCTTTTAGTTTTCATATTTCCTTTTCCTCCTTCCTTACCTTCAATTTTTCTTTCTTTCTTTCTTTCTTTCTTTCTTTCTTTCTTTCTTTCTTTCTTTCTTTCTTCCTTTCTTTTCTTTCTTTTCTTTCTTTCTTTTCTTTCTTTCTTTCTTCTTTTTAAAGATGTGTTTAGTTATGAGAGAGAGAGCATGAAGGGGGTGTGTGGGGAGGGGCCGAGAGGGAGGGAGAGAGAGAGAATCTCAAGCAGAGTCTATGCTAAGTGCAGAGGCAGACCTGGGGCTCAATCCCATGACCCTGAGATCATGACCTGAGCTGAAATTAAGAGTCAGATGCTTAACCGACTCAGCCACTCAGGTGCCCCTCTTCAATTCTTTCTTTAACTTAGTCTGGCTTCAACAGCCATCACTCCCATGAGCCTGCCCTTGTCAAATTTACCAGAAGTCGAATACAAATGGCCAATAAGCACGTGAAATAGTCATCTGGGAAACGCAAATTGAAACCACAATGAGATACCATTTCATACTCCTTAGCATGGCTGAAATTAAAAAGATAGGAATTAGCAGTGACATTGAGGGTGTGGTGAAACTGGGACCCTCAGATATGGCTGCTGAGAACATAAAAGAGTGTGACGACTTTGGAAAACAGTTTGGCAGCTTCTCGAAACGTGAAACAGAGTTGTCATATGACCCAGCCGTTTCACTCTAGGCGTGGGCCTGAGAGAAATGAAAATGTATGTCCAAAGAACAACTTGCATACAGATGTTCATAGCAACATTGTTTGTAAGAGCTAAAAAGTGGAAACAACTCAAGTCTCCATCAACTGATGCATGATAATGAAAAGGCAGCATATCCAGACGATGGAATATTACTCAGTCACAAAAAGGAATGACGTAGTTGCAACATAGATGGAACTGAGAGACATGATACTCAGCCATAGCAGCCAGATGGAAAAGGCCGCAGACTGCATGATTCTATTTATAGGAAATGTCCAGAATAGGCACATTTATAGGGAAAGAAGGTACATGAGCAGCTGCTGGAGCCGGGATTGGATAGGGGCGGGAAGGAGAAAGAGGAGTGACTGCTGGGAGGTATGAGGTTTCTTTTCAGAGCAATGAAAACATTTTAAAATTAAATCCTGCTGATGGCTGCCCGATTCTGTGACTATACTAAAAATTGCTGTACCGTACACTTTACGTAAGCAAATTTTGTGGCCTGTGAATTGTATCATAATAAAGCTGGGGATTTTTAAGTCATTAAAAACAAAGTATTAGCAGCCCATACACTGCCATTTCCCCATCCCACACTTCGTGGCTCTTCAGCCTCACTGGATGGTTTACAATCCTCCCTCCCTCCCCACCTTGCCGTCTATGACTTCCTACCCCTCCTTCTCCCACCTCCCCGGCCACACCTTCTCAGCAGCTTGGCTGGGTCCTCCCCTTCTACCCAGGGCTCGCTGCAGGAACTTCTTATCTGATACTTTATTATTCTGGGGGTTCAGCCAATCCTAGCCCGAGACTTTAAATACTATCTTCTATGCCAATGCCTCCACATAAATCAGGACCTCTCTCCATCACTCCCGGATTTCCCTGTCTAACTGCTTCTTCGGAATCTCCCATTAGTGATCCCAAGTTATGTCAGACTTACTCTGTTGAAGTCTGAGCTTTCTATTCTCAATCACTGCAGCCCACCCCCAACCCTATTTCTTCCCTAGGTTTCCTGTCCCAGTAAATGGCTCACACAATTGTCCAAGCCAACCTTGATTTATATATTTTCCTCCTACCCTATACCTGACCATTCACCATGTCCTACCTTCTACTTGCAGAATGCATCCGTAACCCACTCACTCTTTTTCATGTTTTCACCACTAAGCCAAGCCAAAACCACCTTCCGTCCGTAACAGCCTCCTAACAGTTCTCTCTGTTTTTACTTATCATATTACTTTCCCAGTAACGATGCCTCCTTGATGTCCCATGACACGCTAAGCCCTCATCTGTCTCACGGCCTTTGAACGTGCTGTCCCTCTGCCTGAAAGTCTCTTCCCTCAACTTCCCATATACATGGCCCATTTTCTACCTGTCTCTCTCAGCTCATATCACCTCAGAGAAGCCTTCCCTTCAGACCCATCTACCTTCTTCCTTCATCTCAATTACTCTCTAACACATCATGCTGCCTTTTGCTTCATTGCACTTACCATAATCTGTGATTATCCTCTGTATTTTACTTTCACTGGCTAATAAATGTGATAAATATTTATTGTGTCTCCTCTGTACCAGGCACTGTGCTAGATGCTAGTGATAAAATCATAACCCAAAGGACAAGGTCCCTGGTCCAAGGGAGTGTATAATGTAGTGGGAAGATACAGATATTAATCAAATAAGCATACAAATAAAAATATAATGCCAAACTCTAATAAGTTCTTGAATGAACAGCTGTTAGAGAACAAATACCTAATAGGTACTGTCTGCTTCTCATGTTCTAGGTCCAGAACTAAGTGGTGGCTGAGCTGAGGTTCAACTCTGGTGAGTCTGACTTGAGAGCCAGCGTCCTGCAGCGCCACACGACCCTGGTTCCTCCTGCTCTGGCCCTTCTTCGTTTTCCTCTTGCCTTTATAACTCTCGGTTTCCAGTCTCCACGATCATATCACTCCCTACATCCTGGAGCTTCCCCAGTTTCTGTTCTCAGCCTTCTCTCCCCCAGGTGTCCCAGCTGGGCTGGAGCTGAATTTTATACATTACTTGCAAAGAGGCAAATTTTGGAGAGCAATCTGGCACTGCTTCCTTAAGTGACAACCTGGCAATTCTGCTCCTAAAATCCCAAAGCAATTCTCAGAGCGGTCCTTGAGGCTCCCTGCACAAGGAGAATCACTGTGGGGGTTCCCGTGACGGGGTGAGGCTGGGGGGCCTGGGCACCCGCCACAGGGTGACGTGGTGGTAACACACCATGGAGTACTATGCATCCATTAGAAGCAACGGAATCGATGTCAACACGAACAATGTTTAGTGGGCAAAGGTAAGAAACAGAAAGAAAGCTGTAATGAATATCATCTACAGAAACTAAAGATGTGTGCACATAAGACAAAAATACACATTTTTAGGCATATAGAAAAACAAAAGGGGCGCCTGGCTGGCTCAACCAGTGGGGCACGTGACTCTTGATCTCGGGTTTGTGAGCTCAAGCCCCATGTCAGGTGTAGAGGTTACTCTAAAAAATAAAATCTTAAAAAGAACCATACACACAGATTAGACAATATAGAGTGGTTGCTTGGAGGGACACAGGAAGGGACATAGAGTACAGGCAGGGTGACCGTATGTCCCGGTTTGCCCTCAGCAGTCCTGGTTTACACCTGAGGTCCCAGCATCGTAATTATTCACATGCGTCTTTCTCTTCTTGAAAGTGTTTTTGCGTGTATGATAAAGCATACGCTCGCTCTACATGTGGAAATAAGAGGAGTACGTAATAAGAGGGAGACTTCGCACAGATCTTGCAGAGGTGACACAAAAGGAGGACTGTGGTTCCCTCACTCAGCACTGCGCCTGAGATCCAAACAAGATGAAACAGAGTAAACAACCACCACAAAACTCAGCAAACAAAAACACAAAATCCAGCCCCCCCAATTTTACACTACTCCACAGTACTCACATCTTCAT
Source organism: Ursus arctos (assembly GCF_023065955.2). NCBI lineage: Eukaryota > Metazoa > Chordata > Mammalia > Carnivora > Ursidae > Ursus > Ursus arctos. The sequence goes on from NW_026622897.1 coordinate 10,157,163, forward strand.
GAAGCTGTTCACACGTCCTGATACACGTGGCCTGAGGGTCATTCGTGTTTGGGACTCCAGGTATCTACATTTGGGTTCCAGGCACATAAAGCCACGTCAGGTACACCGGGAGGGGCAGAGTGGGAGACTGGGGGCAGCTGGCAGAGGTCCGATTATAAGGACTTCCGGACCTGGGGAGAGACTCCACTGCACCTGCTATGAGAAGCTCCATCTGTCAAAGGCGCCCGGTCGTCAGGGAGGTCAGGGAGCCAGGTGCTGGCCTGGGTAGGGCAGGGCAGCTGGCCTGGAGGAGCCCTGGGCATTCAGTTGATGGCAGCTGCGCACCCCGGAAACAAGGGCTCTGAGGGTGAGCTGGGGGATCTCCTGTAAGCCGCTGTGTGGTCTATGACAGCCTCATAGTCCGAGGGGAGGGAAGGCGCTCCTCTGACCTCCCAGCAGGGGACTTGGGCACGTGCACTACCCGTCGCTTCTGCACACCTGGGCAGAGCTTCCCCCCGGCTGTTGATGGCAATGAGAGGCAGCACGGTGGATCTCTGGCTTGGCAGAATCTCCTTTCTGCAAAGATGGCGTCCGTGAATAATGACTCAGATTGATTCACAAATGTTCGTAAGATTTTTAAAATGCTAGCTCATTTTATGCATCAGCTTGACTGGGCCATAGCGATGCCCAGATATGTGATCACACATTGTTCTGAGTGTGTCTGTAAGGATGTTTCTGGATGAGATTAACATTTGAATTGTAGACTGAGTAAAGCAGATTGCTTCCCTAGTGTGGGTGGGCCTCACCCAATCAGTCGAAGGTTTGCCAAGCACAAAATGCTGACTCTTTTGCTAGTAAGAGGGAACACTTCCTGCCTGATGATTTAAGCTGGGACATCATTTTTGTTTTTGTTTTTTTCTGGCTTTTGGACTCAAACCGGAACATCAGCTCTTCCTGGGTCTTGAGCCTGTTGGCTTTCCACCTAGACCTATACCTTGGTTCTCCTGGGTTTCCAGGTTGGCAACTGCAGATCTTGGGAATTCTCTGTCTCCAGAATCCCACACGCCAATTCCTTGTAATAAATCTCTATAGAGAGAGGGTTCTCTGGAGAACCCTGATTAATGCCCTTGGATTACTGCGGCAGTGGCCTCTGGAGTGGTCCCCTTGCCTTACCAAGCCACCTTGACCTTGCACACTGCTTCCAGGGAGACTTTTCCAAAACATAATCTGCATATTCCTTTTACATGTGCAGCTTTCTTCAATGATTTCCCGTGGCTTTCAGGATCAAATTAAAACTCTCTGACATCTACACAAAACTCTTCATGAGTAGCCCCTTCCCCTCCTCTCCATATCCTCCTCTTACCTCCTTGCCCACACGCAGAGCCTCCAGCTGTCCCGCAAGATGGCCTTGCCACCTCTTTCCCGGGTCTTTGCACGAGCTGTCCCTCCTGTCCACTGAGCCTACGCAGGACAGGCCCCACCATGTTCCAAGGACTTGACAACCTGACTCAGAACCCGCTGGGGGTCTGACCCTTATTCCCGTTCCACACACGGAGTTCAGGAACGCACGTGACCAGGCCGTGCTGTGGGCTCTGAATCAGGTCTTGATTGTGCCTTAATGTACTGTGTACACACAGTAGCGAACATACTCCGAGACAGCGGCCACACACCTGGCCCAGGTGAGGGAGTCTCTGGCAGGAAGGCTGTGAGGTCCTGTGCACGTTGCTCTCGGCTTGTGTCTAGATGTGGGTATGTGTCTATGTGTGTAAATGGAAGCTGACTTACCAGAAACTAAGCTTCAGGATCCTTCATCTGTACAGGGTCCTAAAAAAATAAACGTTTGCTATATGTATTAGCTTTTTGAAATGTACGATTCGGGGCGCCTGGGTGGTGCAGTCGTTAAGCGTCTGCCTTCGGCTCAGGGCGTGATCCCGGTGCTCTGGGATCGAGCCCCACATCAGGCTCCTCTGCTATGAGCCTGCTTCTTCCACTCCCACTCCCCCTGCTTGTGTTCCCTCTCTCGCTGTCTCTCTCTGTCAAATAAATAAATAAAATCTTAAAAAAAAAGAAAGAAAAAAAGAAATGTACGATTCACCACAATTTCTTTTTTCATTCTAAATATTTGCTTTGTACCTGTGTATTCATAATTTTATTATTTTTCTTAGGGCCTTTTCACATTGTTTATGCTTCATGCCCACAAAACCCAGGGATATGTTCTTACCTAAAAGGAGATAGGCTCCCAGAAAAAAATTTTTTTTAAGATTTTATTTATTTGAGATACAGCAAGAGTGTGAGAGAGAGCACAAGCAGGAGAAGGAACAGGCAGAGGAAGAAGCAGGCTCTCCACTGAGCAGGGAGCCTGACATGGGGCTTGATCCCAGGACTCCGGGATCATGAACCGAGCCAAAGGCAGACGGTCAACCGAGACGCCCAGGCCCCCCAGGCTTCCAGAAAATCTAACATGACCCTTATTTATTCAGAAATCCTCACCTGCAACTCGGGGCACTTTGCTGGGAGAGGTTGGTGGTGCCTGTGTCCTGACTTCCTTCCTAGTCAGCAAAGAAGGAAACCCTGGTCTTTCTCTGAGTCCAAACCCAACATGGACGTACCATTGTCATCTCCTTCTTTTGCCTGGCTTACTCCTTCTCATCCTTTAGAATTCAGCTCAGGGGTTGCCGTCTCTGGGAAGCCTTCCTTGCTGCCCCAGTCCACGATGGGTGCCCACCCGTAATAGACTTCCCGTAACTGTCGGCTGAATGAATGAAGCCGACCCCTCAAATGAGTCTCCCTGCTCCCGGAAAAATTGCATTCTTTTTGGTTGGTTTCAGTGGGTTCCTAAGTTCCATCCGAAGCAACACTTCTTCTCCCCTCGTTCCTGGGCTGTCACTTTCACAGGATCCCAGATCTCCCACTTCTGATCCCTTCAGACAAAAGTGGTTCCTTTTAAAATTTTCTTTCTTGGCCTACCATCCTTTCTATTTCCTGATCTTTATGTGCCGTTCACTGTAATAAGAGCTTTCGTGTACTATCATCAGCATTTCTGTAACGGGGGCTGCGTTAGCGTTCTAGCGTCGCCATGACAAAGTATCCCAGGCTTGGGGCCCAGACAACCGAGATTTCTTTCCTCACGGTCCTGGAGGCTAGGGTCCAAGATCCAGGTGGGGAGACAGACCATGTCTCTCCTGTCTGTTCATTTATAGGAACACCAATCCCATTCACAGAGGCTCCATCCCCATGACCTAATCATCTCCTAGAGGCCCCACCTCTGATACCACCACATTGGGAAGTAGGTTTCCACATAAGAATCGGGGTGGGGGAGGGGACACAAGCGTTCAGTCTAAAGCACTTGCCCATGTCACTCAGGTAGCAGGCTGGGGAGCCAGGTCTTCTGACTCCAAATCCTGGGGCTTTCTGCTACATCCCACAGTCCCCTGGGCACAGCCCTGTTCCCTACTCCTAAGAGCTCTCTCTCCCCACTGTCATCTTCCCGCCATTTCATCGCCTGCAAAATAACTTATCTCTACATTCCATGTGAACTCTGGTGATCACAATCACCAGATAATTGGAGGGTATGGGGTTGGGAGTTTTTAAAACAGCATAGGCAGCTTCGGTGGTAGGTGGGGGCTGGCGGTGGGCTGCCTTATAAAAGAGACATGTTTTGAAACCAAACCACCTAGGTATAAACCCTGGCTCACTCATTCTCTAGCTCTATGGTCTTAGCTAAGTTGTTCAGCCCCTGAGTACCTCAGTTTTCCCATCTGTGAAATGAGAATGATAACAGCACCTGTCATTGTTCATTGAGCTGATTAAATGAATCAGTATGTGAACAGTGGCCAGCACTCAGTATGCCCTGAATGACTGACAGCAATAATTAGCATTACTCTCAATTTCTAGGGATGGGATTTGTTCAGCTCCATTTTCTCACTGCTCATTTGGGTTAAAATTCTTTGATGCAGGAGTAGTCTGTGATTCCTGTTGGGGGCTTCATAGGTGGGACAGAACAGGCAAAGATGGATGGGTGTCTAAATAATCTCAAGGGCAATGAAGCCTGTCCTCACCTTTGGACCATGAAGTTCAAGGAGACACAGGATCCTTGGGGTTTCGGGCTGACAGTGCCCTGGAGAGATCTCTGCGGCTGTTCCTCTCTGGCCCTTTTGTATATCCTCTGCTACTACGAGGCCCTGAAGAGCTGGGTGACAGCGTGTGGCTGCCAAGAAGCTTTATGGTGCTTCATGCTAGCTCTGACTTCTATTTCAGGACCCACAAAGGTCAAAGTCAGTCCCTGCCTGCAGGAATGGCAAGGTGCATGCCAGGAGCAGCTGGGTTCCCCAGCCTCCTGGGTCCCACTAACCGGAAGGCATGAACCTTGAACCCATCAAGCACAGAGGTTGACAGAAACTCCAGTGCTGAGCCCCGAGGGGCCGCTCTGTACAGAATCCCCAGCGAGTCCAAAACACAGAGAAATACACCTTCTCACCGCTCCTCCTGGAGCCTGCCTGCCTTTCCGTTCTCCCATTCCCTCCACCAATGAAGTAGCCTGGTGAACAATTAAATACAGTAGCAATTTAAAACTGCCCTGCGGTCTGGGTCCCCACCAGCTGGACCTCTCCCCGCCTGCCCAGACTGCTGTTTCTTTTGGCAGGGCTGAGCTCCTCGCCCCGCCCCGATGCTGGCACTGAACACTTGCCCATAAAACACCCTGTAAAAGGCGCTCTAGGGGCCAGTGAGCGAGATTTGTGCCTGGGGCCTCCCTCCTCAGACCTTTTCTTCTTGCACTGAGCCCAGAGTACACGGTGCTTGCTTTTGCTCTACCCCTTTCCCCGAGGCCTTGTACGTGGACAGGGGAGCCCAGCCCATCTTCACGACTTCCAGGTGGAGAGACCTCCGGCCGCAGAGAAGGCTCCCACTCAGGCACTCTGCGCGGGGACGCCCGCTGAGGTGCACGGGGGGAGAACCCTAGAGTTGGGAGGCGGCCGTGGGGCTCCATCGTAGCCCTGGCCGTGGAAGCCGGGGCCCCGGCAGTCTAGTCCCCGGCGTGGCCGCTGCGTCGTGGGAGCGTGCTGAGACGGCCCACCCCCAGGCTACTGCGTCAGGACGTCAGGACGTCAGGACGTCAGGACGCAGGCGGGAGCCGGAAACCTGCGTTCTCGCAAGCCCTCGGGGGATTCCGCTGCAGGCGCCGCCAGTGACCTAACGCTTCTACGGGCTACAAAGAAGGAGAGCAGCAGAGGAAACGCAGGGATTGGGAGAGCCAGCGAAGACATGGCGGCGGTAAGTGTGAACCGCCCCATCCTTCGGTGGCGTTGGTGCTAATGGTCACCTGCTCGTGAGAACACTCGAGGTCGTGGAGTCATAGCCGGGGAGAAAGGCCTGTCATCCACGGCCCGTGTCACTGCCTGCAAACACACTGTGCCGAACCCATCCTGCAGCCTCCCCTCTTGTCTGCCCTGGGGGGAAGCACCCTTGCTCCTCGCTCCCTCATCAAGGGTTTATCAGGCACTTAGTACGTGCAATATATATATATATATATATATATATATATATATATATATATATATATATATATATATATTACGGTTGGGTAACTTGGGAAGAAAAGTGTGTTCTGGCGCCAGAGACAACCCATTTCTCCGACAGGAAGCTTCTCTGGCTGCATAATGTCTGTGGGGTATGAGTGTGGTCTTGTGGGGTTGTCTTCACATGTGTGTCGGAGAGAGGAAGAGAGAAGCAGGTGCACACCGGCGGGGCTGCAGACCCTGCATCTAGAAGACTAGGACAAGTCTGCTTATTTTAGACTTCAGTCCCAGGCATTAGGAAACAACCACATCTCCCAAACAATGGGAATCCAGAGTCCTAGAATCCCCTGGCAGGCTTGGGCCTGAAGTCCCATCCTATCCATCCTTCTGTCTCTGGGCAGGACTGTCCCCAAATAATCCTAAGTAAGAGTTACCTGCCCATTGTCTTTGCTATTGTTCTCCATACCTTCTGAGTTTGAGTGGTTCACATTACTAGAAACTGTCCTAGAAGTAGCCACTGTTCACGGTCTGTTTCCTCCCAGGCACGGCGCTGTCCACACTGGCACACATTACTGGTTTTTCACCATAGCACTAGAGATGTTCATCTTCGGTTTTACTAGTGAGAAAAGCAGAGGCTGAATGAGGTCACACGACTTGGCCACGGGCACAGGGAAGGAGCAGATGGAGAGTTTGAACCCAGTTCTCTCTAACTCCAGTGATCTTGCCGCAATATCACCCAGCTATTAAAGTGTCCCCTGTATCTACCACTCATTCAGCTAACATGTATTTTTGAGCACCTACTATGTGTCAAGCACTGTGCTGGGCACAATAGCCAAAGGGAGTTCCTTCTGTTTCCATATAAACCAGCTCTTTCTTGTCTCTGTTATTGGGGAAAAGAAGCAAGTTGGTCAGTGTGTGATTATTTGGGGCACTGAGTCAACTATGTGCACATGAAAAATCTGAAAAAAAGTTGCTTCAGTTCCTTAATTCCCTCTGATTTGTTACTCTCTTTCATCTCTCCGCCAGGTTGGGAGAAAGGTCAGAGATATTCATGAGCAGATGGGGGAACCAGGGAAGGCCTTCAGGGTCCTTTGGTGCTGGGGGCAGGTGACAGCTTTGCCCTGCTAGCTGCTGCTAATCCAAGTTTTATATTCCCTTTCCTCCGGCAATGCCCCCTAAGGGCTGCCATTGGCCTTCAAAACACTCTAAGGTTTTCCCAACCACTTGGGGTAAAAATAAGGAAGTCACTAGGACACAAAATGGCAGATTTGTCCTCCTCAGTACAATAAAGAACTATAATAAATGGGCCTGTGAAGGAAGACTTCGAATGTGTCATTGTTGTGGAAGCAGGCTGGCTTGCCGTGGGGCTGCTTTATGGATATTTGGAGTTGGCCTGAGAAGGGGGCACTGTGAGCCCCAGTTGGGTTGCTGTTTTACACACCTGCTTTCTGCTGGGGCTGGCTTCCCTCTATGCTAGATGAGCCCAGGAGGGGAGAAGTTATTGAAACTTCTGGTGCAGTCTACCAACCCTAGGCTGCCTGGCTCCCAAATTAAAGGACAAGGTTGCTCAGGACTCCAGTTATGACTGATACTCTGTATCAGAAATAAACATCCCCTAACCTTCTAGATTATAAATTCAAAGGGAGCTGGCTTGAGATACTGGCCGGCATGACTATGCCGAAGGGGGAAGCGTTTAAGGACAAAGGCATTATCAGAGGCATTATTAGAGTTCCCTCTCTCTGGAGGACAAAGCTCAGAATCCAACATTGGAAGCAGCCCTTAGTATTAGGCCCCTTGAAAACGTCTTGTTGGTATAAGTCGTAGATTCTGGACACCCTGGGAAGCTTGGAAAAAACCAAGGACTGTGGTCAGTTGTATGTGGACACTGGTTGTAATGACTTTGGTCTGTGCCTGGGGCACTTGAATCCATTCATTTATTCAGTAGCCTCTTAGGAGGCCCCTAATTCATGTTCCTAAGGTAGTCCAGGCCTCGGGCCCTGATGGGACACGCCTAAACTTTTTCCAGGAAGAGGACTTGGGCACCTCTGTCTAATCCCGTTCTCCCTCTGGCTCTGTGTGCTTGCGCTTGTCCCTATCCATTTCTCTAGGAAACTGGTGAGATTTGACTCAAGTCTGTAGTTTAGTTAATAGCCCTGTGCCAATGTGGATGTCTGGGTTTTGATAACTGTGCCCTGGTTGTGGAAAATGGTAACCATAGGGGAAGCTGGGTGAGCTGTTTGTGGAGATTCTCTGTACTATTTTTTCAGCTTTTCTGTGAGTCTAAAATTAGTTCAAAATAAGAAGTTAGAAGAAAGGAAGGCTCCCTAGGAGTTTCATTGACTCTCTGGCTGCTTTTCACCTCTTAGTCTCTATCATTCTGTGTCTTTCTATAATCCTTTAACACCTCCTGGCCCCCTCCATCCCCTGTCTGTCCCCCTCTCTCAGACTCTGTCCTTCATTTCCCCTTGCACAGGACCCTGCTCTCCTCAAGGGTTTTCCTCCCCCCACCAGCCACTACATTCTGTTGATTAAACTTCCTGAATACCCATTCGCAATTCCCTCCTCTCCAGTGCACTCCCAAAGCTCCTGGGTCATCACCCATGCCATACGATCAGCCTATGACTCCAAGGGCCCCCTGGCTGGGCTCCAGGGCTGCAGCTCCCACCAGGTCTGGCCCCTGTTTAACACCATCGCCATACCTGCATTGCCGGGGAAAAGCCCTGCTGAGCTCCCTCTAACTCTGGTCCCGATTTTCCCAGTGGGCACCCCTCACCAGTGGCACAACTATTTCAACAGAGTCCCAAAGCCAAGTCTGACAGGCCTGCTGCACAGAACAGGGAGGACAGTCCTTTCTCCCCAAGGCAGCAAAGGTGGGTTTTTATATGTGAAGTTGAGGTTCCTGGGCTGGGTGTGGCGGTGGGAGGAGGGGCAGGCAGAGGGAGAAGAGAGAGGTTTTCATTCTAGTATTGGCAGAGGAGCCTAGAAAAAAGGGGGGTGGGGAGGAGTCTCAAGACTTCTAACGGTGTCCGTGGGCTTGGTTGCTGCTGTGCCAAGACTTCAAGAGCCGCTAGGGCAGCTGGGTGGATGGGAGAATGGACGGGTCCAAGCAGAGACTGCGGCCCTATCCCGCCGCACCTGTCCCTTGTCCAGTCCGGCCTCCAGCTTTTAGCAATGCCGCCCTAGCCGGTCATTAGAACGAGCTCAATCAGACCCCGAGCAAAGTATCAGTTGCATATCCCCCAGTTTTCTAACCACCTACCCCCTCCTCAGTATTTTATGTTTCAGTAATACCGAAATATCACAGTGTTGTAGTTACTGGGGCAAGGGAGCCAGAGCATTTATAGTCTGTATGCATCAATCACTGGTTAAGGGCTACCCCCATGGGGAATGGGAGTCGGGTGATACATTCTCAGGCACTTCCAGCAAAGGAGGTTCCAGCAGCTTGAAGGCCGTTCTCCTAAAAAGAGACACAGGTGCTAGCTGCTGGGAGTGAACACACACTGGGGATCCCTGCCCACAAAAATGGCAAAAGGGATCTGAGAGGATATTGGCAGAGCAGGACAGCATCTGCTATAAAAAGCGGGTTGGGGGATTTTAGGTGGGGGGCCACGGGGAAGGCCTCATCGAGAAGATGGCATTTGAATAAAAACCTGCAGGAAGTGCAAACAAGCCAGGCAGGTCTCCCTCCTGTCCACGCGAGCGCCTGGCACATGGCAGATGCTCTGCGTCGTCTGTTGAGTAGATGGCGGATGGATGACACCCTGTGTCCGTCCTCACCTGCGTGGGAAGGACCTGGCCCCCGGACCGCACCCCCAGTGCCAGGTGTCCCCGTGGACACCTGCGGGGGGGGGAACTCCGGCATCCAGCAGGCCCCCCTGGGGGCATCTTCCAGCCTCGCCTGCTGGCCACCCCGAGCCAGAGGGTATCGGCACCCCAAGTCCCACAGCATCCTTGTGAAGAAGACCCTCCGAGAGCCGGAGACATGCAAACTTGCAGGGTGCGTGTGGGCTGCCTCGGGAGCCACAAATGAGCCTGTGCAGATGGCGCGGAGATAAACGGCGCCATCTTTCTCCCGTCGCGGGGCGGCCGTAAGTTTCCCGAGACATTTATTAGGCGGCAGCTCCCTTCTGCGGGATGGCGCGTGGCTGGCGCCGGGTGGCTGGAGCAAGGTGGGGCGCCGAGCCCCGGGTCGGCCGCCCAGACCCCAAGTCGGCCGCGCTCCTCGCCTCCGGTTCACGCACCTGACAGTTGATAGGTGAGTCTGAGGCTCGAATGGCTGCGTCTCTCCAGCAGCCTGTGTTCTTTCTAAGGATTCCCTGCTGTGGCTATCCAAGAGAACTACATCAAATAATTATCTTCCCTTTTATTTATTCTCCTTTTTTCACTTGCTCTGCATCACTATAAAATATGCGATGGTCTTCGCAGAGTAGAAAGGCTTCTCCCTGATGGTAAAGTATGTTTATGTACAGTCTGAAATCCACACCCGCTAGCTCTTCGTCTCAGCACTTGCTGGATCTGACAGGGCCCTTGGCTGGCTGTGGGGTCCCACCACTTTCTGGTGGGAAAGGAGAGATGGCATCCTTGTGGCCACGGGCTCAGCCCACGGGCCCCCATGGCACAGAGAAGCCAGCTCAAGAGCCCATGCCCAGCTGTACCTCGACACCCCCCTGACCTTGACCTCTCTGCTCAGGATTCCCAGTGAGCCCCCTTTGCCACAAGGAGTCTTGATCCAACTTGGTTAAACTTTCCCCACTTCTCAGAATCTAGAAAATGTGAGGGATCACTAGGAGTCCACAGCCCTGCATGTGTGGGTCCCACAGCTAGGATCAGGGCCCGCATGCTTGTCCCCAGGCCTTCCATGGGCACATGGCTCCTCCTGCTAGACCAGAAGCTTCATGCGGGCAGGCACAGTGTCTCTCTCCTTCCTTGATTTTCCCAAAGCCTTCAGCACAGAGCTCAGTGATCAACTCACCAGGAATAGTAAGTACTTCTCACTTTGCGCCCCCTTCCAGGAAGCATGCTCCGATTAGGTCCTTCATTCCATGCCCTTGTGCTCATGTTAACTTGCATGTCTAATACGGGGCTTTACAGTCCTTCTAAGAATCTAAGTAGATGACCGCCTCTTGCAGCATCCTATGTTCTCAAACCTCCTCAGGGGTCCCTCCATCCCTCTCATATCTGATAGACAAACAGGAATCCTGGGTTTTCTATTGCTCTTCTTTTATCTTCCCAGTGCCTAGGTTGCATAACTGGAAGGAAGAAAAGCAGACTGTTCTAGAAAGAGCACACGCTTAGGGGCGCCTGGATGGCTCAGTCCATTAAGTGTCCAACTCTTGATTTTGGCTCAGGTTACAATCTCAGGGTCCTGAGATAAGCCCCACATCTGGATCTGCACTCAGCGTGGGTGGGGGTGCGGTCTGCTTGAAATTCTCTCTCCTTCCGCCCCTGCCCCCTCCCTCTCCCCCCTCATGGATGCACACACTCCCCCCCCTTCTCTCTCTCAAATAAATAAATAAATAAATAAATAAATCTTAACGAAAAAGGAAAAAAGAGAGAGAGAGAGAGAGAGCTCATACTTAGAATCAAGATACCCGGGTTCTGATCATTCCTAACACACTGCCCATCTGAGACTCACAGACCCTTCTGGCTTCCAGTTTCCTCATCTATAAAATACTTTCAAGGCTACAAAAGCCAAAGATCTAAAGGCCATTTGGCTCATCCTTCTGCCTCCAGATGTGTATCTGTCTAATCTGGAAAGGCTGCCAGAGGTGGAAATTCAATGACCTTGTCTGTGCCCCTGACCCAGAAGTTAATCACCTGCAGTTAAAAATGCCTTCCTTTTGCCTCTTCATCTTGCTTGTCGTGTAAGCAAGAATCTCAATGTTCTCTCAACTGTTTCCTGGGGAGAGGGTAGGTGTGTCTCCTTCCACAGTCAGGAGCTGAGCAGGGAGGGTAGAATCAGGGCCAGGCCAGGGGGTGCAACTGCCCAGGGAACTCGTTCTCCATCTGGTTCCCCATCAGGACCTCCTGTGCAACTTTAAACAAACTCCAGGGACCGGGGCACGCCTTAGATCTGCTGGATCAGAGTCTCAGGGGTTTGGGCCTCTGCGTCTGTGGTTTTTAAAAGCTCCCCAGTTGATCCTGAAGCTCCATCAGTGTTAGAGAGGGCCTGTGGGGGTCCTGCAGCCATCCTCTCCCAGGGGCTGGGAAAACCCCTGGGGTCTCAGCCTCTTCTGTCACTGGGCTATGGAGACAAGACTTACAGATGAGGCATCCAACTCAGGACCACGGCCGTGTGTGAGCATCGCAGCCTGGAGACAGGCTCAGGGCAGCGGGGACAACCCCTTGCAGGGTCTCACATCTTGGTCAGAGCCTTCCTCATACCTTCCTCCGCCTCCTGATTGGTCTCCATCCTTCAGCACACTTTTGACTGCTGGATTCTCAGGCGTGAGCTTCTCCCCGTGTCTTCTTGACTTATGGGAAGATTTCTTATTTCCAACACTAACCCCCCCTCAATCTGCCCTACTCACCCTGTCTGAATGCAGGGGGGCTGAGCCCAGGGAGCAATGCTTGAGGTTTCCCATCTCCTTCAGCGTGCTCTTCTGGAAAGGACATTTCTGAGCTCTCCAAGTACGGCCTGGACGTCACCATGGGATGAGAGGTGCTCTGGGGTCTGTGTCTGCTCAGAGAGCACTACCGCACCCCCCCCCCCCCAGCATTCCCTCCTCCCGGGAGACTCTTTCCACGGTCACCCGCTCTCCTCCGTGGTGGCCAGGACCAGAGGATGAGCGAAGACACTGCAAGCTCCAAAATGAGGTGGGAAGAAGCGCCTCCCCCGGCTCCTCTCCCCCGTTGCGGTGTGCTTCTCTCGCCCAGGGAACCTTCCAGACACCACTGACGGTTCAGCAGCAGCTGTTTAGCATTTACATTTACACAGTGCAAGGTTATTTGACTGCCACGATCTGATCTTCTCTAGTTAATAACCTTGACTTATGGAATAATAGCAGCAATGGCTCCATTTCTTTGCCTGGCAGAGACGCCTGCTTGCTGGAGCTAGTGGGTGAGCACAGGCCCCTCTCTCCAAGCCCCTCTGCCTTCTTCTCCCACAGGGAAGAGGACCCTGCAGGACCAGGGAAGTCCAGTGGGCTATCCCTATGCTCAGGTTCTTCTTCCCCAACTTCCTCTCTTTGCAGAGCAAGACCCCTGGCCCTGGGTCCTTTCTGGGGCCCACCTCTTTCCTGCCTCCTGTCCCCCTTCGCAGTCCCAAGCCACAGGTAGGACGGATCTTGCTCCCTCTCCTCTCTGGGAGTCCTTCCTGGCAAGGGTTAACTGTGTGTATAAAATTGATTGCGATTTTAGTAATTCGGTATAATCACAGTCTACCAGCAGGTTGCTTTTCCAGCAGGAGGGTTTGGAATTATTTTCTGGAGTTTGCAATATAGAACTTAAATTAAGCCTCAGAAGTCAGGGGAGCTCCGCAGCATCCCTAATGTGGTGCTAAATTCTCAGCAGCACAGTCTCTGTATTAAAGCCTTTGCTGGCAATTAGGTTCATTAACTATCACAATACCTTATTTATTACTCGTAGTGCCATATGGTTTCGCAGCTAAAGAATGGCGCCCGTTCTCCTACAGACCATTTGGCATCATAAAAATGTTAACAAATAATATTATGGCTCTCGGGGGCACAAGGCCTTGCTGGGTTCTGGGCCTGAGCGGCGGGAGAGAATATGAAAACATTTTTCTTCTATGGCGAAATAAAAAATTCCTCAAGACAGAAGTATTCAAAGAATATAGCACTTGCATAACATAAATGGGAGTTTTATTTACTCTCGTAATGGTTATGTCAATATTTGCATCAGCTAGGACTTTTACTCATCTTCCTCTCCGCTCTCTTTTGGGTTGTTTTCACGTTCATCTTTGCCCTTCTTGTCTACTTCTGTGATGTGAGGCCCCGCCAGCCAGCAGCATGCAAGGCCCCGGGTGAGCTGCCTGCGGGGCGCGGTCATACGTTCACCTGAGCCCCAGGTCCATCACAGGTCTGCCCCCTGAGTGCAACCTCCTCCTCTGCTCGAATCCTGCCTCGGGCTTCGTGTACCACTTCTGTCCTCTGCTAGAGTTCTTTGTGGAAGTTGGGAAGCCAGGCCTGTGCTGGTGACACCCTGTGGTGAGCAGACACTCTGCTGCCAGGCTTTGCCCACCCTCCCGCTGTGGGGGGGGGGGAGGCTTTGAGGGGCAGGAAGGGGACCCTCAGGAGGGTGGGAGACATACATTTCAAAGGGCCAGTTGGACAAAGCACCTCCTGGCTCCTTATCCCCTGGATGTGGAAGTGCAAGCCAAATGCCTGGGGGCCACAAGCAAACATGACCTAGAGGACAAGTTCTCTGCCATTCCTGAACAATGGCTCCTAAGGGGCCAGAGGCAGATCCTTGAGCTGTGCTGCGAGCTGCAGGGGCTCCCCTCACTGCCCCGCCACGGCCTTCCTCTGAACGGGAGGGTCTGCCTGGGCAGTGTTGCTAAGCAGGTTTCAGAGAAGAATTTGTGTTCTTCCTTCTCCCAAATGACTCTAGACCCCAATGGGGACACTCCCTGGGAAGCACTATGATGTAATGATTAAAACAGTGAACACTGCAGCTAGATCCCCTAGTTTCAAATTCTAGTGTTGCCAACTACCAGCTCTGTGACCTTGTCATGGCTCAGTGTCTTCATCTGTAAAATGGGGATAATAGTATCCACCCCTGCAGGGTTGTTCCAAGGCCTAAATGAGTGCGTGTCTCTAAGATCCTCGGACAGTAGCTGGCACCAAGCATGTGGGGGGGACAGCTGTGCCTGGAGGGGTTCTCCTGGGGTCTTCTTTTTCTTTGCTCTGATGTTTCCTTGTGTCCCTTCGAGGCATTTGGGAGGGTGGACTGTTCCCAACTTCACAGCCATACCGCACTAGCCCCAAACCCTGATTCTGACCCTGAACTCAAGCCATGTGCATGGCAGCAATGCCAGGATGACCAGTGCCCTCGCTCACACGCTTCCTCTGCTGGGAGAACACATGGTCACCTGGGGCTCACCAGTGCAATGACACCCCCCACACACACACACATACCATGGCGGGCCGCAGCTGACGGAGACCACACGGAGACTGTCAGGCTGGATGAGACCTCAGAGACGACTAGACAAGGTGGTAACATGGCCACGGCCACACAGCCAGGGAAGGCAGGTGCAGGACCCCGTCATGGTTGGTAGATGAGGCTTTGGGATGAGCTGACTGCAGCATGACAGTGCCCTGAGAGCACCCCCTCATGCTCCGGGTGCTGGGTCCCAGGGGCCCCAGAAAGAAATGGGCTAATCCCAGAGAGGGCAGTGTCAAAGGAAGCCTATTCTCTTTCCTGTAAGCCTCGTCACGATTCGAGGTGTGGGCGACTCACTGCCCTGCTGGCCCAGCTGGTTCCTTGGGAATCACTCCCTTTGTTCAAAGGCAACTAGCTTGACTTCCTGCTAGTTTTCTCTTACTAAATTCCAGCAACTAGCTTGTTCCTCTTTCACTTCTCTAAGGGGTGACCCCTTAGAGGAAACTTCCAGGAGAAAGCACGCAGGGCCTGGGATCATGTAGTGACAGTGCGCAAAGACGTGTGTGTGCGTGAGCCCGCATCACAGGTACAAGCAAACACTATGTCTAAGGACACGCACAGCCCGGTGATACCTTCTCCGTGGACATGGCATCCGATCTTTCCAGGTGTCTTTGGACACGTTTCCTGATATTTGTCCACCTCACGTTCCCATTTGTAAATGGGGATGATGAAAAGACTCACCGCAGAGCATTGGCGTGATGGTGAAATAGTACGTGTAAGAAGCTTGAAGCCTCGTCCTGTAACATGCGCTGAGACAATGCTAGCTCTCACCATAACCACTAATATTGTAGATGATCGTCTACCACGGGGCAGGTTCCAGCCATCATATCTCTGTTGTGTGTGTATTTTTTCTGTCATCTCATTTAGTCTTTACAACAACCTGTGTGCTAGATAATCTCTTCCCCGTTTTACAGAGGGCCAGAAGAGCTGAGCCAGCTGCAGGAAGCATCCTTGAGCCTGTACCTTTGGCCCTAAGTGTGGCACTTGCTCTAACCTCCAGAAGTGCCTTTCCTCTGCCCCGTGAAAGGACCTGCATGGGGAGTGCAAGGCTCCAGGTCGCTGGGAACACTGCGAGGGCTGAGGCACCCCAGCAGCTCCACTGCTCCCTGAGATTGGCCCTGCCCAGCTCCCTCAGCAGGACTGGAAAGGGCAGGGTCAGGCTGTTATGATGTGGGGTCGATCTCACCAGGGCTAGACCCTCCAGCCAAGCTGATGGTGAGGAAAGGCAGAGCGATCAGGAGTAAAAGCTGTGACCATGAGGACAAGAGACAAGTAGAAGGAGAGGATCAGGAGATTGTTTTCAGGAACATTAGACAGAGACCAGGGAGAAGTGGGTAATTTTAATCCCACGCAGCTGCTGGAAATTAATTTCACTGTGCTGGTGCTGGCTCTTCTCCGTTCCAGCCCACTTCATGGATGCCTGATGGAGTGCTGGGCCTGAGGAAAAAGGGCCTGCCCAGAGTTCATGGGCAAGCTGGTGTTTCTTCAGCCTAGACAATTCTTGGGGCACCTGGCTGGCTCAGTTGGAAGAGCACGTGACTCCTGATCTTGAAGTCCTGAGTTCGAGCCCCACGTTGGGTGTAGAGATTACTTAAATGAGTAAATAAAAACTTTTTAAAAAATCTAGACTCTTCTGAAGAGAGGCTGAGGTGAGATAGCAGGAAGAACTTCCCAGGAGCAAAGAATATGACCAGTGGGGGCGGAGGAAAGAGGCTGTAAACTAGCTGCTTGGGCTTAGAAGGACAGGAGATAGTGACAGGGCCCTCTGC
The DNA here is from genome assembly GCF_023065955.2 of Ursus arctos. Classification (NCBI taxonomy): domain Eukaryota; kingdom Metazoa; phylum Chordata; class Mammalia; order Carnivora; family Ursidae; genus Ursus; species Ursus arctos. The sequence continues at coordinate 10,173,547 of NW_026622897.1, forward strand.
TTCTGGAGTCTGTGCCAAGGGTGTGAGCGCCACCCCAGCTCAGTCACCCACTTGGGCACAGCACCCCCACACCGCCACACCAGAGGGCACCCGCGCCCAGACACTGGTGCTCAGACACTCCACTCGGGCACAGAGGACAGACATCTCAGACACGGACAGCATAGCCACCTCCTCCCCCACGCCCACGTTATGGGTGGGCAGATGTCTGCTTTTGAGACCATTGGCGCTCACTCCTGGCTGCACAGGAGAATTACCCGGGGAGCTTTAAAACAACAACAACAACAAACACCGACGCCAAGGTCCCACTTTGACGTTTTGACTTAACTGGCCTGCAGTAGGGCCTGGACAGGGCTGTTTCCAAAGCTCCGGGTGATTCTGGTAGCAAAACGGGGTGAGAAGCGCGCAGGTGTGAGACAGACCTCGCTTTCTCCACGCTGGCCGGCGTCCCTTTCAGTTCCACCTTGTGACCACTAGAGGTCAGCAGGGCTTGGAGGAAGTGGCAGCGGGTGGCCGGGCCAGAGCCGCGCCTGGACGGGGGTGCGTGGCGGCCTCGGGCGCGCGGCTAGAGGTCAGGCGCGGACTTGATCCTGGGCGGAGAACCGACACCGCGAGGGGGCGGAGGCGGCCCGCTAGCAGGATCGAGGCCTGTGAGCCACACAAAGTCAACTTCACTTAAGCAGACTTAAAAAAAACTATCCGTGGTTAAAACTTCCCAATGCAAGGCCTCCCGCAGCAAGCGCCTCTCTGCACCAGGACTGTCCCTCCTGGTCACCGCCTGGCCCTGGGCGCAGGTGGCGCGCGGAAGGTGAGCTCATGGCCGTGTCCGCACACCGCGGGCCTCCATCAGGCAGAGAAGTATTTTGCCTTTCCGTAGGAGGAGTCAGCGCCTGGATTCCAAGGGTTGTTTATTTAGACTCACTGCTGTTTTTGCTGGAGAAGAGTAAAGCAGAAAGTTCCTTTACTTTGGCTAAGATGGGACACGCAGAGCAGCACGGAGCCCAAATTTGAGATGAGCAAATAGAAGTGAACCAGTGCTCAGCCTCCTTTCATCCTCTCCAGGAATGATAATGCCAAAGAGAGAGAGGCCGCTTCTCCACATTTTGGTTTCGGAGAAATGAAAGCAAGGGTAGTGTATCTTCTATTGACAATATGGGACCTGAAAAATGAAAAATGCATAGGCCGCCCTGCTCGACTCCTGGCAGCTCTTTCCCGGTCCCAGGTTCCAGCTCCTGGACCCCTTCTTGGCACATTGCACATGCGTGCTCCTAGCGTTGCGGGCAACCCAGTGTTCTGATTGCTCTTTACAAAGCCCCTTTCCCTCTAAACTGCCAGGCGGCTTGGTGGCTGAATAAGCTTCTAGCATGTAGTGGATGTGCAATACACCTTTGTCAAACCAAAATGTTTGTTGCCAATCTTGGCCTGAATCTAACTTGCATGATATTTAAAATCAACCCACAGAGGGTTTTTTTTCTAGACCTTTTCTGTTCAGCCCCCAAAGCCCTCCCATTCTTAACCTTCAAACATCTGGGGAAATTCTTTTTAAAATACAGGTTCCCAAGCCTCACACTCCTAGAGTGGTAATTGGGTAGCTTTTAGGGTAGAGATCAGGAACATGCATTTTCTACCAATGGCTCAGGTGATTCTGAAATCACTGGGGAGTAGGGGGTGGTTGAGGGGATGAGGGATGAGCCATCCTCTTGCCACTACCCCACAGCTCCTGGCTGGGCCCTTCACCCAGCCTGGGCTTCAGCATGGTCCAGGGAGATAGGCCAGGTGGTGTCTGATACTCCCCTGGGCCTGCAGGCCTCCCTTGGGCGGGTGGCAGTGCTGTGAACGCTCTCTTTGTCCCCAGCACGGAGAGGTCAGGGTTCCCTTCTCTTGCTGCACCTGGTCTGGTTCACCCACCACTGCACAGTTTCTTTCTTTGCTCCCCCTGTTCTGCTGCCCTTTCCTTGGTCTCCCTTAGCAATGCCAGCATCCACAGCAGGACAAACATGGCAGGCCCCATCCCAGTAGGGGACAATTGTGAGGGGCCCTGAAATTAGACTTGGGGGCTGAACGTGGGGCCTTTGTGGATGTGGTTTTGGGTTTCAGCCTGGCCCTTAGTGGAATGAAGGGACTTAGGGTAGCTGGAGGAGAGAGGGGTCTGAGAGCCTGGTGTGTAACCAGCAGCCTGGTCCCCTCCTGCCCACTGCTTGGAATTCCATCAAAACCCTCTTCGTAACCAGTCAAGGCACATGATTAACAGCCCATTCTCCCTTCTCACAAAGACACTGTCCAAAAGGCCACCCTGCAGGGAGTCACCTCCATGAGTCCAACTAGGTTACAGGGGGAAAAAAACTATAATAAAAATAGCTACGGGTGCCTGGGTGGCTCAGTCGGTTAAGCGTCCACCTCCAGCTCAGGTCAAGATCCTGGGGTGGTGGATTGAGTCCTGCATCAGGCTCCCTGCACAGTGGGAAGTCTGCTTCTCCCTCTCCTTCTGCCTGCCACTCCCCTTGCTTGTGCTTTCTCTCTCTCTGCCAAATAAATAAATAAAACCTTTTAAAAAAAAAATAGCTACAATTATTGCAGACATGGACTAGACACCTTATACATTATATTAAAACTCCTACCAATGTTTAAATGTAGCATGCATACGCATTTCTCTCTCCATCGGACAGATGACACAAGGCTTAAACAGTTTGCCCCAGACACAGCTAGTAAGGGGCAGAGACAGGATTTGATCCCAGATCTGGCTGGCCAGAGCTCCAAAGCCCAACCTCAAAGACTGAAGAAAAAGTAAAGCCTTGTATACCCTACTGGGTTATCCCCTGCCCGGGGCTGTGCTGTGTGGAGGCTTTGGAGGCAAAGCGCCTAGGGCAAGTGAGGGTCTGTGAAACTGTGGCCCTGGACTCTAAAACAGAAGGAAGTGACAAAATATAAATGTTTAAAGATATTTAAATGACAGCAGAACAACATTAGGATGAGTAGTTAACCCACTGCTCACAACTTAAGTTTAATGAGGGCTTATGCACCTTCTGATAAACTGGGGGTGTCTTCTAAAGACGGCCTGTGGGCCACCATCCCTGCCCCCCCACAGCCACCAGAACCTTCTCCCTACTACCCATCTATCACCTCCATCGCCAGCCCAGCCTCCTACAAGAGAACCCTGAAGGGATACAGAGGACCGGAGGTCAGACCTGCCGAGTGATCCCCTGAGAGCCAGCTGCCTCTTATTTCAGTGTTCTTGCCTGCAGAATGGGAATAATATATTTGTCCTCCCTAACTCCTGAATAGTCAGAAGGCTCAAATAAAACCATCTTTTGAAAAGCGTCAAGTCCCACGGTCTATCTAAAGAGCCTGGACCATAAAGGACAAGGATCTCTCAGAATAAAAGATATAGGCTCAAATCAAAACTTGGAACATATTGGGGCGCCTGGGTGGCTCAGTTGTTAAGCCGTCTGCCTTTGGCTCAGGGTGTGATCCCAGAGTCCTGGGATCGAGCCCTGCATCGGGCTCCCAGCCCTGCTGGGAGCCTGCTTCTTCCTCTCCCACTCCCCCTGCTTGTGTTCCCTCTCTCACTGGCTGTCTCTCTCTCTGTCAAATAAGCAACAAAATCTTAAAAAAAAAAAAAAAAACTTGGAACATATAAGTAGTTCCCAGTGTCTTGTGTTAATTCTCTTCTACCCCCGAAGGATAATTTCTAACTTACATGGCGCGTCACCTTCTGTGTCCCGTTCAGCCATGCTAACTATCTTGTAAAGGAGGCGGGAGTACCTCTCTCTATTTCTCTGTCACAGGTACAATTGAACTGAGACTCAGAGAGCTAAAGTAACTTATCCAGGGTCCCCAAATAGTAAGAGCTTAAGTCTCTAAGACCAACCTGAACACCAGCCCTCCTCACAGGCTTTTTGACCTTAGCCCATTTTTGTAACTCTCTGAGCCTAAATTTTCTCATTTGGAAACGGGGGTAATAAGAACCATCTTGGAGCGCCTGGGTGGCTCAGTCTGTTGAGCATCGGGCTTCGGTTTCAGCTCGGGTCACTATCTCATAGGTGGTGAGATCCAGCCTCCCATCGGGCTCTGTGCTCAGTGGGGAGTCGGCTTGAGATTCTCTCCCTCTGCCCCTTCCCCCGCTCTCTCTCTTAAATAAATCTTTTTTTTTTTTTTAAGAACCATATTTAAAATAGATATGTAGCAGTCAGGCCTAGAGGATTAGATGATAGAGAGGTTGAAAAATCACTCCTCACAGTTACTATATGGTGCTCAGCAAATACAGATATTTAGTATTGTATTTATTTATTATGACGATAGTCGTTATCACAGCATACGTACCTATTCTTTCTTCTCTAAGCCTCTCCCAAAGCAACACATACACACATACATTAGCTTTCTTTCCAGGAATAAAGACTTCACATCGAGCTCCTTGGGGAGACTGGGCCAAAATGTCATCCTGACTTTGGCTTGATTCTCAAGATCATGCAAAGACAGAAAAGTTAGACACAGAGGAGGAAGATGAGAGCTTAGACAAAAAGCGGGAGAGAGGAGACCCAGGCGGAAGGCTGCGCTCCGCAGAGCCTGCATTGTCAAGTTACAAACCAGTTGCACATCCGTGACCCTGGTGGTTTGGGAAGCCTGACGCCCAAGGGCAAAGTCTACAAATAGGCCCTGGGTGGGTAGGGAGGTCCCAGGATACTTGGGAACCTGATTCTGCATTTCATTATCAACAACTTGGATCCAGACTGTGACAGGACAGTACAAACACATTCGTTCAGAGGCTGGAGTCACACTCAGCCCGGCTGTGAAGTTAGGGTTTAGTACTAAAGGTAGTCCGCCCCACATATGCCCCGTCCATGAGAAAAGGTAGGGAGGGAGCCCTGGGAGGCCCTGGCTGGCTGGCTTCTTAAGTCCCAACCCTCTGCTAGCACTGACTTCCTAGATCTGGCTACCCCTCTGGCCACCAGCGATGAGCTGGTTTATGGCAGCTTTGCTCCAGCTCTGGAGCGGTCCTGAGCACGGGTGACCTCCTTGGAGTTAGATTTTGAAGGGTACAGGATTCTGGCCTGGACAGACAGGCAAAGATACATCGGGCAGAAGGCACAGTCTGTCCCAAGCCGTGGAAGCAGGACAAGTTTCATGAGGGAGAATGGTGCCAACTTGTAAAGGTCTTAAAGGCCATGCCAGGGAGTTCAGGCTGTTTTTTTTGTTTTGTTTTGTTTTTTTGTTTTGTTTTTTTAAATGTAGACCATGAGCGGAGCCACTGAAGGGTTTTTGGTTGGAAGAGTGACGGATCTGTCCTTTTGAAAAATAATTTCAGTTGCCTTTTGGAGGAGAGGTTGCCAAGAAGCGGAAGGAAGGAAAGAAGGCAGGAAGGAAACAAGCAAGCCAAGTGAGCTAAATTCTCCCCAAGGTAAGTCTACCCCGTAATTGTTTTGATGATATTTCTAGACAAAGAAGTATCCTATGACATGATAGAAAAGAACAGAAAACTTGCAGAAAGCTCTAATGAGACGGGCCAGGACTAGGCTGGGCAAGCATGGTGCCTAGGGTGCAGAATTTTCCAGGCATCACTCTTAGAGGCATGCAAATGCCCCGAGGGTGAGGCCTCCTTCAGCTTGCCCCCCACCCCCCAGTCTCACCCTAGTCTCGGCCCTGCTGACCGGCTCGTGGGGGCAGTCAGCTGTGATCTAACACAGAGGAGGCAGCAAACCTGGGCTCATTCGTACAGGGTTTAAATGCAAAGGCAAGTGGCCCAGCTGCGGGGCCTACCTGGACCCAAGTCCTGATTCTACCCTTGATGATCTCAGTCAAGTTGGTTTCCTCGTTCATAAAATGGAGGTACTGGGTACAGTGCTGTATAATTTCCAGGCATTGTCACCCATGGCTGGCACACTCTTAGAGACCTCATGCCAGAGGGGGACATTCCTTTCCGAAGCAAGAACCTGTGGAAGGACGGACTCCTCTTACCTCCTTGGTTGTTAATGATTTGGGCCTAAGTCCCTCATTCTCAGAAACATGCTCCCCTGTTTGTTTAAAAACTCTTCCTGGAGAGAGAGAGAGAGAGAGAGAGAGAGAGAGAGAGGGAAAGAGAGAGAGAGAGGGAGGGAGAAAGCAGCTTATTTCTTGCTTTGTTCTTTCAACTCTTTGAACAAATATTTATTAGGAGCCTATAGGAGGGGAGCAAGCCTCGTCCTGGTGCTGTCATACCACAATCTGCAGGAAAGAGCCCAGCCCTCTCTACCCTCAGGAAGCTTACATTAACTAAAGGGAGCTCTGGGGAGGCTCCAGGGAGGGGAGCCAGGAAATAAACGAGCAGTCTCACAAACAAAGGAAACACTTTCCGCTGGTAACAAGTGCTATGAAAACAATAAAGCAGGGCAGAGGGCCTGGGGGTAGGAGGCAGTAGTAGGGAGGATTTCTCCAGGGAAGTGCTCTTCGAGTTAAGATCTTAACATGCAAACAAGTGTATTGTATGATAGCAGGAGAGACTGGCATGTGGAGGTGGGGAGGGGGAAGAAATCAAGTGCAAAGGTCCTGAGGTGGGAAGCAGCAAACTTAATTATAGTATCTGCTTTGAGTGGGGTGTACAGAGTTTGGGTATGATTTCTAAACAAGGGAGGAACAAATATGTCTCTGGCCCTGATTCAAAGTAGCATATCTGTATTCATATCTGCATCTAATTCTCCGTCCCCCCTCTCTGTACCAAGGACACCTTATTTGGGTCACAGCTAAACACTCCTGTAACTACAGCTGCCCTGCCCCCACCCCCCACCCCTTCCTCTATGACCTAGCCATGGCTTCACCACTGATGTTTCCTTTCCTTTCTAGAACCACTGAGAGCCATCACTGACAGAAGCATCTTACCATTTCCTGCCCAGGCCAAAGCCCAGCTTGCCCTCCCCCCGCTTCACCTGCTCCTGGTGGAGGTAGGAGGCTCCCCAACACCTGGCTTCCCTCCTGGGAATCCAAGCGATGATAAAGAGGGATCTCTTCCCACGTTACGCCTTCCCGCAATCAGAAGGTGCTGGCACCTAATTTCGCTGTATCTGGTAGAGTTCACAGACTATCACAGAATTTCATAACTAGAGTTGCCTTGGCGAGAAAACAAGTATAATATTTTCATGGTATCCACAAGGACCCTGAGGCCCCAAGGAGGGGAAATAACTTGCTCAAGTTCAGAGAGTAAATTAGGGAGAGGTCTTAGGGCTCTTCTCAAAGAACAGGGCAAACACTTTAAGACAGTCAGAGACATTCCTATATAGTATTTCCATTTTTACAGAGGAGAACATTGAAGCACAGAGAGGTTAAGTGACTTTGCCCAGGGTTGCACAGGAAGGGGTTTGCAGAGGTGGCCTTGGATCCAAGTCTTCTAACTAGAATTCCAGTGTTCTTACAATTTCACCATGCGCTGTCCAGTCTGCCTAACAACAACAACAACAACAACAGTAACAACAAAAAGGAAACATTTCAGAATATTCCAAAGAGATGTGGAGGAAGAAATAAAATTACCATCCTCCATGATCACTCCTTTTTTCTTGTTACTGAAAGCACTCAACAGACAGTAAACACAATAGAAGGAAAATTCTCTTTCTGGGAAAATGGAAAATTAAGTCTTTGAAGAGAGCTTCCACACAGTGAAACATTGGTGCAGTTTATCCGAGTGCTTTCCCTTGAAAGAAAATCCCCTCGGATGACTGGGAGCTCCTGTAGAACGGAGCTTTCATAAACGGGAGAAATCCGTGTCTTGCAGTAGACTCCGCAGTCAATGTAATGTTTTTCCTGCTCTTCACCAAATTTCTCTTCCTGGTAATATTTTTGGCGTTTTAATTTTAGACATGGGTGAGGGAAGGGGAAAGAACTTTGTTTTAAAACTTAAGTCTGATGTTCATAGCACTAGAATCACATTTGATCTTTTTTTTTTTTTTAAAGATTTTATTTATTTATTCGACAGAGATAGAGACAGCCAGCGAGAGAGGGAACACAAGCAGGGGGAGTGGGAGAGGAAGAAGCAGGCTCATAGCGGAGGAGCCCGATGTGGGGCTCGATCCCATAATGCCGGGATCACGCCCTGAGCCGAAGGCAGACGCCCAACCACTGTGCCACCCAGGCGCCCCAGAATCACATTTGATCTTAACCTATTTGTTCCTTTGACACGGAGTAGAAGAGACAGCTTTACAAAGAAAAGGTTGGGCAAGGTATGGACCTCCCTTCCAATCCTGCTGACCACCTTCCTTAGAGGGAATAGGTCTCTGCCTCTGTAAGCATGGGGTACAAGCAAGGGGGTGCCCAGATGAGGGGCAGCTTGGGGAATCTGATAGACCTAAGTTTGTGTCCCAGCACTGCTCCTAATGAACTGTGGGATCATGGCCAAGTTCATTAACTTCTTTGAGATTACAGAGACCTCAAAGCTCAAGGTAAGAAATATGCCAAATTTTATATCACTATTAAATGACAGAACTGGGTTTGACAACCACGTTAGTCTGACTCCAAAGCCCAGAAGGCAGGGCACACGGCTTCTCCATCGGATTCTCAGCATTACTAACCCCCAGAGGAACGTGCTCAGGGATTGTGCCTGTGGGAATCATGACTATGAAGTACCAGGATCAGTTTCAAACCAATATGTCAGAATGGAGATACATATGTGTGCACGTGCATGTGTGTAAGTATATATATGGATACCTGTGCACATATATGTAAAGAGAGATAACACATCTCCAAATGTATATGACATGCTTCGAACTGGCCACACGGGGAAAGCTGATAGTCTTGTTACAACTCTACTGCTATTATTGTTAGCTTATGAGCCACAGGAGAATCTCAGCCTTGTGTTCTCCAGTCCCACCAGTTTTGACCTCAAATTTTATTATCCAGCTTCATCACCCCCTTGAGCTTGTTTTGAAAATCAAATCTTTCCCCTATGGGCAAGATAGGCCATGACTGAAGACTTTGCAAACATTCACACTATGTGCTTTGCAGGTAGTTTTACAAGATTTCCAAGAATGACTGAAATACATCAACAACACCCTCAGGAGGGCCCCCAGAGGGCTCTGGTCCCAAGTCCTGGCTGAATATGGCCTCTGGCTTTGGGAACATTGTACTGCCTCTCTGTTCTGCTTCCTGCCTTGTAAAATGGTGAGATCGGACTAGATGATGTTTAAAGTCCCTTTCGGTTTTGAGTTTATCAGGCACTTTGAAGCAGGCAACCCTTTTTGGTTGTCTCAGCTCTAGTATGCTTACCCAAAAGTTAACCGCCTTGCTTTGTTGTTCGTCATGCCTGACATACATGAGTGGCCTGAGTGCCTGGGGTCCTCGTTTGCAATGAATGCAGCGGGTCCTCGTTTGCAATGAATGCAGCAGCTCTTCTAGCCCATCCACTCGTCATATTAACCCACTACCTCCATTCTTCCCTTCAACCTGGAGGCCACCGGGCGTGAAAGAAAGACATTGGAATGTACCATCTCCTTACAACCAACGTGTTCAGGAACCTTTACTTCTTTCCAGGACCTGGCTTACTTCTCATGATTCCTGCCGTGTGACATGAGCACCGTGAATATCTTTCTCTAAAGTCTGTCACTACGAAGGGTGTCCCTTGGTAAAGCTTTTCCCCACCTTTTCTTCTACTGCTTCCCCAGTGGGTTAGGCTGAAAAATTACTTTTTCCTCTTTGTTTGTGGGGATTGTGAAGAAACTCAGGCCATAGGGGAGGCCTGTTCCAGACTTACAGTCTTACCCCCAAGCAAGTTGGGGAGGGGGTCTCAGTGTTCAGTCCCCAAGAAACAGACCCCCCCTCTGACTTCTAACAGCCTGGTGGTTAGATTTGAGAGTGTGGGCATTGGTGGGCCCCCCTTCTTCGGTGTGTGGTCAGAGGAAGTTTGCTTTATCTCTCTCAGTTTCTCCAGCTGTAAAATGGGAATAACAGCAGTACCCACTTCATGGAGTTATTTGTAAGAGCAAATGGCCAGTGCCCTCGAGTAAGTCCTCAATACGTGTCCACAGTGGGATTGCCCCGTAAGCAGGATCAGTGCAGGGCATGGCAAAAAGAAATTGGAGGGCATGATTGAAAATTGTAAGCCTATCAAATCAATATTCATTCTACACATACTACAGAGTTTCTCATCCTGTTGGCAGGGGCCTCTCCAAGAGACTACGAGAAGGACCAAGGAGCGTAACAAGATCAGAGGAAATGGAGAGGTCAGATTTGGGCTTCTTTGATTACTTTGTTATCTTTGATGCCAAGCAGGTTCTCTGGGGGGGGAGGGGGCGGGGGGTGCCAGTCAGCTCAAGCGCCTTCCCCCTTCTCTCCCCACTTTTATTTTGGAAAACAAGGAAACAATAACACAACGCCGCCCCCCCAACACGCACACCACCTGCACTTCCTGATTCCAACCCTGCTCATTAGATTCACCTTCTGAAGGCAGAATTCGTTCCGCTTTGTCTGCCTGCTTCAGTTGGTGCATGACTACTGGTACCCTTGGATTCTGGATTGTTATCAAAGAAGCAACATAAACACCCCAAGGCGGGTGGGGGCTCTTTTCTTACCAGAGATTTTGCAGAGACCGTAGTGCAAGCTGCCTACATTTGGGGAATGCCATCTCTGCCACTTTGTGATGAATCCACAAGGGGGAGGCTCCTTTAAGGAAAAGGAAGGAAATATGGGATGGAAGAAAGGAAGCAGGGAGAGCTATGGATCTGGGATAGAGCGAGCTGAGCACTTTCTCGGAGCCCTCTGTGACGTGTGGCCCCCAGTATAATTATGATCCACGTGAACCAGCGAGCAACTAGGAGGTGGCCACTGTCCCTACAACTTGCAGCTGGATAACTTAGCATCTGCCTAATAAATATTTGGCAAAGAGAAAAAAAATAGCAGGCAAGTGACTTCTGAGTATCAAGGCACCCAGCTTTCTGCAACTTTTCCAGTTTTCCCGTAACCTCCCATCCTATCCCCAGCCAGATGGAGCAGAAGACACCCACACTTCCCACGTGTTCCCTAGCACGAGGGGTCCCTCACCCCAGGTGGGTGCGCCGGAGCCTCCTTGCATAGCCAGAGTGAACACATGCGTGTGGACTGGGAGGAGGAGGGTGGGTGGGAGTCTGGAGTCGCCTGCCCGCCTCACCCTGGGCTTCTCTGCAGACCCCCTGGTCTTGTGAGCAGCGTCATCCTAAAGGTTCATAATAATCACAACAGGCAGCCCATCAGTGGCTCCCTGTCTGGCTGAGAGGTTTACAACTTAAACTCATGGCAGAGGGAGAAATTGGCTCAATCACTTGGAGTAATGGTACATGGAGAGCCAGTTGGGCATGACTGCTGTTTAACTCAGGGAAAACAGGCTGCCGCGCCTAACGTACGTACACACTAATAAACACGTCATGCTGCAGGGGGAAATTAACACCACCACCGCCTGCACTCCCCGCCTTGCCCTCCATTTGCCTGTTTGCCTCACCCCAACCCAAGAAACACAGGGCAAGACTGGGAGAGAAGGGCCACGGACAGATGCGCACAGCTATGGTTACGTCAATACTCACAGGTCACTGCTCCCTCTTTAAAGTGATTTAAAGTTTATCTATCACAGACTTTACCCCAGATATTTCTAAGGAGGCATTTTGGAGGTGGAGGGTGGAAAGAAAGATGACCTGACATCATCGCTAGGAATAGCTAACATTTTCAAATCTTCCTTTCGTTGTGGGCCAGACACCCCTTGGGCATCTTCCTAGCTGCTCTGGTGAGGTGGGTACCATTATTGTCCCAGTTTACAGGTGAGGACACTGCAGCTCAAGGAGTCTAAGTAATTGACCCAAGATCACCCAGGACCCAAGAGGTGGGAGGTGGTATTTGAACACAGACCCGGGAGAGTAAATCAGAGCCCACGCTCTCAGCCTTTATGCTGCACTGGGGATTTACGGGAGGGAGGAGAGCGTTGAGGATGAGCTCATTGGCCTGCCCATTGTCTCTACAGTCCCACTTTTATTCCTTAAGGTTCCAGGTAGGTCCACATTATGATGCCTTCCTATCTGCCCTTGCCCAGCAGTCGTGCTGTTTTCCACCACAAACAAGAACTTTTACCGTGTGCCAAGTGTTGCAGACGCAGAAGTAAAACCCACAACCACCCTTGTTCCCACAGAGCGCACACAATACGTTAGCAGGAGAGGCAGGTAAAGAAGAATAGGTTCATGGGGAAAAGGATGAACTGTAAACTGTCAGTATCTTTCCTGGTTTTTCCCTTGGTCCTTTCCACACAAGATGCTCCTCTCTCCAGCTGCACCTACCTTCGGGGTCAGCCTTGGGGATCCCCTTCTCCCAGGCTGGAATCCCAGCTCAGGCTCTGTGGCCTTGCTGCTACTGGCAAACAAAACAGGGTGTACTAATTAAGGTGAAGCTAGCTACTACAATAAATTCTGAAATAGCTGAAGACTAGGCCTGCCAGATTAGGGGGAAAAAAAGATATTAAGTTTGAAGTTCAGATAATTTTCTTGGTATAACTATGTTCTGTACGATATTTGGGATATATGTATACTAAGAATAATTCCTCATTTATCTGAAATTCACATGTAACTGGGGGCCCTGTTTTTTATTTGGCAACTTTATGCAAGACATGCAAGGTGTATTTCTTGTTTTTGTAAGTTCACAGTGGGTGTTCTTAGGAGGCTGGCAGTTTCCCCCTACAAGTTGTGATTCAGGGATCCAGGCTCCTTCCAGCTTGGCTCTGTCGTTTTCCTTACTCAGCTTCCCAGGTGTCTATGTCCTCATGGGGTCAGGTGGCAGGAAAGGACAGGGCATGGAGGATTTTGTGCAGGAGATTTTATGGGCCTCCTGGAAGTGGTACTTCTGCTCCCAATCCATTCGTTGGCCAGATCTCAATCACATGGCCTGGACCTACCAGCAAGGTGAGATGAGAAAGGTAAGCCAGTGTGTGCTTGGAAAGCTATGTGGAGAGCAGCTAGCTAGTCTCTGCTGACCTGTCAGTACTCGTGCCTCAGGTGTGTCTCATAGCGCGTTCTGGGTTCAGTAAGCAGCCCTCCACCTGCCGGTGGCCAGAGCTGGAGATCGGATGCTCTCCTCTTAGCCCTGGACTGGTTAGCTAACAGCTCCCCGGGACTGGGAGTAGGAGGCCATTGTGACAGTAACAAGAAATGTGATTCAAATCAATTCATTTTAAATCAGTGCAATTTAATAAATATTTACTAATGCTCCTAGACTATTGAGACAAGCTTGGTTCTAGGCCCCTGAAGGAGGCAGAAATTGAAACGGAGCCCAGTGATGCCCTCAAGGAGCCGCATACATTTAAATGCAACAGCTATCCTCAACTCTTATCTATACCCCATTGATTTTTTTCAAAGGTTGGTGAAAAACCCATAGCTACAAAGAATTCTGCCCTAGGTGCTGGGAGACAGAATGGTCCCTCCTCTCCCAAATTCCTAAAACACTTGGCGTCTATATCCACTCATTCATTCATGCGTGCATGCACGTATGCATTCATTCAATTAGTTCATTCATGGAAATTCAGCAAGCAGAGATCTGTTCTGTTTGACAGTGTACTAGGCTCTGTGGGTTGGGAGTGGGAGCACCAAGTTGAACAAGATTAGACCTCGCCTTCCGGAAACTCACAGTGGAGGGAGTGGTCAGAATGCACGTAACTCAGCTACCAGGCAGATGGTGGTAAATACTGTGATGAATAGTCCAGCAGCGCTTTGGGGCTGGGGGAGGAGGCAGAAATTAATTCTGACTGGGGGGTGGGGTGGAAAAGATTACATCAAGATCCAACAGCGACGTCCCAAAGAGACACAGGAACCTGCCCTGGTAAGGGAGGCTGAGTCAAAGCATCTGGCTCCCAACTCACAACAGCCTTGGCCCCCCGGGTGTCCCCCCCCCATCTCCCACCCACTTAGACCTCAGAGAACAAGGCCATGAGCTTCCTCAAGGAAGAACTCCAAGGTGGTCTTCCCGTTTATCTAAACAATTCATATGAATTTTGAATTCCACTCCACGGGATACCAACGTTTGTTTTGCTATAATAATTTCAGTATAATTGGCTTAAATGACCTGTCAGCGAGTAAAATCATTCCACCCTGCGGCGCATGCGCCCCTGACAAGCCACTTGTAAGCGCGGGGTACCTTCTCCAGAAACTCAGCTTCTGAGATGGGAAGTCCAAGGCGGCACGTATGCCGCTTCTTTTCTCCTTGTCAGGATGAATGAAACACGCCGCTTGCAGGACTCGGAGATGGGGCATAGTGCACAGATAACACAGGACTCACGGGTGAGGCCTGCGCTAGCTGACCGTGGGACGTTTCACACACTTCTCTCACGCCAGGGGAGAAAGAGAAAGAACAATGCAGCTCGGACAGGAGCTGTTTCTGGACCACGGTGTTTGCGGTGGCACCTCCGAGGCGCGTGACCCTCTCTCCCTGCACGCCCTGCTCGGCGTTGTGCAGAACGAGGGCACGCCTGTTGGAGAACAGCTGCCTCGGCTTGCAATCTATACCAGGAAACACCTCAAAGATTAAACAGTTGGCTATTTAATGTTAAACAGCATCAGAAAATGTGGCATACTTGCCCTCTCCTGGCCTCCCCACAATGAAATACCAAAGTGTTAAAAAAAAAAAAAAGGCCCCGTGTGATGAGGACTTGGGGGTTAATTTTCAGCATGGTGCCTGGGGATTTAGCTGTGGGACTCCCATTACTTGTAATGGGAACCCTGCTGCTTCATTTCACGCATACTGTATGGAAACCGCACCCTTCCACGGCTACACAATTTTGGTTTTGAAATTGAGGCCTCTTTCTCAGAGCAAAGCAGTTTTTCAGAAACACCTAACTACTCAGCGTGGGCCTGGGGCCTGTGTGTTTGTGTTCATGTGTATGAGAAAGAGAGAGAGGGAAAATGCCTTTCTCCTAAGTGCAGGTGCCCCTTTCAAAGCCAGCAGCATTAAAACGTGATGCCCAGTAGCTGACAACAGTGGTTGCTCCGTCTTATCCCAAAGCTTTGTCAGGAACCCCATAAAACTAGCACATGGTTGGTGACACCCAGTGAAACCCTGTGCTTCTGCCGTAATAACCTGAACCCTGCTGCCTGTCATTAAGGGACCTCTCTTATTAGACATCTTTTTTTTAAATAGCTGCCATCATCTGGTCCCAGTGTACATTAAATCCCATTATAATTATAAACACACTTCCCCATAATATCCGCTGCAGATTTCATCCACACTGCCTACCCCCTCAGGGCATCTTTGCGCTAATAACAACTCAGATTTGCTATTTGAGTTGACAACATTAAGGTCCCCACACCATTTGCAATATGCTGGGGAAGAGAGAGGAGAAAAAGGTTTCTCTTCCTCAATCATGAAGATCGTGGGGTCACAGTGACCCAAGGCCTCAGGAGCTAAAAGAGACAATAACCCTTCTTCCCTTTGAGAAGTCACTCTCTGCCCAACAGACGGGAGGATGGGTGTTCTTAGCACCTGGAGGCGAAGCCCAGGTTTGTAAATACCACTAGCCAGGACTCCACCAGGAAAACAGATGGCGATTACTAATCAGAGAAGCCGTCTTCTTCTTTGGTTTTCTGTGCTTCAACTAACAGGAGTCCACATGTCACCTGATTATTTCCCCCTTCTGTTTTTTGGAGGGGGCATCTAAAAAAGTGACATGAAAGAATTAAAATAATTAAGAAAAAAAAAAGACAAACCAGAGAGAGCCATCAGCCTACGCAGGGAGGATCAATTTGATTCTGGTGTTTTTGATGTCATTTGCATCTACCTAGAAATACCTGCAATAATGACCTTGAAGTCTAGTAAGGTCCCTCGCCTCCGGGAAAGGCCAGAGTAGGCCTGCAGTATCTTCCCTCAAGAGTCCCCAGGGGGGCAGCGATCCGAGGGTGCCTGCGACAGCCTGGTCTGTCCCCCAGTGGCAACCTGGAGTTCTCAACTGCTGAGGAGACTTCTTACGTTCTGGGGCCTCGCTGCCTGCCTCCCTCTGCAAAAAGGCTTTATTCCAGCTCATCTCAAGGGTTTAGTATGCAAAGTAGCTGCTTCTCCCCCAGAGGTAGGAGTCCTTGATTTATTGATCACGATAGGAAAGTCTACCTTTAAATTTTACGGCTGTTTTCTAGCCAAGGAGTTGGAACAAAATGAGTTGCAACATATCGTTACTACTCACTCAGGACACAGAGTACTCCAGACACCGCTGCGGCTTTCTTCCCGGGCATCTGCCGGGCCGAAGGTTTATTGTAATTCAAAACTCCCTGCTCAACTTTTGCCTGTGATTTTGAGGAAGGTGGGAAGGTGACCTAAGCCTGTTTACCTGGTGGCCCCATTCAGTGGGCACCAGGTCTGTCCTCAGCTTGCCTGGCTGCTGGTAGCTCTCCACTTCAGTGGAGTAAGAAGAGAAGGAAAATCAAAAGCCCTTGTGTTCCTTTTTCTAACTTGCTAGAGGCTGTACCGTCTAGAAGTGAAAATCATGAGCTCTGCTGTCGTCATGGTCTGATTTAAAGCCTTAGCTCTGCCGTCTTGGGAAGGCGTTTAACCTCTCAGTTTTCTCATCTGAGAAATGGGGGAAAGGATAGCACCTGCCTGAATAGGGTTGTAATAAGGATTAAATAACACAGGATAGGTAATGTTACGATTCATAGTCTGTACTCAGAATGAGTTCTTATTTCCACCATCTCCTCCCTGTAAGATCCCTTAGACCTAACATAGCCCCCTCTGCCACAAACTGCGCTCTGAAAGGCTGCTACCCGTGGAGGGAATGTGAATAAAGGAGGAGATGAGGGAGTAAGAAGATTCAACGTGGAATTCTATTCCAAGGTCAATTCATCTATTCCCCTGTCTCCAGCATGATCTGGTAAGACTGAGGTCTCTCCTATTTTTAGACCTCTCTGAACTGATGTCCCAGCTTCCCTTACCATAGCCTTCAAGTAAAAAAAAAAAAAATCACTACAAATACATGAACATCAGAGAGAGAGTTTTCTCCTGTAATTTTCCATCCTGCTTGTCTTCAGGTGCCGCCATATGAAATCTCTGAACTGGGGATTCTCATCAGCCTTCGGGGGACCCAAGGACATAGCTCTGGCTATAAATGGTGCCAGTTTTGGTGGGGGAGCTGCTGCTGCTTTATCTGGGCCCAATAAACCTTATCAAACTGCTGTGCAGCCAGCCTTCAGCGCTAAGTGGAAATGCTTGGAGCCCAATGCTGGCTCTCAGCCCACAGCCTTGCCTTGCCTTCCTCCTTTTTGTTACCTTCTCCACCTCTTAAATTCAGGCATTAATCTGTCTTTAACACTTACTAACAAGGGCTGGGCTTTTTAATGGGCAGAGTTTATGAAGCAAGGGAGATTTTCACATTGAGTGAATATGGCATGGAGTGGGTGGGGGGAGTCCAGGGCCATGGAGGGATTGTTCTTGCTCTCCCATTGTTTTCAAGGCTTCTCTCTTTCTCTGATTTGAGGATTAATAGGAGATTAGGATCAAGGGTTAACTTTGTGCTTCTCCTGCTACTGCACTTAGGAGGGGCTGGTAGGTGACTGTGGATGGCAAGGCGGCAACCTTCTGCAGGCACCATCTCCGGGCAAAGGCTCAACAAGTCCAATGATCGTTCCTTCTCTTTCCCTGGTGAGGCACTAGGAGGGTCCTTCTCCTCTTCTTACATCCCTCTCCTCTTGCTCTCCTTGCAGACCAGTGCTTTCCTAACTTCCTTTAAATGTCTTTCCTCTTGCAGATAGTGTAGACCTTAGCTAGAAAAACAGTCCATAACCGGGATTGCCTTTACTGTTATCAAAATGAATACCCAGGGACTGGGCTTCTCCAGGGATCCGTTAGGTGTTGCTGCACTCAGAGCTATCCAAGGGTAGTTGGCTCCCTCCCTTCACTTCCAAGTGTGCTTCTCTGCCCTCTTCTCTTCTCCTCTGACTCCTGCAGGGCTGAGCCCTTTCCCTGCTAGGAGACAGGAGCGTGCCTGCAGGGATGGAACTGCCTGTCCTTGGGACTATTACCCCTTAGCTGGTCGTGGGAGCCTGAGTACTTTGCACGCCGGCCTTCAGCGGCCCAGAAGCGGATTTTTTTCTCTAGCTGATGTCTGCCCCCTTCCATGACCTTATAGTTCTTGGGGCCTGACTCTAGGTCTGGGGCAGTACCGGAGACAAGCATCAGAATGTGATTGTAGGTGAGACCTGCTCAAACCTTTGACTCGCCAGCATGTCAGAGACAGAATGTGGGGACTCAGGTCTCCCTGACTGAAGCCCTGAGATGCTAAGACTGTATGACCTCCAGGGCTGACTGTCCAGAGACCCAGGGAGGGCGCTCTCCACCACCATCCACACCCCAGTGATTTAGGACATTAGTCCAGCCCCCAGGGCCGGTGCTCACAAGGGACCTTCCCACCTCTTGCCCCCTACCTTTGCTAAGCTCCAGGGAAAAGGGGGAGAAGGGGACTCTCTGCTGCCCGAGGAAGGGTAGGTTTCTTCTGGTTGCTTTCCTCCGAGGTTAGTGATCTCAACTCCACTCTCTAAAGCGGAGCAAACAGCTGAGAGGAGGAGGCTCTTTTGGGGGGCTCTGGAGCTTTTTCAAGCTTTCACTCGCCCCCTGAAGGCTTTGCGCTGAGTAGGACGCGGTTCTCAGGAACTGTCTCCAACCAGGTTCTCTGGCGGGGGGGCGGGGGGGGGGGAGCAAAGCCCAGGGATGCTTAAGACTGGGAGGGATAACGTCCTCTCTGGCCTAGATCTCGGCCTCCAGGGATCCCGACAGCTAAAATGGGGGAGGGATCTCCCTTCGACGACTGATCAGCGCGGACCCTCTGGCACCAGGCTCCCCAGGGCCTGCGAACTGCGCGCCTGGAGACTTCTCGCAATCCGGATGCCCAACGCCTGGAGGCATAGAAGGCCTGGGCTTGGGCTGAGAAAGGGACCTTCTGCAACCGATGTCGGGGTACAGGCGATGCGGCTCCGAGCCCGGAGAAAAGTGAAAGGCGAGATGACACACACAGAATCGGGGCAAACACTGGAGCCAGGACGAAACTCCGCGCCCGGGGCAGTAGGGAAGAAAAAAAACCTCGTGTCTAGAAGAAATAAAAAATCTGGGGTTGAAGGTGGGGGCTGCTCCTCGCCCTTCACCTCCATTGCCCCCACGAAGGGTTCCGAGTCCCTGGCACTGCTCTCCGCGAGCGCCTTCTTCTTCCCTCTTCGCTGGGCCGGTGAGCGGCGGCCGCCGGCGCCCCAGCAGCAGCTAGATGTCAGGCGAAGCCCGGAGCGCGACGCGCGGGGAAGGGAGGGGAGGGGAGGCGGCGGAGGGGAGGGGTGGGGCGGGGAGCGCGCGGGCTTGGCCAGTGCGGGGGGGGGGGGTGGTGGGTGGGCGGGCTGAGCCCGCGGACGGCGCGGGAGGGGGGAGGGAAGGGGGGCAGCTGTGGGCAGCGAGCCGGGCTCGGCCGCCAGCACTAAAGATGGAGAGGCGCCGGGGCCTCGCAGGGGAGGGGGCTCGGCGTTGACGTGGGACGCGGCGGAGGCGCCGCAGCCGGTGGTGATTTGCTAACCTCGCAGCAGAGAGGAGTTGAGGGCGATGAGAGCGGGTACTGCGAACTGCCGGGCGATGCCGCCGCTGCCGCCGTGATACCGAGAGCAACAGTTCCCAGCAACACCCCTCCCCGACACAGGCACACACCCCCAAGAGGCACGCACACCCACCCCCAGCGCCCGGCTTGGCAGCGGTGAGTGAGGGGCCGGGGAGGGGCGCACCGCTCAGCCGTAGGCGCGCGCCAGGGCGCCCCGGGGCTGGAGAGGTCCGAGGGGCGCGCTCCCTTCGGCCACTCGGCTGCCGGGCTTGTGCCTTATTTTATAAGGCTTGTTCCCTTCCTGCTGCGGCAGCCGTCGCCACCGCCGGTTGGGGGTCGGCTAGAAGGGGAGCCCCGGCTGTCAGCTTGGGCGCAGCTGCCTCCCCAACCCTTCCGCTCTAGGGCACGGTCGGGTGAGAGGTGGGGGGCAGAGCGGTCTGCGGAGGCTGAAGGCGCGAGCGGAGGGTCGGGGAACCAGAGGCTTTGTACCACCAGGGGCCAGCGGAGGAGCCAGGAGGCGGTGGGTGCTCATATGTATGCGGACCGGTGCGCGGGCGCGATAGGGTTGTGGTTTATTTGTGTTTATTCGCCGGCCGGCTGGGAAGCTGGAATCGGAGGATCCGAGGAGTGGATCTGCGGGCGGAGGGGAGCAGGACTCGGATTCACTTGGGTTTGCTTTCTGTTTGAAAAACGTGGTGGGCTCTTTTTTTCCTGATTGGACTTGACCCCCCACCCGTTTTTTTGGGGGGAGGGGCGGCCGTGGCGGAGCTCCGGAGGGTCTCCCGGGCTCCGGGCCCTCCTCGGCTCTCGGCGGGACCGGCCGTGGCGCCGGAGCTCGCTGTGCGCTCCGGGCCGCGCTCGGTGGGTGCCCCGGCTCTGCACCTGATGCATTCGGGATGCGTTTCCCAACCTGGCGCGCCGGCAGCTCGCTCGCACAGCCCCTCGAACGCTCCCGCACGCGCTCGAAATGCGCACCATCTCGCCGGCCCCGCGGACCCAACGGAACGCACAGACGCTCGGTGCAGCGATTTACTGCCCCGCTCGCTGGGACGCTCACAACGTGCCCGGGCCGGGCACCCTGCCCGTCGCCGCCGGGGGTCACGGCCCTGGGTCGGAGAGGGAGGGCCGGCAGCTCCCTTCTCGCCTTTCCTTCCACAACTCGCTGTCGGGCTTTTGTGCTTCCCCTTCGCCGCGGGGCGGGTCCGCCTTCTCGCGCTCTCGCCTAGGCGTCCAGCCTGCCCGGACTCTGCCTTTCGTCCGGGTCCCTTTCGCTTTCCCTCTTCTCTAACCCGGCTCCTTTTCTCTCTGCCGTCTGCCTCCCCGGGAAAAGTTGCTTCCCCAAGTTTGCTGAAGTCGCTTCCAAGTCTCCGTGGGGGTGGCTGGGACCGGGGGCGTGTGAGAGCAAGATCGATCCCCGGAGCTCCAGCGGGTTAGCGCCGGCGTTCCTCCGCGCCGCCGGGCTGGGCGCTGCAGCCGGCGCCCACCGGATCCCGGGGCGCCGAGCCGTGGGTGGGGTTCGGGTGACCTAGAGCACCCTGATTTCCCATAGGACCCAGGGCGCTTGCTTTTGGGAAGGAATTCGGGTGGCCCAGCTTCCATTCTCTCGATGGCCCCTCCTAGTTCTCCAAAGCCCCTGGGTCTAAGGAAAGCGCACGCACGGTGGCAAGGCGCGGCTGAGTGGCAGGCGGTTCCACTCTTGACGGCCTTAGTTCCACCCCGGAGTGGGCAGCAAAAGTGTCTTGCCTAGCTGTTCTGTTAACCCTTTCTGCGTGGGATCTGTGGTTCTGGAGCCAATAGGGCTCCTTTTGGGGGCGGAGGCAAGCAGTGTTTGGAGAGCCAGGGAGAGCCTGTGTTCTGCTGTGCTTCCAGTTGGTTTCACTGCAGCGTTGGCCACAGCAAGGCAGAGGCTGGGGGCCACCTGGATCTGGGTGATATCTTCCTAACACATCAAACGGATTCGGGAGCCCCAGAGCCCAGTTATTGATCCCAAACAGCGTTTGGGGAGAGGCCTTTGTCTCCCAGCCTGTTCTCTTTTCATACTAGTTTTAACACAGGGTAGATGCTGGTGCCACTCTCGCTTCTGGTGTCTCCAGGCATGTCCAGCACCAGCTGCTGCTCCTGGGCACAGGACTTCAGAGCCTGCTGCACGTGCTTGGAGTTCATGTACTTAGCGTGTGCACTGCTGGCTATAGGGGTGCATGTTTCCTATGATCACTTCCTGGGTCTTTCATAACCTACTCTCCTACATCTTATAGTTCTTCTTGCCCACTGGGCACTTGTGGGCCGGAGGTAGGTGTGGCATCTCATAGAAGTATGTGCACACGTGTTCAGTCTCCCTCTGTGGCTGCTGCGTGCACGCACACACATGCCCATGCACACACAGTCTAGATTTCGGATTGCATGTGCAGTAGCTCTGAGGCACCTAGGGGTGGAAGTAAGCCGAACTAGTGTGAGGATTATGTGTGTGTGTTCCTGTTGGTGCCTAAGTGGGGGGGGGGTGTCAGGGTGTGGGCGGGGATCAGTCCCTCGCAGCCCTGAGAAGAGGGGAAAGGCAGAAGCCTGGAAGGTACTGGCTGGTGGTAGGATGGGCCAGAGGAGGAGAGCCTTGCTCGTAGATTTCTGTGGGCCAGGACTGTAGGCTGCGAGGCCCAGGTAGGCTTGTCTGTGCTCCTCCCACAGCTGCAGTGATGGAGGATGCAGAAAAACTTTGTTTAGAAGATGAGGTTTACTGCACAGGGCGTTGAGAGTGAGATCCAGGGCTTTAGTTGACTAAAGGAAGGGGTTAAACTCTTATTTGAAGTGCGGGCCGACACTTCCTCATAACGTGTGTTGGTCTTGTTGCGTGTATGGGAGCCCCCACCCTGAGACTTCAAGGAAGCCCAGCACTCACAAGGCTTCACTGTGATTCCCGTTTCGCTCATCTAACAGACATCACAGAGCAGTGAATGAAGCACGTCCTGTGGCAGAATCTTCTCTTTACTCTCTTTCTATCTGGGCTCATAGAGGTAGAAATGCAGAGTTCTAGGGAGCCTCCCCCCCTTAAAATCACCAACACTGTCTCACTGGGAGGTTATGGGCGTGCTGTGTTTTTTGACTCCTTACTTTTAGGAACATTGATCTATCTTTTGTCCTCTCTTTTCCTGCCCCTCCCTGATCTCCTGTAGCCCTCTCAGTTGGCCCAGGACACCCACCCAGCCCCGCCACGCAGAGCCAGGAAGGAAAGAGAGCCTCATGCCTAAGCCGAGGGGAGCACCATGGATCTGACAAAGATGGGCATGATCCAGCTGCAGAACCCTAGCCACCCCACGGGGCTCCTGTGCAAGGCCAACCAGATGCGGCTGGCCGGGACGCTGTGCGATGTGGTCATCATGGTGGACAGCCAGGAGTTCCATGCCCACCGGACCGTGCTGGCGTGCACCAGCAAGATGTTTGAGATCCTCTTCCACCGCAACAGCCAGCACTATACTCTGGACTTCCTCTCGCCAAAGACCTTCCAGCAGATTCTGGAGTATGCATACACGGCCACGCTGCAAGCCAAGGCGGAGGACCTGGATGACCTGCTGTATGCAGCCGAGATCTTAGAGATAGAGTACCTGGAGGAGCAGTGCCTGAAGATCCTGGAGACCATCCAGGCCTCAGATGACAATGACACGGAGGCCACCATGGCAGATGGCGCGGCCGAGGAGGAAGAGGACCGCAAAGCTCGGTACCTCAAGAACATCTTCATCTCGAAGCATTCCAGCGAGGAGAGTGGGTATACCAGTGTGGCTGCACAGAGCCTCCCTGGACCCATGGTGGACCAGAGCCCTTCCGTCTCCACCTCATTCGGTCACTCGGCCATGAGTCCCACCAAGGCTGCGGTGGACAGTTTGATGACCATAGGACAGTCTCTCCTCCAGGGAACTCTTCAGCCTCCTGCGGGGCCTGAGGAGCCAACTCTGGCTGGAGGCGGGAGGCACGCTGGGGTGGCGGAGGTGAAGACGGAGATGATGCAGGTGGACGAGGTGCCCAGCCAAGACAGCCCCGGGGCCACTGAGTCCACCATGGCAGGCGCCGTGGGGGACAAAGTTGAGGAGAGGGGCAAAGAGGGGCCCGGGACCCCGACTCGGAGCAGCGTCATCACCAGTGCTCGGGAGCTGCATTATGGGCGTGAGGAGAGCGCGGAGCAGCTGCCGCCTGCAGCCGAGCCTGGCCAGGGCCCCCCGGGCCGACCCGAGCACCCTGCGCCCCCAGCTGAGAAACACCTGGGCATCTACTCTGTGTTGCCCAACCACAAGGCTGACGCCGTGTTGAGCATGCCATCTTCTGTGACTTCGGGCCTCCACGTTCAGCCTGCCCTGGCCGTGTCCATGGACTTCAGCACCTACGGGGGGCTGCTACCCCAGGGCTTCATCCAGAGGGAGCTGTTCAATAAGCTGGGGGAGCTGGCTGTGGGCATGAAGTCCGAGAGCCGGACCATCGGGGAGCAGTGCAGCGTGTGTGGGGTGGAGCTTCCTGACAACGAGGCCGTGGAGCAGCACAGGTAGGGCCCACTCGGGTCCCGCACCCCGCACCCTGCACCCCAGCCCTGGCCCTCTGGCTCGGACACACTGCCTTCATACCCAGCTACCCCCATGCCGTGGGGCCTGCTCTTTGTAAAGAAACCCCCACTTTTTCTTTTTTCTTTTTTTTTAAATTTTTTATTATATTATGTTAGTCACCATACAGTACATCCCCAGTTTCCAATGTAAAGTTCGATGATTCATTAGTTGTGTATAACACCCAGTGCACCATGCAATACGTGCCCTCCTTACTACCCATCACCGGTCTATCCCATTCCCCCACCCACCTCCCCTCTGAGGCCCTCAGTTTGAAACCCCCACTTTTTCTAAGTCCTGGGTGGGTCGGGGGACATACCCTTCATATGTGGCAAGAGGGCCTGGGGTCTTTCCTAAGCATTGGGGAACTCACGGGCCCAGCTTCTGACCAGGCTCTTCTCTCTTTTTTATGCTTTTGGGCTCCCATTTGGTTTTTCTGCTGTTGGGTCTGGTCGCCTTTGCCTGGAGTGACTGGGAGGGAGAAGAGGAAGTGGGATTGGGCAGAGGGTCTCCCATGGCCGGGCCGTGGCCATGTGGCCGGGTTTCAGGGACATAGGTGCCCAGGTCCCTGGGGAGTGCTGCCCGCCAAGGCAGGTGGTGTGCAGCTCCGGAGCAAGGCAGGGGCTGGTGCTGCTTCGGCCGTGGCCGTGTGCGCAGCTGCGGTTCCACCCATCATTCCTGGTGAACGTTGATCACCAGGAATGTTGCTTCCTCCCCCTCCTCGTTCTCTGCCCCTGCGAACACATTTAGAGGGAGTTGATTTACATTCAAGGGGGAAGGACGGGTATGAGAGTCTGGATTTTGCAGTCTGCAGTCTTATTCTTATCCCATCCTACTCACGTTGAATTAAATGCGACTAGGGGCCAGCACGGCTCCCCTCTGGCTTCTGTTTCTTTCTCTGTGACACGACCATTCACCGAGCTCCTACGGCAGGCGTGGTTCAATTCTTTTTTTTTTTTTTTTTAAAGATTTTATTTATTTATTCGACAGAGATAGAGACAGCCAGCGAGAGAGGGAACATAAGCAGGGGGAGTGGGAGAGGAAGAAGCAGGCCCATAGCGGAAGAGCCTGATGTGGGGCTCGATCCCAGAACGCCGGGATCACGCCCCGAGCTGAAGGCAGATGCTCAACCGCTGTGCCACCCAGGCGCCCCAGGCCTGGTTCAATTCTAAGTGCTTTACACGGAGTCATATTTTTGTTACAACAGTCCTCTGAGCGGGGGT
This sequence comes from Ursus arctos, assembly GCF_023065955.2. Lineage (NCBI taxonomy): Eukaryota > Metazoa > Chordata > Mammalia > Carnivora > Ursidae > Ursus > Ursus arctos. The sequence goes on from NW_026622897.1 coordinate 10,198,854, forward strand.
GGGGGTGGTGGTGCTTCTTTCATGTAGGAAGATGCTAAGACCCTTTCCTGGGGTCACATAGATGGTAAGAGACCGGGTTGGATTCAAATTCAGGTCTTAGCCTCCTTGCACTTTGCCACCTCTTGGAGTCCCTTAGTGCCGAAGAGGTTCATGTCTACACAACAGAGGGTTTTGAGAATCGTTCCCCTAAGGGGCATGAATACGGACAGAATCAGTGGTGGGTTTAGCTTTTACTTGGATCTGTTGTAATGATGTGTCATTTTACCCTCTGGTCCCTGGGTCAGGTGAACGGTGTCAGCAAGGCTGCTTTCGCTGTCATCCACGATGATATTTGCTGCACACCCTCTCGCCTGCCGTTTTGCCAATCTTGGGTGTACTGTGCCCTTAGCAGCCCTCTTCCTCCACCTGCTCCTCTGTTGCTGGTTCAGGTACCGGAGAGGGGGTGTGAGTGAGAGGGTGTGGGGGCCGGAGAGGCACCTGGAGGTCGGCTGATCACCTCAAACCCGGCTGGAATCTGCTCCGGCACTGTCTGATCAGTGGCTCTGAGGCTGACTTTGTGGAAAGTGCCGCTGAGCTAAATGCAGCCGAATTTTTCCAGCGGGTGCGAAAAATAACCGCCAGCGAGGTGTGTCTTCTTGATGCTCGTGCCACTCGGAAATAGACCGAGGATGTGTTTGTTTTTGCTCAGACTTTCCTAAAGAGGAAACCCCCCTCCCCAAACTGGACCGGATAGATCTACCGTCTGCTCCGGATGTGAATTCTTTCAGATATGTGCCGTGAGAAATGGGCTATGGTGGAAAGTAATTTTATTTCTGGCTCTCCTCCGGTCCTGGTTGCTTCTGTACCTGGGTGGGCTCCAGAAGATACCACCCTCCCAGCAGGTCCAGGCTCCCATTCTGTGGGACCCTCTGTCCTCTGGGGAGAGGCGGAGGCCTGGCTGTGTTACATTCACTGGAGATGGGCCATGCAACTAGCCACATCTCTCCGTGGGAGCTTGGGATCCTCACATAATCTTTCTGAGCTTGTTTTACTCTTTTTAAAATGGAGATGGGGTGCCTGGGTGGTTCGGTGGGTTAAGCGTCCGATTCTTGATCTCGGGGTCACGAGTTCAAGCCCTGTGTGGGGCTCCACGCTGGGTATGGAGCCTACTTAAAAAATTTTTTTAAATGGAGGTGGTCTGTTGAGTGTTGTGTTGAATTGATGAAGTCACATCTAGAAATCCCTAGGGCAGTGAGCGAGTGACACATTGTAAGCATGCAGGTGATGACGGACCCTTTGGTCTCCCATTCTGTTTGGGTCTCTGCATGGCCTCCCTACACTCTGAATTCTAGAGTGTGGCGTCCACAGTGCTGCCTTACCCCCGGGGCCGTGCTGGCCGTGAGGCGGTGCGGAGAATGTCCCTGTCCCTGGGCGCTTATGACGGGGAGGTACTGGTCCAGGGATCCTCGGCTGTGGGCTGCTAACATGGCAAATGTGCTTTGGACTGAGGGTGGAAAGTAAGCTGTTGCAGCCCAAGAAACCAGAGCCTAGGGCAGCGCCGTGGGCAGAAAGCTGTGGGGACTCGAGAAATCAAGGAAGGGAGATGATGTTCGTGTGGCTGCCCCCTGGCTCCTGGTCAGATGCACTTTGTGGGAGGCTTTTGCCCTGTCCCTCAAAACTCCTAATTCCGGTTCTTCTCTGTACCTCCCCGCACATGCCAACCAGTAGCACAAACAAGAGGGCAAGACCAAACAATCAGGGGGGATGTTGGTGTCAGGATGCTGTGCAGCTGGCTGTAACGCAGCAGCGATGAATGTGAGAAAACAACAAGCTACAGGTTTCGTTTTATTTTACTTTGAAGCCACAGACTAAAGCGTTGCTGAAGGTTAAGTACCCAGTCGTTCTTGTTGCCCGGATCCTTGGGGAACAGAAGGGCATGGAGAGGGGAGAGGGGGAGAGGCTTGGGAGGCGGCATAGGTGGGAGAGTTCGGTCTGAATCCCGTCACTAGGTTGCCTCGTCCCAGGCAAGAGAGAGAGCCTGAGCTGCAGACAGAATAGAATAGCCAGGCGGTGCTCCCCGCGGTGCTCGGCAGGAAAGTACAGGCAGCATCCCCTGTAGCTGGACCCATGGAAAGACAAGACAGAGGCTCCTGGGGTAAATTAAATGGGGCTCCCTTACCTGAAGGATCCAGAAGGTCCGCAGACCCGAAAGACTAGCAGCGTTCCACAGGCAGATGCGGGAGCCCGCTCTGGGCGCCAGAGCCTTCTTCAGGTGCTCCCAGCGTGGGGGACAGTATCTGAGGGAGGGAGGGTCACAGCAGGCATCCGGAGAGTTGGACTCTCCTTCTCTAGGTTCACCCCTCCCTGTCTCTCTCTGTCTCTGCGAGACTGGAGCTTTTCTGCACGTAGGCTTATCTGGATCTGACAAGCTAGGGATGAGCTGGGGACCCGCTTCCCTGAGCCTGGTGCGCCTTCCCCTTCTCAGAGTCATACACACAGGTTGTCGAGGTGACAGCGGACGGTGTGATTGGTTCAGCTGTGAGCACAGTCCTCGTTTCTAGCCCTCAGTCTCCCCAGGCTCGCACAGCCCCGTCTGAAGACGGTTTGGAATGGAGTGCTGTGGAACCTGCGCCGAGTCTGTTCCCCCCGGGGGCCTCTGGATCTTCTCCAGCAGACCCATAGCCCGGCGACGGCGTGTATCCCGCGCACACACAGTAGGAACTCTTGCCTGGTTCTTGAAGGGATGCTCGGGAAACACAAGGAATGATCTCAGCCAGCTCTCCGGACCCACGTGTGCAGCCCTTCCCAGAGGCTCCTTGGGGCCAGCTCTAGGGTGCACGAGCCACATAGTTGAGATGGCAGATTTCTGCCTGGCTCTTGGCCTCGGTCTCTCTCAGGTGGCCGCTGCTCCCTCTCTTCAGTGGCTGACCACGTAGAAGGCCGGCAGCTGTTGACCTTGGTTTTGGCCACTTTGGGGAGCTTAGCAGTTGCCCTTACTCTTGGTCGCCTTTCATCGTTGTGCCGGCTTTAGGCTCCTCTGAGGTCAAACCCAGCTCTGCGGGGAGAGTGTGCTGTGTAGTCATGACAGCAACAGCAGTAATATTAACAGTGCCTTTGATCAGTGGTCGCGCTTTCTTCTTTGCCAAGCACTTTTCATGACTTTCTCTGTCTCTCCACCCCGCAGGCTCCCCGAAGCAGGTCCAGGTCCATCATGCCCTACCCGTAAATATGAAGTCTGAGAAGCTCTGAAAGCTAAAAGGTTTTGTGCAACTCATTTAGTGGCAAAACCTGATCTGAACTGATGGAAGGCTATATTTATCCTGCCTATTTTGAATATTCATATGTTTTGCTACAAAAATATTAATGTGTTTGATTACAGAGTGCTTCCCTAGACTCCTCCGGGACTGGCAGACACTTGTGGGCCCCCTTGTACCTTTCTAGAATCCGAACAGTTTGGATTTCTGAAGTACCCAAGGGTTTTGGATCCGGGATCGTGGACCATTTTCAGCCCCACCTTGCAGACAAGGAAAAGGAGCTTTGGAGCCAGTGAGTGACTTGCCCAAGGTCACATAGCTATAAATGGAGAGGGTCAGGAGCCCAGCTCCCCTTCTGCTGCCCAGTCTTGCGTGCGCTGTGTCAGGCCATATAAGCACATGGACATGGCCATTCTGGGGCTGATCCATCTGACCTAGTCTTTGGGTGCCAACACCATCCCTCCGTTACCACCATCAGAGGCCACAGCCATCTTCCTTGACGTCAATCCTAAAGGTCAGGTGGAGCCCGACTTCTCTGAGGAGCTATTTGTGGCTATTCTGTCATTCACAGATTTGCCCAAATCCTTTCTGAATCCATTTCTATTTCCAGGAAGTGTCCTTTTGGGGGTGATGAATGACTTACGTTTATCACCTCCTGGACTCCTGGAAATCTGGCCTTTGGAGAGCTTGTTAGTTGTGAAGTTGGGAAGATGGCAGGAGGCTCTGTGGTGTTTGCTGTGCCCAGCTGGGGTGGAGGCCAGGCCTCTAGACTCTGCTGTGTGGTTTTTAGCTCCTTGACCATTGTTGGGCTCTTTTTCCTTCAGAGCTTAATTCCTTCCTTCCTAAAACAAGGATGAGCTGTTTCTCCATTGTTGAGCTCTTTAAGAAGTTCCCTTAACCCCTTGTGCACTCACTTCCATCTTCGTGAGGTCCTTTTGGCTAATGGCATTTTGCTGTCTTGGATTGGCAGTCAGCCAGCTAAAATAGGGGTCCCTCTGGTTTGTTCCTGTCTGCTCTGACTTCATTTTTTTAATACTTACAGAGTCAGCTGGGCTCTAGACTGAACTCTGGGACATTTCGAAGATGATTTCTTTTATTTTCTTTCCAGTGGAGGGAAGTGGCCCATTCTTTCATCTCAGTGAGAAAAGTCCCATTTTAATTTGCTGTCACTATTGGATGGAGCTGCTAATTGCTGGAGGGAGAGAGGAAGGAAGAACGCTTCAGCTCAGCGACACGTTCGCCTCCTGCTTGTTCTAGGAACTCTATTTATGAATCTTTAAAATAGTGATTATCCTAAACTGTTAAAATCAAACTCCATTCACAACTCTTTCATTTCTTGCTAATTCAGGGGAAAAACATTTCCAATCACTTTAATTTTTTTTAAATTAATGACTTTAAAACAAGTCCGGCTGAGAGACATAAGAATCTTGCTAAATGAACACAGGCGTGCCTCAGTGTGCCCCTTGAAGGGTTCCTGCATTTTCCCCGTAACGGAAGGCTTTCTTAAAGGTTCTGTTTCGGTGGCTTTATGTGGAAGCCCTGACTCGATGGCAGTTATTTTGGTAGAAAGAAAAATTCACCTGGCATCCTCACTGCCCCACCTCTGATGTTTTCCATGTAGTAAATGTGCATTTCGAGCAAGTTAGACGATCTGGGCAAGAATCCTGATTTTACCACTCACCAGCTGTGTGACTGTGGTTGTGTTTCTTAACCTCTCTGTGCCCGTTTTCTCCTTGGTAAAATGGACATAATAACAGTACCTACTCACCGGGTTGTTCCAAGGATTAATTAGCAAATGTTTGTCAGGTGCAAGGAATGGTGAAACAGCAAATGCTCCGTGTGTGTTCGCTGTTGTATTTTTATGGCTCTTGTTGTGAAATGGCACACTGGTGGTGCAGGGTGAGAAACGCGTTCCTTTTGGTCCAGGGCCTGCTTTCCCCCAGAGGCCTTAGTTCATACGACAGCGTATGGGACCGATACACCCTGAGCACCTGCAATCCCCACCCCCCAACCCCCCCAGAAGCTGATCTCTTGTACCCTGGTGGCCAAGGTACTCTTTGTCCCATTGACCCGCGGCCTGATGAGTCATTCCAGTTCTCATTTAAATTTAGCTGGGCAGCGCTCCACCGTCATCAGTTCCAAATGCCGAGCAGGCTCACCCAGTGTCCAATAGCCCGTGCCTGTGGCCAGGCAAGCAAATCACTGTGGTGGACACAGAGGTGAGGAGCACAGCCCCAGCTTATGGAGGGAAGTCTGGGCTTTAGGCGGGTGGGCGTTCCAGAGCTCCTTCCCTGTCCTGTTGTCCCCCCCACCACCCAATGCGAGATGCTGCAAACGGTGGTGGATTTGCAAAAGCGTTTTCAGTGCTTGGTACATGATGGGTTCTGTGCTAAGTGCATTCAGAGTCAGACTGTCCTCACACGCTCTGGCCACCCTGTAAGGGGAATAGTAGTTGCAAATTCCCTGATGTGCAGAGTGAAGCATGAGAGGTTAACACACTTGTCCACGCTAAGACTGTGAAGGGGGGGTGCCAGGGTTCGTGCTCAGGTCTTTGGGCCCCATGTTCATTGTGTTTCCCATAATGCCCTGTTTGGACCTTCGGGCCTGGATGGAATCAGAAGGGAAGGGAGCATATAGGAAGGGCCAGTTCCGTGTTTCCTGCAGCCGGCGGCCAGGAGGCTCATCGCTTGGTTCCCTCTGGCCTCCTGGTCTCCTCCGATGGCTCGAGAGGAGGAAAGTAGGGAGGGGGCTGCTTATTTCAGAGGGTTCAAGTCTTTGGGGGTCAGGGCATCAGAAGTCCCGGGAGCACTGCATCATACCACATCATCTCTTATCAACACAGAGAGACCAGCTTCTAGCGATAGGGGCCTTTTATGCTGACTCAAAAAAGAAAAAAAAAAAAAAAAAGAGAAAAGGAGAGAGAAAAAGAAGCCCACTTACAAAAATAAAAATCCCTTGCTGTTAATTTCATGCCAGCATAATCAGAAATCCCCCTTTCTACTGTCTCCCCTTAAAAGCCCCGGTGTCCTCATTATGCTGGCTCAGTCTGGAAAAACCATGGTTGGGTTTTGCCGACGTGAGGCTTATCCCTGCAGCTGCAAGGGAGGGATCCAGTACTTTATTGTCAGGATGGAAACTTCGGCTGAAAACTCGCCCAAACCTGCTCCGTTCTAAGTTCCCAGCTCACTTTCGACTCTGTCCTCAAGCCCCGATTTCCTTCAGCAGGAACGGACTGTGTTCAGCTTTGCAGTAGGAAGAAGCCGAGTTAGCACGGAGAACTTCCTGCAACAGTGGGGGCATCACTGGCAAAGTTATTAGGAGACTCAGCCACAGAATTTATGATGAAGAGGAGAAATTGTGGGCCAGTTGGACGTGGTTTTTGGCATTCTCCCCTCTTTGGGGCCATTTTTATTTATGCCTTTTACAAATTTATTTATCTATTTAATTCATCTCTGCACCCAACATGGGGCTTGAAGTCATGACCCTGAGATCAAGAGTCACATGCTCTTCTGACTGACTGAGCCAGCCAGGAGCCCCTTTGGGCCATTTGGATTCCCCAGAAATGTTAAGTAAGGACTTGGGCACGGACACAAACCACCACCAGCAGGTGTGTCAGGAGCAAGACAGACAGACCGCCAGACCGTTGTCTTTGTAGGGGGCGAGGTGTGCAGTGCGGGGGCACAAAGACTGATGTCAGACAGACGTGGGTGCGAATGCTGGTGCTACATTGTGAATCTGTGCAAATGCCTCCACCTGTCCTGCCTCTCCTGTGAAGGGAGCTTCACCCCTTACCTCTCCACGTGGTTTAAAGAAGTTAGATGAGGTAGCAGGTAACTTAAGCCCACAGCAGGGACTCCCATGTGAGGCCGCCTCCTGGCTTCCTGCTTCTTTTGTGACCCCAGCCTGACGAGGGGGCCGCTCGCTCGCCGAGCCCCCTGCCACCCTCGCCCGGTGTCGCTCTCTAAGTGGATTAGCCGTGCGTTGTGATCTTAATGCCATTAGGCCTGTTGGCACAACCCTCCTTGCCATAGTGAGAAGCAGATGTGGCCGGCGGTAATGGCCCTCGGTGATCCGTCAGGCCTGGAGTGCTGGGGGAAACATTAGTAGTGTTAATTTGGGGGAGTCTTTTATGGTAGTTGGGAGAAATGCGGAGGGTTTGTTTGAAATGTATTTATTTAAGCCGGTGAGTGGGTTCGATGCTGTCGAGTCGGGTCTACCGTAGCTACCCCCCCTTTAAATAAGGCCCCTCCCCAGCGCCAAAGCCCCGGCCTGATTACTTCCAGAGTCGGAGAGACAACTTAGCAGGCTCTTGTTCCTTGCCGATGGACCTTATTAGTAGCACCTGGCATCATAACCCACTAATGGGAACCAGTGCTCTCCTCCTGCGTGGCCGGTGACAAGTAGCCCTGTCGGCCGGAGCTCGCCGTGCGAGGAAGTTCCTATTAGCTTTATGGTCAGGAGAACTTGTCCTGTTCAGGAAATGAATGTTGCCTCTAAAGGTCCGCGGCCCTGACCCTGGCGGCGTAACCTGTGCGGGCCGCTCAGGATGCTTGGGATTTCAGCCCCTCTCTGGTTCTTGTCATATGTAAAGAGGGAATCATTGTGGTATGTTGCAGCCTTGAACTTTTGATTTATTCAGTGAGGATGACTTAACCATTTCTGTGCCTGGATGGCGGGGTGGTGCCAGAGCTGAGCGTGTGCCTAGATGTGTGTGTATGTGTCTGTGGGTGGGGGGAGGAGAGACCCCCACGTGCCAACAGGGTCTGTCTGTCCGGGGGAAGGGTGGGTTTCAGGGATGATGATTTGCTGGGTTGCATTCCTGCAGTATCAGAAGTTTCTGGACTCCTTGGCCGCAGAATGGTAGGCAGCTGGGAACCTAGGTTTGAATTCAGCCTCGGCTCATAGAAGCTCCATGGCTCCGGCGAGATACGCAACTGCCCTCTTCCTCCTCTCTGGGAGGAAGTTCTTTTTTTTTTTTTTTTAAATTAATTAATTTATTTTTAATGTTTTTTTATTACATTATGTTAGTCACCATACAGTACATCCCTGGTTTCTATACACGAATAATGAGACTGAAGAAAGAGAAATTAGGGAATCCATCCCATTTACAATAGCACCAAAAACCATACATTACCTTGGAATTAACTTAACCAAAGACGTAAAGGATCTATATTCTAGAAACTATAAATCACTCTTGAAAGACATTGAGGAAGACACAAAAAGATGGAAAAATATTCCATGCTCATGGATCGGAAGAATTAACATAGTTAAAATGTCCATGCTACCCAGAGCAATCTACACTTTCAATGCTATCCCGATCAAAATACTGATGACATTTTTCAAGGAACTGGGAGGAAGTTCTAATGTGGATTTCACGCTGCTGCTGTGATATTATCCATAGGAGGAGGCATTTGGAATACAGAGCCCAGGGGCAGGCACGTGGCTTGGTCTGCAGCCCTCACTGAAAGGATATGTCTCTTTCTTTTCTTTGTTTTCTTTTTCTTTCTTTCTTTCTTTCTTTCTTTCTTTCTTTCTTTCTTTCTTTCTTTCTTTCTTTCTTTCTTTCTTCTTTCTCATCGTAACATTATTCTAAGAAATTCTGAAAAGAATGGCCTAGCCCTTTTTTCCGTTTAACGGATCGAGACTTTCTTCCTCATCAGAGCCTTAGAATCAAAGAAAAGCTACTACTTAGTTGTTCCTCCTCCTTCTTCTGCCTGCGAGTAATGTTTGTAAATGTGATTTTTGTGGAGAAAAGCAGCGTTTGGCCTTGTTCTGGGGGGAAGCTTTGGCCTGACTCTTTGAGAAGGATGTTTGTGAGCTGTCCGGCAAATGGATGCTTACTTCTTGCCTTTGCCACTGTTGCTGCGTGAAAGGCCCCTGGTGACAAAGGAGCAAACTACACTCAAAGGCACAACCCAAGGAGTCTGGCCTCTGAAGATGATGGGCCTGGGGTGGGGCGGGGCGGGGGGGCTTGGAGATGATGCCTCCTTTTGGAACTTTAAAACAAATCTGTCCATCTGTCTCTGGCATCACTGACAGCAGTTCAAGGAAAAATTAAAAAAAAAGTTCTTATCCAGTTGGCAGGCTGGGTGCAGAGAGAAAGGACAGGAGTGGTCAGTGCGTCGAGGCAGCTGACCTGGAGTTTTGGAGGTGAGACAGTGGCCGGATTCCTCGTGCCCACAGGAGGCAAGTTCTCCCCTCCACCCTCTCCGTGAGAAACTGTGCCCGTCTCAAATGAATCGCGGCTCCTAACCCCTCTCAGAGCAGGTGAAAGCCGCTACGAAGGCGTTCGTGGAGTAGGGATGGGAAGTGTTCAGTGCAGAAGTTGAATCGTGACAGTTGTCCCCTAAATGCTCTGCTAAATTAAGGATCTGCTAACATTTGCAAGTCTACCTCCCTACATACCCCCACCCCCGTCCCCTTGGCAGAAGGGATGAAGATGGGACCTAAAAACAATGTGAAGTGCTGCTAAATCTAGTGACTCTAAAAACATTTTTCTTCCCTTGACGTTGAGTGTGGAAACCAGGGCTGGGCTTGTAAAGCGCCACAGACCGGTTTGGGGCCCGCGTGCCTGGCCCCTTTCCTCAATTTCTAGCACAATGGTTTTTACTGCCACCTCTCCCCCTCCTTCCCCCCTTCATAATTATCCACTATTTTACGTTTTGTGTCCTGACAGCCACAAGAGTGGTTTTTGTTTTTTGAGCTGGGTAAGCTGCTAAATATTCCCCAGCAGCCAGATTCAATGGCTTGGGGGCTAGCGGGGATAGGCCAAACCTTGGCATCCCCTGTTGCAAAAGTGAAAAATATTTCTGTTTGCAGTTAATTTTAGTGCGAGCAGATCATGTTAACTGGATGTAATTGCTTGCAGATCTGGCCGAGGGTTTTGTGTGTTGAGATGAAGGGTTTGGTAAGTGCTCACTTCCTGTGTAAACTAGGCTCTTCCATTCAGTCTTTCATGCTGGCCAGCCCTGGATTCTGTCATCCTCCCGCCCCCCCCCCCCCCAGCCTGCAGCCTGGTGTGAGAAGCAGCTCGTTCTGTCCCTCTGAATGCAAGTCTTTTGTCACTTGGAGCCACTCACCTCTTGGTTCTTGATGTGAGTTTGCCCTTAAAATAATGAGAAAGGTTTGAAAGGATGCCACCTGGCCCTGCTTCTTGCCACGCAGAGCCTCATCTGCAGAGCCCAGGCGGAGGGATTGTCTCCTGGTCATGTGGATTGTTTCTTGGGACCCAGAACTCCTGGTTTTCTGTGGATTTTTTTTTCCCTCCACCCTCTGACCCCACTCCCACCTTGGTGAATACCATTCTCTCCCTTTCTGAACTGAGCTTATTCTGATGGGTCTGAAATCCTAGAAAAATGAAGTGTCTGTTGCAAGGAGGCGAAGGCCGTGGTCACAGAAAGGAGTTCTATTAGAAAGACAGGAAGCCACCAAGCAGGTCGGACCCCCCCCCCACACACCTGCCCCTCCCTGCAAGAAAGCGGGAGGAGAATCCATCCAGAGAAACTTCTCCAAGTTCCTGCGGTTTCCAGGGTTGGAACCTAGGAAAAGCCTTAAGATTCATGTTCTCCTAAATTCCGATTTTGTCCTGTGGCCAGTCCCACATTCTTAGTGCTATTTGCATAAGAGGTTGCTGTTTATCTTCCTGTATCAACTCCACTGATAACCCCTGTGGTCTGTTTAACAATATATGAGGAGTAGATTACTTGATAAATGCCAGTTTTCCCAATAGGCAAAGATAAAGTGTCGGGGTCAGGGTGAGGGGTGGTGTGTGAGGAAGGAGGGACCAGGTGGGGAGCCAAGACCCTCTTTCAGATCGGGATGGAGATGTGTGAAAGCACCTGATGGAAGACAGCTGCACGTATCACACGGTCTGTCGGCTTCCTGCCCTCACCTGCTTTCCTCCTTCATGTGGACGCGCAGAGTCTCTGAGAACATTCCATTGAGTGCGCTGCTGTTGTCTGTGTTAATGCAAGAGAGGAAAGGGTGTAGGTAGTTTTTGCTTCTGTGGTTCACAGCCTTTCCTCCCCTAACCCTTTCTCAGTTCCACACGTTGTCGGCTGGTAAGTACTTTTTGCTCGCTGACAGTGTAAGCCTGAAATCTTTAACGGGTGGATTTTTCCCACCTGCCCTGCATTTGCTTCTTCAAACCAGGTGCTTGGTTCTGGAAGAGGCTAGGTGAAAAGCAAACTTCTGACCCCATCACCTAGTCAATAAGCTGCCTGAGAATCAAACAAAAGAGTTTGGGCTGGCTGCTAAAGCTAGGAACCCAACTGATAGCTTTGTTTTGATGTCCTTGCAATGTTTGCAGATCGGGGAGGGGGTTGTTCAGAGCAGGGGGTGTCTGCTGGGACAGACATACCGGGAAGTTGAAAGGCCTAGCACAAAGTCCGAGAGGTGCTGAAGATAGTGAACCAGAGCCCAGGAATTGGGGGGCACGGGGTGGGGTTTCCTTACTCGAGGAAGAGGCTTTGCGGGAGGTGGTCGGAGGTGGTGTTTTCTCAGGACAGCGTGGAAGGATGGGAAGAGCAGAGGCTTTAGAGTGAGGTATCCTGGATGAGAATCGAGGCTCCAGAATTTACTGTGTTCCTTGACCAAGTTAATTAGGCCTTCTGAGCCCACATTTCTGTGTTCTGTAAAAAGCGAGACCAACACCTTTTAGTGGTTATGTGGATGAAATGTGTCGAGTGCGCACAGTGGAGGTGCTTCGTAAATGGGCCCTGCTGTGCTGTGAACTGAGCCCTCGAAGCCCGCTGTTTTGGCCCAGGCGAGAAACTCTGGAAGGAACCAGTGAAATGTTTTGGGCACCGTTGGATTGATGACGCTACTAACCCCGTGCTGGCAGCCTGCAGACCAAGTCATGGGTGAACCATGCCGGTGCATGATGGATTGGAAGGTCTCCATTCGGGAAGTGTGGTTGCTTTCCTGAAGAAGCCTGCATACCTAAAAAGTGATCACTTAATCCCGTGATGAGGCCCCAGACGCAAACACTTCAGAAATCTTCCTTGGGAACCCTTGCCAGGATCTGTGCCACATTCTCTTGCCTTGCCCTTTGGGAGGGTAGATTTGACTTTTGGAAATGGTCAAAATAATTGACCGATCTGGTGAATATAGTCGAGTGATGACATTGGATGACTGTGTCTGATTCCGAAGGTAGATTCTGGAAAGAACGCGCCCAGTGTGCGTGTCAGCTCAGCCTCAGGGTGAATGTTGGCCTCACTTCTTAGGTGGGAGGTGAACGTGGCCAAGGGGCTGGTGATTTAGTGATTTCCAGCCGCCGCCACTGATCGCCTCGGCCTGGAGCAGATCCTCTTATTGCTGTAGTGTTTCTGCCTTTGTGGTTAGACCTCCTGTGAGTTTGGGGTCCCAAGAGGCACTTCTCTGGTTAAGAAAATCTGCTACCATCAGGAGGTGTAGCTTGGGGTCAGAATGAATGCGTTGAGTTTTGACACTCTAAGGGAGGAGGCATGGAGGCCTGGAGGCCCGAGTTTACACCTGACCTGTTTTCTTGGGAAGGTTCCAGAAGGTTAAAGTAACTTGTGCAGTAAACCCCAGCCCAGCACCTGGCCCATCGTCAGCATGTAAAAGTCCTGTGTGCCCTGAATAACCGTGAGTGGAGGCACGTGTTTGCCCTTCCTGTCGTGAGGGCCACCGCTGGGCCCTCAGGAGAGCTCATGCTCACCTTGGGATTGTCTGTGGGACCCAGGTCTTTCGTGACCTGGCCGTGCAGAGGCCTGGGGTTTAGTCCCTCAGCCGCTCCCTCTCTCTCTGCATTATTTATAGTAAACCATATTAGAACAGAGTGTTAAAGAGGAAGGATGAGTCATCCCCATTGAAACCATTGACGACATAAATGAAAGCAAAACGCTTACTATGTGTTTTGCACAGTATTTAAGGCCAGGTTGTGCTAATTTGAACACTCCCAAACGGGATCTGTGAAAATATACATATGTGGGAAAAAATTCGGGTTTAACTGGAAGTTATTTATTGACCGACCATTTCAGTATCTGCTTTCTCCCTTTATTTACTTCAGAACCATATTCAAATCATGGCTGTCATCCTTCCTAAGGAGGGCGAATGACTGGCTGAGTCACTCGCTATGGTTTCTTCTCTCTCTTTCTGAGGGTTGAGGAACAGTGCAAAGGGGTGTCTGAGGGTCCCTGTCTTCGTCCTTCTTCTTGCCAGCTGTTGAGGAAGGTACTCTTAGCACTCCACCTGCCGTGCAGGTGTGCGTCCTTAAGGACACCAAGGATCATAGAATTATGTTAGAGCTGGAAGGGCTCATAGGATCATTTATGACAACATGCTCATTTAGGGCAGGATAAGTGGAGGTCCAGAGAGGCTCTGTGATTTGTCCAAGGCCACACAGCAAGCTAGTGGCAAAACCAGGACTGGAAGCCATGTCTTTCATGCCCTGTCTCCTCTAATCCTTCCTTTACCACAAATTTGCCTACAACTACACGGGTCTGCTCCCTGTTTCCACCAAGGAGGAGGTGAGAGTAGGATCTGACTTGAGAGCAGTTTCAAATCTTTGGATATGAGCGGTGCTGGGTGGATTTTGGCCTGGTGACTTGTCTCTTACTCATTAACCTGTTTGATGCCTAGATGAGTAAATTAATATACAATGAGTTCTTTAGATTTATAGGTGATGTACTGTGTTAGGGTTTTTTTTGTTTTTTGTTTTTTTTTTTAAGATCTTATTTGTGAGAGAGAAAGAGACCAAGCACAAGCAGGGGGAATGGCAGAGAGAGAGGGAGAAGCAGACTCTCCACTGAGCAGGAAGCCCAACTTGGGGCTCGACCCCAGGACCCTGGGATCATGACCTGAGCTGAAGGCAGATGCTTGACCGACTGAGCCACCCAGGCGCCCCTGTGTTTGGGGTTTTAAGATACAAAGATTAATAAGATACGGGACTTCCCCTTGAGGAACTTATAATTTGAGCAGAGGAATTAAAATATTTTAAATGTGTATGTGTGTGTATGATAGAAAGTGGGAAGTGGAAAGATTATATAGATAACTAGAAAAAGCACAAGGAAATTTAGAGACGAAATGCCTTCCACCAGGAAGGATTCACTTACTGTGCGCCGGGCACTAGACTCAGCCCTGGGAATTCCATGCTGAGCAACCCCTGCCCTGTGGGCTTTCCTAACGGAGGAGAGCTCTTTAGCTGGCAGTCTTGTGAAAAGCTATGAAATTGCGATTGTGATAAGTGCTTGGATTCCTGATAAAGTAACTTCCTTCGGCTGAAAGGGGGGCGATTGGACTGGAATGGTAGGTTGGGGTCTGATGGAGGTGCTGTGAATGCCAGGCCAGGGAGGAGAGAAGGCAGCAGAGCACGGAGGAGTGGAGAGAGCACGGGCAGACCAGGGTGCAGATTGTCACGATACCATGCGCACACCATGCGATCTTGGCTGCATGCCTAAAGCGCTGCGACCTGGGGTCTCCTTGTCCCTCCAGTGGGGCTGTTGTGTGGGACAGCACGTGGGGTAGCCTGAGGATTTCAGATAATGCACTGAACACATCCCGCACAGTGCCTGGAATGGGGTAGTTGCTCAATGAAGGTAGCGGTTAGTTTCGTGACTTTATTCTGGGGCAGTTGGGAGCCTGGGAAGGCCTTTGAGGAAGAGCGTGACATGGTATCGGCCACTGAGCCTGGATCCCGCTGCCCCGTCTCCTTGCCTGCCTTTCACAGCGTGCCCGGAAGGGAGCTCGGAGAGTGATCCGCATGTCCTGCGTCTCGCACCTGGCACTCCACCAAGATTTGATGAAATGACATGAAATGGACCCTTGCCACCTCTCCTCCGCCTTGGTTGGAGGGCCTGGGAGGGGGAGGTGGACTGAGGGGGGCCTTCAGCTGTCACAGTCAAAGGAAGTGACACCGTGAAGCTGGCCAGCCGGACTGTTATCCGTCTTTCTCTGACTCTCTTTTAATAGCAACCTGAATGTGTGAACTCCGACTAACCGTCCCGGACCCCTCTTGCGTCTCTGATAGCAAGCGGGGAGACGGCTATCTCCCTCGGGCCAGTCTCGGCTGTGGTTGTCGCACTACGCAATGTCTGCAAACTGACAGTGGCATGGGGGAGATAAGGACTGGCGTTGTGTAATGAGGGGCATGGTCTGTTTGCCCGAGTGGCTCCTGGCCCCTGGTTAACTGCTAACCTCAACGGAGCGGCGGGCCCTTGCTTGGAAGGGCCGTTCCAGGGCCCCTCGCTGGTTCCACGGATGCCTTTTTGTGGTTGGATAAAGGAAGCTCATGTAGGCCGCCCACAGCGCAGACATGGGCTTGGGCTACGGGTGCTTGGTGGTTTTGTTTTTCTCTTTGTCTTTCTTAAAAAAGAGAAGCTGAAAGGGGGACAGTCTTGCTTGGCACCTACCCCGTAACCCAAAACAGCATGAAACAAAACAGTTCCTAAACGTTAAGTTAAAATTCACCAGGTGGTAGAGATGCCCTCGTTCCTTGCTTGACACCCACTTGTCCCCAGAGGCCAGAGCTTAAAGAGATTGGTCTTGGGGACACTGGGTCTGGCCTGGAAGCTCCTGTCTTGGAACCTCGACCCCACACCAGCTTTTTTAATATCCCAGTCTGTGGCTGGGTGCAGGAAGCAGTGGTGGAAATACATCCTTTGTTGACCTTCTTCCTTCCATCTTCCGCAGACGCTCACTGTCCTTTCAGGATGAATAGGTAAGCCACAGCGCATGCTCCCTGCACGTTAGGGGCGACAGAACCCAGTGCCCTGGCTTCCGGTGTTGCCTTGTCCTGGTGGGGGATGGGCTGGAGGGGACTTGGAGCCCAGCCCCCATTCCGAGGCTCTCATGGGCTCTGTGCCACCTTGCCTCTCCTCGGACCTGGCAGGAGAGGGACGTCACTGTTGGCTGAGCAACTAATTCCGTTTCCAGAGATGCTTAGTGTCCGCCACTAATCCTGCTCTCTGTAGTCACAGACACTCTGCCCCATAGTCCTCCAGACACTTGTAAGGTTGTTACAGGTCTTCCCTAACTCGTCAGCGGTTTTCCCTCTACCACGATTTCAGTCCCTCCCACCATTCTCGCACTCCTCTTTCAGATACTTCCAGATTTGTAAGTTTTATATCCCTGTTTGATCACATCAGGGCAATTATACACAGTGACATAACTAAGTGGGTTTGACCAGTCTGGAGAAGAACCAGACTTTCACCTCCATTGCTCAAGGTGTTACACCTTTATTGATAGGTCTTCCGAGTGTCTCCCTTCTGCCTTTCCCTTGTGTGCTCTTGAGGTTATTTCCCTTGTTCTTGGCTGTCTACTCCCAGAGATTGCAGTGACTTTTTTTTTGTGGGGGGGCCCTGGGGACATGACAGGAATCAGGAATTGGGTGGGAGATGATGTCCCTTTGAATATTCGCTTGAACGGATGGTCATTTGCAGGCCTGCAGGTTGCTCCATGCCCCCTGCAGGGGTCCGGCTCAGGGATGGTCTGGGAAGGGACAGTGGTGATTTAAAAGATTCAGGGTGGTGGCTTATATTGATTTCAGCTTAGCTGACCCTTTAGCTAGAGGTTGCCCTTCCCTCAAAGTAACTAACTCAAAGCAACAGAGAAATGTATAGCATCTCCTTCTTTGCAATAATTATGGCTGGCAAATCCATTATTTAGAAGGATAAGAGCTCCTGGGGGGGAGGCTTTGGAGCCAATGTAGATGTCTGTGGCCAGACTTCATGATTTCCAGGTGGCAGGTGTTAAGGGTTGGGGGTGTTAAAAGGTGAGTGGTAGAAAGGAGTGATGCCGGGGTCAGGAAGGTGGCAGGGGAGCGTCACCCCAGAGCCCTGCCATGTGCAGCCATGCCAGATCAGATGTCCTTCTCCCAGGGGGCCCAAGCTAGCAATCCTGGGAGCAGGCTTCATTGCCCTGGATCTCCTACGAATGTTGCTTTCTGGGTTTAAAATGCAGTGTTTATATCAACGGCTGCTCAGACACATGTCTGATCAACGAAGGGTTAAATCCTTCATTCTCCCTGTAGTCATAAAGCTAGTTGCCCACCTGCCCTCCAGGAGCTGAGTGCCTTCCTCCTCGGTAAGCAGAGTCTGGGGGACCTACTGAAGGATCTGTGAGTGAGGACGCTTGTCCAGATCCTCAACCCCTACCATGATGTTCCTGTTCTGACGCTTTGCAGGTGTTGGCAAGTGAACAGAGTGTTTAGTGACCCCCCTCCACCTCAGGCATTCTTCAGAAGTGATATTTTGGACAAAACCTCTGATAACTTGCTTTATTTGCTGGTTGATCTTAGAATGGGGCCTGTGGCCCACAGTGAACACTACATTTTTATCCTGACCCAGGGCACGTACCTCAAACCAAAGGTTCGGGGAACCTTGATTTATCTTTATGTGATAGAGTCTCTTACTTTTTCTTCTGTTCTATATCTGTTTCATTTAAAAACGTTAACCAGGACCCACTACTAGCTTGCTATCCGTAGTTTGAAGAATGCCCCGATACGGCGTGGGAGGACTTAAGCCTTGGGTATTGAAGAAACATTGAGTAAGCACCTACTGTGTGCTAGGTGGTTTCTAAGTGCTGTGGGGTAGTACAGACCTAGTAGTCAGTCCCCTTGAGCTGACAGTGACACAGTGGTGATACATATGGCTGTGTGTGTATTGGTCTGTGTGCTCAGTTATTACGTAGGGAAGGTACTGGCTGAGCACGGGAGAGGAATGGAACGATTCTGATTGAAGCTTCAGAAGGGCTTCATGGAAGAGGTAGCATTTGGCCAGTCCTTGGAGGATCGCTAGGCTTTGGACTAGCGGAGGCGGGAGCTGTCATTTCCGGCTAGGAGGTGAGCAGAGGTGTGGCTGTGTGTGAGTGGGGTCAGGGGGCCCGCACACAGGGGAGTGTGCTGGAGTGCGGGGATGACCATGACGAGGGCTGGGTCTCGGCAGGAAAAGTAGATGGGGGCCAGGTCACGGAGTGCTTTGAATGTCACACTGGCACTTCTGGGTATTTGTAAAATTGTAGTTGGTTGAAAGTTGGAAAACTGAGATTTTAGTAGGAGACAGATGGTGGGAGGAGGCATTAGAATGCCAGGCTCTCTCTTGTCCTCCAAACTCTTGAGCATTTGGTGGTGGGGCAGTGGGGGGGGGGGGTAAAGAGATTTGCGGGCAGCCTGGATTGGGTGCTTGCTCTTTTTCTGAACTTCTTTCCCACTTTGGGGGACGACAGCTGCCCCGCACAGCCCACTGGTCAGCGACGTTGAATGGGGACATGTCAGACTTGGCATACACCTGTCCTTTTTCACATTCACGCTCTACCCTTTGCAGACATGACGGGGCGGTGCAAACTCAGCCCCGGGGCTTCCGAGGAGCCAGGCCACTGCTTGGCATGAAGCTGGAGAACACGACTTGGAATGAAAGTGCTTTTGTTGTTGGCATTTGCTACCCCCCCCCCTCCCAGCCCAGAGCACCCTGGGATGTCCTTCTCTTTCCCCTTGTCTCCCTGTCCCAGCCAGCCTTCGAGACATCTCAAGTCCAGCTCCTCTGGAAAGCGTGGTCTCCTGCAGCACTGACCGTGCACACTGTTTCCTCATGAACTCTGCCGCCTCATTACTGACCTGTTTGTGTCTCGTCTCCCCAGCTAAAGCAGCAGGGCTGTCTGGGAGGATGGCGGTGGTGGTGCATCCATCCCCTCTCCCTGTCCCGCTCCTGGGTGCTGCCCTGAGCAAGTCCTAGGTACTCCGTGACTCACGGCTAACTGGGCATTGGCTGTGTGCCGAGCACTTCGCTTGCATTGACCCGTTTCCTCACCACCACCCCCCGGGAGATGGGTACTAGGAAAAGGAGTACTTGGGTGCTTACAGATTGGTTCTCCTCAACTTTGGATTTCAGGTTCGTGTGTCCCAAGAAGCTCCTCAGCCCAGTGCAGTCCCTTCCGTCGTAATTGCAGTGACACTGTTCTTTCAAAGGTCGCTTGTGACCTCCTAGTTCTTGAAAGCATTGTACCCTTTTGGACTCCATATTGATCCCCCCTCCCCAGGATTTCCTGAAACTCTCTGGCTAGAGGCAGCGTGACCTGGCCCATGGAGGCCCGTGGGCTCCATGTTTGAATGCCAACGGTGCCTCTTCCTGAGCTGTCCTCACCTGCAAGATGCTGGTTGTTTCTTTTCCTCACTGAGGCCCCCTCAGCCTGTCAGTTGGTGCTGAACGTGACCCTCTGATCCATAATGTGGGTGTTTCCTAAGCAGACATCCCTACCATCCCTCCTCTCTCTCTCCGGTCTCTGCTCGGCAGTCTCGTGGTTTCCGTGATCACCTCTCTCAGGATGACTTCCACCTCTCCACCTCTGGTTTTTGTCTTCTTGGGTTGCACACATTCCTTTCTCACTGCCTGCTGTGTATACCAATCCCGCCAGAAACTAGAACTCGGCGCTCATCGAGCTCAGTCCAACACAGTCCCGCCCGAATCTTCTTCTGTGTCCTCATGTTCTGCTGGAAGCTCTCCGCTCTCTTCTCCAGACCTTGGTGTCCTTTCCTTTGCCTCTCCAGCCCTGTCTCCTCACTCTCACTTAACCGGATAGTTGTCTGTGTTCCAAGCAGCCTTCTAGCAGCACCCGTGACTGTGGCGTCCGAAGCAGGGCTCTGACCGTGTTGCTGTCCAGAACTTCTAGAGAATGAGCTGGAGAATTCCCAGCTTGGTGTTCAGAGCTGTCGCAGATCCTGGATTCCAGCCGCATCTTGGCCCCTCCGCCCTTCTCAGCTTATGCCTTGGGATGTGCACCCGTCAAGGGCAGGCACCGTCTTTATGGCCAAGTTACCATTTCGTCCATTATCCACACGTGGCAGTTCAGTGCGTGTTGCTTCGTTCTTTCCTTCTCTTGCTGTTTCCTTCTCCACGTATCACAGCATGGGCACTGTCCTCACACTTTCTTCGTACATTCTTCCACTTTGCTTCCAGTTGGAAAGAAAGGGTCCTCCCTCCTTTGAACTCCCCTGCCTGAAGAGGTGTAGATAAAACTTGATCTTTCATTAGCGCTGCTTCTGTTTATTTCTTCCCTAAGACACCCCAAGTTTTTGTGGGTGAGATCTGGGTCCTGTTCAGTTACACGGCCACCCACCTTCCACGCCTTCCTGCCCAGAGTCCGGTGCAGTGCCCCGCACGTCGTTAGTGTGTGTGTGCACGGCTTGTTGACTTCGTGAATTGGAGGTCGCGTGCTGGCCCACGGTGCTGCTGGGATGCAGGCGTGGGCTGAGCTCTGCATGTCTGCAGTGCGGCACTCGAGGGTTAATGGCCCGAGCATAGCTGGTGGGAAGGGGGAACAGAACGCAGGCCAAGGCTCACGTTTTATCAAAGCAGAACTATCCTTGTTTTGGAGCTTTTTTCTATTTTCTTTTTTCAGTCTTTTTTTTTTTTTTTGATCAGTGGAGAATTTGTCCTAATTGGCATCTTTATTACGGCAGGAGGAGGCCAGGCAGGCGTGAAGCACTGGGAGAGTGTGAGCACTGTGTGCAGGGAGGCGGCCAGAGGCCTCACACAATGCCTGATTGTGCAGGCGAGGGGATGAATGCACCGCGCCTGTGCTTACCCAATAGGTGACAACGAGCAGGCTAGCAGGGGCCAAGGACCAGGAGCCCCTGCAACCGGATCCTCTTTTCCCTTCCCTCGCCCTACAGTGCTGGGGTCCAGGACCCACCTAGCTGGGCCCCATCCCAGCGAGAAGCAGTCTTTGAGGGAGAGCGCTGCTGGGTGGGGAGGCACGGCCCAAGGGGTGAACATTTGCTGATTCTGCAAGGGGCTCTGTTGTGGCTGCAGAGAAGCTGCGAGGAGCGAATCCTGAGGGCAGGGCCCCCGACAAGGACGCCTCACTGGCACCTGCTCGCGGGTTAGTGCCGTTAGCACACGACTCTATTTACTTCCACGCCACCTCTTCAGTGAGATGGAGAGCCCTTGGAGGGCAGGGACTGTGTCTTTTTCTTTTCTTTATCCCAGTGCCCAACGTGGGAGGCAGCACAGGTGATGATCCATTATGTGTTCGGTGGGGGGCACTGTAGAGGGCTTGTCTGATCCCCAAGACCCAGGGAGGGGATCTGCCCTCTCCAAGCTCCTAGAAAGGGTCCCCTCTCCTACTTGGGCTTGGACAGGGTGGGAGGCACAGGCTGCTGAGTTAGCTGGCGGGAGGCGGTGAGGCTGATGATCTGTGATTGTCAGCATGCTGTGAGTTCTCTGCAGGATTTGTGAACCTGGTACAGGTATGAGCTGGGTCTGGAGATGGGAGGGGCAGGGCGTCTGGGCTGCTGCTCCTCTTTTCTCTCCTCCGGACTTCGCAGGTAAATCCCAAGGTGTTTGGAGTGTAAAGGTCCAGGGGTTTCATAGGCACCTGGATAGCAGGTGCAGGTCTAGAGCTCCACTTGGGGCCTCCCTGGGGCAGCCAGCCAGGCTCAGGGCAGGAAGTGGCTGATTCTGGGTCACTTGGCTGCTCTGGTTTGGTGCTGAGATTGCTCCTGTAATCAAGATCTTAGATCTGGAGGGATATCAGGAGGTGATCTAGTTTAGCTTAACGCTTTCAGGCAAGAGAAGTGGCGTTATTATTCTCACGCCCATTTTGTGGACAAGGAACTGAGGCTCTGGGTAACAGAATGGCTCTCAGGGTGGCTCCTTATGATCTTGTCCTCTGTTCCCTGGTGGGACATACTGTGGATGGCTGTGGGAGAGACACCAGCTCACTAGTGAGCTACATTTTCTGTGGGGTGAGGTCATCTTCATCACTCAGTTGTCTGAGGCCTGAGAGGGTCAGGAAGACCGTCCTTGCTTTCTTCCTAGATGCCTGATGCAGGGCGGTGGTGGGAAGACAGGATTGTCTCCTGAACTTGTGGGTTTCTCTGAGTTGAGGCCTTGGCCTAGTAGGCTCTTGGTGTCTTGGGAAGTAAAGTAGGGATGCCCAGCCTAGCCAGAGAGCTCCTGGTCTCCCCTCCACCATCCCCACTTCACAGAAATGCCTCGACTTTTTGGTGCTGAGAAGAGAGTGCATGTGTGGCCAAGGCCTTGTCTGGGGCTCGTCTGAGGTCTGGATAAGGACTTCTCAATCTGTGGCTTAGAGGCCCAGGCTTTTTGTCCCTCAATCCTGAAAAACTCATTTTAAAGCTTAAAAAAAAAAAAAAAAAAAAAAAGGACTTCATTCTCTGGGATGCTGTGTGGGCCAGCCCGGGGCTGCCTTGGAGAGAGTTTCTGCTTTCCCTGCCTGGCCCGGCCTGTGTGCCCTGTGGCCGCCTGCCCTTGCTCCTGGGATACTAAGATCCCTCCCCAGTTCTCAAATGGTTTCTGCGTTTTTCTGCAGCCTTTTATCTTGGTGGGGAATTTTAGCAAACTGGATATGGCCTTGTTGTTTATTTGATTTCTCCTCCAAGTTCCAGATTTCACCCTCCCCCATTGCTCCCCCACGCCGCCCGGGCGATGGTAGTGAAACCCACAGCGATGGGTGGTCATAACTGCATGCCTGCGGCTACCTGGCTGCCGAGGCTCAGGTAACGAGCTTGGAAGAGAGAACGTTTCACCGTATTCTCACGATAGCTGGTACACGTGAACCCGCAGCCTGGCGCGTGCCAGCTTCTGGAAATGTGGGTGCTCAGTGGCTGTGGGAAGTGGCTGAGCCGACCTGGGGGGTTGGCCCGCGTTCTCCGTAGCTGTGAGCTTGGTTGCCGCTTCTATACTTCTGTGTACCTTCTTATTCTTTCCCCCCACCTTCCCTTCTTTATTTTTCCAGAGCATGTGGCCACACCTAGTGGTGTGACCCAGCTGCCGTGAGCTTCTCTGTCCTCCAGGGCAGTGTCCGGCGGCTGCAGTCAAGGGCGGACGCCGGCCTCTCCTGCCCGCTCCCCTTCTCCTTGTCCAGTTGGCCAGACAAAGAGAAGAAAACCAAATGGCCTCCCCTCCCCCCTCCTAACCCCGTCAAGCCGTGGTGTTGGAGATGATTTTCCTGCAGCCGTTTCAGCCAGTGCTTGAGTGGTTACAAGTCACTGGGACTGACCAGGCCCGTCCAGCCAGCCAGGGCCGTCCTCCTTTTGTCTTCCTGCCCTGCAGTGCCCAGTGTTCACGGGGTGATGGGCCTGAGCAGAGCCTCTGGGGCTCTGTTGACCAGCAGCTCGGCTACAGTAGAGTAGGGGGAGGTCTGGGGGCCGGAGGGCCAGGTCAGACAGGCCTCTTTTATTTACAGTACTCTCTTTCACGGCCCCAGTGAAACAGGAGCCCCGAGAGGCTGCCGTGAAAGGGGACTGTGTTTGTGCATTCAGGCCTTCCAGGGCTTGCTACAAAAGGTGGGGGCGCCCAGAGCACTGAAGGGGCTTTTTGTCATTGCCGGTTTGGCTTGGGGTGGAAGAGGGGGCGAGGGAGTGGGGGCCGCTGCCGGGATTGTGAACGTGTGCGTGTTTAGACGGCTCTCAACCGCTCCTTAAAACTGGGTTTGTGTCTGGGGTTGGCGGGGGGCAGTTTGTCTTGACCCTCTTCTTTTGTTGGAGCAAATGATTCCTTTTTCCCTAATGTGTCTCCCGATGGTCCAGTGGTGCTCACGTGAACTATGGTTGGGGGTAGAGAGGACCTCCTCTCCTCCCTCCCTCTCGTCTCTCCAAAGAGCCGTTTCATGGACAATGACCAGCTTCCTTTGATCCTTAGAGCTGCCTTTCCCTGATTCCTCCTGTCCCCATGGTATCTCTCTGAGACTTAGTTTGGCCGTTTCTCAAATGGGGGCGTGAGAGCACCCACCTCACGGATGGGGTTGTTGTAAGGATTAAGTCAGATAACACGTGGGCTTGCACATAGTTCTTCCCTTTCAAACTGACCAGGCCATGGTACCTTTAAGAGTCGGAAGAGCCAAATTGGGGACCCCGTTTCATAGTGCTCCCAGTCTTCCTTTCACCTTCTCCTGGCTCTTGGGGTTCTTCATACCTGTCCCCCCTCTGGCTCTGTATGATGTGATAAAGGAAAGTGTTCCAGAAGAACAAGGAAAGGATTAAGTTTTGAGGTTGTGGAATATATGGAAACACACATAGACCACACCACACTCAAAAACTGCCCTTTAAAAGATCAGAAACCACCAGTGCCGGCCCCACGTTGGTAAATTCTGACCGGCCCGGCGGTGCGTTCTTTGTAGACCCGCTCTGACTTCCAGTGGCTGAATGCAGTTAGGTGTCCGAGTGTTTTTGCCTCCGCCTTTTAATTATATCTTTGAGATTTTATTTTCAGAACAAAAATCAGGGCCACAGATTAGCAGAGGCACAGGGTGGTTATGTTCAAGCCTATCCTCGAGAGCCCTGGGCCATCGAGAAGCCCTGGGTGTGGTCTGTGTTGTGGGGAAGTGAACAGCTCATGGGTGAGGTTGCTGTTCTCAGCTACAGAGGGGCGTCTTCTTTTCTGACTTTTGTTCTCTGTCTCCCCTCTCTTCCTTACACGTATCACCACTGCTCCCAAGGGACAACCCCTCTCTCCTCCTTGCCCCTGTTTCAGAGAGGTGGTTGGTAATAGCAGGACAAGTAGAAGGAAAAGGACACCTGGAAGGAAATGAGTGAAACCCCTAAATAAGAACAACAGGGTGTTAGTGGTGGAATATTGGCAATGGAGCATTGATGGCGGAGTGTTGATGGTGGACTGTTAGTGGGAGAGTGTTGATGTTGGGGCATTGATGCCGAAGAGTTGATGATGGAGTGTTGGTGGTGGAGCATTGGTGGTGGTGTTGTATTGGTGGTGGAGCGTTGGTGGTGGTGCGTTGTTGGTGGTGGAGTGGTGGTGGTGGAGCGTTGGTGGTGGAGCGTTGGTGGTGGTGTGTTGGTGGTGGTGTTGTGTTGGTGGTGGAGCGTTGGTGGTGGTGTGTTGGTGGTGGTGGTGTGTTGGTGGTGGAGCGGTGGTGGTGGTGTTGTGTTGGTGGTGGAGCGTTGGTGGTGGTGTGTTGGTGGTGGTGTTGTGTTGGTGGTGTTGTGTTAGTGGTATTGTGTTAGTGGTGGTGCGTTGGTGGTGGTGCGTTGGTGTTGCGTTGGTGGTGTTACGTTGTTGGTGGTGTTTTGTTGGTGGTGTTGTGTTGGTGGTGTTGTGTTAGTGGTGGAGCGTTGGTGGTGGTGCGTTGGTGGTGGTGCGTTGGTGGTGGAGCGTTGGTGGTGGTGTGTTGGTGGTGGTGCGTTGGTGGTGGAGCGTTGGTGGTGGTGCATTGGTGGTGGCGTTGTGTTGGTGGAGCGGTGGTGGTGGAGTGTTGGTGGTGGTGTGTTGGTGGTGGTGCGTTGGTGGTGGAGCGTTGGTGGTGGTGCGTTGGTGGTGGAGCGTTGGTGGTGGTGCGTTGGTGGTGGTGCGTTGGTGGTGGCGTTGTGTTGGTGGAGCGGTGGTGGTGGAGTGTTGGTGGTGGTGTGTTGTTGGTGGTGTTGGGTTGGTGGTGGAGTGTTGGTGGTGGTGCGTTGGTGGTGGTGGAGTGGTGGTGGTGGAGCGTTGGTGGTGGTGGTGTGTTGGTGGTGGAGCGTTGGTGGTGGTGCATTGGTGGTGGTGTTGTGTTGGTGGTGTTGTGTTAGTGGTGTTGTGTTGGTGGTGGAGCGTTGGTGGTGGAGCGTTGGTGGTGGTGCGTTGGTGGTGGTGTTGTGTTGGTGGTGTTGTGTTAGTGGTGTGTTAGTGGTGGAGCGTTGGTGGTGGTGCGTTGGTGGTGGTGCGTTGGTGGTGTATTGGTGGTGGAGCGTTGGTGGTGGAGCGTTGGTGGTGGAGCGTTGGTGGTGGAGCGTTGGTGGTGGAGCGTTGGTGGTGGTGCGTTGGTGGTGGAGTGGTGGTGGAGTGGTGGTGGAGCGTTGGTGGTGGAGCGTTGGTGGTGGAGCGTTGGTGGTGGTGTGTTGGTGGTGGTGCGTTGGTGGTGGAGCGTTGGTGGTGGTGTGTTGGTGGTGGTGCGTTGGTGGTGGAGCGTTGGTGGTGGTG
The DNA here is from genome assembly GCF_023065955.2 of Ursus arctos. Taxonomy (NCBI): domain Eukaryota; kingdom Metazoa; phylum Chordata; class Mammalia; order Carnivora; family Ursidae; genus Ursus; species Ursus arctos. The sequence continues at coordinate 10,224,973 of NW_026622897.1, forward strand.
CGTTGGTGGTGGCGTTGTGTTGGTGGAGCGGTGGTGGTGGAGTGTTGGTGGTGGTGCGTTGGTGGTGGTGCGTTGGTGGTGGAGCGTTGGTGGTGGTGTGTTGGTGGTGGAGCGTTGGTGGTGGTGCGTTGGTGGTGGTGCGTTGGTGGTGGCGTTGTGTTGGTGGAGCGGTGGTGGTGGAGTGTTGGTGGTGGTGTGTTGTTGGTGGTGTTGTGTTGGTGGTGGAGTGTTGGTGGTGGTGCGTTGGTGGTGGTGGAGTGGTGGTGGTGGAGCGTTGGTGGTGGTGGTGTGTTGGTGGTGGAGCGTTGGTGGTGGTGCATTGGTGGTGGTGTTGTGTTGGTGGTGTTGTGTTAGTGGTGTTGTGTTGGTGGTGGAGCGTTGGTGGTGGAGCGTTGGTGGTGGTGCGTTGGTGGTGGTGTTGTGTTGGTGGTGTTGTGTTAGTGGTGTTGTGTTAGTGGTGGAGCGTTGGTGGTGGTGCGTTGGTGGTGGTGTATTGGTGGTGGAGCGTTGGTGGTGGAGCGTTGGTGGTGGTGTATTGGTGGTGGAGCGTTGGTGGTGGAGCGTTGGTGGTGGAGCGTTGGTGGTGGAGCGTTGGTGGTGGTGCGTTGGTGGTGGAGTGGTGGTGGAGCGTTGGTGGTGGAGTGTTGGTGGTGGAGCGTTGGTGGTGGTGTGTTGATGTTGGGGCATTGATGGCGGAACACTAGTGATGGAGTATGGATGGTGGAATGTTGGTAATGAAGTGTCGATGGCAGGATATGCGCTGAAGTGTAGAATTAGAAAGAACCTCAGAAAATCTCTTTACCATGTACTCAGGCCATTTCTGTGTCCTGTCCTGGCAGCTGGAAGCAGCCAGAGCCTATAAAAAGGTTGGAAAGACACAGTCAAGGAAGTTTTCCTCTTTAGCCAGCACTGATTTCTCCACTGCCTGGTTTCTCTGAGGGACTCATCTATACGAAAAATGGGGAGCCTTATTTCTACCACTTAACTCATGTCCATTTTCTAGATGGTTTATTGAAAAGGCATCACACTAGCACTGTGGGACAATACGTCATATGCAAAGATTGGTTCTGGATGGTTCTTGTGTTGTCAAGAGGCACTTTTTCTTTATGTGCTTGTTTGAAATAGTGATGACATCATTGGTTCAGACTTTGAGCCCTTCTCTGGTTAAAGTCCTCAATATAGTACCTTGATAGTATTTTACTTTTGGACTTTTCACTAAAAGAAAACCAAACCTATTGGTCAACTAACAATCTGAGATGTTGTTTCATTCCCACATTGGGATATTGAAACAAGACACATGGAAAGGCTTACTGTCCTCATTAGTGAGGGCATGGCCAGCCCCATGGATTGTATGCTGTGGCTCCTGGGCCCCCAGCCTTGGGTCAGTGGGAAACGTGGCCATGCAGACACTAGGAAGGAGGTGGTGGCCTCCAGAGAGAGCCATTGCTCTCAGGAAGTTTCTTTTTTTTTTTTTTTTTTAAAGATTTTATTTATTTATTCGACAGAGATAGAGACAGCCAGTGAGAGAGGGAACACAAGCAGGGGGAGTGGGAGAGGAAGAAGCAGGCTCATAGCAGAGGAGCCTGATGTGGGGCTCGATCCCATAACGCCGGGATCATGTCCTGAGCCGAAGGCAGACGCTTAACCGCTGTGCCACCCAGGCGCCCCTCTCAGGAAGTTTCTGTGTGGGCTCAAGCATGGCTGCTAGCAGGCCGTGTGGTAGTTTTGTGTGGATTAGAAAAGGCGCCCTTTCTTGTGGGAGGATGCAGCTCCTACTGGGACCCACGACTGATGAATGGATGGGGCTGCATTTCAGACCTGCTTGCCCCTCAGTGAGATGCACAAGGCCTGTGTCCAAGGGGGCTTCAGTGGTTGGAGTGGTCCGAAAATGTAGGCTCTTTGGGTGAAGTGCTTTGAGCCATCACCTCACTGAGCGTCTGTGGGTAAGAGCAAGAGTTGCCACAAACCAAGGCCTCCTGGGATCTGTCTCACAGATCCCTCGACCAGCCTGTGTGCCCCATTAGCCCAGAGCAACCCTCACCCCCGGGCACTGCACTCACAGCTCAACTCCAGAGAAGCGGGTGGGGGCCCCTCTCTGCATGTCCCAGCATCCCTAAAGCTGCCAGAAGTATCGGGTAGGGTTTAGGACATCTTCTAGCGTGACTGTCTCTTGGGATCAAGGCCAGGGAAGGGGGGAGGGGCAGAGAAGTTGGGCGCACCTGCACGCACATGGCGCTCAGCATCACTGAGGTTGCGAGGTGAGCTGGGGAAAGCACGTGCTCTCACGCAGCCAGTTCTTCCACGGATATACAGAGCGGGGAGAAAGAGACCAGTAAACAAGGCAACATTCAGCCCTCTGCAAGAGGGTCCGATTCTTTCACCCCTTTTCTCAGAGCTCTGCTCCCCGAGGCTGGGTTGTTGAAAAGCAACTGCTAGGCGTAGGCCGGTGGGGGAGAGTACACTTCAGGTCACGTTAGCCTAAGCACACGTGGGCACTGTGTTGACAAGACTCTGATGTGCCCATGGTAAGTAGACCAGGGCCTGAGAATAATTTCCATTTAACTAATTATTATTCTTACTGCAATAGATTTGAAATCTATTTAACTTTTCAGGGTCCCATAGCCTTTTAAATGTTTCGAGTGTATTCTCTCTGATAGGTTACCTTTTCTTTCCCTGTAGGCTATAATTAGTGTCCTTTACACCAAATTGGCTTAGAATTGGATGTAGAGAAGATAAGAATCAGATTACCAGTATTTATCTTGTAAATTCCAAAAGATCTCCTGAAGACACTGTATTAAAGAAAAAAAAAGTTTAAAAGTTTATTCTATGAAAAAGTAAATTTCTCATGGTCTGAGCATTCCAGGGACATTTTAATATTAAAGCTGCAACCTTCCCTTGGAGGAACCTAAAATTGCCTTTTCCTTGTCTCTGTTTTTATCTCCAGTTGAGCTCCTGAAATATGTTGCCAGGCTTTGGATGGTGGAGGGCTGATGTGGTCTCGAGTTTTCATTAAAATTTCGAGGGTTTGGATTATCTATTATTTCTGATTTGTGGTAGGACATAAACCTCTAAATATGCCTATCGGAAAGATATACACGCAATTTTTATCTTGGCATTTTACGTTATTAAGCTTTTGGGGAGGTGGAGAACAGATCTCTGTGGGTCCTGCACGTTCGCATGTCCCCAAAATGTCAGCCTGTTGGCTTGCACGGACTTCCTGGTACAGAGAGCGCCCGGCAGGTTTAAATAAGGTCGGGTCAAAAAATATGCCTGTGTTTTTAACACTGCTGGCTCATAAAGGTGCCAGGCAGTAATGGCATGTTCAGATCGTTCATGAAGCTGTTCACTGGCATTCCCTGTACCTGACGGGCCCTTTCTTTTCAAAGGCACACTTCTGGTCCAGACTCTCATCTGCACCAGGTGAGGAAGTGAGGGTTTTCGGCTGCAGCCCCGGCTACAGGTGGGGTGGGGGTGAGGGTATAGCCCTTCACGGGTGGTTTTGTGTCCATAACACTCTCTGCGTGGCTTTCTGGTTCAGCAGCAGTGCTGACTTGTGCTCAGGCTTGTTGTCTCTCTTTTCTGTTTTGGTTCTGCTGAAGGTGTTAGATGCCAAAGCATAAATGATGGATTCCTTTTAAGAACAAAAATGTATTTCGGCGCCTGGGTGGCTCAGTTGGTTAAGTGTCTGACTCTTGGTTTTCAACTCTGGTCATGATCTCAGGGTCGTGGGATCAGGCCCCATGTTGAGCTCTGTGCTCAGTGGGAGTCTGCTTGGATAGTTTCGCCCTCTGCCCCTCCCCCCACTCATGCGCTTTCTCTCTCTCTCTCTCATATAAATAAACCTTTTTTAAAAAATTGTATTTTGTGAGGCCCTGGATGGCTCAGTTGGAAGAGCATGCAACTCCTGATCTCAGGGTCATGAGTTCAAGCCCCACGTTGGGTGTAGAGACTACTTAAAAAAGAATAATAAATGAACCTTAAAAAAAACGTATTTTGTGAGCAGTTCCACTTCTGACTATGTACCCAAGAGAATTAAAAGCAGGGGCTTAACCAGATAATTTGTACATCCATGTTCATAGAAGCAGCATTATTTAGAATAACAGAAAGGAGGAAAACAACCCAGATGCCCACCGATAAGTGAATGGATCAATAAAAATGCGGTGTAGACACACAACGGAATATTACTCAGCCTTAAAAAGGGGCGAGGTTCTGACGTGTGCTACAACATGGATGGACCTCGAGGACATCATGCCAAGTGAAATGAGGCAGACACAGAAGGAGAAGTATTGTATAATGCTACTTCTATGAAGCCAGTTCACAGGGACACAGTAACAGAGGGAATGGGGGAGTCCGTGTCTAACGGACACAAGTGTCATTTTGGGAGGATGGAGCACTTCTTGGATCGATGGTGGTGATGGTTGCCCTACGCTGTGAATGAGCTTAATGCCACTGAACTACTCACTTAGTGAGGGTTAAAAGAGCCATACCTGGCATTTGAGACGAAATTTCTTGGAAAATACTTAAATCATGATACTATTAAAAATCCTTTTGCTAAATAAAAACAACCACACAGGACCTGTGCAGGCTTGAGTATCGACTGTCAGCCTAGCAACAAAAACCATCATGGTTGTTTGACCATCATGACTGTTGTTGGCTAGATGAAGGTATTTTCAGCCCATGCGGCCTGTCGGATGGTATGATTACTTATTGAGGCCCTGTGTTTTTATTACTCATGTGATTCTAAGAGAGTCTCCTCCTTTTTGGCTCTGTGACTTTTCCCTAGTTGACCACTTCCCACAGGCGAATCTGAGGAAAATCTTCCACTCTGATTTTTTTTTCCTACCTAAATAAATTAAAAAAAAAAATGTCTGTGGCTTTACAACACAGGGAGGTTTCAGTGAGGAAGGAAATTCATTCCCAGTTTGCAGAGTTTCTGAAAGTCGTGGAAGAGGGGTTTGCATTTTCCGACTTGGTGCCCATGTGGTCAGACTTCTAGAGGCTTTGTGTCCACCGCGTGTGGTTGGCCTTGCCTCTCGTGCCTGGCCCCACATGCAGCCTGAGAAGTTGTGAGCTTCAGAGAGAGAAACTTTTCCGGCCCTTCTGCCCTTCCTCCTTGGTTTTCATTTAAATGAAAATGTAAAAACTCTTAAGGAAATTCAAAGTGAAACTCTGTGCCCAAATAAGTTAGAATCTCAAGATGAACACGTAAGTTCTGGAAATGGAAGTTTCCTCTACCCCGTGGTGGCATCACCGCCAGCAGCCTCGTTCTGTGCTTTTGAGGGTTTAGTGGCCAGCATCTGAAGGTACGGGGCTCGCCATATATATAGTACCAGGCGTGTGGGCGCGTTGGCGCTGATCTGAAAAAGCTTAACTTTGGCATTTCTAGATTTATTTTAAACCTACAACCTTTAACGCCAGACACAGAGCTGCCTTCCCACTTAATGTAACCATACATTGATTGCTTTTAATTAGTGTTGGATCTTTTTTGGTGTTTTGCAGCTTGGGGTATATAAAAAGTCTGATTTAAATATATATCCAGAAAAAAAAAAAAAGGCAAACTGGCGACATTGTCACGGGTCCTGCAGAAACCTGCACGGGAGCTTTTGGAATCTCAACCTCCCTGTACTCTTCATTTCCATCTTGGGTTGGGTAGGCTGAAAGCCAGCGAGGAGTCCAGTTGAACCCACGTCCTAGACGGAGGTGATTTTCTTGTAGTGTTTCGGCAGACACGAAACATCTGTATTCAGGGAACGCTGGCAGCAAGCCGGATTTCCATAAGTGAAAACGTAGCTGCCGAAAATCGGTAGTGCCAGGGGAATGGGTTCTGGGCTCTGGTGAGAGGGGTGGGGTTCAACAGTTTGGAAATGCTAATGTCCATTTGTGGTTTCCAGCCCAAGAATTCTGCCTCTTTGCTTGCACGGCGCCACTCCTCGCGGAAAGCTTGCACGCTGCTGTTGAATTCTACAGTAAATATTCCAGACATCCTGGGTCCTGCTCCCCTTTCCCTGCAGTAAATTACATATTAAAGTAGCCTGGTAACTGAGCACTGGTTGCTGAGAGATAAGGACTGGGAAATCAATATGTTTGCCATGTGCCTGCTTGTTTATGACACCTGCCTCTGGAACAGTTGAGCAATGTTCTGTTTGTTAAGGCTACATTTCAGAAGCTTGTATCCTCCTAAAACAACCAGGATCTTACTGGGGAGAGAGAAGTGCTACAACAGATATTGATTTTACTTTTCTAAGTATGGAATTGCACTTTAAATGGTGGTCTCACAGCCTCTGACTTTGCCCCCCGCCTTGGAAAGAGGGAGGAGGAAGAGGAGATCGGTGCCCCGAACGTGTATCATCAATCTATTTTATAACACCTGTGATGTGGTCAGTTACAAGGAGGAGTGTAGCTTATAATAAGGAAGTGTAGGCGGTGTTTAGATTTATTTCTTCTTTGGCTACCTGGCTCATACCAGTTTTGTTCTCTGGATCTTCCCTGATAGACGGCTTTTCCCACAACAGCAACAAAGGCAGCAAGAAACATAGCTCTGGCTGTTGGTAAATAAACATTTTAACCGCCAGTCTCCAAGGGGGTTTTATTTTAACTAACAGGTGATACTGTTGTCTTGAGACCCTGCCTGCTGGTGAGTCAGTGGTTCACAGAGCCGTGCAGTGTCCACTCAGGCCAGTGCAAGCATGACTGTGCTCTGTGTGTGTGTGTGTGTGTAAGTAAGTGTGTGTTGGAGGTTGAGGGGGTGTGGGGCAGTCAGCTTTGGAAACCACCCAGAGGCCGCCTGGATGCTCTTCGCTTGGCCTTCCATTTTGGAAAAGAGCATCAGGGATCAGACTTCTTTCCTTGCCCTCGGGATGCAGTGGTATGAATAATGTTCACACGCATTTGGATGTCAGGGCGTGACACGTGTATTGTGTTGGTGTCCTGGGGGCGCCAGGGGCACATGCCTTCCCAGTGCCTTTGCACCTTTCTAAGAATGACTCTGAGGTCTCCACCCTGGTTAGTGTTTGTGACTTCAAATGGACTCACACATAAACGGTTCTGCTTTGTTTTGCCCAAAAGTGAGTTGAAGGTTTAGAAAGCAACCTGAGCCCCCTGGTTGAGCACTGCAGAGGCAGCCACGGCGGAGCGGCTGCCCTGTTGCCCTGTACTGGGGAGATGATCTCTTCCTGACACTAATATATGCTGAGACCTGACTTGTGTTGGTGTGTTTTTAAACCCAGACTGTCAGGTTCTCCTTAATCAGTAGCGGCAAAATGTTGCTTTCCTTTCTGTTTTCCATGTGATGGTAAGTGGCTTATCCACTCCTCTCTCCCTGCTCCTGTTCAGCCCAAGGAGACTTAAAATTGGATCGAGGTGGCTGGAGGGAGGGCTTGGTGAGCTGAGCTGTACCAGTCCCAGCCCAGGGCAGCTGAAGCTCGTCTGCCCGGCTGGTGGAAAGGCCAGGCATTCAAGGCAAAAACTTGTTTCCCTGCCACCTCCCACACCTTATTCCTCAGTAATGCAGTTGACCTCTGAACAACGCAGAGGTGAGGGGCACCCCACCCCCTACTTCGTGCAGTTGAAAATCTACATAGAACTTTTGACTCTCCCCCCAAAACGTAACTATTAATAGGCTCCTGTTGACCAGAAGCCTTACCGAGAACATCGACAGTTGGTTAACACACGTTTCGTGTGTCGTGCGTATTAGGTACCGTGTCCCTATAATAAAGTCGGCTAGAGAAAGGAAACTATTCTTAAGGAAATCTTAAGGAAGAGAAAGTACCTGAACTATAAAAAAAAATCTGTGTACGAGTGGACCTGCACAATTGAAAGCCACGCATTCAGGGGTCAAGTGTGGAGTAGGCATGGCCGTTGACTCTTCTGGAGGAGACCAGTATGTCCGTATTTGATGTGCATTCAGTTTTTGTAGTTGTCGCCCAGCTGGGTGAGAAAGTACGTAAGCTGAGACCGGCTCAGGCAAGCATTTCATTCTCGGCAGGGGAGTACGGTCGTGGAGCCGGGTGCGAATTTGGGGACCTTGGCAAGCTGGCCTCCTTCCTCTTGAGTTTACTCAGTCGCAGGTGGAAAAGGGTGAAACTGACCTCACACACTTCCTGTTATTTTAGTTTTCTGGGAGATTTTTAATCATCAAGCAGGGCTGAGAACTGCAGTGACTCTGACCTTTCTGATACACTCTTGTGAGATATGGCGCATCTAGCTTTACGAAATGATTAACCTTTTATAAGACTGGGATAATTATAAACTTAGACCAGACAGCGGCTGTCAGATTCCTAGCTTAGAAATATTCGGCATTTCCTGCTTTCACAAAACTTAATGCTGGCTTGGAAATCCAGAAAGCCCCCTGGGTTGGTGGGAGACCTTAGGGTAGTTGTTAAGGAGGGAGGTTGTCTTGTGAGCTGGCTGGCATCTTGGGTCTAGAGGCACCCCTAGGACCAGAATATTGCAATCTGGTTTGTTTTTTGTTTTTGTTTATTTTGCACAGTTACCTCCTCCTGTAAAGGAATTTGGAATATTTGTTCACTTATGATCCATGCCTTTCTGTAGTCGCCAGCTCAGCACTGGCGGTCCTCAGGGCCGTGTGGGCATATTTTCCTAGATGGCTTGTTTATTATATCAGATTTATTTGAGGGATTCAGTGGGGACCTGAGAGCAACACAATATGTTGTGGTAGAAAGAGTCCGGAGTTCTTGAGGTGCCTGCGTGGCTCAGTTGGTTCAGTGTCTGACTCTTGGTTTTGGCTCAGGTTGTGATCTCAGGGTCGAGGGATCGAGCCTCCCATTGGGCTCCACGCTCAGCAGGGAGTCTGCTTGCGATTCTGTCCCTCCCTCTCTTTCCACCCCCTCCCAGCTTGCACGTGCAGGCACCCACACACTGTCTCTCTCAAAAAAAAAAAAAAAAAAAAAAATCCTGCATTCTGGCGCCAAGACAGACCTAGGTTGAGAGCCTGGGCACTTTTTAGATCGTGTGTCCTTAGACACATCACTTACACTTCCTGAGGTTCCTGTACAATGGGGGTGTAGGGTTATTGTGCGGGTCAAAGGAAAAAACATACACAGATCTCCTTGCTATTCTTATAGTGCCCAATGAATGCCAGTTCCCTTATTCTCCTTTTTCTTCTTGAGAGCAGAGGACCTGCTTTTATTTCTTTGTATTTTTCATGTCATTGCACACAATGGAGATGCATTCATACATATGTGACTCATTTTTGTGTCCATCGTGGTGGTGATAAAGGAGCTGGTGGCACCCCAGCTGGGGAGGGGGAAGGTAAGGTTTTTACAAGTGGTTTTGGTTTCTCTCCCTTATGAAATCAGGGGCTGCTGTAGGGAATACGAGTCCTTGACAGAGTTGTACTTCCCTTGGCCCTCAGCATCAGGGACATTTTTTCCCCCCTTTGGGTGGTCTGCGTCCAGCTCTGTTGTGGGTCTCGTCCGGCATGTTGGGGTTGGCACACATCGATGATGGCTGGGATGTCCTCCTTCACAGACATCCGAGGCATGGGCCTCAGCTGCTTTGCGCTGCAGACTTGCTCTCGGTTGCAGTTTCCCTTTCCAGGGGGAAAAAAAATCCTTAAAAAATGCTCTGGGAAAGCTTTCTTATTGTGGCTGTAAGGCCCTGGTGAGTCGTCGGTAGCCAGGTTCGGGTTCGAATCTCCCTGGGGTTTGAGGCTGCTGAACTGTTGTTCCTAACATGCTCTTGCCTTTTTATGCATGGACCGTCCTTGGGATCCTTGGTGAATTTTTCACTCTGGGGTTTTTAGGAGAAAGGTTTGTCATTCGTCATCACGCTCCTCATCCATCACGGCTGCATGAAAGTGGTTAGAGGGAAAAGGTGGAATCAGTTGTTCAAATTTTTCTTTCTTCTAGGTAAGTAAGTCTTTCCCCCCAGTCTTTCTGGAAATGAACCAATTGGAAAATGCATGGGCTGGTGTTTCTAGGATGATCTTGGCACATGTAGGAAGAGGGATGCTTTTTGCTGATAGCCCAGGGGTTGGTCCTGTACCCCTGAGGTGTGGTTTAGCCAGGGGTGAGCAGTCACTTAATTATTTATTGGGTGCCTGGAGAATTTTATGGGCAGGAGGGCCTAGGGCCATTCCAGAAAAAAAGCCAATCCTAGAGCTCTTCTAGCAGTTTCCTTCTTCGGCTTGAAGGCTTTGCTTCCTGACATTGATCATAGCCCCTAGTGCCCCCCGGGTATCAGGTGGGGACAGAAGTGTTAGTGATGTCCTTATTTGGCATGCGCCCGCGTTAACCGATCCACTCAAATGTGGCTGCCGTTCAGACCATTCTGTCTTGCTCCTCTCAGCTGCCGAACATTAAAGGACTTTATTTGCAGGCAAGCATTACAGTATCAATGGTGCTGAAACGGGAGGCACTGTCTTACAGATGTAAAACGGTGCTTGGCTGCATTGATAGTTATTCCTGCTCTGAGCCATAACACTGTGATTACGGAGGTTAAAATGTAGGGGCCGAGAGTGCCTTGAGGTCACAGAGAACATTGTCCTGCCTTTAGGTCAGGCCCTGTGTGGAAGGAAGGAGGGAGAAGACTGGATTGTGTAGGGAGGGAAATTCAGCCATGGCTGGAATGCAGGGGGAAGACCCTTCACCCCCAGCCTGAGCCCGGAGTGCCATTCACTGGGTGATGGGCACAGAGGGCCGGGATTGTACCAGTCCTGTGGGTTGGCTGAGCATTCTGCTTAAACACACTTTTTTCATCTCTTTCTTAGTGTGTATGGTCTGCTAGGACTGAAGAGGGTTTTTTTTTTTTTTTTTAACTTTGGGACATAGAAGTCTCTACTTGCATTTGTGTTTTGGTAACCACATGTAACAGCCGGTGGAATCTTTCTTCCCTTTGCTTTCTCTGAACTTTCCAGAGAGTGGGCCCCTATCTCTCAGGGGATTAACTCCTTGTGGCCCCCGTGTCGTTGGAGCTCCCCCACCCTGTGTCAGCATCTAAACCTCTGTACACAGGATGTTTTCTGTAGCGCTTATCAGATGGTTTTAGGAGATGCAGGGTGGAGATCAGAGGTAACGTTTAACCCGTCCTGAATTCCTTTCATGAGCTGGGGCCCAAGGTGAACTCAGCCGCAGAACAGCGGGAGGGTTTGGCTGGAGCCCGTGATACCCGGCCTTCTATCTCAAAGGGAGGTGTGGGGGCCTGTGGTGGGGTGCACAAAGAGCTTCATTTCGGTGGCTTATTTAACACCCCTCCCTGACACCAGCGTGTGGGTTTGGAGCCCGAGGAATCAAAGAGAAATTTAACAAACGAGTCTTTCTTGTGTGTGGGCTGAATAATCAAATTTGTGGGAATATCCACACCAGTTTTCCTCCCTCCCTTCCTTCCTTCCTTCCTTCCTTCCTTCCTTCCTTCCTTCCTTCCTTCCTTCCTTCCTTCCTTCCCCGGCATTTTAGTCCAGGTGGTGGGTTGGAACACTTGCCGAGGGAAGGTTCTGGAAGGGAGTTGAAGCCGGATCTCTGCACCTCTGCCACAGTGGGGGGCCCTTTCCACAGTGATGCATTTGGATCATGTCGAGGTTTAGATTTGTTTGGTCCACGGTTGAATGTGCAAAGACAACTGGGGGACCTACTGTGCTCTATCTTCAGTCCCACCAGAGTTCCAACTTTCAAGGCAGAAAGGATGAAAGCAGAACAGAGGGTCGTTTCACACAGCTTTGTAAGTGACCACTAAGCCCGTAGGGTTGCCTACCTGGAGAAGGACACCCAGCAGCCCAGATTCTCTTTCTGGGCCCTCCTATCACTACTTTGCCTTTTCTTCCCTTGTACCGCTTTTCCGCAGCAGGAGGGAAAGGAAAGTAGCCCAGAACAGCCACAGTGAGCCCCATCCCTCGGAGGCTCTGTGTTACCAGGGAGGAGACTGAGCAGGGACAGGAGAGTGGATCGGTGCTGTTTTGTTGTGGTTTGCTGAGCATTCTCCAGAATCTCTCTGGTTATGATTGTCCAATTCAGCGAAGGGATGGACTTCCCGGAACCCGGGAGGTAGGAGCTCTTGTGGCATGGCCACCAGCAGGCTTGGTTTCTGGGAGCAATACACCATGGGATTTTGCCCACCCATCTTCCAAAACAGAGAACGTCTTTCTAGCTTCTGCATCATGTGTTCCCTGGAAAATCACCCTTGTAGCATGGACATTGACTAATTCATGCTTTTCTTCTGGCTGACACAGAAGAGGAAGGTTGCGCCTCTTACCATTGGGGCATCCTTGCAGGGCCACCAGAGTAATCCCTACCACTTTGAGTAAGAGGATTGAGTCTATCTGGGCATGGGAAGGGACGTTTGTCATTACTGTCTGAGATCAGGGCTGGTTATCACACTGTTAGCCATATTTGCCTTTTCCTGACCCGTTTGGCCAGGTGAGCTAGCAGCGTCACCCGCAGCCGTCCACCCACCTGGGGAAGACATATTTGTAAAAACGTAGACCTGTTGGTGTTTGGTCCTGCTGAGTGGACACGGTCCGTTTAGGAGACTTCCTGGTAATCTGAATACACTTCCCTGATTCTTGCAACCAGACTGTGAGCTGAGGCTGGCTGGACGGCCCCAAAGTCAGAATTTCATTCTCTTGGGTGGAACCCTGGGTGTGGCTGGGTTTTGGTGGAGGTGACAAAAAAGAGGTGTGGTTATCTATTTTGGTTTCATGCAAGGCAGAGAGCTGGCCTCTGTCTCAGTTCCCTTGTTTGTTTATAAACTGGGCTTAAATGAGGTTCTTCCCTTCTCCCAGCCTGACGGTCTCCTAGGTAAACTTAGAAGGAAGACAGATACTTCTCAAACTGTCACCGTGGGTGCCATAAAAGAGACATTTGGACAGTGGTGCTAGGGAGATCCTTGTCTTTGCTCCCTGTTAACACGAAGGGATTGGGGTAGCCCTGATCACAGGGGAAGGCGGTTTTTCTTCATTTAGCTTTTAATTGCTTTCTTTCACTTTTATGTATAAAAGATTGTCCATTTAATTAACTCAAGAATGCAATTTCAAAAACACTAATGCTTTACACATGATGGCTTTTAAAATAAAAGTAGCATTCTAATATTGCATAATGTTTTCCTATTCCCCCACTCCTCTATGCCTCCGCCCACCACCCTCCAATCTGTATTAACCTTTAGCAGCCGAGCGTTGTGAGGAGGAAAATGCTGGTCTTGATGGTGCGGCTGCCTCCTCTTCCCACTCTCAACGGTGATAGGGTGGCCACTCCTTTCTGAAATGTTGCTTCTGTGAGGAGGAGGTGGCTTTATTTGCTCTCCTTTGGGGTCACAGAGACCTGGCTCTTGTCGCCTTTCAAAAAAATTATGGTGGATTCTATAGGAAAATGGAAAAGAAAGGAAAACCCTACTGCTTAACTCTGGTTTCGTCTGGACTTTTCACTAGGAGAAGCCTGCTTGCATTGGCTCCTGGATTGATGATTTCACCGTCTCTCTTTTGACTGAAAAGAAATCCAGCTCTTTCTCTTCCCTTCTCATTCACTTACCACTGCCCACAATGTTGCGAACTGCCCACGTCTTGGGTCTGTCTGCTTTTCTGTGGGGGCCCCAGAAGTTGACCCTCCACACCAGCCCTCATAGCCCAGTCCCCACTGGATGGGTTTTTGAAAGCACAGTCCTGTCGACAAGTTTTATCTTCTTCACCAGTTGGGCTTGGGGAGGCGCAGGCACCCACATGCTGCTGAGAAGGACGGCTCGGCTCCCTGCTGTGGTGGTGCCGGCCAGTGGGTAGAAGGGATCTTGACCATCACTTTCATTTTGTAGCTAATGGGGTGGAGGCCCGGAGGGTCAGTGACTTGCTTGTAGTTTCCCTGCCATGAGGTTATAGTCTGAATGAGATCGGCTGCCCTGTTCTCGTCATGCCTTCTTGAATTTTCTGTGCTGGATTATGACCTGGGTCCTGGAAGGGACCTCGGGAATCATGTCTCTCCCTTACTTGCCTTGAAGTCGGCTTGTGTGTCCTTCATATTTTAGTTCTGATGATGTCCAGAGAAGAGCTTTTATGGACCTTGTAACGTGAACTGTAAAACATTTTGTGTTTAGATCTCATTGAACTCTCTCAGATTAACCCTGTTACCTCCTGCTCTGGTCTCCTTGGCCATGAAATGCCTGGTTCTTTGGCGCCAACGAATCCAGGAGCTCTGCCTTCTCTGTGAGGGGCACGTCACTTTTCAAAGGGATCTTCTCTCCCATGGTGTTTCTTCTCCAAAGAACGTGACTTTTGAGCCTACCAAAGTTGACTGCTAAAAATTTCCACCCCTGAAGAACAATTGTGTGTTGATGAGACGCGACTAAAAGATTGTCTCTTTTCCCCACGGCTGGGTGTGGAGCCCTGACTTCTTCGGCACCTGTGATGTGGATGTATGCATATGCGTCTCGGGAGAAATACATGCACTTGAGTCCGTGATATGTTGGTAAAAATGACCTTGGAGATAGACGTTTTTCCAGGAGGAACAGTGCTAGACGGGGGGGGGGGGGGGGGGCGGGAGGCCATGTGTGGTCCAACAGGCTTTTTGGTTTTGGTTTTGGTTTTGTCCTTGTTGGGGAGAGAGATTTTCAAATTAACCTGGTGTGACGAGAGAACGTAGTGGGAGATGTGGGACAAGGTTTTGTTTTGTTTTGAAGTCCGCCTTGTAACGGGATCCCTTTCCCCTCCCTCCTTCATTATTATGACCGTGGGCTCCTGCTTAGGGACCATTCATCATAGGAGACGCGGGGAGGGTTTGCTGCCGGGGACCCTACGGCTTTATCATTCATTAGTTCCTGGGTTCATTCATCGAGCTATTTAAACTTCTGTGCGTGAGACGGCAGCCCAGATGGTCTTTTGGTGCCAGCGTTCGCGCAGGGACCCCAGGCCCTGACAACAGAGGGCATATAGAGCAGCTGAGTGTACAAAATATTTGCAGCCGTCGGAGAGCGGCTCCCGAGTCTTACAGCTCCCAAACTGGAGCACCAATCATCTCCAGCATCTCTGGCGTCTTCTTTTCTGGTCCTTTTCCTCTTTAGAAAAAGCCCCGACGTGAGTCCACGGGCTCCAGTTTCTGCGTTTACAGGAGCAGTCACAGCATCCGAGTTTTCGAGTGGAATTGGTGTCCGTGTGCTTGTTCGTGGGTCTCTCCTCAGTCACAGCTGTCTGCTTCCTTGTTCTGGAACGAGTTCTTTTTAGCACCGCGGCAAGACGTTGAGCTGGTCTCCCCCCTCCCTCCCATGCAGCTCTCTACGAGACACCTAAGCCATTGGGAAATTGCCTGTAGAGGTCGAGGAGGGTAGATGGTGGAGGTGGCTGATTCCCCACTGGGTGTCGGGGAGCTCTAGTGGGTTGGCTCACCTGTGGGGTAGCAGCCTCTGCACTCAACGTTGGGGCACATCCCCTCGTTCTGTCCCCACCATGGGCCTTTGGCATTCCGGTGCTGCAGATGAGAAACCTCATTTGAACACAGGAGAAGGTCTAGGGGTTGGGTAGTTAGCCCATGCTTTTAAGTTGGATGACTGGAAATCAAACCCAGGTCTGTTAATTGCTTAGCCTGTGCTTTTAATGCCTTCGTGGATTTTGTCTGTGGCTGTTGGGAGAGACTGGCCTTAGGGCTGATGGGTAGACAAGGGCACCTGGCCGGAACTGGCTCCACCAGACGACGGTTATGTTTCTTCAGGGGGTCAGTCCCATTTTGGGGCTGGGGTGCATTTGTTGCCCAGACCCGAGGCTTCATTGATGGGAGACCAGGCACTGTGGGAGGGGAGGCCATGGGAGGTGTCAGGAGGCCGAAGGGGAGAGTATGGGGCATGTCCCCATTCCTCGGATGTCTGTCTGTGTCTTCTTCTGGTGGAACTCACTTTGGCCTTTCAGCAGCTCTCCATTTGAATGTGGCAGTTGGCTAAGGAACTTTGTCTCAGTGCTGAACTGGCCTTCTAGAAAGTCCTGGTTGCCCAGAGGTAATAGCTGGTTTGTGCCGAGGAAGATTGGTTCTTTGGGCTTTGAGGTATGACATCTTTGGCTTTGCCTGAAAATATCTGCACCTTTCCCTGGCATCCCGACCCTCGAAGCTACGTCCTGTCCCTCGAGCCCTGGTGCTGCTCACTCTTGAAGCAACTTGGAGGTTGATGGAGTTCCCCAAGGCCAGAGTTGGGAGCACAGAGAGGCCCAGATGTTTTGCATAGTTTTTTTCCATTGCCCGGATCAGGAATGTGTTCCCTCAGGACGGGTTATGGCCTGGAAGTGAGCCTAATGTAAACATCCTAGCCGCAGCCAGTCCCCTTAATCGAATAGAAATGGTTTGGGGATAAGCAGGCTTGGGGGGGGGGGGGAGGAAGGAGAGGAGGGGGCAGGGAGAGATGGAGCCCTGGAATTTGGACAGAAGGCTGTTCTGCCAGCGGGCTCCCTAGCGGATGCGGGGTGGGAGCTGGCTGTGTGGAGTCGGCCAAGTGCACACACGGCTGGCTCTCTCAGGGGTAGGTGGAGGGAAAGTACGGGCTTCGTGGTTCCGTGGAGCCGCCGGGCAGGGCCGGGAGGGAAACTGAGGTATGCTAGAAGAACCAGGACTGGGGGAGGAAGGAGTGCGTGGGGCGCCGTGAGGACTTCGGAGGGAGCCTGGTCAGTCAAGTCCTTGAAAGACCTTCAGCTTCACGTGCAAGATCGTACTACTTGGAAACGCTGTTTGGAGGGCACCAGACTCCAGAGGAGACCTCTGAAGAGTGCGGGAGAATGTGTGCGCGTCTGCAGGGTGCTGAGACCTCTCGGTGGGGACCTTCAGCATCACAGAGAGGCTGACCCTCCTCACTGTGCCTCCTCCCCCCCCTTTTTCTCCCCTTCGAGGGGCTCAGACTTTCTGGTCGATTTGGGGTCCTTCACCCAGACGCAAAGCTGGACAGTGGGGCATAAAGCCAGCGGTCTTCTACTGCAACCCGTGGGCAGATTCCCCCCAAAGCGGGCACCTGGGGCTCCCAGGGGCAGTCACGTGGTACTGATCTGACCTCTGGGTAGTTTCGCCTTTCTGTAGGGGAGTCTGGGCACACTCCAGACAAAGCCACAGCAGCTGCTCTGGTCCGGCGAGTAAACTTTGGGCTTTTGTGTGAGCTCTTCGAAAGGAGCCGGCAGAGGCGCCCAGACTGGCGTGCTGGGTTCTAGGAATAAGGGTCCGGCGTCAGGGTTCAGCACGGGAACAGGGAGGCGGCAGAAACCTTCCTATTATTCTCACACCTTGGAATCTCGACGCTGACGCTGGAGTGTGCCAAGGAGGGGGAAGATGTCAACAATTTAGTTTGCCTTCAGGATGCAGGATCTAATCTAAACATGATTAAGCTGATTTGATTTTATAGATTGGAATTTCTAAGTGATAGAAACTGATGAGGTTAATGTGAAATATTTACTTAATAAAAAGCCTCATTACCTGATGCTGAAGGGTAGGGGAAAAAAGATTCTCGGTAACGCGTCTGATCTTTTGGAAATGAAGTTGGGTTAAAGTTTTCTTGGTAAAAACTGAGTTCTGTGATCTTGTTTTTACACATGCTGTGCTTAAATATTAACACCAATTGAGCAAATTGCCTTTTAACTGCCTTTATTTGCTTTCATTAACAGTATAATTTAAAAGCTCAAGAATTTGCATGGAACCTGTTGTGCATGTTGGGGGGGACTGTTCATAAATTAATTAATCGTGAGAACATTATCTTTAAGGAAGGTCACGAAGAAACGCGAGCGTGGTTTCTGAAAAGCAGTGACATGTTTGTGCTGTTTCTTGGGGACTTGATGTACTTTTGGCTTAGAGATCTGAGAGAGAGTGTGTGTATGTGTGTGTGTGTTTGTGTGTGTGTGTGTAAGAACTTGGCTGGATCCAGAAAAATTTTAATGACTGGACATGTTTTAAGTTAAGTTGAGTGAACCTAATTACACTGTAGTTTCCAGAGAGCTGAAGGCAATACCATTGGTACCGAAGCACTAGTTTCAAAATTAAAACCAACCTGTCTAATTGGTTGTGCTCCTGAAATGGTTTCTCTCTCCTCCCCTCCTTCTCCGAACACCCCCTCTCTCTTTCTCGCCCCTCCCTGCCCTCATGTTCCACACCAATAGGGAGGGAGTGCAGCTGGCCAGCGCTGCTAACCACAGCATTGTCTCTCCAGGGCGTAACATTAAGTGCATTGTCCTTTCATGAAATTATTCTGCATATGTGAGAAGTTTCCAGAATGATTTCATTGACATCAGTTGCTTCCTTCTGTACAGATGTTTTTGTGGTTTAGAACCTTGGCCAAGGCAAACATTATGAATGAGATACAGAGACCACCGTGTCCCGTGTCCCACGAAGGGCTGAAAGTTCCTTTGGGAGTTACTCTACGCAAGTTATTCTGACACTTTGTTGCTTCAACCTGGTGTTCTCCTTCTTCTCTCCCCCTCTCCTGGTGCTGTTGGTTTGTGATGGGTGGTTTTCCTAATTCATTTAATCTGTAGTCTAAGGTTTCTAGGGTCCACAGATGCCAGGATGCTGAATTTATTTATCTCTGGTGTTTTCTTTGGCTACCGTAGAGACACATTTTCCCTCTTCCCTTTTTACCCTAACTCTGTTCTTTTTTGAGACTTCTAGACCCACTTCAGGAAGGAAAGAACTTATTTCTTGCGAGCACTTGTCAGATGTGTTTTCTTGGGTGTGTGTGTGGGGAAATATACATTTTGAATAATGTATATATATTTTTGAAAAGTTATATACAAAACCCAAACTATATAGAGGAAAAGATGGATAAACTCGGCTACATCAAATATTTAAAACATTTCACATGTTTTTCTATTGGGTTTTTGTCTCTTCCTTACACATATATTGACTCTTTCTTTTTTCTTAAGGTTTATTTATTTGAGAGAGAGAGAGATGGTAGGGGGTCAGCAGACAGAGGGAGAGGGAGAGAGAAACTCGAGAAGACTCCGTGCTGAGCTCGGAGCCCAACACAGGGCTTGATCTCACAACCCTGAGATCATGACCTGAGCTGAAACCAATAATCGGGTGCTTAAACAACTGTGCCCCCCAGGCGCCCCCGATTCTCTTTTTGTCTGAGTCAGAAATATTAATCCTTTTTCTATTGAAGAAGCAACAAGTGTTGGTAAGGATATGAGGAAAGGGAGCACTTGTGCACCATTAGGGAGAATGCAAACTGGTGTAGCCTCTGTGGAAAAAGTGTGGAGGTGCCTCAAAAAATTAAAAATAGAAATACCTTATGACCCAGTAATTCCACTATGGGATATTTACCCAAAGCAAATGGAAACACTACTTGGAAGAGACAGATGCTTGCCTGTGTTTATTGCAGCATTATTTACAATAGTCAAGATATGGAAGCAGCCCAAGTGTCCATCCATAGACGAATGGATAAAGATGATGTGGGAGATATATATATATATGTATATGTGTATATATATGTATATATGTGTATATATATGTATGTATATATGTGTGTGTGTGTGTGTATATATATATATATATATATATATATATGTATGTATATATATGCAATGGAATATTACCCAGCTGCAAAAGAGAATGAAATCTTGCCATTTGCAACAACATGGATGGATCTAGAAGGTATAATGCTAAGTGAAATAGGTCAGATAGAGAAAGACAAATACCATATGATTTCACTCATATGTGGAATTTGAGAAATGAAACAAATGAACAAAGAAAAAGGAAAAAAAAACAAAACCCCAAAACCAGATTCTTAACTCTAGAGAATAAACTGGCGGTTGCCAGAGGGGAGGTGGGTGGGGAGATGGGTGAAATGGGTGAAGGGGCTGAAGAGTACACTGACAGTGGTTGGCCTGGGTGGCTTAGTCAGTTGAACGCCCGACTCTTGGTTTTGGCTCAGGTCATGATCTCGGGGCTGTCAGATCGAGCTTGGAGTCGGGCTTCATGTGGAATCTGTTTGAGATTCTCTGCCTCTCCCTCTCCCCCTGCTTGTGCTTACATGCTCTCTTTCTCTCTCCCAAATAATAAAGAGATAAATAAAATCTTTAAAGTACACTTACAGTGATGAGCACTGAGAAATGTATAGAATTGTTGAATCATTATATTATACAGTTGAAACTAATATAACACTGTATGTTAATTATGCTTCAATTAAAAAATAAATTAAAAAAATTTCAAAGTTTCAAGAAAAAAAATGCAGGAAAAAATCCTTGATCTATTGAACGCATAGCAGATATTTTTCCCTGTTGATCATTTGTGCTGTAGTTCTGACTCTGTTCCTTTTATAATATAACGCCTTAATAATTTATTTAATTTAAAGAGGTCATGATGATATCTATAAAATGGATAATATAAAGCCTTTAATGGTCACATTTTAGGATTTGCGTTTGGGTAGAGTATCCAGATATTGAGAGAGCCGAGCGTGGTAGAGGGAGACGGGGAAGAAGAGAGGAGAGAATGAATTATGTTAAAAGGTTGATTTTTTCCCTGTTGAGAAGTCTGTCGAGGACCCCTTCTCTCTAAGGGAACCATTGTTCTGGTGCTTTTATCACATACTTGTAGCACAAAGATTTCCCTATTCTGAAGACACTCATCTTAAGAGTTGTCTGTCCACAGAAGGCAGCCTCACCCCATCCTTCCTACTTGTTCTACCCAGTCTTTAAGGCTTACTCGAAATGAAAACTCTGTAAAACCATCTCTGTCTCCATATCCTTCACTTTTATCTCTCGGAGTGCCTACTGCTTTCTGACTTAGGGTAGAAATACTTCTGTGCCCCTCATCGTCCTTCTTAGAGTGTTGCTTGAGAGCAGAGATCTTGTCATTCTCTTTCACTCGTCTTTGAGTTCTGCACGGTCTTAGCAGTTAATGTGTAACTTATGAACAGGTAATTTACCAAACAGATCAATTCTCATCCATCCTTTCTCCTGGACACCCTTCTGAGACTGGTCTGTCCTTCACAAAAGGTGTTTGGGGCCTAGAGGTCCAACATGGTGTGTATTTTGCATAAATCCAGTTGAGGTATTGACTTGGATGTTGGTTGGGGTTTGGGGAAGAAGAAAGGGGAGAGAACCAAGGAAGAAGGAATTCCAAAGCCCTTAGCATTGATCTCCAGATATTCCTGATCGAAAATGCATCTCATCCTGTCCTTTTCCCTGACAGAGGTGAGTTCGTGGCAGCTTTTCAACAGATATTTACTGAGTACCTGACAAGTGTTTTGCTTTGAGTAGGATGATGTGGGACAAATGGTCATGATCTTTGCCCTTGTGAAGTATGCCCTAGTTTGGGATTTGTTCGGGAGAGGAGGTTAAAAAAATATATACGTTCTGTAAATGACCCTTCCGTGTTATCCCTCTTTCTGTTTTGAGTACCTGTCCTCTGTTTGTGCTTCCTAAATGCAGCTGGCTGGAATTGTCTTTTTTCCAAGCCAAATCTGTTAAGGTGATTGGGGCAGCCTAAGTTAGCCATCTAGTCATCCAGTTGGTCTTCTACCAAAACCTGGAGTTCATTCTTCTGTTCACGGATTTACTTATTCATTCAGTTAGTCATTCAACAAAAAGTTGTTAAATCAATATTGGCTAGATTAGTCAGGTTTTAAGTACAGGAGGTGACCAAGCTCCTACCTTTTTTCTAAAGCTGATCTATCAGTAGACAGAATAGATCATGGGGAGGAAATTGTTACTGAAAAAGTCATTGCATGGGCTCTTAGAACCTCCAGGTGGTGGTTCAGTAGACGTAGTGCTATTTCTATTTCCATGACATATTTTCAGGAAATAAGTAGAAGTACTACGGTTCTTCTCTTAAGCGTCTAGAATAACGTGGTAGTCTAATTGGAGATGATGTCTGGAGAACGTGTCCCTCATACTTGTCACAGTGTCTGCCACAAAGTAAGGGACCCATAAATGTTTGGCGAAAGGCAGAATAACGGATAGAGACTTGAAATAGGAAATCAGTGGGAGAAATTTCTTCGGATGAGGGATGGGAGGGAAATCTGCCCAGGGAGGGGCACACAGAAGGCTTCAGGGTAAATGGGTGGTTTTTAATGTCATGCTCTAGACCTCTGAATGTCCGAAATATTTGAACAGTTTCTCACTGTTCTCCCACCTGCTTGATCCGTGTGCTTGCTGCTGAACCCGAGCCTTAGTGCTGTAGAGGAAGCGGAGTGAAGCTGTAGTGTCTGCAAAAAAAAAAAAAAAAAAAAAAAAAAAAAAGTAAGTTTCAGTTTTTATGGGAGTTCTTTCTGGGACCAGAACCTATGTTATTTTTCAACACATAGGATGGAAGCTGGAGGGGCAGTTAAGGTGTTCCCTAGAACGTTCCAGTCCTGAGCTGATTTTCATAGAAGTCCTGCAGATCAGTACGGAGGCACAGAAGTGAAGATCTCAGGAGCAAGGATTCCTTCTTTTCTTCCTCCTTCCTCCCTGCTCCCTCCCTTCCTCCCTTCTTTTCCTTCTTTTGTTGGGGGAGGTGGAGGTAGGAGAAGGGTGGGTAAGGGCGGCATGCAGCTGCAAACCTCTGTAGATCCCTCTAATTTTTCTACCCTCTCCTGGGGAGCTGAAGCTTTGTAATCCCGTCTCTAGGAGAGACCTTCTAGAGAAAGAAACCATTGCTTTCGTATGTGGATATGACCAGAGCAGAGAGAGTGTGTGTCCCCTAGCACTGTTTAAAGTGTTTGGGGGTCTGTCTCCTCTCCAGAGGTCAAAGGTGAGACAGACCTTTGTTGGTGTTGTTTTCTTCCCCCTCTTTTTTTTTTTTTTTTTTTTACTCCCTTGTTATCTCAACTTCCAAACATCAGCTTTGATGTCTATTGTTGGGACTTCAAGAGGACTCTTAGCACATCGGCAGGTGTTGGTTTTAGTGAGAAGGCGAGAGAGTCCGCATTCTTCTAGGCAGAGAGACATGGGTCCCACACTTTCCTTCCCAAACACTTCCCAGGGCAGGAGCTCATTTGAGGTGGAAACAGGAGTCCTCACGCCCGCCTGTCCCGGGCCCAGGGCCTATGGAGGGTGGCTTGCCGTGGGGCGGTGGGTGTGTAGCAGGACTTTCTCCCTGTCTGAAGGGATCTGTCTTCCTTCAGTGGCTGAAGAGAGGCTGTCTAACAGTCGCGTATTAAGGTTTCATTAATCAAAGACACTTCCACTGCCCCTTTACAGAAACACAACTGCTTTGGCTGTCCTCTGCTGACAGCCCACTAATTTATCTTTCCCGGGGAGAGGGAGGGGAGAAGGACAGAGAGGCGGGGTTGTCCGCCTGCTGGGTGGAAGGGATCGCCACACTGGCTCCTTGCGTGCGCACGTGTGTTCGTGTGTTGACTTCCATGTTTTCGTTCAGAGCGGTGGGCAGTAGGACGCATCTGCTCCCCACCCAGTCCGCTCATCAGGGGGTCAGAACCACTGGAAATAGGCACTGGGGATGGGTTTCCACCGTCCTTTTTTTTTTTTTTTTTTGCCAAGAAAATGTTCACTTCCAACTCCCAGCCCTTAGGTTTGCTAAAATTGGTGGCAGAGAGTGCTGGAAGAAAGAAGCAATGTGCTTAAGTGTGTTTAATGGACATTCTAGGTGAAGCTGGGGTGGGTGGGTGATGGGGACGTTAACATCTGGGAGCCACTGACCTGAAAGTCCAGTCTTCTTTTTCAGCTTGATGGAACTTCTCCTCATTCTCAGGTCGGAATCTGACCTTCTGTAACCCTCTGCTCAGAAGATGGATATTTGGGCATTTGGAAACCTCTCAGGGCCTCCTAAGTAGGTGATTGAGTGGTGTGTGTGTGTGTATTAAAGCTAGGTCTCCAATGGAGGGGAGCTTTGAACTCACTTTATTCATCAGATATTTACTGAATACCTACTAGATGTGTTTGGCTCCTTTGGAGACATAATGATGAAGCATAATCCATTTCTTAGCTCTTAATTTGGGGTTCGAACTAGTACTCGGATGGCTCTAATAAAAGGTAGACTAAAACCTGTTGCCTTCAACTAGCAGAACGTGCATTCAGGAGGGGCATGAACACACCTGACTCCTCAGCCCACAAGTATTTATGGAGTCCGGCTGTATACCAGACAATGGACGTACAGACACCCAAAGATGTGGTCCTTGGCCCCCAGAATATTATAAGCTAGTGGGGGACAAATAGACAATACATTATAGTATAATAAAAGCGGTAACAAAATGAAGCACAAGGTATAGTGGGAAAGGAGGCTTTGAGAGGGGCCATAGACACGGTTGCCGAGAAGGTAACATCAGAGCAGGTTTTTTGAAAGATGAAAGAGGACGAAAGAGGAAGATCACTGGTGAGACCAGAGAAAGGCATTCCAGGTTGAAGAAAATGGCCCATACGAAGGCCCAGGGAGGAAGGAGCAGAGGACTGCCAGCCATTTGGTTTCACTGGTGCTTGAGATGTGTAAAGAAGCCGGTAGAGGTGTTGGTTGGAGGCAATGTTGAACCTATTCTGAAGGTCTTGCTTGCTCAGCAAAAGGACCTACGTTTCATTTTTGTAAGACGCTGAAAGATTTTTATCAGGGGAGTGAAATAACAGGAAGTGTGTTCTAGAGCATTCTGAGGAGTGTCTGGCTGGCTCAGTTGGAGGACTGTGTGACTCTTCATCTCGGGGTTGTGAGTTCGAGCCCCACGTTGGGTGTAGAGATAACTTATATAAATAAAACTCAGAAAGAGCACTCTGATTGTGGCACTGAGGGTGGGTAGGCAGGAGTTAGCCTGGAGTCAGGACAGCGCTTTAGGAGCCTGAAGAGTCCATGCAGGCTGAATCATGGCACAGGGGGATGCCGTGGGAAGGAGGTGGAGCGGGAAGGGCCGACTGTAAGGATGCTGTGGCTGGGTCTTGTTGATGGGGTGGGAGGGTGATGAGGAGAGAGTGGAGAGAGTCCTGAGCTTTCGCTTGGATAAATGGTCGATGGTGGGACTATAAAAGAGGTTCTGGGTGGAAAATTGTTGTTTATATTTTAGACATGCTGTTCGAGGAGATCTTGGAAAAACTACGAAGAGGTAGTCTGTGTATTTGCAATGGGTCTTGAAGGAAAGACGTTTTGATAAACAGAAGTCTGTATACTAATTCAGTTGTGTTCATTGACTTTTGGTGGTATTTCAGAGTGTGTAAGTATCAGAAGTGTCTTAATTCCATGGCAGAAAACAGTATTTTTGGAGTCCCCTGAATAATGAGAATTGTTTTCATCAAAGACCTTTATTCGTGTGTGCGCTGACATCTGGAGAGCAGAGATAGATATTTTCCTTGGGTCTGGGTTCCCGAGCCATGAGCTCTTCGCTCGCGCCTAATTAATCCTTTGTAGTTGGTGACTGATGAAATCATGGCTCTCTGAAATTTTCGTCCTTGGTTGCGTAGACACAACTGACTTTATCACAGGACCCCAGGTGTGTGTCTGAAATTAGTGTGTTGAATCTAATGCATATCGATTGCTTTATAAAATCTGCAGGATCTGGGGAAACAGACTAGAGTTTGGGGGAGAATTTTTATTTTTGTAGTCTTGACTAATTCTCGAATGTATGTCATGGTATCTTAGAATTTGAAGAACACATGGTTATTGTACCTGAGGAAGCTGAGGCCCCAAGAGCTGTGGTGAGCAGAACCTTGGCCTCCTGCTTTGTGGTCCGTTTCTGGAGAACAGGTGGAACAGAACCGTCTTGAGTGAAGGGTTAGGGAAAGAATGGTATTTCTAGTTAGAGGTGGGTGTGTGTCCGCGACGAGGCAGTGTTGTAGCTTTCATGTTTTACTTCTCTCCAAGTAACGAACCCTGGGTTGGAGCAGCAAAGGGATAGGGGCTGCACACATCGCTCAGACAGTGACTTGGAATTTGGGTGACATTCCAGGTTGACCTTTGTGATGAAGAATTCAGGGGGTGGTGTGTATGAGTGAATGAGTGAGTGAGACAGGGAGAGTGTGTGTGTATGCATGTGTGTGTGTGTATGTGTTCACTCTCTGCCCCTCCACCTTCCCCTCTGGGAACCCTGGACTCCCCTGCAGGATTTCCTATGAAGAATCCCTGCTAAGGACCTGCTAATTCTGCGTCCACTGCTCTTCTCAGTGGCACACGGACCCCTTTCCCCATGAAGCTAGAATGAGATAAGCCTAAGATGGGCTGTGTTTGAGGTGTGGGACCACAGATGTTTACGGTTGGACAGTGTGGTGGAGGACTCTGGTCTCGTCTGGATGGGTAGAAGACTTCTGTTTGGGTCTCTGCGGTGGTCGGGCTGTGGGTTTTAACAACAACCAGAACAACAGCCGTCCTCTGGTGAGTGCTTGTGTTAGGTCAGTCCTGTGTTAGGCGCTTTCAAAGCCAGAGCTTATTTCATCCTCACAACAGCTTTGCGGTAAGTATCGTAAAATCAGAGTACGGATAATAAACCAAAGCTCAGGGTGGCGTAGCCCCTTCCACAGGGTCACACAGCTAGGAGGTGGCAGAGCTGGGGTCTAGCCTCTGACATGGCAGCGTTTCCCACCATCATGGCGTGTTGCTGGTGAGGAGAGCTCTTCTTGAGGAGGGCTGTTCGCTCTGGAATGAGAGGCACCCCTCTTTAGAGGAGGGATCTCTCAGAAGGAAGGTTGCAGTCTTCTCTGATGATTACAAGAAGGGCAGAGTCCTGTGGCCGCAGCTGCGGGTCTGGTCTGGAGGCAGAGGGATGAGCTAGGTGGCTCCTGGAGTCTCCTGTGAGGGGGTGTCTGCGGGAGCAGAGGTGGCCAGCCAGAGCCTTCTCCACCTTTCCAGCCCACCAGGACCCCTCTGGCCTGTTTCCAAGGTTCTCCTGGGCCTGCGGAGGCAGAGCCACCACTTCCAGGGGATGGGGATGGGGCAGGTGACAGGTGTGGAGCGCAGGCCCTTCCTTCCCCCCAGACTTGGGTTGGGCTCCCTCTAGCTTCCTCCATCGTCCTTCCCTCTGCTGTCTTCTTTTCCCTGGCCTGTTCTGTGTCTCACCCTTTAAAACTGAATTCTCTTCATACCTGTAAGTTGGTCCAATATGGGAGAAAGTTTCTCTTCTGATTTGTCATGTTTTCCTCTGTTCCTCTCCCTTTTGCTACTAGCTCCATACTCCACCCTGGGAACCGTGGGTTTGAGTTCCTCCACTGCCTGTCCGCATCACTTTGGATGCTTTGTTTGGTGGCAGGGTTGTGTGAGGAACCAAGCCTTTGGTGATGGTGGTTGGCCTGGAGTTGGGTGAAGTAGTGGGAGGTGAACAAGAAAAATGAGAATGGGAAGGGCCAGCAAGGACCCTAGGCTCCTTGTTTCCTCCTTTACCTTCACCTCCAAACCTTACACTCTTCAAATCTCTAAATCTTCAGGACCCTTCTTTCCCTTTTCTCTCCAAGATGGCACCTCCTTTGACAGAGCCTTGTCAGAGAGCCAGTTTCCACAGTTTAATGGCTGGAAGAGAAACTAGAGGGCCAGTCAGGGATGCTCAGTTGCACTCCTGGGTCCTCTGACATCCTGTTTACCCATGTTCAGAGAAAATTTAGATCGTACTCTCAGGTACACAATGTTTTTCAGATCCCACTTTCCTGGTGAGGAAGCTCTTCCACTGATGTGCTAGGAAATGTTTAACAACCAAATCTCCAAGATAAAAAGCACCTGATCTGTAGCATTTGCTGATTGGCATGATGTAAATACCCCCAGCACGGTCAATTTCAGGCTGCCAAGGTGAAGTCACTGAAGGTAGTTTAGAGGCGGTGAAAACAGTGGTTGTGAATTGGCCCCAGAACATCTCACCCACCCGTGGTTGGGCTTCCAGTGAGACGAGGTTATTTCCTCAACGAATCAAAACATGAAATCCATGGCTCTGTTCTTTGTCTTTGCTGTCCCCGAGTCTGGTTCTTGATTCTGGCTAGCACCACGGGTCTTTAGTAAAGATACCATGTACATCGCTGCCAGGAGTCGAATATTTATGTACATTATCTCATTTAATAATTTCAATAATCCCATGAAATAGGGACTCTTATTAGTTTCATTTTACACATGAGAAAAGAGACACTGAATGGGTAAATGACTTGCTCAGGGTTACATAGCTTCTAAGTGGTAGAGCCCCAGTGTGAGACCGGGACTGTCTGATCCCAGATACCAAACCTTCACCCACTATATTCCACTGCCAATTTTATAGCATTTCACAGATGTCTCCAAACTGTGACTCCCCTCCCAAGGGAGGGTCCTCTAGCATAACCTCAGCTCCTGTTGGCAACTTTTCAGTTTGGACTGTCTAGATAAGAGTCTCTGAGATGCGAGGTATCATGACCCTGTCTTAGGTCAGTTTGGTTACAAGGTACTGGCTGTCCTCTAAGACACTTTCTGAGCCCCAGGCCCACAGATTTCACTGAGGACTGAGATGGCTGCGTTCTTCATAGACACTGGGTTTGCCTGTTCCAAAAATGGTGATTTCTATAGCAACCATTTATTCTAGCAGATGTGTGCCTGGTATGGTTGGCAGAGGGTGGGATCAGAAATGGAAACGGCCTTTTATTCTTCACTTGCTGAATGCGTACCCTGTATGTGAGGCACATAAGAGAGAAAAAACATGGTATCCTTAGAATCTGTATAAAAATCTATGGCCCGGCAAGGAGGTGATTACTACTTAAGAGTGATTTTTGTCTGGAGCTTGAGTTGGGCTGTATTCTGTTTCTGGTTCTTTAAGGAGTATTTTATGGCATGTACCTGTTGGTTCAATTCAATGGACGGTTGTCACTTGGGTTTCTGTAGAATGCAAACATTTACCATTGGAGTGGGGCAGTTAAATAAACATGGAGAAGGACACTGTCTTGGCTTTTAAGGACCTCAAAGTCCACATTCCTACATATTACTTAGGGCTCTTTTGGTTGTAGGTGAAAAAAACCCTGAAAAACCTCCCAAAAAACCCCCAAAACAAAAAAATAAAAAAGCCCCCCAGTTTGTGCTCGCTTAAGCAAACAAGAGGATTTGTTGTCATCATCAAGGAGTGTTTCACGGAGCCCAAGGGCAGGGATACAGCCCTACTTTTGAAGGCAGGTAAATGGAACTGAGAACTAGTTGTCAGAAACTCGGGCAGTATTCTGTTTCTTTTTTTCATCCTTGTTCAGGCCGTGCACCCAGTTTCATTTTTTTATCTCTCTGAAGACCAGAACAAATCTAAAAATGATGACCCTGGGACTCCCTGGTTTACGTGTGACAAGACCTCATCGAATTTTCCCTGTCCGTATCCCCAGTTTTAGAAGGGAGGGAGCCTGTCTGATGTAGTTTGGATGGGTGTCTGCCCTTGGCCAGCCCCTCACCGAGGGTTCGTGGTGAGGGCTGCCTCAGCAGAAACCACGGGCTGGGTGCCCTCAACAATATGGTTTATTTTCTCACAGCACCGGGGGCTGGAAAGGCCAAGATCAAGGTCCAGCATAGTTGGAATCTGGTGAGGACTCTCTTCCTGGCTTGCAAATGTCTGGCTTCTCACTGCATCCTCATGTGGCAGAGAGGGGCTGGGGTGGGGGGAGGAGATGGAGAACAAGATCGAGCACCCTCTCTGGTGTCTCTTCTTATGAGGACACTAATCCTTTTCAGATAGGGCCCCACCCTTATGACCTCCTTTAACCTTCATTATCTCCTTATCAGTCCTAATCTCTAAATATAATTGCATTGGCGGTCAGGGCTTCAACATAGGGATTTTGGGGGTACGTGGTACAGTCACACACAACAGCAGGTATGTAGTACGACATGGCTGCTAGGATCTACATTTGGGCCTGTGGATTGGAAGGGGGCTTATTGGGGCCTGCAGAAGAAGACCCCTGTGGATGGGAAGGCTGCACACAGTGCCAGGGCAGTGCTGACGCCAGGTTAGATTCTGAACATCGTTGTCGATGTCCTACATTTGGGATGAATGGCTTCATATGTGAATAAAGACATGTATGTATGTGTGTATGTAAAACTAGGGAGGACTCTCTAGAGAAGGGATGTGTGAGGATGGCCTTGGGTCCTGTTGGCCGTTAACACACCGTAAGGAGCTGCTCTCTGCATTGGCGCACATGTGGATTTGAAATCAAGCAGGAATTCCCATTTTTCATGCCCATGGGTGCTCTGTCCTGAGGAATCGTCAGGGACGAGCTGGATTTACAATTTGCCCGTCTCCTAGCTCTCTGTCCAGAGGAATTAAGGCTTTTATTGACAATGGCCTTAAAATAGGGTTTTTAATAAAATAAAAAGAGGTGGTGTCAGGCCAGGCACTGCCGTCACCTATGGCTACATGACCATATGGGCACCAGACCGGTGTGGGGAGGCTTCCGTGGTGTATGTTCCTGAGCCAGTGGGATATGTTCGACTACAGAGACCAGATGAATATATTTTTAAACTTGGAACCCGTGAACCACTTATTATTTCTGAATTAGGAATCAAAACATATGAATAATCTCAACAGGGTTTCAGCAGATGTGTTCTGCTTTTAAGGTCACTTTGCTTCGGGAAGAGGGTCAGGGGGTGATGGGGGGCAAAGTCCAACTTGATTCTGTGACTCCTAGGACATCATGTCACGTTTGCTCAATGTACCAGCCACCGTGGGTGTTATGCGAGGCACATCGCCGCGGGGTCAGCGTAACTCATGGAAGCAAACAGCCTTCTTTATTTTTTAATACATCAGTGTCACCAGTGCTTACAGCAGGGGCAGTGAGCGGAAGACAGGCCCTGGTGGCCGTGTCTTCCTGGCTGTGGTGACGAGAAAGGCAGCGCCAGGCAGCGGACTTCTCAGATTTGCCCCAAGTCCCTCTCCCACCCTCTCCTGCCCCTCTGCATCGCTCCCTTTGTCTCAGCCCCCAACCTCCTACCAAACAAGGTCCGGAACTGAGGTGTTCTGGAATTCCACCCTTGCTAAGCTCTGGGATTAAGGCCGGGCATTTGGAAAGGGGACTGTGGGACAGAAAAAAATACCCAAACGTTAACCCCTTGGGCCCATAGCCCTGAGAGGCCTCAGCATCGCGGGCCCTGGCAGATCGGCCTCTCTTGGCCACATCCCGGAAACCTGAGCTTCTGCACCAAAAGGAGACAGTTAAGCCAAGCCAGGCTGATGAAAATCACCGTCCTTGATGACTCTGCCCGCACACCTGTTCCAGCCTCTCACTCCTCATGGTCATTCGGACCCAGGTATTGGATGACCACTGCGTATGGAGTGTGGTTCAGGGCCATGGAGGAAGAGGGTTCAAGAGCAAGACGGAGTCAGCCGGTTGCCCCCCGGGAGCTTGCATGTGACCAGGGCATGGCCATCCGCATGCTTGCCCAGCCCTGAGGGAGCAGACGTGCAGGTGCAGGCAGGACGGCGCTCAGCAGTGCTCTCTTCTCTGCCACGCACAGGCCCCCATCTCCCCGTTTTCCTTTCAGCCTTTGTTGCGGTTAAAAAATATAACAACACAACAGCAACATTTTAAGAAATGAAACAATACAAAGATAAAGAGTTAATATCACTCATCCTCCCCATTTCAACCTCCTCTAAGGAAATTAATGTGGGTTTTATTTTAATGAAATTATTTGAAACTTACAGAAAAGTTTCAAGAATAATACAGAGAACCCTTCTATCAGGGGCTCCTGGGTGGCTCCGTCAGCAGAGCGTTGGACTCTTGGTTTCAGCTCAGATTGTGATCTCAGGGTCCTGGGATCGAGCCCTGCGTTGGGTTCCCTGCTCAGTGCACAGTCTGCTTGTCCCTCTCCCTTCCCCTGTGCTCCTTCCCTTGCTCGCTTTCTCTCTCCTCCCAAATAAACAAAATCTTTAAAACAACAACAACAGCAACAACAACAACTCTGCTATCATCTTTACCAATTTGGGGTTTACGAGTTTTTAACATTTTGCCCCCTGGCTTTCTTTCCTGCTCTCCTGTAACCACACGGCAGCCTTCTGTGGTGGGAGGTGAGTGGTAGGACCCATTTCCACTTCAGATGTGAGGATCCATGGCCCAGAGCTGTTGAGCAATGTGCCCAAGGTCGCATAACTATCAGAAGGCACGGCCAGGGTTCCCACACAGTTCCCCCATGATGTCACTCTTATTTTCATTTTTGTTTTCCTCCCAGGCTTCTTTTTCAGGCCAGACTGCAGAAGCCTCATCCAGTTCCTTCACAAGGAGGAGATGGTGACAGAGAAGTAGGAGGTGGGAATCCTCCCAGACCAGTGATCTCCCCCTCCCCCACTTTGGTTTTCCGTTGGGACGGGCAGGCTGGCAGGTGGGGGTCCAGGGCATGCGTGTTGTGGGAGTGGTACCTTCCTTTAGACCCTTTTTGCTTTGCACAGCAAGGTGAGGTCTTTTAGGGTCAAACCCCACCTGCATCAAGGAAATTCAGTCCACAAATGTACCTGTTTTTCTACAAAGAGGCCAGAGAGAGCACAAACCCCCCCAAAGGGGCCCTTCTGAAGGAGACGCAACGTTCCCAGTGCCTTTTGGCCAGATCTGAGTTGGTGCACTCCCACCCTTGGGGCGGCCGTGTCCACCTTTGTAAAAGGAGAGGTCTGTAGCTTGTGGCCAGTGTGCCCTCTATGTTACCCACGGCCTCCCACCCCTGCTGGAGTACGTGCCCCTTGCTCCTGCACGAAGGGCCGGAACGAGCCGCACTCCGAGGTTCTGCCATTTGAAGGATCTTTCTGGCTCTGAACCTTTCGCTTCTGTGCTCTGTCATTGGAATCCATGCCTTCTGCCCAGGCACGGATCATGCTTTTATCTAATGCCAGCTCTGCCCCATCTGCTCTTGAAGCGAGGTGAATGTGCTGCTTGTACGGAACTATCTAGACGGGAGCCACAGAATAGGCGCCTCGTGATCCCCTTCTCCCTGTTTCATTCTCCAGGCGGAGTTTTCCTGGCAGCTGCTCCTTCTGGCCCTGTTTCTCCCTTGGGGAGCACGACAGGTGACTGGGGTGGAGGTGGCCCTTGGTGTGATGTCGGTGTGGACCAGCCGACTCCGCTGGGTCCTGTGGGGGTGGTCCCAGGAAATCTGGTCAAGGAGGGGCTGGGTGCTGTGGTCTCCTCACATCTGATTTGAGGGAGCTGAGTACTGTAGTTTAGAGGGACCCTGGCCTTCTCTTCATCAAGGTGGGGCTAGGGACATGGGCTGCAGTCACAGGAAAGCTGGGGCAGAACTCAGACATACTGCCTCTTGAGGAAGGTTCTAGAAGCTGATTCCTCAGACCAGCATGGACTGGAGCAAGACCCTGTGTGTGTTCCCGACTGAAGCCAGAGGCCCAGGTCATAGGGCCTTGGGAAGGGCCACCCTGACCTCTCCACCTGCCAGTCCATACAGAGACTCGCTCCACAAAATCACTTACTTTGGGACTAGCCGTGGTGTTCCCTGGTTGTTCCTGTCTAATAGCCTCATTTCCCCTGCATGTTGTGAGCATCCTGGAGGCCAGGACCTGTCCTTTCTTCTTCCAGTTGAGCAGAGGCAGGGAATGCTGGCACCTGGGCCCTACTTTGGGCCCTTGCTCTCTGGCGCCTGATCAGGGAGGTGCTACCTTTTCTTACCTGCTCCCCTCCCTGTACCTCTCCTTCCCAAGGAATCTAGGCCACACCCGGGGCTTCCACAGCCTGGTGACAGCAGTGTCTCCTGAGGGACAGTTTGTATCTCAGAATGGAGGGTGGGAGGGGACGTATGTGTGTATTTTAAAAGCCCCCTCAAATGTGAAATGCCTTCCTGGTGTGTCCTCTCCTGAGACTCCCTACCCTACATAGTTCTCTTCCACAGCAGCCCAGAGATCAAGGGGTTCTCAAAGTGGCCTGCTGCCCACCTGCATTGGAGTCCCACAGGAGACGCTGTAAAATCCCAGGGCCCCCAGGGATGGCTGCGTTCAGAACCCTGGAGTAGGGACAGAAGTTTGTGTTAAATAAGCTCTCAGGTCATTCTGATGTGCACTAAAATTAGAGAAGCATTGCAATGGTCTGAACCCCCCACTGTCCCCCACCCCCACGTAAGCATGCTCACACGTGTGCGCGTGCACACACACACACACCCTTTTGTAATGGTTGCTCCTGCTGCTGAGAATGCTGTCTTCCAGGTGTGGGTCGGGGGAAGGGAGAGCCTGAGTGTGGGGTTGGATGGGCTCTGCGTTAGGACTTGTGCCGGCGGTTAGAGGAGGGAAGGCTAGCAAGGGAGAATCTCAGAATGGGGTTCTTGTGGGGCTGCTGGGGAGGCAGAAGCGCTCAGGGTGCGGCCTGCTCCATTGCTGGCAAAGCCTGAAGCTGCTGCCCACGTGGCTAGCCCGTGGCCCTGCACAGCTCTGACTCTCTCATCAGATGTCATATGTGCTCCGTTGGCTTTGGGAGGGGTTATGTGATTAATCTTGTGCCCTGGAGAATTCGGCTCAGCACGTGTCTTAAGACAGAGCTGTACGATCTCCATACGTCTCCTCTCAGGGCTGGAAGGCTGGCGCTGAGTGTAGGGAAGGCCTCCCTCCACGCCCAGCCTCCTGACCGCATCACTGTGACGTGAGGCTGGTTGATCGAGGTCTGACGGGAAGGGGGCGGGGCTCGGCGTTAGGCCTGCCTCAGTCTAGGCCTTCTTGTTTCGTTTTGATAGGACGTTAGAAAATTTCTTTCCCACTCTGGGAGCTCATTCTTCTGGCCACGTGCTTCCATGCAACGTCCGGGGCCACAGTGAAGAGTGAGAAACCATTAGAACCATGTGGCTTCCTTAGGAAGGCTCAGCGGGATCCCGAAGTGTCAGTGATTTGGGGAGACAGTGCACCCTCGTGACCCAGTGTCCACTCGCCTGCATGCCTGCCCACACCAGCACCAGCACTCAGAAGCCCGTCCGGGGGGGTCACTCCCGGCTGAGGAGGGGCCGGCAGCAGCTTAGGCTGCTCTTGCTTTATTGGGGGCACTTCTGCGGAGGCCACATGAGCGGTGGCCGAGCCGTGGTTCTGGAGAAGAGGGATGCCATCCACATGGGCACAGGGGGCAGATCGAAGATCTCAGCCTCAGGGATCCGACGATTCTGGGTTTGAATCCCGACTCCAACCCTTAGTAGCTGTAGGGTCTTGGGAAAATTACTAAAACATCTGACCCTTAGTTTTCTCACCTGCAAAATGGGGGATAAAAAGAGTAAGCAGCCCCTGGGATGTGTGATGAGGGTTTGGTGCCTTTTATTAAACCCTTACAAGCACCTGGCTCACATAAGCACTACAGGAGGGCTGGCAGCGGTGGCCATCCTAGGTGTGTTCCGAAAGACTCTCGCCATCGTGGAAAACAAAGCTCGGGCCCTCAGAGATAAGCAGCGTCCGATGTGGAGTTCTGGCCGGTGCCACCCTTGACTGGTTTCAAAGGGGCCTAGATTAGTGCAGTCTGTTCGCCTTCCCCAGAAGTGGGCATGTGCCTCTCATTGGCCCCGATGCGCCATTTGTCCTACCCAGGTTCCCATCATTGGGCCCTGGAGCAGCCATAGGAGGCTGATGGCCGGACTGGGGGTCGAGCGGTCTTCAGGCATCTCGAATCCGGAGCAGGAAGGGAAGGGGTGGGGTGGGCGAGGTGGTGAGCCAGGCCCCAGCGTGCAGCCAGGGGACACGAACCTTGGCTTGAGCTCTGGGTCTGGACGGGAGGCCGTGAGCTGCCGCTCAGGGCCCGTGTGGGCCGGGGACGTACGGTTCACTCTTGAACTCCGAAGGCTCCTTCTCTCTCCTTTTCTTCACTTTGAAAAGAGTCAGCAAAATCCTTATTTCCATAAGCATTTTTTCTGGCTGTAAAAAGCTGAATCCCAAACCTGTTATTATAGCTGTTCATGCTATTTTAATCTGCTCTGTTTAGAGGTAAGAGGGTAGCAATGACTCTGCAATTACGGAGTACATTTGATCCGTGGCACGGCTACCGGAGCCGGCGGAGGGCCCTCAGAGTGGGATGGTGCCGTGTGTGGCAAATCACTTTCGAATTTACTAAAAATATGCCCCTTTGCAGCCATGCAGATATCATAATTTTCCTCCCCGAGGCTTGTTGAAATTCCCGTTTGCTTCCCGCTGTACGCTGGCTCCCAGCACGCATCGTTTGGTCCCCCTGCCTGTTCCTTTTCATTCTTTGTCTTGGTCCTCGGAGCCAGATTCTGTCTGGTCTCTCTCCCCTCCTCGGCCCCACCCCATCCCACCCCACCCCCGACGTCTTCCGCCCTCTTCATTTCTGGCTCAAAAATATCTTATATTCTACTGACAGGCATGCTCGCGAAACGGGTTTTCGTTTGCCATGGTCAGGAGAAAAATACTTGGAATTCTAAATCTACCAACTCTTTCACATTTAAACAAGCTGGCACGCTGCACGGACCTGCGCCTCCTCTATACAGTAATTGTCACATCCCTAGGCTCCCTTCTCTCTCTCCGCTCCGATTTCATTCACTTTTCTATTTGCAGCCAGCGCAGAATATGGGCTTCTCCCCCTCCCGCCCTCCTGCAGCCTGCTTTCTATCCAATGACCTTGGCTTCCCAGAGTGCTGCCCTGTAAATGAAATGTGGGATTGCCACATGTATCTTGATAAAATATATCAGTGGATGAATTGATTTTCATATTGATTTCCTTGGACGAGCAAGGTGTGTGTACGGAAATCAAGAGTCTCGTCATGATAGTCCTAGAGAGGCAGGATGCCTAGGGAAGAGCAGGCTTTGTTTCTCTCTCACTTAGGAAAAGTTCCTGCTCCTTAGCTTGGGAGAGAGGCCTCTTTGCTTGGTCGGGTTCACCCTCTTTGTGGGGGGAAAGAGCACAGGTCACCAGGGGGTAACCCGGCCCCAGACAGAGCTGTGCCATCCCAGTGACTGCATGGGTCTTTGGGGAGAGCATACATCTGGATGCCCCCAGCTGCTTTGTCCTTGGAGAGAACAGAGAAATTCTCAAGCCGTATTCAAGGCCCAGCCGCGTGGAGGGGCCTGGAGAGGGGAGATAGATTTGCACCTGATCTGCGTACCGTCCCCCTCGCCACTTTCCACTTTTGTTTGTCAGGTTAGTCGAGATGTGGCGCTTGGGAATCCAGGACTCGTGCTGTGACCCTAGGGAGCCCCAGGGATGTGCTTGACCAGGTGTAATCCGTATGTGTCAACATCGGTGGATGGGTGTGTATCTGTACGTGTGCTTGCAAGTACACGCATAGAAAGATCTGTGTGGGCCGTGCGTAGGGGCTGAGTGTGAATGCAGGTAGACTGTCGCCTCCAGGCTTGTTGTGGCTTTTATTAGCGAGCTCTGGACAACCGAAAGGACAGTATCCAGTGAGGTGATCAAAACTTCATTTTCTCTTCTCTGCAATTGCTTTCCCAATTCCCTCTCCCAACTGCTCCTAAATAAAATAGATGCTCTCAGCCCTCTATTCAATCCAAGAAGGGAGCGGATAGTTGAATCTTCTTATGAGGCGAAATAAGCGTGGGTTAAGGTGATCCTGCACCGTGTGTATGCTCGTGTAATAAAACACAGTTAATGAGAATATCGGGGATGGAGCGATGGTAATTCATTACGCTTTCTGGCTAACTGAGGCTTAACTGGAAAATCCTTTTGGTTATAAGCTCCGCTGAAATGCTTTGCAAAACAGAATGGTACATTTTCCTGCTTTGGGGAGCACCACACGGTGAATCCTTTGACATGTCGAGGTCTTGCAGCGCACGACGGCTGGTATTTTGGTTATCATGATCGCGTGTGTCTTGCGGAAGGTGCTTGGATTAATGTGTCCCCTGAGAAGATGGTTGTTAATGGGGGATAGTTCTGTATGGCAATGTATGGGAGACCTCGGACAATTTGCTTGAGCTCCCTGAGCCTTGTAGTGACAACAGCACTCCCCCTCCCCCCCTCCCAGGCTTGGCGTATCACTGGGAGGTTGTGGGTAGGGGCCAGGGATGCTTCTAAACTTCCTGCAGCGATCGTGACAGTCCCCTGCCCCACCCTGCCGTACTACAAATTGGTAGTGCTTAGATTGAGAAACCCCAATTTAGGGCATGTTTTAAAAATTTTTCGGACAAAAAATTTTTACTAAATTCTTGCACACAAAATATTTTGTTTTCGCTGATCTGCTTTTTCCTAAGAATCAGGTGCTGGCAATGTTCTGAATAATTGAAGCTTCTAATTCATTGACATTTATTGTTTCACAGAACAAATAGGGAAGCCTGCCAGTTTGCAGATAGGCAGGCCTGTCCCCAGATGTCTCGCCAGTGAATGCCCAGATTCATTGAATCATTTAGGACCATTAAAAACCATTAGGGCCACACTAGCTTTAAATGGAACTAAGCAGAATAAATAATCCCGGAGGGGCCATAATTTACCCTTTTCTCTTTGTCTTTATAACCCAGACTAAATTCCCAGAGACTTGGAGCAGAACTTTCTGGTGATACAAGGTTTATTCTACTTACTGCAGGTCAGAGACAGTCTGGCACTGATACAATTAAAAGTGCTCCCAGAACACGTGGACATGTTCATTGGTTTTGAACGGCCCTAAGTGAACCTTTGGCGGGATCTGTCTGGTTTTGGGGCGATGGGTCTACCCAAGGGCTCATGGGGAAATTTTGTATACTCTGCATCTTGGACTCAACTTTGTTTGAAAACATTGGTGGAAGTCCATGAATTCACATAGTAAGAAAGTCTTTGCAGCCAGAATCTTATGGGTTTGGGGAAGTTAGGAAGACGGAAGGACCTCTTTTGTTAGAGGAAAGGAAAAGCTTGCGCTGCGAACTTAATCTCAGCGGAATCTTCAGTGTCAAATATTCCGGAACAAGATCACGCGTCATTTTATTAACCTACACCCTTTCTGTCTGGGATGCTGTAAACGACTCTAGCTAAATGAGGTCTCTGTGTCTATGTGTCTGGTGCGTGCATGTGAGTAGTTAGAGAACATTCAACGCTTGGTTTAATGTGCAATTTACCAATCCATGGTAACCTCTGGCAGGGGCTCATTACTTCATATAAACGGAAGAGGAGAAAGCTGCCCCTGGAATATCAGTCCCAGCGGGTGGAGCTGGGCAGCCAAAGTGTGGCTCACCTCTCCAGTTGCATTTCAGGGTGTTGCCAGGCCCTGTGTATCCTCAGGGCCGGGCGCAGGGAGAGGACCGGAGGTGGGCTCAGACAGCCGGGGTTCTCAGCTTGGTTCTGCTGCCTTCTCACTGTGCGACCTTGAACACGTTGCTTCGCCTCCCTGACCCTGGTAGTCGCAACAGCACCCACCCGACCCCCTGTGGAGGCTCATATGCAGGACCAAGGGACGGCAGAACAGTCTGTAAATTGCAAAGAGTTGAGTACCTATTAGACATCCTGGTCATTGTTCCGTTGTGAAGCAAGAGCAATGTCATTTGTAAACCAGGTTTTGAGCACATCCCAAGCATTGTTTGTGAGAGGAGCCGAGGCTGCTCTGCTTGCACTCCTTTAAAGAGTTGGTGTCACCATCACTCCGTCTGCTGTTTTGCAGCCAAAACGCTAAGTGGAGTCGTGGGTGTACCTGGGGTCTTTCTCGTTACAGACTCTGAGGGGGGCTAGATTAGTGTCTCCCCTCCTTTCGCTTAGATGGAAGCGTATTTATAGTCTGGTATAAATACAATCAGAAGGTTCCTATAAAACTCTGTTATTACTGCAGTCCAAAGTTAGAAATGCTTGAGGTTTCGGCTTCTTGGCTCTTCCATGCTGCAATGAATATTTTATGGGAAAGGAAATACTTCGTGTCTGACTCTTTTTATAGTGCAGCTACTCACAGGGCTGGTAACCTTCCAGATCTCTCCAAAATCAAAGCCATTGCCTGTCCATCTCTCTCCTCCCTTCTTCACAAATCCATCGGTGCCCTGCCTTGTTGAGGTGTCCATGTTCTCTTGGTGAACGGGTCCATTTACAAAATGTGTGGGGTACAGTTTCCAGTCCTAATTAATGCCTTCAGCCAGAGGCGCTGGCCGCTTCCCAGGTCTACCCCACCCCTTCTTGGCACCTTGTGGTGCTGGTCAGCCCCGGTCTGAGAGGCGTGCTGGCAGAATGCCCTCGGGTTTTCCCCTTGAAGGGCTCCACCTGCCTTCTTTGCTGAGTGCCCAGTATCCGTGGAATTAAAAAAGGCGATAGGTGAGTCTGAAGTCCCACGGAGCCCAAGGGCCCTTTCCCTTTGAACGCCTGACCCTGAGTAGCCATCTTGATGAGATTTCCCTGTCAGGCCCTCTTACTATGGTCCGTTCGGTGACCCTGCAAGGAAAGCAGGAAAGCGGGGCTTCCGTGGTCTTGGCCCTGGCTTGCTAGGTCCAGGATCTGAAGGAGGGGAGATGGGTCTCCTGGCTGGTCGGCGTCTGTGGAGCTGGCTCCTTTGTCAGCACAAGGCCGTCCTGCGCGGGGTTCAGCTAGTTTGGCCTGGAGGTCCTCAGAAACCTGTTACGACTACAGCAGGACCACAGACCAGGCTTCTGGCAAGATTACGGTGTCCCTGAACACCCACCTCAGGCAACGAGCCCACGTGGTTCTTTGGAGGCCCTCACAGGCTGGCAAGATACTGCAGACTCCCATGGATGGGGGCTCAGTGGCCTGGGTCTTTTAACCAGGGCTCAGAGAGCCCCCATGGGGTTGGGATGGTGGGGGAGACACAGGGCTTTTGAGACGCACAGGAGCAGAGTTGGCTGTGCCTTGGCTCTGGCTCAGGACAGCTTTTTCTTAGCAAGGGTGGGTCTGTGAAAAATGCATCGTGTGATCCGAATATGGGCTCCACACTTCATTTAGTGGGACTCTGGGAGCTCAACAGTTTCACTGTATTTGCCTTCTGCTGTTTTCTGCCCCTGCTGCTT
Source organism: Ursus arctos (assembly GCF_023065955.2). NCBI lineage: Eukaryota > Metazoa > Chordata > Mammalia > Carnivora > Ursidae > Ursus > Ursus arctos. The sequence continues at coordinate 10,265,584 of NW_026622897.1, forward strand.
GTCTTGGTGCCAAAGGAGGTATAGGGAAAGAGTGATTTGCAAGCCTTGGGCAGCTTCGATTTGATCCCCGCTCTGGTTGCATGACCCACCAGCTAGAGCTGAATTTCCTCACTGCAGCTTTGTACTGAGTCTTGCTCTGTCTGTCCTTTGCCCCCTTCCTTTCCTACTCTTCGGTCTTCAGACTTTGCGGAGGCACAAGGCAGAGTGGGGAGTAGAGGACTGCAGGTCTCATAGCCTCACAGGCTCACTTGTCTCTTCAGCTGTGAAAGTCAGGAAAGGGGTATTTATTATTTTTTGATAACTGGGAAGGGGATCAGCCAGTGGCTTTCTGGAGAACTCCAGCACAGCATTTTACACCTAGAATCGACTACACAGAGTTTTTAACAATTGACTTTTAGAGTTCCTGTGACCACCAAGCTGATGGGTGGGATAGAGGCAAGGCCTAAGGAGTTGAAAAGCGTCACGTGTTCTAAAAGCCTCACTCATATTTTAACTCGCCCTCCCCGTCTGTCAAGTAAACAATGAACATGGATTAAAAAAAAAAGGGAATGTTTTTTATTAAGTGCCTCTGGTGTAATAGACGCTGCCATGTGCTTAAATAAATACCCTTCAGCTGAATCCCAAAGCTGTTTGAGCAATTCACTCATTCTGGGGACCTGGATAATCCACAGGTGGGATTATTGGCCCTAGGACCAGAGAAGCCACTGGTGCCGTCTCCGTCAGTGTCTGGAGCTGTGCCAGATCCCCTAGAAGACTCAAGGACCTGTGCGCTTCAGTTCCTTCTCTTAGGGCTTGAGACCACAAACCTTAGACACGTGGGCGTGCACGTGTGCAGACACAGATACAGCTAGTGGATCAGGCCAGTGCGAGCTATACATTCTAGTGCTCCAGGAATTCACAGAGCACTGCCACAGGGGTACCAGGAAGGTGACAGGAGATGGAAAGTGTGGACAGCCTCAGGGCATCAGGCAGAAGATGAGAATAGAAAAACCTGCTCCTCGAGATGTATGGTTAGTGGTCAGTGCATGTGGTAGACAGAATAGTGGCCTCCCCAACCCCTCCCCAAGGACGTCCACATCCTAATCCCTGGAACCCATGAGTAGTGTTAGCTTATTGGCAAAGGGGAAGTGAGATCGCTGGTCAGGTGGCTTTAAAGTAGATAAATCATCCTTGATTAACGCAGGTGGGTCCAAAGTAATCCTTATACCCACAAAGGTCTTTAAATACGGAAGAGGGAGGCAGAAGAGTCATTGGTAGAGACTGAGAGGATGTGAGGACAGAAAAGCCGAGAACCAGCGATGACAGCCTGGGAGAAACTCAGCCCGAGGTCGGTGGCGTTGAAGATGGGCGAAGGGACCCCTGGCCAAGGAATGAGAGCAGCCTCTAGCAGCTTCCCTAGATGCTCCCCTAGACACACCCAGGTCTTCCAACACCTTGACTTCAGCCCAGGGAGACTGATTTTAAACTTCCTGCTTACAGAACTCCGAGATCATACATTTGTGTTGTTTTAAGCTGCTGAATTTATGGCAATTTGTTATAGCGGCCAGAGGAAACTAACACAGCAGGGTGGAAGAAAGCTGAGCGGCTGGTGCTCAGGGGAGATGGGAGCCAGTGCACTTCTCTTTACTTTCTCAAAAGCTCCTGCAACAGGAAGTGACCTTTTTTTTTTTAAAGATTTTATTTATTTATTCGACAGGATAGAGACAGCCAGCGAGAGAGGGAACACAAGCAGGGGGAGTGGGAGAGGAAGAAGCAGGCTCATAGCGGAGGAGCCCGATGTGGGCCTCGATCCCATAACGCCGGGATCACGCCCTGAGCCGAAGGCAGACGCTTAACCGCTGTGCCACCCAGGTGTCCCGGAAGTGACCTTTTTTATCCCTTCCTGGGAAGCCAAGTGGGACTGACCCTTAGCCTACCCAGCGTCTTGTGCACCTCAAAGGAATGCACCCCTGGCCTTCCTTGGGCCTCAGTTCCTTCTTGTGGGATGGCTCCTCTCTCCTCTGCAGGGCTGTGAATCTACTTTGTGGGTTTGGAATGTCATGGTGGGGCTCTGGCTAATGAGGGAAGTGAGTTGGGCAGAATTCAGTTGAAATCCTTTTGCCTTGGGGGACAGCGGTAGGCTTGGACCCCGACGAGAGTGATGTCTGGGGTTCTGATGTCATTCCCTGCCTTCCCTTGCTCAGGTCCTTCTCTTCACTTGTGTTCCTTGTGCAAACAACCTGGTGAAGTTTTAAAAATAAGTAGATTCTCCCAGGAAGGGCTAAAAATAGCATTAGCCTTCTGTCTTGGCATTACGCGAAGGTTATTTACCACTGTTAGGAGAGTAAGGGTGCTCCGTGTAGGGCCACCCAAAGGCAGCTGTAGAAATGGGGTCTTGTCCCCATAAAGCAGATGGGCTCATGAGCTCATGGATTATAGATCTGTCCATAGGCTGTCAGAGTCAGAAAGAACATCCTCATTTTACAGATGGGGAAACAGGCCTCGGGAGCTCATATGGTCTGTGGTAGATCTTAGAAGTCTGTGACCTTCTGAGAGCTTTTTTTCCCCTACTGGCTTTGGAATGTTCTAAGATTCTTGCCTTCTAGTATTGTCAGTCTGGGGGCGCCTGGGTGGCACAGCGGTTAAGTGTCTGCCTTCGGCTCAGGGCGTGATCCCGGCGTTATGGGATCGAGCCCCACGTCAGGCTCTACTGCTATGAGCCTGCTTCTTCCTCTCCCCCTCCCCCTGCTTGTGTTCCCTCTCTCGCTGGCTGTCTCTATCTCTGTCAAATAAATAAATAAAATCTTTAAAAAAAAATTATAGTATTGTCAGTCTGGGCGCTGTGGGTGAGTCGTAGTGATGGTTCTAGAGATCAGCTTTCCAGTGTTCTCCCCGCAAGAGGAATGAAACTAATCATCAGGTGGGGTATTGCCTGCCAAAAGGTTTGGTCTGGGACGTTTTACTCCCCATCGTGGCACCTGAGAAGAATGTCCCCTGAGGATGACTTTGTTTTGGGCATTTTCGTTTTATTTTTATGATTCAAAGGTAGATTTAGCAGAAGGGCGTCATCAGTCTCCTTGAAGGTTGGGCCGGTCTGTCTCTGGGCTTGATGGCCATGCTTTTGGCTGGGTCTCATGTTATTGTCCTAGCCTCCTGCTCCCCAGATCTCCACAACTGCCCCATGTCCTGTGTGGCATTTCTTTTCGGGAAGTCTTTACAAATATTCTAGACGATCTGTCTGTGATGCTTGAATACATTTATTCCTGGATGCACAGAAGGCCCAGGGACTCCTAGACCCTCTGCTTCTTAGAAGGTTAAACTATTATGGAAACAGACACTGCATCTGTGTCTTCTCTTATATCTTATGTGCAGGGGTGACCTTTGGGGTACATTGTTCAGGAGACCAACCATTATCTACCATTTGAAGTCTGCTGCTCTCCTCACTCTACCGAAAGAGAAATGAAATCTCATTGTCATGATTAAGGTCACAGCCACCAGCCGGTTAAAGAAGCCCTTGCGTCCCACTCACTGCTCCCCTTCTTCCCCGCTTTCCTGTCCTCTCCAAGATGTGAATGTCTTAGGAAGGAAAGGGAGCAAGAACGGGGAGGAGGCTGCCTGTGGAACTTTCCATCTCTCGGCCTCACTGGAGACAGAGCCTGGCCACACACTCGGGGACACTGAAGTGACATGGGTGTTCAGATGGCAATTAAGTATTTGTATGACTGGACCTGAGGATTTCCAGGCCATGACCCTTCCAAGTCCTTCCAGCCCGGTAGACATGTGAATGAGACTGTGTCTTCTGGAAGGGCGATGAAGTGCCCTGCTCACAGTGTTACGGTTCATCTCATTACGGTTGACCACGTCCTTGTCTTTGCGCAGAGAGAATAAGGATGGAGTCCATGGAGAAAACCGTGTCACGGTGGTGGGAGAACTCCTCCACTGGAAGCCAGGGGCCTTCTGAGACCGCGATGGTGTCTCCCTCCTCCCCCAGTGAATGGTGCAGAGAGCTGGGGGAAGGTCCTGCCTGGCTGCTCTGAGCACATGCCCTGTTTGGTGATGAGCGTGGCGAGCCCCCCGCTCTGCACTGGTGCGAGGTGGAGAGGGAGCAGCTCCGAGAGCCCTGCTCTCCCAGTGGCTCTCAAGAAGGCACATGAGCAGCCAGGAGTGACCTGCTGGGGGCCAGGATGAAAGGTGACCCAGAGCTTTTGACAGGCCCACCCTTTGGTCCTCTGTTCCCTAGAAAAATGGGTGGCCTGCGAGAGCAGAGGAGCAACTCCTAGGGAGGGCTGTTATGGGGTTTAACCCACGGGCTTTCCATTTGAGAGAAAAACCAGCCGTGAGATTGAAGAGTGCGTGGGATTAGCGTCTCTGGCTTGACGGACTTAGAACTTTGCCGTGGAGCAGGAGAGGGCAGAAGAGCTGCAGGAGGGGTGCGTGGGGGTTGGGAAAAGGATGTGGTATTCCCAGACAGCAGTGCGCCCGGGCTGGAGAAGGGGCTGGTTTCTGCTTTGCTGCTTTGAGCCCACGTTCAGAACTTCTAGCATCTTCATCTGGCGCTTCGCCACATCTCCCTGTTCCTGTCGTGTGTTACTGGTTTTTATCTTTGACGTGCATGTGTCTGTGGCTTCCTACTAAGTTTTCAGGTCCTTGAGTGTACAGCCTACGTATTACATTTCTTTGACCCTTTCCACAGGGGCTAACACCATGCCTTGCATTTAGTAGGCAATAAATACTTGTCTGCTTGAATGCATGGCACTGCCGCTCCCTGCTCCCTTTCTCTTAGGGGAGCAACTTACTCCTGTCCCCACCGTCTCACTCAGCCCAGTGTCCCATCTCAAAAAGAGGTGGTGGAGCCAGCCTCTTCCTCCTCCAGATGGGACCGTGTGCAGAATGATAAGATGCACAGCCTGGGGCACAAGTGGACATGTGGGAACGGAGGGGTCCCAGGAATGTGGAGCCCACGCTTCTGTAGGCTGAAGGAGACCCTTCATGCAGGCTGTCCCTTTGATTTGTGGACCTGCCACGGTTCCCTGGTCAAACCCATCCTCTGCTGTGAAGAGGAAAGGGGGGGCTGCCTGTAACTCCCTGGCACCTCGTGATTTCCTGCCCCCCCCCCCCCGGTCCTCCGTTCATCAGCTCTGCCAGCTTGTTCGGTACAATTGTTCCAGCTTTATTTGGAAATTGGAAGCCTCATTTTATATAATCGTTCCCTAAAGATTTTCTAAATGAAACTTGCATACTTCATCTGCTCCCCGACTTTCCAGATATTAAACAAATATCTCTAAGAGGTTTCCCTTTCTTCCCCCCTTGTTTTCTCCTTTTTCCTCGGAGACCAGCAGTGTGCTCAGCCAGATGGTGAGAGAAGGGGTGTGTTGTGGGGACGACGTTGCCCACTCGTCCACGTGTGTGCAGTAGGGGATTCTTCGAGAGGGGGTGCCGGTTTCTGTCCAGCCTTTTCTTGCATTGTTGGCATCTAGCTACGGAGCCAGGCAGAGCACGCTGGCAAGTGACCAAACACAGAGTGGGTGGCAGGAAGGCTCCGTCGCCCTGATATCCCCGCGTGGAATCCACTTGTCTGTGAATGGGAGGCTGTGGGGGAGGTCGGCGAGGAGCAAGTGTCTGGCCAGGCTCCAAGGCCAGATGTTCTTTAGTGCCATATGTCCTGACAGGAAGGGTAGGCCTGGAGGGCTTCTGGAGCACGTCTGACCTCTGCTCTTGAAGCACCACTGTCCTCGTGAACCCCCTTCCTCCCCTCTTGGGGGCCTGTGATGTTTCCCTCTGTGCCTGCTCTTGCTCCCCACCTTCCCCCCCACTTGTGCTCTGGTCTAAACTCCTTTCGCTGGACCCCACAACCCCCAGCTGCGCTCCCGCATACCTGTCCTGGGTTGGCCGCCCCTTGCGCGGGAACGAAGCTGTTCTGTGCCTGTTTCACCTCCATCCTAAATGCCTTCTCTTCTCCTCTGCCTGCTTGAGCCCTGGTGTCCCCCGAGCCCAGCCTCGAGCCCCCCTGCTCAGGGAAGCCTCTGGGTGTTTGATTTCCACAGATACTGCGCGTGGCGACGAGTCTGACGTTCGTGCACACGAGTTAAGAATCTGGCGTATGTAACGTTGGAGGTCGTCTTCTCTCTTTAACTCGGTTTCAAGGGGCAGGTTATTGTCTTGTGCTGTGGTTGCGCCACCCACCAAGCCAGGCAAGCACCTGACTGATTCTCAACCTGTCTCGGCTCGTGAGAGAGGAAGGAGACCTGGACGTTCTTGCCCTCTCCAGCCCTGCTGAGTTGGTGACCGGCTCAGGGCGCCACAGGGAAAGAGGTAACGCAGAGTGGCTCGTGCGCGGCACAGTTTTTTGCCATCTGCCTTCTGATAAGTAGGTGACGGCCTGTTCAGTCGGGTGAGAGCTGCTGCCAGCTAGCAAACAGAGGCAGCAGCTCTTCCGAGTTTCCTTCCGTGGTAATTCGTCCTCCGCGGAGCCAGGCCCCTGGGCTCGTCACTAGATAGAGATAGGCAGTTTGTTCCACGTTCTCTCTTGTACCCTCTTGGGGCACAGAAGGATCTTACAGATGCGTGGCAGGGAGGTTGTGTTGGCCTTTTGTTTTGGAAGGCTGACCGAACTACTGTCTCTGGACATCCCCTCATTCTTCATGTGGAATTTGTACCCTTTTCTCTGTCCTCGTTCTTCCGTGGTCCTTGCCCACCCTGAGCCTTCCATTCCCAGCCAGCTCCATTGTTCCAAGGAGGGGTTTTTGGGTGGCTGCTTGATGAGTGCAGTGGTGAAATCAAAGTCTGCCTCTGTCTCAGGACTCTGCCTGCTCCAGCCCACGGTGTGACCTCTGCAAGCTCATGCCTGCCCACTTCTCCCCCTGCCTGCTGCGGGTGACCCGAGGCTTGTCCAGCGTGACTTGTTCATCTTAGCAAGTTTGGGCTCATGCGGTGCCTCCATCACGTGGAAATCTCCCTCATCCGAGGCCTTTCCATTTTCGGTATTCCCTAACATGGGTAGATAGAGCCCTTCAGAGCCCACGAAGCCCCCAAGTGGACCAGCCCAGTTTGCTGTGTCCTCAAGCCACACCATCCACCATTCGTTTGCTGCTCTTCTGCGTGCCCACACACTGGCTGCTTGTCGACGTCTCGGCACATGACCACTCCCTCCTTTCAGGATTCTTTCTGTCTCTTTCTCATCAGCCAGGTAGCAAATTGGCCAGGCGACAAGGGTTTGCCTTTCTCCTTCTCCAGCCTTCCTCTAGCTAATGTTTGTTTAAGACGTTACATTCTAGGGACTGGGCTTACGTCTTTTACGTGCACAATCTCATTTTCCTACCTTCTGAGGGAATAAGTTTACTATCCCACTTGACAGATGAGAACACTGAGGCTTACAGAACCTCCTGGGTCTTAAAGCTACTACACAGTAGACCTGGGATTTGCACTCAGGGCCGGCGTCAGAATCTGAGCCGTTGAACTCTTTTGCTCTGTGATCTCGGTTTGTATCAGGCTCCAAGCTTTATGACCCTTGGCAGGTTGTTTACTGCTTTGTGCCTCAGTTTCTTTCTCAGCAAAACAGAATAAAACCGAAGGCCTCCTCGGAGTCGTTCTGAGGATTGGATGAGATGATGCATAAAAAGGCACAGAATGGTGCCTCCGAGATGTCTGTGATTCTTCTAATTCTGCATTCATCGATCTCATTTTAATAGTGGTTGGCATTACTGTTGTCACTTCTCACGTTTCTAGCATTGTCGTTAGCACCTAAGACAATGTTAGGCACATGGGTTTTATCCAGGAAATGCTCGGTGAATGAATGAGAAGGCACTCGCGCATCCAGAGGTGACTCGGTGACTGTCCTCTGCGTGATGTTGTCCTCGTGACAGATGCCGATGGTGAGGGCACCTTGGGGCCCAGGGTACAGCGTTGGCAGGTGCTGGCGGCAGCAGCTGGGGGACGACGCATTGTGGGGTGTGGTGGATGCAGCGTCGAGAATCTTCCTGTTGCCTAAAAACTTTTCTTCCTCCCGCCCCCTTCCCAGTAGCTCTGAGCCCTGCCAAGTCTGTGCACGAGCCTTGAAATGACAAAGTACCCTTTAGTTAATTGCACAACGGATTGCCTAGAGTTAAAAGTTCTGATTTATATGACTATAGCTCTAACTGCTCAATAACACAGGCCTGTAATCTACTTTCATTTCAAACAGAACGGTGATTGATAGGGCAGCATGCCGCTTTAGCTCAGAAATGAGGTGTTCAACATATGCTCTGTTGACATAAATTTGGAATTTATCGCTGTTGTCAAAACTGCCTGTTGGACAAAGGTGGGTATTAAGGCAATAAATGACTCAGAATAGTTTTCTGTCACATTTCCTAACCATTGTATTCAGTCTATTTGAGGGAAAAATATATACTTAAAAGTAATCAAATGTCCAAAATCCACGCGTCTTGTTTTGAATGGCGAGCAGGGTGGATGCAGCGGGGGATGGAGGGATGTGAGGACGTGGGGGGAGGGGTGGGGTGGCTAGGGGTGTTGGCAAGGAGAAAGCTTTTCCTGAAGTTATGGCCCGTTTTAAAAAGATTCCACTTTGCTTCCTCTCCCCCATCCCCATTAGGAGGAGGTGGGCTTTCCTTTCTCATTTACAAAGAGGGGGAGGAAAATGAAAGCTCATTAAATAAAAATAGTAAAGGACATTTTTATGTGTGGGCTTAAAGCCGGCGATGTCAGGGAGGAGTTAGTGAGTGGCGCTGTGAGGGAGGCAGAGCAGGATTTGGTTTATGGGGAAATAAAGCCCACCAGCCGGTGTTGCTTCTTTGCAGCCTTGGTGAGCAGGGGCGTGCTTCCACCGTCCCTCTGCAGGCTCTCATGGCCATGTGAACTCTCGGCTGGCCGAGGAGGGTGAGGAGCAGTTGGGGGCCAGGCTGTACACCAGGTGCCGTCAGTACAGGTCCTAACTTACTTACGACACGCCATACGCCCGAGACGCACGCACCCAACCACTCATCCAGAATGTGTCTGGAGCATCCACTTATGCTGAGCCTTTGCTGGGCTCAGTGCAGAGAAGTGAGGCAAAGCTCTGTCACTGGGTAGTTTCTCAGCTAGCTGAAGAGACAGGCGGGCAAGCAGGTGCAGCAGTAGACACAGATCAAAATGTTGGGGGTAACATGGACCAGCTTTGGGGGCAGAGGCCCCCGGGGGCTCCCCCAGGATGAGGCTGGCTCTCCTGCCTGGTGAAATGGTTCTTTGTGGCGATCAGGTCTCTGCAGGGAAAATACAGGAAAAACATGCACTCGTGATGGAGGCCTTTTTAAAGAGATGTGCAGTTTTGTGGTCAGGTGATGACAGACGTGTGTGTCAGACAGGATTTTCTGGGTTGGGTGCTAGAAGAGCGAGAGCCAAGTCCCTGTGCATGGATGCTGTCACCTCTGTTCCCATGGGCGTCAGCCCCACGCCGGGGCCGGTCAGGGCATCATCTGAGCTCGGGGGCAGCAGGGAGGATCTAGAGAGTGTGGTTGGAGTCAAATTTGGGAATCTCTCCTCCACCCTCTGTTTTAGGGTAACGTAGCTTGCAGCATGCTGTCGGTAAGTGTGTGTCTTGGTGAGATGGAAAGTACGCACGGATCCGGAGAGCCGGCTGTGCCTTGGCTGTCGCTGGGCCCAGAGTGGTCGGTGTTCTGCATTTCCAGCACGCCCGACTCCGCGGCAGCCTTACAAGTCAGGAGCTGGGGGAGCACGCAGGCTGCTGCCTGGTACTTCTCCCCGTGAAAACAAGGCCCAGTAGGGGACAGGATGCGTATCTGTTGCTTTTATTTTATTTTGCCTTTTATCTCCATGCCCACACGCTCAGAGCGTCTCGGCATTGATAAATGTGTGCTCTCACACATACACATGCACACCGTCCCCCTTTTTCTTGCCCGAGTGCGTGCCACACACACACACACACACACACACACAGTCCCTTGTACACTGGGTGCGGACACCAATTGTAAGCCTCCTCTGTATGGCTCACCCTCCCTTTGCCACCAACCCCTGTCCTTTTCACACAAAGCTCCCTGTTGGGAAACTCATAATTTTTACACCACACAGTCTTGACTGACCATTGCTGGAATTACTGTCTCTTTGAAGTGCTTTCTGCTGGGGCATTTACAGGCCGTTTTAATTACCTGCAGCTTGCAAGGGGCCTTGCTCTGTCCCAGCCTTTGTTTGTTCTTTGCAAAGAGTCTGTGCGGAGAGGAACACGGCTGCCGAAAGAAAAGGGGCACGGAGAAGTTTGGGGAGCCCTTCACACAACTTCTCCCCGAAGCCTGCTCCAGGCCCCCCTGCCGCCTCAAACAAGCTGGGAAAAGGAAGCTGGCCCTTGCTCCTGGCTTGCCCACGCTTCTAGTGGCTTCCAGTGGCCTCCAGTGCCATGGGCCTCTCTCCTGTTTGTGTGTGTGTGTTTTGGTTTTAAGTATTATTAAATATATTTTCAAGCTTCCCGTCACAGACAGCAGGGCTGTCAAATAAAGCTTCCCTCAGTGCCGACCAAATCAGAGTCAGCTGCCGCGGAGCTGGGATCCTGCTCATATTTTTTTCAACTAAATCTGTTTAAGGAGCGTTTGTGATTAAATTTTTGAGCCTGGACATGGGGTGGAGGGTAGGGGTTGAAATCACATGCGAAGGCAGAAGGTAGCACTCACGTTGAGCTGTCTGGGTTTTTCTTTTTCTTGCCTTAATTTTTCATTCGGTTCTCTCTCTGGAATGAACTAAATATAAATAGCCTTCTTTGGGATTCCTGTTAAACACAAGTGTGGCATGTCATGTCTGTAGACGAAGATGCTAGTTTACCGGAGGAGCCTTGGAAATGTTTCCCCTTCTCTGCTGGCTTCTACAGCAGAAGGAGTCTTCATTCATATTTATTCATTTAGTCCAAAAATGTACTCAGAAATCGGAACCCTCATATATTGCTGATGGGAATGTAAAACAGTGCGGCTGCCTTAGAAAGCAGCCTGGCAGTTAAAAGGTTAAACATAGAGGTACCAGATGACCCAGAGGTTCCACGCCTAGGCGTATACCCAGGAGAAGTGAGATTTATGTCCTTTCCCGTTATTACAAGAGCAGCACAAAGCTATGACAATGGCTTTTATTACAAGAGCTGTTACGGAGCAGTGCCCTTATTAGAAGGTAAAACCTGTAAGCAACTGTTCATAGCCACGGTATTCACAGTAGACAACAGGCAGAAACAACCACACGTCTATCGACGGATGAGCAGATAAATTAAAGGTGGTATATCCATCCAGTGGAATATTATGTTGCAATAAAAAGGAAGTAGGGACACCTGCTCCCACCTGGATGAATCCTGAAAACAGTGAAAGAAGCCAGTGAAAGAAGCCAGACCTAAAAGGCCACACATACTGTATGATTCCATTTGTATGAAATGTTCAGAAGAGGCAGACCCATGGAGGCAGGTAGACTGGGGGGTGAGGGGAACGGCGAGTGACTGCCAGTAGGTGCGGGGTTTCTTTTTGGGGTGATGAACATATTCTGGAGATAGGTTGTGGGGGTGGTTGCACAGCTCTGTGAGTATAAGAAAAACCTCCGAATGGTCTACTTTAAGAGTGAATTTTATGGTATGTGGACACGTCCATGAAGGTGTGACTTGAAAACACAAGTAGTGAACGCCTGCTCTGTCCCAGGCACTGTGCCAGACTCCGAGGATGCAGGGGGCCTGCAGTCCAGGCCCGGTGAGGGACACTGGTAGAGAGCCCAGGGCATGCCTGTAAGTTGTGTTACGTGCTGTGACGGAAACCAATCGAGTGCAGTAACGCAGAGCAGTCCTGATGTGTAAGGGACTAGATGGACGGCCGCTCAAGTGCAAGCGTACTTTTCTAGAGCCCGGCACACACAGTCGGTGCTTCACGGGGGAGTGTAAAGAGTGAGCAGCAGGGGCTGAGGGTCTTCTCTGTAGGAGCTTATAACGGTGCTTCGAAACTCAGCCTGTCTGTGGACTCCAGGTGTGCTCTTAGTGTCTCCTTCCTGCTGGTGGCCTTCCCGTGCCTTTTACTGGGAGGCTGGATGGAGAGTGTCTCTGCAGGTGCGGGTACGTGTGAACGTGGATCCCGAGGTGAGCATTCTGGAGACTTCCACCTGCTTGCATGGGAGAGTGCCTCTCTTGGCCTCAGTTTCTTCATCCACATCCCATCTGTGCAGGGGGGAGGCGGCGCTCTCTTCTCCAACCACAGGGTGGTTGACTAATTCTCAGCAAGCCCTTTCAGAGTCAGATGCCACCTGTAAATACATTAACATTGTTATTCTAAAACCTCAGTTGACTACATTTCTTTTTTACATTTTTCTGGAAGAAGAATCTGCAAAGAGGTGGGTATCTTGTGTTTTTACCTTTTCCTTCGTTACAGTGATAGTAACTTCCACGGTGGGATTTGGTGTCCATATCGGTTCATCTGCTCAATCTCTCATCTTGGGCTCATAACTGAGGTTGGGGATGACGGCTCTCACAGCTCACAATCCTCATAGAGAAGTGATTTAATTTTCAGTGTACTAAAGCAGAAAGAATGAGGCAGTATCCATTAAGGAGGTTTTCAGAGGGCTCTAATTCGAAAGGAACTTTCTTAGGTCCTTGATAAACCTCGGGTATTTCCCACAGTCTCCGAGGATCCGTGGCTGGGCAGTGGGATTTGAAGGTGGCACTTCGGCTTTGTGGCTGAAGTGGGAGCAGGTAAAAATGAGGCCAGATTACCAGAAGACAGGGCTGCCTCCTCAGGCCCAGGCAACACAGGAAGATAAAGGAGGAATCCAGAGCTTTTTGAAAACAGTTTTCCCAGAAATTGGCTATTTGTGCTGGTCGAAATGAAAGCCTCTTATGGGTGTGAGAGAGAAACGGCAAAAACCCTGCTCATCTATAACCATAGTTCAGTTCCCTTATAGGGCCTTTTAGGATCTGGAGAGAATATTTTGGATTTATTTTTGTTTTCCTTGGGCTGACGTCACGAAGCATGCATCATGGTGCCCCGTTTTGGGTTTGGAAAAAGCTCTAAGAAGCTATAAATCTTAAGGCATTTTACTATTTTTCCCCTTCCCTTTTCAAAAAGCACAACTCTCTGGTTTCTTTAAAAAAAAAAAAGAGAAAGAAAAAGAAAGAAACCTACAAAAGTGCGTATTGATCCCTTTCTCTCCGATCTTAACTGCCCAGGCTGTAATACCTCGCTTACATCTGCCAGGTTTTTTGTGCAGTTTTGCAACATCTCCTTAATCCAGTGAGCATAAATAGAACATTTCAATCATATTTGGCTACCAGGAACTCCGCAGATAAGCACGCTAAGACCTTGTTGAAAGAGACTGTATGAGATTGTGTGTGATAAAATCATCCTATAGCCCGGCGCACAAATGAAAAACTTTTGTTCTCGTGAAATTTGTTGATACAGATATTTCAAATAAATGACTTACGAGAACTCAGTATTTTAAAACAAAGGACCCGTTACGTAACGGCCCGAAGCCCGGGCCTCCTGGTGCCCAGCAGCCATGAAGACCCTTCTCAGAGCCGTTGCAGCAGGCAGATTAGTGTGCCCCTTTGTCATTTCTGACATGCTATTTTAACACTCACGCGGCGGGCTTATCGCAAAGCAACTGTACTTGGTGTGGTTATGGCCGTGGGGAGTGCCATTGTCCTGCCCCGTATTTTCAAGGCCAGGGACAGCTCTTTCCACTCCAGGTTGGCCTTGATCCCAGGCCAGTGCAGGATGCATGGTCTTCTTCTAAGAGCCCCGTGGAGGCCTTCTCTTTTGGACAATAGGGACAACTGTGCTTGGACTGATACATGTTTGCATGTGTATGTGTGTGTGTTAGAACTGATTTATGGTGGGTTTTTTTTTTTTTTTAATCTCTACGTTTTTCTTTTTGAATTCCTTCCCGTGTTTGTTCATTCATTCAACAAAAACGCATGTGCCCCTCCTGTGTTCTGGGCTGTGCTCGCTGATGGAGGCCGAGGGGTTGAATCTGGGATGGCTCCTTCAGGAGGGAGGTTATGATCTGGTGAGCATAGGCCCCTGTTAGCCCCACAGCCTTCCAGTGTCGTAAACCTGATTGGAAAGGACCTAAGAAATCATCTGCTCAACGCTCGCATTGCTACAGAGAGTGTGAAGTGCAGCTTCCAGAGGGTAAGTGGTTTGACCAAGGTCATTTGCTGGTTACGGCAGAGCTGGAGAGAACACTGGGTGTCCTGCCCCCAGAACAGGATCTCAGCCAGTGTTACACTTCTGTTCTGGATTCTTGAGGAAACATGCCTTCTCTGCTGTTCTCTCCCCCTCCCTTTAAAAGGCTCCAAAGCAACCGAATGGCCACAGTTTTCCAGAGCTCCACTGGCCTGGCATCCCAGGAGAGGGGCACGCGCTGTGCGTCCCGCCACCCCCATTGTGCAGCATGCAAAGCGTTAACTAGCACTCTGTTAGTTCTTGGTTGTGTTTTTTAATCTGTTGTTTGAAATCCTTGCCTTTTATTGGTATATTTACTTTATGGCATACATAAAGAGCTATATTAAAAAATAAATTGTGTTGTAAAAGCATTCGGTAATGTTTATTAATATTGACTAGTCAGGGAGCAACGAACTCTATTGCTACAAGGATAATTTGTGGTAATACCAGCTAAGCATTCACAGCTTGTCCAATGACTGTCTAATCTCAACTTTAAAAAAAAAAGTGGGTAAAAGGATAATTTCCCTTATGCCTTGAGAAAATGAAAGTGACCCACTCCCTAGTCCAGATTAGAACTGCTCTTTCTTTTCTGCCCCGGGGGTTCCAGGCCTCTCCTCACCACCGCTGCCGGGCAGTCCCAGGGCTGGGGTTCAGTGGTCAGGCATCCCTCTGTCTTGGGGTGGTTGGCCACTGCTTCATTAGTGATAGCTTCTCACATGCCTGCTCTGGTTGTCTGCATCTGTGCTGAGGGCTTGGAGGCAGAAATAGAGACCTGATCCCTGTCCTCAAGGAGCTTATAGCTTTGAAGAACTTACAAATGGCTTAGTCCTAAATCATGGCCTTGATATTGAGAGAGAGTACCTATGGAGAACGATACCAGATATGACTAATGACCCACTCAGACTGGAATCTGTCCCTGCTGGTGGCATTAGGGGACATTCCTCGGGATAAGATAATGTCACCCTTAGAGGGTAGGGAACATTCCCTGAGTATCCCAGATGTCCTGGTTTAGGGTAGAGGTCTTTAGTAGAATAGGCTCTGTTCAGAGTATCCCTTCTCCACAAAAAGGCATGTGTAGAAAGTACAGAAGATGAGACCAAATATGGGAACATCTTGAATTCTCCCTGGAAGTTGCTCTTGGAAGTGAATTCCTGATAGTCTGATAACTTTTCATTTCATCCCATCTTAAAATTGGAGCCCAGAATGCTTTGGCTATTTGGCCTTCCTCTTGCCATTTGAATTAAAGGTCAATGGACATTGAAGGTATGTTTTGAACTTTAAGAGTCTTGGAGAAAAGAGTAAGCCCACTGCTGAAATATGTAAGCTCTTTCCTCTCTTGGTTCCGTTTCTTCTTGGAGAGATGAGCAAGGCCAGGGTGAGGTTCCCTGACCACGGGGCGTAGGAATCATTTGTTGTTTTTAAGACCGTGCATTGGCAGAGCTCCGTGAAGGGACTGGCCTCTTACCATGCCCACATGCGAACGTGCGGCTGCATGCCAGGTCCTGCTTAAGAGAGGAAGGACCAGGAAGGAGGAGGTAAGTGGTGCCTGGGTTCCCGTAGAAGAGGGTCTTGGAGAATATTGATTCCCATGTTGGCAGCAGGCTTTTGAGAGAAGAGGGTCATTTGGACCTTGGTTTGGATCTGACTCTCAGAATGTCCTGTCTCCTCCTTGCCTGTTCTGGGTACCTCTTAGAAGCCCTGAGTAGGTCGCATTGATGGTTGTGGGATGAGAAAGCAGAAGCCCCCGGCGTTAGGGTAGCTTCTGGATGTGGGACAGCTCAGACCAAGGAGAGAAGGTGAGTTGGAGGGACGGTGAGGGCCTCACTGGCCAGAGCAGAGTGTTGATTCAGGGCATGGGATCAGTTAAGCTGAGAACAAGGAAAACTTTACCTTATAAAAACCCTTATAGGATGGATTCCCCTCTTTATTTTTCAAAGATGGGTAGTTCCCTCCCACTCAGTTGCCCCATTGACAGACCCTAGTTCTCTGTGCTGGTCTGCCCAGCAAAATTCACAAGTCAGGCACTTTCAGATCCCCAGGAGGAGAGGGAGGGAGGGAGGGAGGGAGGGAGGGAGGGAGGGAGGGAGGGAGAGAGGGAGAGAGTGTAGCCCTTGGGTTATTGGACCGAATTCCCTCTCTAAACCTTCCTTGCTCGTTGGTCTGCTTTGATTGCTCTTGTCTCTGGCGAGAAGAACTTGGGAAGCAATGGAACATTGGCAGTCTGGGGGCCTGGAACCCTCTCTTAGGCAGGCCCTGCTGCCGGCTCTCCTAGCATTCTCCCCTTGGCCCGCGGCTCTGTGGGATGGAGACGGGCTGAGTTGCTCCTGCAGAGAATAGATACAGAAGGTGCTCTTAAGGAGCCCTGGTGTGCTTGGCTACAGCTGGAGACTGAGGGTGAGGAGGATGGAGTGTGGCATGTGTCTCTCCTGGCTGCCACGACTCTCCTGCTGTGTTCTAGGCGGGCTGGGGGGATGAAGGCCCATCTTGAGAATGAGGAGTTGGGCTGAAGCTCAGGCTTTACGTAGCTATGAAAGAGGCATTGGCCTTCCTCGAGAGGACTTCAGGGGCCACGGGACAGAGCCCAGCTCCGGGTTGGAGGTGCCCATGAAGCTCTTGTGCTGGGACTACCGTTAAAGATGAGAGGAGGGGTGCCTTGACCCCACATTAGATGGAGGCATTTCCTTAGCAGCACTGAGCAAACCCTTCTAAAACTAGGCCCTATGAAGAAAAGGAGAAATCAACAGGGCTTCTGCCATGATATAGTTTATAGTCCAGAGCAGACAGAATCTATGACTTGTCAAACTTCCAGTAGCACAGAGACGGCTTGATGTATCTGGTTAGCTCGGTTCGACTAGCGAGGGTTGTGTGGTTGAGAATCAGTGAGAAGGAATGAGTCTTTCTAGTTACTTGTTAAAAGGTTCAGAATTTGCTTAGTTCTGATTTCTCATAATGATTCAGCTCCCTTGAGAACATAGCTAGAAACCTGCTAAAGGCTCATTTTTTCTTTGTCTTTTTGGACATAATGGAAAATCTGTTACATTCATGGTGGGTTTAGCCAGTGGGCCAGTGGGGGCCTGTGCTGCGACAGCAGCACTGTCGGCGGGGAGGGTGGGGGATGGTGGCTGAGAACCTGAGCCCACTCCCCAGGACTCTGGCGAGGACCTGATGGGTCCTCCAGCAAGCCTGGAATGGGGGTGCTTAGGCCATGCTGGAACTGGGTTACTTTCAAGACGCTGTTCAGCATTGTCGCTGCTTCTCAGGGAAGGGAGTGTGAAAACCAAGGGAGTACGCAGAAAGGTGCAAAGATGTCCCTAGCTGCCCTCCTTTCCTGTGCTGCCATGGAGGCTGGTGACCTCAGATGGCCATGAGCAGTTAGACCTCACGAAAAGACAAGACCAGACTGGGAAATTATGCGTGTGTGGCGAGGAAGACGGAGGTGGACAGAATTTCCATTTTAATCAAAATCTGTGGTATAATGTCACTGGAGCGGCGGTGGGGGACTGCGGTCTACAGAACAGAGAGACCGTGAGTTCGTACAAATGTACACTTTTGCTCGGAAACCAGTTGGACTTCTGTTCCCTCACTGGTCATTCTGCAGACTGTGCCGCAGAGAGTCTGCTGGTAGCCAAGTCTCTTGAACGCACTCAGATTCCTCTCCGCCATTTCCTTTTCCTGCGAGTTGGAAGCATCCACCTTTCCACATCCATCCCTTGGTGTTCTGAATGGTAATGGGGGACAGGAGCAAACCAGTGCTGGGCTCTAGTCAACTTCTAGTCTTGTGAAGTGCTCCCTTTTTCTCTTCTGAACTTCATGTGCTTTGCCCTTGTCTCTCTGCCAGTGGGGCAGGACCTTTGTCCTTGTACCGCGTATGGATCACATGGATGCGACACTCCCCTCTGCACCCTGTGTGGGGCACTGAGTTAGTGGGTCAGGTACAGGGCAATGTCCTCACCCCAAAGGCTAGACAAGATAGGGCATCTGTGACTCTGAAGGCTGGGCAATGTGTGGCAATGTGTGGCAGCAATGTGTGGTTCCAAAGAAAGGCTACTGATGGGTTCCAGAAGTCTCTTTTACTGAAAGAGAGACCACAAGTGAGTAAAGGAGGAAACTCAGGTTGTCTGGCTTAGAAGGTTTTAGAATGAGTAGACTTCTGGGATTGGGTGTCAGTTTTTGCTGAGGCTGTCGTAGCCTCACTGCCTCGGCATCGTGGGATATCACACAGTGGAATATGGCTCAGAAAGAATAATAGTGCCCCAAAGGGGATTCCTTGGAAGCTAGGTAAAAGGATAAAATTTAGGTTCCATAAAGGACCAAAACCTTAGAGATCACCCACATCACTTTATACCTGAAAAATGCAGAGAGGTTGTTATAGCATAATTTGTCCAAGGTCATAAAACAAGTTAATGGCCAAGTCAGGCTAAGGATCTGGGTCTTCTGGCTGCTCGCCTGGCATTCTCCCTGTACCCTGTTACCTCTGAAGTAAAGGGCAAGACGTATCACCTTTCACACTGTGCTGATCCAGTGGCCCAGAAAAGCCACTTTTCACCGTTTGCCGGGCAAATCCATTCACATCCAGAAAAAAACCAGAAAGTGTTCATCGGGGTGTAGATCAAGAGATTTGGTCTGGAACCTCCAGGGAGAAGAGATGGGAGTCCAAGGGTGTGGTTGGGGATACTTATCCTGGTGGTGGCTGCTGATACTGGAAGACTGGCTAAGCCAGTGTCCTTGGGGAAAACAAATCTGAGTGGGTGTCAGTCCTCCTGTCAGCCATCCCCCTGGGAAGTCGGCTCCCCTGGAAGCTAAGAAATCACTAGGGAAGAAAAGATGACCATGAATGAGGTGGAAACCCATCCACTGCCACCCACCACGCCCGACCGTGCTGTGTACAAGAGGTGCCCCTGCTGAACCATTTGTGAGGTGAGCTTCTGCTGCTCCGTCTGCCATGCCTGGGTAAGTGACAGGAAGGCTGTCTACATGTGTGGACATGTACACAGACACACTCAGTTGCCTGGGCGCACGTCTAAAAGCATGGAACGCCCAGAAGGCTCTTAGGACATGTCCCAGTGTCCAGCATTGTGAAATATATTTGAAGTTAAGAATGTTCAGTTAAAATGTTCTGTACTGTTACTATTTCTCAATTGGGTTGGATCAGCCATGGCCAGCAGTGAGATAATGTGGGGGTGGGGCACACTACAGTGTCAGGGATGAGGGTGTGTGTGTGTGTATGTGTGTGTGTGTGTGTATGATTGAGAAATTATTTGTTGCCTTTGGCAAGGAGGTAAAGGGAAAACGAGCAAACAAAACACCGTGATTGAGAAAGAGTTCCGTGAAGGGGCCTGGGCGTGTGGACACGGCATGCGATCTTCAAGCCCCTGTGGCCCATAGACTGTGACACTCGGGAGGCTCACCTGGGGGCCCGCGTGGTTCTGACTTACCACTGGGTTCTCATTCCGGGATTTGGAAGGTGGTGGCGGTCGGTATAGCTGTGGTGACCTGGGCTCCGAGGCTCAGCTCTGGGTACTGCTGGCTTGAATATAGAGTACTTGCTCTCTGCACCCAGGGTTATATCAGCGTCCGTACCAGCCATCTTCCAACCTTCTACTGTGGTCTCGGCCCATCACCGTCTGATTGCAATAGGTCGTAGATCTCAGGGAGCCTCGTAGGCTCTATTCTGCCCTACCTCCATCAGCTCCTGCCTCTGGCTGCCATTGCCTGCCCTGTTCCTCAGGGCAAGGCACAGAGACGGGCGTTGAGGTGGGTCCCGGATCCGGCAGTGGCAAGTAAGGGCCTGAGAACAGGAGTGTGCGTGGGAAGAAAGTCAGCGTTCCGGGCCAGATGGCCCACACGCCAGCCAGCAGCTCCGAGCCTCAGCGGCCCACAGCACACAGACCTTCTTCCCTGGGCCCAGCTCTCCGCTAGCCTGCCTGCCTCCCTGATCTGACCCAGCTCCACCGCTGGCCTCTGCCAGAGCAGGGGGCCTGGTGGGAAAGGCCAGGTCGGAGTTGGGATAAGGGCACTGCTGCAGGCTGGGTTTGTGGCCACGTATGAGTGGGACCTCTGTCTTCCTGGGGTGATCCTGTGTGTCACGCCTAACTCACAGAGCTGCAGTGTTGGGAAGCTGACATAGGTGTGCGAGAGTACTCGGAAAGCCCCAAATGACATTTGTAGAATGGTGTTACTCAGTTTTCGTGCACTCTTTCTTTCTGTCGGGGCTCAACCTCTGGCCAAAAAGAGAGGGAAGACCCTTAGCACTGGGACTCTGGGGAAGGGCGTGCATGCTGGGGCCTCACCGCAGTTCTCAGAACATCGGGATGTGTCCATGAAGCCAGTGAGTCCTTCCCCAGTGGCTCAGAGCCTACTATGTGCCCGTCACTGCAGTGGGAGGGGGGATACGAGAGAGGAAGGGGACAGGCGCGGGCCTCCTGAGTCTGGCCATGTCACGGGGGAGCGGGGCACGTGCACGGTTGCAGCACAGTGAGGCCTGATGTGACCGAGGTAAGCAGAGGCCTGGTGGCCTCCACGTGTGGTCAGTGCCGGCTCACCAGTGCCCATCCCGCGATGTCTCTCCGATGTCTCCTTCTCACCCTGAAATTGGATCTGGCTTTTTTTCCTTGTTCTCTGTGCCAGTGGGTAATGCGGTAGGAAGTGTCCTGTTGTTTAGCTCTTGGACAAGCCCAGGAGTATACTCCTCCTTGGCAGCGGGCCATGGGGAGAGGGGCGCTAGGCCATCTGAGCACAGAGGGATGTCTCCATCAATGCCCATGAGCAGCAGCCGTGCCTGCCTTCTCCCTCCCTTGTGCTCACCTCCCGGAGGGGTGGCTACAGAGCCCCCAGGTGTGGGTGGGCTTGCCTTCCAGCCAGCCAGAGCAGCCCCAACCTATCTTCTCCTCTCCCTACAGGAAGCTGCACAGTGGCATGAAGACGTACGGGTGTGAGCTCTGCGGAAAGCGGTTCCTGGATAGTTTGCGACTGAGAATGCACTTACTGGCTCATTCAGGTAGGCGATGCTGCCCTGACTGGCCCATTGAGCACAGGCTACAGCCTCTGGTCCGCCCTCATCCCTGCTCAGAGCACGGATGTCCCCGCTGCCAGCCGGGGCCTTTGGGCCACCACGTCCCAGGGATGCTCCCTCCAGGTTCATGGAGCAGAGGGCCCATCCTGATGGTGTGACTGCACGAACCCATCCTTCTGTTCTCTTGGGTTTCCCAGAGCACTGCTGGCACCCAGTGCCCTGTGTGGTGGACCTTCCAGAGTAGACGACAGTTTCAGCAGCATGACAGTAGTGGCATTTGGTTCTCGAGGTCTCATGAACCTGACTCTTGGGTTCACATTATGCAGGAGCCTTTCACTGAATAGAAACAGAAAGGTTGGAACACAGACCTAGTTACAGCGTGCTGTCTTTTGCAAGTTAGTTTTATCCCTTTCTAGTGGGGTCAGTTGTGTGGCCATGGGGAGTTTCGCCTGTGTTTGGGCAAAGCTGCCCTGCCCCGTGAGGCGTGGGAAGTGGAGAAGCACCTGACATCCAGCCTACCCGGGTGTTCCTGGTGGAGGGAAGGACATCTGATGGGGCTGCTTTGAGGCCAAGGGTCGCCTGGGTTCAGTTGTAGAGGCCTCCAGCCTTCCCTGCGGGGCCAGCGCTCTCTTGCTTCCGATTTTCTTGCCTTCCAACCTTGGAGTCCCTTTCTGGGGGAGAGGTGAGGGCCGTGTAGCCCTCCAGCATCTGCGGAATGCGCATGGGCCTTGGGGTTAGGCAGATGTTCAGACCTCCTCTGTAGTATGTCCTGTGTGACCTTGGGCGCATCTGTCTCCCGAACCCTGTTTCCTCATTGGGGAGGTACAGGTGCCACCTAGCCAGCTCGTAGAATCCGGTGACAGAGCATATGTCACAGGCTTCTGCAGTACGCACCCCAGCATACAGGTGGCGTTCAGGAAATGTTGACTGCTTCTGTCTCACCTTTCACCCCAGTTCCGAAGTTGTGACTCTGGGGCGTGTTCCCGTCACTTTACTCCAGAAGCTTCTATCTGGCAGCCTGTTCACGGTCTGCCCTCACATTGCCCAGACAGTCGTGCAAATGCTATTTGGTGTGTTTTATGCTTCAGCCCGCCATGGTCTTGCTGCAAAGTCGGTGTGGCTCTGCACGGCATGGAAGGCTCTCTCCCTGGCCTTCATAGCGCCTGCTAAAGTTCCCTAATCCCTTCTTTCTTTCCATCCTTCCCCCTTCCAGATCCGGGGGTTGTGCCCCGTGAGGTGGCTATCTGTCTCAGCATGTGTAATCTGTCCCCACATCTTTGTGTGTTCCGTTCCTCTTCCCCGTGGGGTCATCCACTCCTACACCTTGTTCCCCTGCACCATCCTCGTCCTGCCCACCTCTCCCACATTGTGCTGGAGTCCTGAGTCCAAACCCCCTTGTGTCTAGCCTCTGCTTGGTACGCATGGACTCCCTTTTTTCAATTTATAGAATGCACCTTGTATCTTTTTGCTTCCCTTCAGTTTTGTAGGTCGTTTGGGGTTCAGTGTGGGGTTTCAAAGCTGACTGCGAGCCAGCTTGGCCACCCCCCAAGTGCAGAGAGTGGGTCTTAGGTTTTATGTGCTCCCTGCTGTGGGCCCTGTGTGGTCTCTAACTGTGTGGTGCTGGACACCTCCATGCGGGTAATGCACTTCTCAGCCTGTGGTTAAAGCTTCCTTGCCCAATCCGGAACTTGGCTCAGTGAGCGTCCTTTTCCTTACTCCTTCCTTGAGTCCAACGCTCTAGCCAGACTCATCTATTTGTTGGTCTGTGCTCTGTGTAGACGGACACAACTTGCTTTCTGAGCTCTGTGGCTTTGTTCACCCCATTCCCTCTGCTTGGAATAATGCTTCCCTAGTCTTGCCAGATTGTCTAAGGTCCCTTATGGAATGCCATCCTCCACCTTTCCCCACCTTCAGCCAGGAGCTGTCATATCTTCTTCTGGTTGTCCGTATGTCTTTATCTGAAGCGCTCTGGGCACAGTCTTTCCTCTTTGTGCTCCGGTTATTTATGGACTTGTCTTATCTCCCCTACTTGGGAGTCAGGGATAGAAATTGGGAAACCTGCCTCCTGACCATGTGGTCTTGGGCAAGAAACATAAGCTTTTTTCATATCCTCATCTGTAAGATGGGAGCACTTAACCCTCCCTCAGAGATATTGTGAGGCTCCCATCAGACCCTTAGCACTGGGCCTGACTCATGATCGGCTCTCAGGAAATAGAATTTCCCTCTCCCTAGTTCCTCTGATAGACTGGAAGCTAGTGGGGGCAGGGTCTGTCCGCAGTATGTGCAGCACATTGCCTGGCACGTTGCTCGAGTCGGTAGGTACAGGTCAGATGAACAAGTGCAGCTGGGAGAGCGTGTCAGGGGAGCTCCAGTCTCCCGCTGGGTCCCTCCTGCAATAGGAACGGTATAGACCATCTCCCAGGGGCTCACTGGGGGGCAGCCAGGGCCAGCCTTGGCTGCATTGGTGGCGCCAGTGGAAACGGCAGATGGGGAGGCACTGCTTACACACGTGCAGGGGGGCCCAGAGCCCCCGTTCAGACAAGGTGAGTGGCTTTGCACCACCCCTCTGGAGCCAGCCGCTGCCTGAGGTCGTGCACTCCCATCCTGGCTGAGATGCCACTGCTGGGTCCTACGGTCTCCATCCGATGCTCCGGCAGCTTTGGGAGCCGGGTCTTGTGTCCCTCCCTAGGCTCTCTCCTCCATACCTCTCTTACTCAACACTGATGTCTGATTGTGCTGAGTGACTTGCCTCTCTGAAATGCACTTGCCAATGCCCTTGGAAAAGAGGATTTGGTGACGGGGGAGGTGTGAGGGTCATAATCATGCTTTAATTCACCTTTGCAGATCGCTCTGATACTTCTGTTCTCTGTGGCTGCTTTCTGTTGTCCCGCATACCTCTCACCCCTGTGCTGGGATGTCTTGAAAAGAAAATAGCAACAAGGGCTTAGAGAGGCTAGACCACTTCCTGAGCTGTTCGCACCCCCTGAGAAGCAGCGATGGCCCCCAGAGGGGTCAGGGTTACAGGGCTGGGCCGGCTGTGCCAGGCGTTCTCTCGGATGCCAAGGGCAGAAGCAGGATTCTACACATTCCGACTCCTCTCCCAGTTGCACGATCACAGAACCCTGTGATGTTTTAGAGGAGACCTTGGTTAGATGACGCAAGGGATTTTCTTGCTGCTGGGTTTTGAAGGCTCCCTCCTGGGAGCCGACAGCAAGAAGGGCCCCTGAGGGTGGGCAGTGCCGACCCACTTTACAGACTGTCAGCAAGGGTTGGAGCTGCCCTGTGGAGCCTGAAAGAACAAGTGGTGCTCCAGAACCCTGAGGACCATTTTTTTTTTTTTCCTTAAAGGGGCAGGTCCTGGAGAAGTGAGCCTGGGCTCTGGGTGTGGGTCACAGTGCCCCTGGCTTCCCCTAAATGTTGTTGCCGCCCTTGGGCAGGTACATTCCTGCTGTTTTCTTCTGCTCCGCCGAGCTGAACTGCGCTCCTCGCTCACTTCCTTGCTCGGCGAGCTGGCTGCCCCCACCCCCTCTTGGCTAGCGTGGCCTGTGTTTGTTATTGTAGTCCTGGCACCGGGCCAGGCCTGGCTGGGAGCCAGCCTTGTGGGTACAGTGTGTACAGTGAGTGCTGAGCCAAGTTTGTCATCATACACGATTAATTTTTTTTTTTTCTAATCTGGTAGGGGTGGGGTGAAGGAGGAGGCAAGACAGGAGTTTCTCGATGCTTGAGAACAGGCCATGCTGAATCTGCGGAGATGTTCTTTAGGAAAGGATGAGACGCTCTCGCTTGTTTCTCCTTCTGGGCTCAGCCCCCTTTCTCACGTTGTCTTCCTGTGCTCTGCACTTCCCTGTCCAAGGAAATCAGCCCGTAGGAGGCCGACGATGTGAGGTTTTATTTTCAGTGACAAGAATACTAAATTTACACTCCTAAATCAGTTTTCATTGTGTTGAAATTGACAATTTGTTTAATTAGAAGTTTGCCCTGTAGGAGGCCCTTCTTAGAGACAATTCTTTCTTTCTCTTCCTCTCTCTCTCTCTGTTTTTTTTCCTTTTTTTCCCCTTTTTTAAGACCCTAAATTGTAGTAGTGAATGTTCAGTTTAATTGAAGTTTTTATTTCGATTTGAATGCATTAACTAATCAAGTGTTTATGAGATATACCTGATGATAACAATAAGTTTAAATTAACAAACAATAACCTAGCTCATTAACTAATGAGATTGATCTGGCCACACCCTGCATTCTCCCGGGTGGGTTTGGGAAAAGAAGATCAGGTGGGAAGAGTGACCACCTGGGATGCTTTGCAAAGCTACTCCTTCTAGAACGAGAACATGGGGGTGCAGGATTGTGGAGTGAGCAGGGCAGGAATCCGAGCCCCTCCACGTCCTAGGATCACTCTGACGTCTCCCTCCCCACCCCTTGCAGCCCCATCCCTTGTTGGGGATTGGTCCACAAGCATCTACCACCTGCTGTCTCCTTGCCACTCCTTATTCTCATTTAAGTGGTGACTCCTTGCTCTGGGATGTGCATGCAGAACCCATAGACCCAGGCGGTGACTCGGGTTGGTTCTGGATTTGCTGGTGTAAGGTTTCCCATTAGGTAGGATTTCCCACAGCTTGGCTCCAGTCCTGGTGGATTAGAAGTGAGCATGCCCAGAATGGCTTGCCCCTGTTTTTGACTTGACTGCATGCTATTTAGAGGTTCCCATGTTTCTGTGGGCTGCCTCTATTCTGGGAGTGTCATTCATTTTTGCAGCCAGTGGACATTCACTAAGCGCTGAGTGTGCCTCAGGTTCTGTGGACTTAGCACTGGAGAGAGCTTACGACATCCCTGCCCTCAAGGAGCTTACGTCCAGTAGGAGAGAGACTTGATTATAAAGTCACGGTCAAAGACATCAGTGTGCACAGAGCACCAGGAGGAACTCACAGGGGGAGGGTGTCTCTTCTAGAGGGTGGTAGAACTTAAAATGCCTGCCAAGAATGGAATTTTGAAAGGAACTGGTAGGGGAGAGACCCGGGCCACCATGGTGACATGCATTGTAGCTGGGGTGTGCGGGCTAGGTCGGGGTGGGGGGAGAGAGGACAGGCTTTGGAAGGGAGGGACGAGGCAGGACTGTGGGCCTCGGTAGCAAGGTGCCCTGCATTTTTACCTGCAGCAGCGGAGAGCCACTGAAGGCCTGAATGAGGGAGTGACACTTGGGTTTTTTTTTTTTTTTCTTGGAAAGGATGGACTGTGGGTTTTTTGATGTACACTAGCCTGGAGTATAGGATTTCTCAGGCCCCCTTGGAGGAGCGGCGTGCCTGACGATCTTGGGGCATGGTTGGAGGGTAGATAGGCCCATGCCTCTAGCCCTGGCTAGGGGTGGCCTTTCTTTGGGAATCCAGTCCTAGCAGGGGTCGGTCCCCTGTACTCAACCCTCCTGCCTTTCTCCGGGCGCTGTGAGCCATGCCTGTTGAGAAATCTCCCCTGATACCAGTCTCTTCCCCATGTCAGAGCCCCCCGTAAGGAATATGGTCTTTGGCCGATGGATTTTCTGATTCCAGTGGCAGCATGGGGTGGGTAGGGCATATCATCGGGGGCCTGGGTCATCCGTCTGGCAAGAAAAGGACTGGAGGGGTTGGGGCTGGAAACCAGGTTGGTTCTCTCGTGCTTTCCCCTGTCCTGATCCAGTGGAAGGGAAAGAAATTACAAGATGGCAAAGATCTATGGATTGTACTTGTTCCTTTTTTTTTTTTTTTTTGGAACACTTAGCTTTGGGGTTCAGGGTCTTTCTTCCCAAAGACAGGGAACATGGGGGAAGCCTGGTAGCTGGACAGTTCCCTGAGGTGGCGAGGTGTGGTCCCCATGCTGAGGATGGGAGAGGCGTCTTAGGGTTTCAGGGTGGCCTCTCAGGACCTGCTGCTTGCGTCTGGCACCTCTGAGCACGAGACTGGGGGTGATCCAGGCAGATCTGACCCGTGGTCAGTTCGTCCCCTCTCTGCCTGCTCTCCAGTGAATGTCCCAGTCCGTTCTTCAGGTTCACTCTCTGCCACTGGGCCAAACCAGGATATGACCCAGAAGAAACTTCCTCAGGACCCTTACCTCCCTCAACACGCCTGCAGAGGCGGACACCGGGGAGGTCTGGGGGCAGAGCACAGAGAGGGTCAGCCGGGGGCGGCTTGGGGGCCCACTGCCTTCCCTTCGGTCTGTGTGGGTGATGGGGTGTGGACAGAGGGGAAGAGGGGAAAAGCAGCCACTTTCCCCAGCTCGCTCTTGAACACTCTGCTCTCCGCCCCCCCCCCCCCCCCCGCTCTGAATTTGGCCTGCTTCCCGAACTTTTTCCCAGAGTGGTGTCGTCACCGGCCTGCCGGCAGGTCTGGATGTTCTGCCAGCATTCCAGAGAGTTTATGATCGCTTGCAGATGTGCCTCCAAGAACACACTGTACCCAAAGCAGAAATTAATGCAGGCTTGACTGCTGTCCAAGCCCATCCACGGGAGAGAGGAAAAAGAAAACAAAAACTGTTTAATGCTGTTTATAAATTATACACTGGCTGATGAAAAATACATTTCTTCCCCCCCTGCCCCCTTCCTCACCAGCCCCCCGCCCCCGCCCCTTCTTGCGTTCTGCCTCAGGAGCCTAAACGGAGACCAGAAGAATATGGTTTTGCTTTTTAGCTCCTGTTTTGGCTGGGATCCGAAACCCTGCTGCTGATTCACAGCCAGAGTATTTTTCCCCTTTACCTGATGAAATATACTGATTTTTCCAGCCCAGATGGGGTGCTTTTGGTTTTGTTGTCTGGGTTCATTTTTGTTTTTTGTTGTTTTTTTTTTTTTTTTCCGGCTAGGGGTTGTGTTTACAGCAAGTGACAGGTCCTGTGATAGCACAGGGTGTGATGCCCAGGGGCAGGTAAAGCCCCACATCTGTCCACCTCGGTGCTGCTGAGTGTGCGTGCCTGGGCTCCCCAGCCCCGAAGACGGCACGTCGGGCCAGCCCCACAGAGGAAGTTCGCAAAGTTCATTGCAGGTCATTGTATTAAACAGTGTTGTACCACGTCTCTCCCACCCCTGCACCTCCAGCCCCTGTGTGAAGAGGGGTTCACATATCCCTCCCCCCAAATACACATGTCTCTCTCTCCATATGGTGCCTTAGCAGGGGTTTGGGAAGCTCGTTGCATCTACCCCTCTGGATTCCAGCCTCTCCCCCTCTGCTCAAGTCCCCCATCCCAATTTATTCTATAAATTCGCTTCCACATTATGTCTATCCATTTACATGGCTTTTGTGTTTTTTAATACTGCTAATGTTTATCATTTGCCCAACAGGCTCGACAGATTTTGCTTCCTGTAGAGCACTGAGCTTTAGAGCCCCCTCGTTGCTAAGTAGCAGTCTCCCTGTACTGTAATGGGCTGATTTTGTATTCCGTTCGGCGCTGTAGCTTATTTTTGTATGCAAGACAAAGTGTTTTGATGGAGGACGATTGCAGCAGTGTCTGGAGGCTGTTTGGAGTTTTATGGGCTGTACAGTACACTGTGTGCTCTCCGAACAGAACACAGGCTGTTGAATTTTGGATTCGATTTGTCATTTTTCCCCCCTCAGAGAGGAGCCTGTCAGATAGAACATTACTTTAAGGGTGGAGGAAAGAAAGTGGAAATTATGTAATAACCTTTTTCTCTCTCTCTCCCTCCCTCTCTCTCTCTGTGTTTCTCTCTGTCTCTGATTTTTTTTGCCCCCAGAATAGGGTGGTTTCTCCCCCACGCACGCCCTCCCACCACCCTGTGATCTTGTAGCCAGGCTGGGCGATGATATTCCCCTGGGGAAGTGAATGCCCCTAGAGAGGAGGATGTGGGGGCTCCCTGTCTGTCTCGTTTATGCTCCTCCTCTCTCCTTTTCCGTTACCTGCTCCTTCCATCCTTCCTGAATTCTAAGCTGTTTTGCTGGCCCTTGCTTTGGTCTGAGGATAACTAGATGCTGGGGTTGTAGGTAGGGGAGGAAGTTGGCATGGGGCAATGCTGCTTTCCTATTTCTAGGGCCCTCTCACCTGCCTTTTGCTTCCCAGATGTGCCCCCCCCCATCGAGCTTTGTGGGCGGTTGGCCACTGCTCTCCTCCGTGGCCCTCACCCCGGCCCTCCAGCCTCTGTGCCTGGGCCCGCTTTGTGGGCCTGCGTTCCCACTGAGCTACTTCCTGCGGTCCTTCTCAGCGCCCTCTTCTGGGCTCTCTGTGGTGGCCAGGGGCCCGTTTCAGTGTGACTCTCTTCTCCCCTTCCGTGCCCCGCAGTCTCCTCTCACTCCATCTCTTTGTTCCTGTCCTCACGGCTGTGTTGGGCTCAGCCCTGTCCTGATGCTTCTCTGTATTTTCTGTGTTCCTTCTTAGGTCTTCATCTGTCTTTGTGTCCATCTGTCTTGGTTGGTCTTTCTCTCTCTCGCTCCTCAAAACTTCTTAGCTTGGAAGTTGGGTGGGGTTGGGGTGGGGAACAACACTTGCCACCGGCCAAGAAGGCCTGGGGAGGACTCCTGAGCAAGTGCCCAGAGAGTGCTCTCAGAACCTGGAACCTTGTGTGCTCCTTCCCTGGCCTCTCAGGGAGCAGCAGGGGCCTCCTCTGGCTTCTCTTCCGCTCTTCCCGGGTCCCTGGATGTTTTCTCAGGTTGAGCTGAGCATGGGCCAGCGGGTGAGCAGGGTTTGCTTTTGCGAGGCCCACATTGGACGTTGCTGCTGAGAAGCACGTCTTGCTGGCGCCCGTTCTCAGAGATCTGTCCCAGGCACGTGGGTGCAGTGCCCGCTGGGCACCGTGTCGTTTGCGCACCCTCACGCACTGGTGACCTGGCGTGGTGCCTGGCCCACAGAGGGCTTCCGGTAAGTGTTTGTGGAGAAAGTGGACACCCTGTTGCTGACGTGTTCGTGTTTCTGGGGGCAGATCTCGGTTTGGTGGGGCCTGGCGCTTACACAATTTTGGGAGCCGTCTCTCAGGAGATGATGATTTTAAGGGCTAGAACCCTTCCCGGGGAGTGGGCTGGTGCAAGGGTGGGGCCTGTGGCTTCAGCTTGATTTTATCTTTGTATATGCACTGGTGAAGCAAGCCCTCGGCGTTGCTCGCTTCAGGGGCACAGGCGTCTTTGGTCGGCCGTGAGGAGCGGCTGGTTGAGGGCCCCACAGGTGGAGCAGTGGAGTAGGGAGAGTCAAAGCTAAGGCCAGGAGGGTGACATCTGCTCCGTTGTGGGGGCCCCCAGAACATGGCAGCCGTGGTCACAGGCCTCACGTTTGCATTCCACGAGGATCAGGACAAATCCTCCTGCCTTTGGTAAATAAATGGTCTCTGGTCACAGTGGACCTGGATTTCATGTTCTGTGGATTCCCCGTTCTCTTCTCCAGGCGGCTGGGTGGTAGGGTCGGAGAGTAAGTCCCACTCACTCAGCGCCGCCAGGGAGATCAAAGCCCACGGGAGCATCCCGGCCTCCGAACCAGCCTTCAGGGACTGTCCGTGAAATGACAGGACAAGCACCCTTTTCCTAGTGCCTCCATCTGCTTGGGTCTGTGGCTTTGGTTCTCCCGCTTCCCTGGGCAGTAGAGTTGTGTCTGCCTGGGGCAGAGCACTGGTTCTCTTATGGAGCACACACACGTGCGTGTGTCTAGGAAGGAACCACAAGGGTGAGGGGTCCTGGAGGTGATGGGAAGTATACATAAGGCTCTGGGAGTCCCTTCTTTGGAGCTTCCAGACTCACCAGTTGGTTAGGGTCAGTGGAGAAAGTAGGATGGGACAATTCTTTGGGAAGGGCTCTATTTACTCCTTGCAGGGTGCCGAAAAGCTGCAGTTAAGTTCCCAGAAACCAGGGGCATTTGTGTGTGTGTGTGTGTGCGTGCGTGTGTATGTGAGAAAAAAGAGATTGAGAAGAAGCGTTTACATGAAATACTCAAAATTGTTCCTTTGCTGTAATGGGCCCACACAGACCATTACCTTGCAGATTTAAAAACTAAATGAGCTCATCATATCTAGTGACTTCTACCGACATTCATGCTTGATTGCAAAGCCTGTGTTACCTCTGCATTTGAACTTCATCATTGGTTATGAATTCTTGAATGTTGGTGGTGTGATTCCCCCTCTCGGGTTCGGCCCCGAGCACGTCGGTTCTGTGGGATGGATGGGCATGTTTCTCAACAGGACCCCACCGAAGAACCTTTTCATTTTAAAAATAGCCCTGTGCCCTCTAGGGCCGAGTCTGGAGTTTCTGAGGAATCCAGTGGGCCGAAGCGGGGGCATGGGTTGACTTTGGAGGGGGCTGACGTTTTGCATTTTTTTAATTTAATAATTGGAGTTTCATGTGAATGATTCTCTGTGCCGTGCAGTACTCTGCATTTTCAAAACTGTCTCTTCCACTTCGGGTAAAGGAAGGGAGGGAAGAAGTACCAGCAGCAGCATTCTGTGGGCAGAGGAAGAAAACAAGAGAATGGGGCAGAGAACGGGCTAAATTTAAAATTGTAATTGGCTGACTTCCACTGGCTTGCGGGTGTTTTAATGACTCATAATAACTTCATTTAAAACCAGCTGAGCAGAAAATAGATTGGAGAGGAGCCTCGGGCCATTATGGATTTGTTTTTTTTGACAAGCTCGGTTTTGAGCAGCCAGGAAGGCTCTCAGAGAGGGCTTGGCTGTGTTCTCTCTCTCTCTCTCTCTCTGAGGGCTGGTGGTCTGCCCGGGAGAGATTGTATAGAAACCAGGGCTGCTTTTTTTTTTTCACCCCCCCTTTTTTAACTGATTAAAAATAGATGCCTTGAGGTATTATTTTAGCATCGGTAGGATTTTTTTTTTTACTTTTGATGTGGTAAATGGAACATAAATAAAATTGTTTTTGAAATTACTGAATTAATTAGGTAGTAAAGCAACTACAATGCATACATTTCTCCGCTGGTCGCCCTGGTCCATATTTGGGGGGCGTTCCCCTTTTTTCTCTGTCCGCTCCTCCTCTCCCCCTGCAGCCCCACCTTCCTCCCCGTGTGGACCCTCCCTTTGAATGGCAAGGTTCTTTTATCATCCTGGCAGTAGCTAAATGATTTTTTTTTTTAAAGATCTGTAGGATTTTGACTGGGTTCGTTCTGTCCAGCTACCCAGTCAGCTCGAGGAAGCACGAGTTTTGGGAATTGCCAGAAAAGGCTCTAACCTGCCTCTAGTCCTTTCAAGTAGATCCTGCCTGTTTCCCATGCTAGGAATGGTGCCAGCGGCGAGTGCTCCTTTTTCTCTTGTCTTTTCAAAGTCAGCCGGCTCAGCCATAGGATGTGTCTGTCTGGGCAGGACAAGAGGCCACCCCCCATCTGATTGCTCAGAGCCATTTATCTACCCCCTCTTATGGCACCTGTCACCTTCTTTGTGTCAAAGCTATTTATTTGCTTGTCCTTTTTTTGCCTGCTAGACTCTGAGCTTCTTCAGAACCCGTGATTTATTTCCACGTCCCCCTCACTACCTAGCAGAGCAACCTGCATGGTGGTTATAACTCAGTCATTGTTTGAATAAACTAACGGGCGAGTGGGTGAGTGTGCGGATAGGTGTCTGGTAGGGAATAGCTCTGAAGCTCCCTCCTTCTTCCTTCCAGGCCTGGGACTCAGCAGTCTGGACGACCAGACCAGGAATGGAGGCAAAACCTTATTGGTAGTCCGCTCTGTTGCTTCCCTAGGGTCAAATACATCACAGACTCTCAGTTAAGTTCTGTTGAATAAGTGAATGGTTCAGGATGGACGGTGGGGACAAGGGAAGGAGCGAAAGGTACTTTACTGAAGGCCTGGTGCGTTTCGGGCACAGCGCTTGGCGCTCTGTATGTCTGAGCTCAGCTATCCTGCATTGACTTTGGAGTGTGGATACTGATTCCATTTTGCAGGGGTGGACACGAAGGCTTCAAGAGCTGAAGAAGTCACTTGCGTAAGGTGGGACAGCCAGGAAGCGGTAGAGCTGGGTTTGGAGCCAGGGCTGTCTGCCCCCTCCCCCCACACTCTTGCTTTTCTAGCATACCACGCTGCTGCACCTGTTCCAATGCTCGCTTCTCTGTGGAGGTGCCCAGTGTCTCAGAGCCTGGGATGCTGAGACGGGGAGAGCCAGTAAGGCCCTGTCCCTAGGGATCCTGGAGCTCGGGCGGTGTGGCCCAGTCATTGGCTACTGCTCGGGACCTTGTACCTGGGCCACCAGGAGCAGGTGGGTGGCTTGTTAGCCCCTCCCTGCTATGCCGGACTCATGTGTTGAGCTGCACTGCCATGGTGACCATTACTCCTCCTCATTGCCTTTATGGGGCTGGGGATTGGGTGGTTCTGGGAGTGTTTGGCCCTCCTAACCAGGCAAGAGCTTGGTCTTGTCACTTTCCCAACACCATCCCATACAGAGAAGAGGGGCAGGCCTGGAGAGCTTGCCTGGGGTGCCTCTTGCACGGCAACAGCTGGGTGCTCTGCTCCTGGGGGGAGGCCCTCTGGGATGCTGAGTCAGGAGTGAAAGGGTCAGCTCACCGGTGCTGCATCCCAGAAATGTGGGTGTTCTGATGACTTAGGTTGTCACTAGCTCCTCAGAGTATCATTGTCTCTGAGTGGGACATGTCAGGGAGATAGTGGCCTCCCTGACCTTTTGGATTCTGTCTAGCGAAACTGTGGACCACTTGGCATGAAGCTTGTTATATCTGTTCCTCAACAACCTTATCTTCCCCAGGCCCACACTGTGGATGCTGGAGTCTTCTCTGGGGCAGAAACGTCAACCAAATGGGAACCAGACACCAAAGGCTGGGCAGTAGAGAAACCCCTCTAACTGTTCTGGGTCACTACATGTGGCTTTCTTTGGGGGGGGGGATCATTCATGAATAGATTCATCACTTAGCAATGATCCACTGAGGGCCAGTGACAGGCAAACCGTGGCAGAACAGAGAGGCAGCTGCCAGGGTCCCTACCAGCCAGGGGCTATGGGTCTGGCTGAGAAGATGACACGAGCCGTCAGCAAGGCTGGGTGTGCTCACGGTCCCTATAAAGGGGAAAGAGTAAGTGACAACAGTGTACAAGAGGGAGAAACTCCCAGGGACCAGGTCGATGAGCAATGGCTTCAGGAGGGAGGGTTGTGGGGTTTTGTTTTCCTGCTGGAATGTCCAGATGGCGCTTCATGGTGGGCAAGGGGTCTGCTTTTCTAGACAAGATGAAGCAAGAGCTTCTATGAGTTAGAGCCAGCCTCTCCCTTCTCCTCCTCCTCCTTTTCCTCCTCCTCCTCTGTCCACAGCGGTCTTGAGGAGGGCTAGAGCCCAGTGTCTTGTACTGGAGAATCCTCAGAGTTCTAAGGATGTTATGACTGTCCTTGGCCTGCAGGTTGAGAAACTTTGCGTTAAAAACTAGAAGCTAGCGCTTCAGGTGGTCCCACCGTATTGACCTATCCGCAGAACAAACACGAATGCACAAGTGAGCTTCAAACTCGACACAGATCCAGAGGAGTGTGTATTTCTCACACTAGAGTAGAGGAACCCAAATAGGCTGAGTGCCCAGGGCTCCCCGAAGCCCAGGTTGAGGACACATAGCTTAAAGGGCTGTGCTTTGGAAAGGATGAGGTCAGAGGCCCTGGAGGGAAGTGGAGGCACACGGGGGACCAGCACCCCAGCCTACTGTAAGCCTTTCTTGAAGGAGGCCCCAGCTGCCCCCGCAGGTGGGAAGCCAGTGGGAGACAGAAAGGTGGGTGGTCTATATGGCAGTGCTCCTTTAGGTGGACCCTCTCCAGGATTCAGCCTGACAAAGAGGTCTCTTCAAGACTCCCCCCCCCTAGTTAATATGTTCCCTCCTCCTTCCCCACAACCACCCCATTTTGGGAATTCTTTCACTTGCCAGGAAAAGGGGGGGGGGAAGTAAGTTCTAAACTTTCCATTAGGTAGTTGGGATAGGAAGTCTTCCGGGGTAGTTGGATCAGGCCCCAGCAGCTCCCTCACTGACTATTATGGGCTAATGGAGCACTGGGAGCTCATTGGCGGCTGCAATGCGCATTTTGTTGGAGCAATTAGGCAAGGCCACAGTCATTTTCAGTAACGAGGTAACTCCAGGTAAGGAGAGAACTCCCTGAAACTTTTGATTTGCTGGAGTCTTCCTCAGTTGCCTTCATTCTCATGGGCTGAGGACAGACAGAGGCCCAGCGACCAGATCTTTCAGGAGGTTGCTATCCGTCACGGGTTTCTGTCTGACAGGCCCAGATCTCTGGGCTCTCTGTTGGGGCCTGATGGGAACAACCCAGTACATCTGGGAGAGCCCTGCTGGGTCAATTTTGCGCTGGTTGAGATTTGGGGGGCCCAGAGTCAGATGCTCTGGAATAGAAGATGGTGAGGGACAGGTGCAGGCTTCGGAAGCCTGGGGACAGCTGACCAGGGAGTAAGGAGAGTCACGTCCGGTGTCTTTATCAGGGACCGATGTGCTGAGAGCAAGACCTGACCACAAGCAAGAAGGCCCCAATCATACCTTCTTTCTCTCTCTCGGGGTCTATGTGTCACGGGTGGGTGGGGTGTGGGCCTGCGTAAATGGGACCAGTGTAACTCCTGGCGGGGGGGGTCTTTCTTATCCCAGAGGATTCTTTTTTTATTTTTTTTGAGTGCACGGGTGTGTGTGGGGTTGGGGGTTAGGGAGGGGCAGAGGGAGAGAGAGAATCTTAAGCAGGCTCCATGCCCGATGTGGAGCTGGACGCGGGGTTTGATCTCATGACCCCAAGATCATGACCTGAGCTGAAATCAAGAGTCAGATGCTTAACTGACTGCACCTCCAAGGAGCCTCCCCACCCCCCCGCAGAGGATTCTTTATGGTAGAACTTTCTTATACATGTTGCCCTCCCAGCACCTCTCACCCTCAGCCAGACCCTTCATCAGGAGGTAGGAGCCTGAACCTGCCATCCACAAGGCTTCTGGGCTAAGTGGGCTGGGAGGGGGCCTCTCAGTGCCCTTTGATAGGGGTGCTGAGGCCTGGCCAAGCTGAACGTGTCCTCTGAGTGGCCCTGCTGCTCATCAGCATTGAACCATGCCCCTCAGAGGACAGCATGTAAGTGTGCTTCTAGATCTGGCCCCTGGCCCCCGGGGGTAGGGGTGGGGGGCCGCCAGAGTCACTGTCACCAGAGCACTCCATCTTTCTGACACTGTGGCCCTGTGTGGATTTCTTCCCTCACTTTTCAGCCCCAAACAGCCCAGGCAGAGTTGCCTAACACACACACACACACACACACACACACACACACACACACACACACGACCCTTCTGTTCTCCGTCTCCCACTTTAGTTTGGAGACTCTGCCGCATCTCCGGCCTGGACCACCTCCTTCCTCCATCGCACAGCTATAAACGCTGGTCGCAGGCAGAGGCTGGCTGCATCAAGGCAGGAATGTGGTGTTTGGTTAAATTGTAAAATTAGCTAGGGAAGTTAATGAGGCATCCCGCCTCTGCCTTCCGAAGAGCAAGAAGTTTATAAAGGGGCTCTGAGCACCTTGCCTACGAAGGGGAGGAAGGGAGGAACGGAGAGGGGAGGGGCTGGCTGGGAAGGCAGAGGAGCCTCTCCCAGGTAAGCTTGCAGGCCTGGGACCCAGCTGGAAGGGACCCGAGAGGTCATCCAGCCCTCAAAGCTGCTTGGGACAGACTCCATCAGTCACGTTGAGTCCGTGGAGCTCCTTACCCCGTGTCTACAGACATCCCGAGATTGCACGCGACTGGCTGGTGATAAGCCATTCTAGCATCAAATTCCTTTTTTTTTCTGTGTGTGCAAGGCTGCAGAGACAAGGACTAAACCCTTTGTCTTAGAAGGTGCCCATAGCAGAGTAGAGAAGAGCAGGGACAGGAACCGTGGCGGTTAGCATTGGACTGAGGGCCGACAGGTGCCAGGTTATTGTGCCAGACACTGCATGATCTCACTCGATCCCCACAAGCCCCCGCTGATGCTGGTGCTGTTACAATTCCACTGGATACGGAGGAAACTGACTTGACTTGCCCAGATTGCCCCGCAAGTAAGAGGCAGAGTTGGGGTGTAAACCCGGGCTTGCCTGCCCCTGATGCCGCGGGTCTTCGCCTCTGAGACCAAGGCATTTTCATCCCTTTTCCAGGCTGCTCTCGTTCCCCCCCCCCCCCCAGGCCCTAGTTCACAAGGCACAGATTGCATGCTCGTGAATGTCACCCCAAAGCTTTGGAAGTCACGGTCTCAAAGGTGCGTGCGAAAGGGCTGCCAACAGTCTATTTTCTGCACACACCAAATTCTCAGGTCCTTTAATTACACCAAACAAACCTTCCTGTTTTCAAGCAGCAATTCGATGTCATTTTAGTTGTCACATTCGCTTTAATAACGCCTAA
This sequence comes from Ursus arctos, assembly GCF_023065955.2. Taxonomy (NCBI): domain Eukaryota; kingdom Metazoa; phylum Chordata; class Mammalia; order Carnivora; family Ursidae; genus Ursus; species Ursus arctos. The sequence goes on from NW_026622897.1 coordinate 10,303,008, forward strand.
CATGGGGACAGTTATCTCCCCCAGCTCTTTGCACAAGGTCGGCCAGAAGAGGCAAGTTGCATTTTGTTGTTTTGGGTGGGGGGTGGTTCATGCTAAGAAGGGGCATTAGAGTGTGACAGGCCGTATTTCTGTTTTGAAAAGTGTGGAGTCTCAAGGCTTCTGAATTTTGAGCCTGAAAATGTCAGTGCTGGAGTTGTAATGTAACACCTCAATTATGTGCAGGGGGTAAGAAGGAAAGACTCTGAAACCTGCAAGGTTCTTTAGATCCACAGCCTGGGCCTCAATTAAGGTCTCAGAAACACCAAAGGCAAGCCAATGAGTGTCATTTTTAACCAGTTTGAACATTTTACTACTTCCTAACATCAGAAGCACCCGGGCTGGAGAGCCTGCTTCTTGTCCTCAATAAAGTGATTAAGCTGAATGGGTGTTGGGGGGTATTATTAGGCTGAGATGGGCTAAAAATAGAAATGCTCTGTTTTCTGAAAGCCACAGCAGGCCTGGAGAGACTGGCAGCCGCGACGTGCCACCAAGGGGCCCGCGGAAGGGGGAGGGAGGGTGGCAGTCCCCTGGGCTCGGTCTGAGATGGGGCGGTGGGTGTTGTGACGGGCGAGCCAGGTGACGGGCCTCTTTCCCAGCTGTCATCGGGAAGAGAGGAACAGTAGAAGCTGTGGACTGGTTGCTCCTGCCTTGGTGTTTGCCCCGGTTTGTGTGTGTGTGTGTGTGTGTGTGTGTGTGTGTGTGTGTGAATTTACAGGAACTGACAACTCTGCAGTCTAGGGATGGACCCCTTAGCCTAAGGTTTACATATTTAGCCACAAACGAATTGGATTTGCGTGCTGTTCTTGGGGGAAGGGGTCCAATTTGGGCAGTGAATAAAGGGCAGGTTATAAGGGGCACAGGCAGGGGGGTGGCAAAGGGAAGAGACCCTTGTGGCCAAGAATGAGCATCTGTTCTGTAAAGCCCCGATTAGCAAGGCTGCCCAGGAAGGGGGAGTAAAGAGACTTTTTGGTTACGTGAAGGTCAACCAAAGAAACCTTATCTATTTCAGCCTCTGAAAGAATGAGTTTGCTGTCGTCCATCAATGTGAGAGTCCATTTTTCGACTTTGAAGATGATTGGTTTTTTTAAAGATTTTATTTTGAGAGAGAGCACATGCAAGCCGGGGGTAGGGACAGAGGGAAAGGGAGAGAGAGAGAGAGAGAATCTTCAGCAGACTCCCCACTGAGTGCAGAGCCCGACACGGGGCTTGATCTCACAACCCTGAGATCAGGACCCGAACCGAAAACAAGAGTCAGAGGCTTAATTGACTGAGCCACCCAGATGCCCCAACAACAGAGTGTTTTTTATGATAGAATATCTTGCTTGCTTAGAAATCAAAAGGAGAATGCTGAGGAGGGGGGTTAGTCATGGAGGGATATTTTTTCTTTCTTTTTTTCTTTTTTAAGATTTTATTTGAGAGAGAGGGTGAGCGAGCACAAGCAGGGGGAGAGGCAGAGGGAGAAAGAAAGGGAGAAGTAGATTCTCTGCTGAGCAGGAAGCCTGATGTGGGGCTCGATCCCAGGCCCCTGGTATCATGACCTGAGCCAAAGGCAGAGGCTTCACCGACTGAGCCACCCAGGCGCACCCATGGATTGGTATTCCTAACTGGGGTTTTATTGTAAGTCAGCTCTGAGGATCGGCCTTACCTCTTCTGTAAAGCCCTGCACATTTTCATGTCCTTGACCTCGTTCCTCTCCTACCATCATCAGGTGGCACTGAGGGGCTATTTTACAGATGGAAAAAAGGCAGTCGAGTAAATCAGGATTCTAGAATATACCAATGTGTTCCACAGGGCCAGATCTAGACCCTGGTGCTCCTGGCTCCCAGTCCAGCCTCTGGTGGACAGTGCTGCCACACCTCGGCCCCAGGAAGTGGGAGCTGCTCTTAATAGAGAAAATGCTCAGAGACGAGCGTTTGCCTGGAGGGGGACGGCCTCAGAGCTTGTGGGAAAGACCTTCAGCTCCAGAGTGTGGAGGGTGACAGAAGACTTGAGCGCACTGCCTTTCGGACCTTTTTCTGTCCCCCTGACTAGGAACATTTTATTCTTTAACCTTTGATCGCATCAAAGGCCTCTGTTAGGTGGGCTTTCCATGCTGCCACCCGGATTTTGTTTCTTTGATGCGTACTAGCTATGAGACCTTGGCTAAGTGAACCAGGTTTTTCAAACTTGCGTTTTCACATCTTCATGATGGGGATAATATCAGAATTGAGGGGAGAGTTGAATGGAATATGGCACAATAAGCCATTAGTACAGGGCTTATTTCATAATATTCAATAAATGTTTGCTATTTGTATTCTTGTTATCATATCAGTGCTGCAGTAGAGCCCTACTGCTCCACCTTGGGGGCAGTCCTTGCAGGACCCCTGGGACCCTGGGCGGGAAGAGTTAGGGTGCCGTTGCCCAGAGCCAGCTCCATTGTGAGGCGCCTTCATGTGCCTTGCCTCATTTAAACCTCCCAACACCCCAAGGCCCTGCTGCTGAGTGAGTGGTGCCCCTGGAGTTGTGCACTTGTGGGGCTGGAGGAAGGTGTCAGTGGCTCCTTGGCAGGTGAGGACACCGTGGCTCCCAGAGGTCAGAGGCAGAACCACAACGTGGGGACGGCTGGGGAGGGCTGCTGTGCCCTGCCTTCCCTCTGAAAATAACTCAAGTGAGAATTTAATTGGAGGGAGTGTCAGGGAATGTTGGGGGACTGGGGTGGTGGCAGACCTCGGTTCGAAATTCTGTGGGCAGGCAGGGCTTTGATCTTGGCCATTGCCCTTGGAGTGGCCTGGTTTTGCTTTTCGCCATTGTCCAGACAGTACTCATGAATCTTACACCTTGGGGAGGTGTGTGGGGGAGGGGGCCCCTAGGCCAGATTTCCGGGGGAAGGCCTGTGATAGAAGACTCTGAAGGTGTTTCAGCAGAAAGGAGCAGGGTAACTGAGGTTGAGAGGAGGAGGCCAGAGGCTCGGGTAACAGAGCTTTGAAGCTGCTAGATGCCAGTAGAAACCCTTCTTTCCATTCTGAACCTCTCACCTGAGAATGAGAATGCCCAAGTCATGTCCAGGGGAGAAGACAGTTATTGGTATCCGAAGGTTGAGGAGCTATCCCATAAAAATCATGGCAGAAATCCCTAATGACCTTTTTACCTAGTCTTTTACAAAAGCCAAGATGGCAGCATTATCTTTCTTAAACAAAAAGCTGCGAGCACCTGAGAGCGTCAGTGTTCCCTGGAACCCCAGGGTCAGCCTTTCCCTTGGCCTCATTGGCTTGGCCCCGCTCTGTCTGGCTAATGATTCTCCCAGTGTCTGGACTGTCTGTTCCACGTTGCCTGCCTGATAGAGCAAGGTATTTCCTTGAGAAGGAATCCCCTGGCCGAACCAGAGAACCCAGCCCCATCTCAGGTTAGCCAGCGCCTTCCCATTGCCAAGGGTTGTAAGCACAGGAGCTCCCTTTTATAGCCATGGAGAGCGGTCTTTGCCATGTGCCTCCAGCTGCTTCTCACACAGCACCCGTCCATCTTTTCTTCACCCTGAGACGTGTCCCAATTTGAAACTTGTCATTTACGGATGGAGAGATGAAGCGGCTCGCCCAAGGCTACAGAGCGCAAGCGGGGCAGTCGGGACTCAGTCCATTTCTCTCTGTGGTGTTTCAGGAGAGCTCTCCTTGAGCCCCTCCACCTGCCCCCCCACGGTGCCCTCTCTCATCCCAAACAGCTGAGTACCTTGTGCGGTAGAGCCCCGGGGAATGCCAGGTCTCCTCTCTCTAGGGCATTCGTTGCAGGTGGGCCTTCCCCCGGGAGCTGTGGGGCTGGAATCTTATGGGCTGGAGTTCCAGAAGGCTCAGGCCAGGGCCTGGCCTCCTGAAACTCAACCACGTGGTGAAGTGAAGTTACTCTATAATCACAATAGCTATCCGTACACCCGCTCTGTGCCCGGTATTTCTTACAGGGTTAAGATGGGGGGGTTAACAACCCCATTTTAAGGAGGGAAGTGAGGCTACAGAGTTGGCCTCAGGACCATATTGCCAGTGAGGAGAACTTCAGTGCCGGGTCTGGCCACCAGCTGTGCGGAGCCTTCACCTCAAGATGTCTGAGTTGGCCCAGTGTGTCTGGAAGGATGTCTGGTCCATCAGAGCCGGGGCTGACATTCGCCTAACAAGAGAGGGGTTTGTGTCATTGCGTTGATTACCCCCATACCTTGATTAGCCAGTCATGGAAGTTGCCTGGGGAAGAAATGGGCTAAAGGCAGTGCTAAGGTGAACCCCCAAATCAATACTCTTACTTAGGCTTTGGGAAGATTTGCACACTGTTGTTTTTGCTGTGACAGATTTATTATCCTACTTGTATTTCACTTATAATAATTCACCTTAAATAGGTTTGCACTCATTTTAGTAGGAGGTTGATAGTGCTGTCAAAACTTGGCCATGAATGTTGAGGGTCGACTGGAGAGGTGCCTTTTCTTTGACCTTCTCCCAGGGAAGAGTGATCGGGGGCTCTGTCTTTATTTGTACATTGTTGGTTTATTTTGTTTTGGTTTTTTTAGTGGGGAGGGGCAGAGGGAGAAGAAGAAAGAGAATCTTCAGTAGGCTCCATGCCCAGCGTGGAGCCCAACATGGGGCTCGATCTCACGACCCTGAGATCATGACCTGAGCTGAAATCAAGAGTCAGACGCTTAACGGACTGAGCCCCCCAAGCGCCCTGTAGATTGTTGGCTCGTAGAGGGGTTTCTTGAAGGTGCTCAATCGTTAGTGTCCTCTGCCTCTTTTTATCTTCCTCTCCCCAGAGAACATCTGTTGAAGACTTTTCAGAATAGGCAGCTTTTCTCCCTTCTTTCGTTCTCTGTGTTTTGGCTGGGGTGGTAAGAATATTGCAAACGTTATGATATGTTTGCTGCATGCCTTTGATGTCTTCATGGGCCCCAGACGTCACCAGTGGGGGAGAGTAGTGGAAACAGTCCTGATGTTAATGACAAGCAGCATTCTTCGAGCAGGTCCTGTGTGCCAGGCTTGGTGTTGCAGACTTTACATCGACTATTTAAATGGATCCTCACTCGGCCCTGGGAGGTGGCTGCTCTGTGCCCCAATTATACAGGTGCAGAAATAGGCCCGGACAGGAGAATTAGCTTGCCCAGGGTGGGAGCTAGAAATGATAGACCCGGGACTTGAACCTGGTCTGTGTGAGCCCAGAGCAGGGGTTCTGAGCTTCCCTAGTGCACAGCTGTATACTGAGCACATGGGTTTGCACTGGTCAGGGGCTGTGTCTGAGCCTATTGGGTTCCTGCTGGTGCTGAATGTGGTGACCAAGGGAGCTCTCCAAGGCTCTCTGAGAATTGAGTTGCAGAGATAAAGGGACAAGGAGGACCTGTTTTCCGTGTGGAGCTTGAGATCAAGACCACAGGGTCCCAGTGACAGCCAAGGGCACCAGGGCACCTTGGGGCGTCCCGACAGCATGAGGTTTATTGGGTAGGGTAAGAAGTGCTCTCTCAGACCAGAGACGCCTCAGGATTTCCTTCTGACCTGTTCCACGGTCTCATCTTCTGTGGAGAGAACACCGAGCCACGTGTGAGAGGTCCAGCCACTTAGCAGGTCATCAATGGGAAATTGACGTCTAGAGGTCTGAAAACCTGCCACTCACGGTCCCCGGTTAGTCCCGTCTCTGTTGGCACGGCTTGGAGACAGTCCTGGTGGCTTCCTCAGTCCTACCTCGGATTGGGGCCTGCACCGTTACTTCATCACCCCCCCGGCCCCCCTCCCCTGTCCTGTCGTGGGAGCCGTGCCCCCACTTCCTTGTCGGCTAGAGCTCTCCTCGAACCATATCCTGAGCCAGTCTCCTGCTCAGCCCACATCTGCCCACTGCTTCCCCTCTTCCCCGAATGAGTGTCCCTTACAGAGATTCTAGTGCTGGATCAGTTGTTGTTGTGTTGCTGCAGGAGAAAGAGCGAGCTAGAGAGAGAGGGGGAGAGAGAGCAAGCGAGCTCGCCTTGCAGAGCCTCTCGGGGAGTACACATCTCCTTGAGTGAAAGAACACGCAGTCCTAGCCTTTGGAGCTGGCAGCCGGTGTCCTGCTCTCTGTCTGATAAGAGGTACTGTAAATAAAACTGTACACCATGGCCCGTTGTAAAACGCCCCGTGTCTGTACTCATTGTTCTGACGGCTTATGCTTTCTTTGGGTCTGCTGTTTTGGTACACTCTGTACTTCCTTATGTAAGCAGGCATGCATAGCTCATCAGAACATTCAAGATGTTTATTTTAAAATCTCAAGGAATTAAAAGAAAAAGCACACACTACTCCACATTAGATGCTGGCAAATGTGAATTGTTTTTTCAGCCCCCCCCCTCCCGCCTTCTTATTAGCATGGGGGTAGGAGAGGGAGGGATTTTGCTTTTTTTTCTTCTTCTTTCATTGGCTTCTGCCTTATTTACTTCAGAGAGACACCAGCCCACTTCTGATTGAGTTCAGCATCTTCTACTCCCCTTCCTGGATGCTGGGGACCCCCCACCCTGTTTCTGGTGGGGAGGGCAAGTAGGGAGGAAGGCTGCACCCTTTGCCGAGGGGAGGCGCCAAGGGGGCTGTGGGGGGGAGGACAGCTGCGGGGAGCCTGACGAGCTTCTGCTGGATGGAAGGCTGGGGGGTTAGAGAAAGCTTTATGGTTTTACAAGGGCTTTCCTGGCCCGTGTCTTCTTTGATTCCTGAGTTGAGGTGATCCTTAGCACTGAGCGAAAGGGCCCCCTGCACGTGGAGGCCTTAGACCATCTCTAGCCTCCTTGGGCTGTGGTGGCTGCCTACTTTTCTTTCCATCCCACCTTAACCTGTGTCAAGCCCTCCTCCTTCCTAGAGCCCCTGTCTGACCTTCCGGAGGCATCCAGAAGTCAGGGAGAAGTAGGAGAGAGTAGGAGTCTGGGAGATTCAGAGGGTCAGGCACTCCTGCTCCTCCAGGGTAGCTCGTGAGGCACCCTTGAGCCTCACCTGCAGGGTCCCCAGGGGATTGGCAGGGCAAGGACATCTGTCTGTCCCTTTACCGTTGAACCTCAGATAAACTCTGTGCCTGGGCGGGGAGTGGGGGTCGCTCAGCAGATTACTGCCAGCCCATCCAGGGTCCACTGTGGCTGCTGGACGCCTCTTGGACAGGAGGCTCCTGAGTGTACTGAGGGAGGGTTTGCTTTCTTCTTGTGGGGGGTGTGAGCCCTGGGCAGCTGGGAGGGTAGCAGAGGGTGATCGTGCTGCAGGGGAAGCCCACAGCCCCATTTCCAGCCTTTCCTTTCTCTGCCTGAGTGCCAGCCGAAACCACGTCCTTGAGTGTTCAAAAGGGCCAGTAGAGAACCCAGAGTCTGTAGAATAAGGACTCTGCCACCCCCTAGGGGACAGCCTGGCAGTGCCCTGAATGGCCACTGCCCTCTTCCCAGGCCAGTTGTGGGCCTGGAACCTGCCAGAGGGCTTCTTTGTTTATTGACCCAGTAGCGAGCGCAGCTGCTGGGCAGGCAGGGAGCAGGCCACTGGGAAAGGGCAGGGACAGGCCAGAGGCCAGCCCTGCCTGCTTGCACAGAGCTTACAGTCTGCTGAAGACAGAGGAGAGCCAGGCAGCGCGGGACGCTGGCCTGTGGCTCCTGCGGCTCATCCGGGGGTATTTCCGAGCCGGGCTGGTGAATAGCTGCCAATACTGACATGTTGGTCCTTTGACAGATTTTCCTGCTCCCCCAACAAGACAATCACTCACCTTTAAATGAAAGGCATGAGGGGTGTGTGTGTGTGTGTGTGTGTGTGTGTGTGTGTGTGTGTGTATGAGGAGATTATAGTGAAATATGTCTTTATAAATGTGAGACTCACTTTACACGAGATTAATGACCTCTAAATAACTGTACATTGAACTTCAGTAAAATCAATCATACTTGGCACAGAGAAGTTCTTTAAAGAAATCATGACCCCGAGCCTGACTGGTGATGGTAGCTACTCCTTACTAGGTGTGTCTGTCTGCCCCCTCCCCCCCCAGAAGGCCAAGCCCTTTACCCACCTTGTCACATCCTCTGAGGGACTTACTTTTGTTCCCATTTTGCAGAGGAAGTGACAGACCCACTGAGATCAGGCATCTTGCTGGGGTCAGGGTCACAGCTCCTGACTAGCCTGGCTGGGATTCGAGCTCTGATCCATCGGACCTGAGTCCTGGGCTTTAAAGCACACTCTCCTGCGTCCTGAGGTTTAAATAACGTCAGTGAGCTCTTGTATCTGCAGAGTGCTTGGTGACCGACGAGGAGTTTGTGTTCATTAAGGTCCATCTTCCCCTTCGATCTTCACCACGGCAGATCCCATTTCCCAGCTCTGGAAGAAGGGTCATTGTGGTGTCCGCAGCCGTGAGTGGCTGGGCAGGCCCAGGACCCGGTGCTCCCCGCTCTAGATGGTGCTGTTCGCTCAGATCTGTAATCGCAGGGGAGGATGGCAAGGGTCCAGCCCGCTCCATCTTCCAGCTGTTCTCCCTTTGGCTGTGAATTTCTGTCCCTGCCGTCCGTCCCCTACTCGACCCCATCTCTCCCGCTGTCCTCACTGGCTCCATTCCAGCCCATTGGCCTCCTTTGTCTGGAATGGGTTTCCTTGGACTGGGGGGTGTTACTGCTTCCTTCAGCTTCCCCACTCAGATGGCAGCTTATCACAGAGCTCTTCTGTGCCGACCCCCTAAAGATAGCAGCCCCTGGCCTTCTCTGTCCCTCTTCACTTAATTTATTTCTCTTTTCATCACTTGCCTCTACCTGGTTTATATTCACTGGGTTTTTAAAGATGTGCCTTCCCTTCTAGAATGTAAGCTCTCTGACGGCAGGGATTTTGTCCGTCCTGTTCATTTACTGTAATCCACCTTTGGGCATACTCTTGATGGACATCCAAAAGATATCCCTGTGTGTAGGAAAGCTATGGCAAGGCATGGCCATCCCTGAGCTGGGCCCTGGTGTTCTTCCCACTCCCAAGATGAGCCTCAGGAAATTTTGTGGGGGGTAAATGCTGATCTATCCCCATGCACCCATTGTGCTCAACTGGCATGACCTCCTCCCTCCCTCCATCACTGCCTCGCACTGATGCTTTATAAGTGTATTAGTGCCTGAATGATGTCACTGTAATGCATTTTGGGAATAGCCATGTGGTTTATACACACTTGAATTGCTTTGAATGCAAACCTGACATCATGGCGAAGGCAGCGGCGAACAACATATGCACAGTAAACAGGCAGAGACTGTCTTATTGATTAACAGATGAGGCCTCTATTATTGATCAAAGCTTGGCGAGGAAATTTATCACTTTTAATTTCAGGGCTGCCAAATATTTCTGCCTCTGAGCCAGCCATTACAGAGACAATTTAAAGGCACATGCCTCCTTGGGAAGAGGGGGTTTCTGCCTCTCTTTGCTGGCTCCTGGGCCCTGGAACTGCCTGTCTTTGCTGTTGGGCTCACCCTGGGGCATTGGGGGGGCTGGGGTCTCGGTGGGGGTGGGTCCCAGGGCTTCAGGAATGGAGCCTGAAGTGGGAGCCAACGTCTGTGGTCTCTGCACGTGATGAGAGTTCTGACCTGTCTGGGTGGGTCAGGCTGTGCACGGAGGCCAGGGCACTTTCACAGCCTCAGCTCAGTGTCGTGACTTCAAGGCAGGCGGGGAGAGGGGAGGACACTGAGGGCAGCCAGATGTGGTCAGGCTCGGGCCAAGCCGGCAACCTTGATGAGCTCACATGTGCTGAGCTGTTTTTATCTCCATCTGAACTTGTCCGATGGCACACATCCGGCCCTTCGTTTCCTACCTGCCCTCCTTCCTTTCTCTCTGCTCTCGGTCCTTAAAACAGGTGCCGCTGTCGCCGTGTGGACGGCTGTTTTCTAAGAACCCTCCGCACCACATCCCTTTGAGGCGGAGGCACAGACACTCCTCACCTGGCTGTTGGGCTCCTGCAGGAGGCAGAGCCCCCGGGGCTCTCCAGGCCCTGCTGCAGCCTCGGGCCTCCCCAGCTGCTTTCTTCTTTAGGGAGCCCTGAGAATTGTGAGAACCAAAGAAAGAAATGCAGCACAAGTCAGATCCCTTACAGATCCACAGGAAATCATTGCTGGCTAATGATTTGGGACTGGGGAGGATTTCTCAGGGCAAGAAGGCTGTGACTTCATCCACCCACCTCGTCCGCACTGCTCTTTGAGGTACTTGCTGCACTTCCAGAGTAAGTGGATGAAAAGGGGTCCTGGCTGCCACCTGAGCGGACACACATTGTGACTGTCTTGCCGTCAGGTTCCTTCAAAAGCTCTTTCTTGAAGCCGTATAAGGCACGTACGGGTCCTTGGTCCAAGGACACCCGGCAGCCTGAAGGGACACCCGGAGGTGATCGTGACCTCCCCGTCTCCAGGCAAAATTCCTGCAGCCACCTAGTACAACTGGCAATATTTATATTTAAAGTTCTTAAGGAAAAGTGACTCCATATATTCCCTAGGGCACCTTTTCATTCATTTTTTCAGCCAATCAACGAAAATTTACGGAGTACCTAGTAGAGGGTATATATGGCTCATCAGTTGGAATATAGACAAGGTCGGTGTTCTCCTAGGACCCGACATTCTGCATGTACTCTGGGATCCTTTTACCCTTCACTGGCAAGAACTGTTTATTGCTGTTTAACTTAAGCCCATACTACAAATTGTATTCTGAATTCTGTTCCTTAGAGTTTGTGCTCTTACTCTAAGGAAGAAGTTCTTAAACTTTTTGAAAAAGTATTGGAACCATTTCTCCAGCTAGAATTTCACACAGAACTTTGATGTATCAAAGGAGCATATTGGAATTTTATTTTCTTGAGTTGGGGAAAGGAAACCCATACCTCACCTTCTTATCCGTCAAGTATCTTTGTAGATGGAGCGCTAGGGAAGCCAAAATACACAGAGATTAAGAGCAAAGGCTCTGAAGTCAGGCTGCCTGGGTTTGAATGCACTTCTGTTACGCACTGTGTGACGCTGGGCAAGCTGCTGAACCTCTCTGAGGTTGGGGTTTCTTGTCTGCTAAGGGGGGGTAATAGCAGTATGTACTTTTAAAGGTTGGCAGGATTAAAGGCAACAATACGTCTTAAACACTTTGCATCGTGCCTGGTATCTGGTAGAGCCTCAGGAAATCGAGATGGTTGGAAAGCAGCACTAGGTTTCTACTATAATTATGTGTAAGAAGTTCTACCTCAGGGTGGCTGGGTGCTCAGGGTCCTGGGATCGAGCCCCGCATCAGGCCCCCTGCTCAGTGGGGAGCCTGCTTCTCCCTCTCCCTCTGCCGCTCTCCCCCTCACTTGTGCTCTCTCTTGCTCTGTCAAATAAATGAATAAAATCTTAAAAAATTGTTCTGCCTCTTATAAGACTCCAATACAGCGTAAAGCACAGCGTTGAAAGGAACGATGTGCAGGGCGTCCTGGGATGGGCAGAGTGGAGCCGGCGTGTTTGATATGCACACACTCCGGTCTTGAGGATGGAAAGGGGCAGAGAACTGGGACCTGGCTGTGCTCACGCTCATAGACTCAGGGAGGGTCCTGTGGTTCCACCCAGGGAAGGTGAAGACAGCTCCCCGGGGAGCTAGGTGGCTAAGTGGTCAGGCCTCACAGCCACCAGGAATTTAGAATCAGTGCAGCTTGTGAGCCATGCAAGTGCTTGAGCAAGAAGCAGGAAGGAAGCAAGTGGCCTTCAAGACACCTGCATGTGTTGGTGAATCAGACCAGCTGGTGGGTGTGGTGACCATGATGAGTCCAGCAGTGTTCTGGGCTCCATCCAGCAAGGGCCCGGATGGGGCAGGGAGAGTCGGCAGGCAGTGCAAAAGATGCATCCAGAAGACCTTTCGAATGAAAGCGACCAAGGCTTAAGACAGGTGCCCCCTGAATGAAATCATGTATTACAGCCTTGAAGACTGTTAGCAAATGGTGAAAAGTCTTGTTTGTCTTGACGCTGTGGCGTTGTCGCCTTGAGCCTTGTAAATAATGGTTCTGAAAAAGTTTATCAATTTGAATCGCACTGAATTGATTTTGTTGATTGCACAAATACGTACAGTAATCGGTTCCCACTGGGTGTTGGGCTGATGCAGCTGTGCATGCGACGACATGCTCCCCTCCTCGGAGAGCTTCCAGTGTGGCAGGAGGCAGGGATGGGTCGCCAGGCATTTAGAAGAGCACATGGTGAGCCTCTGATCTGGAACATACAGGGTGCTGTGGGAGCACAGGGAAGGGCTGTGTCCTCCAGACACGGGGACAGAGGTATGGACGCTGGTGCAGAGGATGCTATACTGGGGCCAGAAGTGAGGGGCTAGATGTCAGACACGGGAGGAGCAGAAGGCCTCTCAGTGGGGAAGAGCCTGGCCCCTTCAGGGACCCCGCCTGGCTGAGTGGGTCTGGAGACCAGGCAGCAAGTGTTGAGGGGTGAGAGACGAAGCAGGAAAGATAAGCATGTCCAGAAGTACCTTGTGAGTCTTGGTGAGAAGTGTGGATTCTATCCTGAAGGCACAGGGAAGTCATTCAGGGATTTTGAGCAGTCGGGTGCAAGGGGGGTAGTTGGGGCAGACAGTCTAGTTTTGGGCGTACTGAGTTAGGGGCTGTCCAAGTAGAGGTACGTCAGCAGTTCCTGCCTTCCCATAAGGTACAGTCTAAGCAACAGGGCACGTTTGCCTCATTGAACCCTTTACTCCTCTCCGTGCCTCAGCTGGAGCCAGCCCCCCAGAATCCTGCTGCTTCTTGGGGCATCTCATCGGGACCCCGTCTCTGCTCATGTTGGTTTTTCTGATTTTGTTCCCTCTTCTCTCTGGGAGACCCCTGGATGGTGGCATCTGGAGCTCAGTGGGGTGGGTGGTCATGTCCTGGAGGAGGGGCTGGGCTGGGCTGGCTGCTGGGGCCAGTGACCGTCCCTGACTCAGGATCGTCACAGGTATCCAGCCCCATCCCCCAGCATCCACCTACACGATTTCGGCCCAGGACGCCTTCCCCACAAACCGAATATCACTCTCACGGTGGCTGCCTCCCCTCTCTTTTCAGCGGGTGCCAAAGCCTTTGTTTGTGACCAGTGTGGAGCCCAGTTTTCGAAGGAGGATGCCCTGGAGACACACAGGCAGACCCATACTGGTGAGTTGACTGATCCCCACTCTCCAGGGCCTCCAGCATGCCGGTGCGTGGAGATGGGGTAGCTTGGCGGCACCCTCTTCCAGCAAACATGCCAGCTAGTCATGTCCTGGGGAGCTTGTGCCACGTTCAGCTACTCTCATGTGTGGGGCTGGCTGGCAGGAACGTCCACGTGTGACCTTGCCTCGTAGGGACAGCTGTCCTGGATGAGGTCTCACAGGTCACCAGGGTCCCATCTTAACGAGCCTTCTAGCATGCTCTTGTTGAGGTCTTAGAAGGTCCGCGATGTTATCTAGCATCCCCTTCCCTTGGTGAACGGTCAGGAAACCTCTCGCACTCTATCTGAATACTTCTGAAACCCTCAGTGGCCACAACGGGCTGGTCTTCCCGCTGTGAGTCAAGTCATGGGGTCACAGAAAGCGGTGTCTACATAAGGATGCGTGTGAACCGTTCAGCTGACGATGAGATCACCTATTTGGTGTTAGAGCCCTGGTTGCTCGGCCTCAGTGCCGTCACCAGTCATCTGTGTCACTGGGGCAGCCTTTCAGTAACTCTGTAAGGTGGGAGGCACCTTCCGTGTCGTAGATGAGGACCCTGCAGGGAGGGACAGTGACTTGCCCAAGTGAATACTGGAGCCAGGAGCATGGCAGCTGGGATGGCCTGGGTCTCACCCTGGCTCTGCCCTTCCTGCCCGCTAGACCAGGGATCTGTCCTTGAAACTCTCTCACTTGGGGTCACCTCGTCTGCTAGAAAAGCGGAGTCATAATTGTACCTGTCTCCATAGCACCGTGTGGTCACGACGATGAAATAAGTTAGTTTATTTGAAGTGCTCTGCAGAGTGTTTGGCTCATAGTAAGCATTTCATCCATAGGAGTAGATGTATTTAAAATATTGATTGACTTCTCACAATGTGCCCCGCACGCTTGTTGCATTTAAGGTATGGTAACGTATGAGTCAGATGGCGCTCCTGCCTCTCATGGAACTGACTCTGATGGGGAGACAGTATAGCAAGAAAGTGTGTAATAGAACGTCAGGTAATAATACGCGCTAGTAGGAAAATGAAGCAGGGTAAGGGGAAGAGAGTGATAGGGAGAAAAGTGGTATTTTAGATTAAATGGCCAGGCCTCTCTGAGAAGGTGATATCTGAGCAGAGTCCTGATGTGAGGGAGTGAGCCTCTCAGAGGGAACAAGCACTTGCAGAAAGCCCTGAGGCTGGGCTGAACTTGACAGGCTCAGGGAACTGCATGAGGAGCCTTGTGGCTGGGGGGTGGGGGGGGGAGGCAGGGAGTGAGGCGCAGAGAGTGGTGGCAGATGAGGTCAAAAATCAGCTGGGTCTCTCAACCCTAGTAAGGAATTTAGATTTTATTCTGCATGTGCTGAAAGTCCATTGGAGGGGGATAAAATTTTTGCAAAGCATATCCCTGATAAGAGACTACAGTTAGAAAACATAACTCTTACAACTCAATAATAAAAATACAAATAACAAAAATACAAATAACCGAAATAAAAAAATGGGCAAAAGATCTGCATAGACATTTCCCCCAAAATAGACAAATAGTCAATGAGCACATGAAAAGATGCTCAACACCACTGGGCCATCATAAGGGAAATACAGATCAAAATGACAAGTCGTTTCTAATGCCCATCGGGATGTGTCTGATGCAAAACACAGGCAGTAAGAGGTGTTGGCGAGGACGTGAAGAAATCAGGGCTGGTGGGAATGTAAAATGGCGCAACCACTTCGGACAGCAGTCTGGCAGTTTCGCAAAAGGGTAAACATAGAGTTACCATATGCGGAGCGATTCTACCCCTAGGGGTCTGCCGAGGGAAATGAAAACATATGTTCTCATGAAAACTTGCACGTGAATTTTTATAGCACCATTATTCATAATAGCCAAAAGGTAGAGATGACCCAGTGCCCGCCCACTGAGGGATGGATAAACAAAACGTCATTTATGCCCAGGATGGAATATTATTTGGCTATAAAATGGGGTGGAGGAGTGATACACTCTGCAACATAGATGAGTCTTAAAAACGTCACGCTCAGTGGAAGGAGCCAATCACAAAAGGCTGCACGTTGTATGATTCCATTTATAGGAAACTTCCAGAATGGGCAGATCTACAGACAGAGAGTAAATTAGTAGGTTCCAGAGGCTGGGGGAATTGAAGGGAAATGGGGAGTGACTCTTGGGGGTGATGAAAATGTTCTAAAATTGATGGTTGCACAACTCTGAATATATTACAAACTGTTGAACTGTATGGTTTAAATGCATGAGTTACATGTTATATGATACATAAATGATATCTCAGTAATATATGCACACCCCCACCCCCACCCACATGCGTGCGCACAAACATGTATAGAGAGAAGGAAATAATAGTCCATTGGCGGGTTTTGAATGGGAGAATGACATGACTCGATTTATGTGTTAAACAGCTCACTCTGGCTCCCGTGTTGGGAATTGACCACGGGAAGTGTGTCAGTAATTGCTGTGTAATGAACCGCTCCGCCAGCAGATTAAAGCAACAGAGTGTTATTATCTCTGACAGTCCTGTGGGTTGACTGGGCTCAGTTGGGTGGTTTTCACTTGAGGTCTCTTATGGGATTGCAGTCAGGCTGTGTGGGGCTGGACATCGAGGACAGCGTCCTCACTCTCCGTGCTTGCCACGCAGTCTCCCTCTGCAGCAGACTGGCCTGAATTTCTTCCGTGACTGCTCAGGGCCCCAAGAGTTCGGAAGCGTAAGCTGCCAGCTCTCTTCTGAGCTAGGCTGGAAACCTATAACATCACTTCTGCCATGTTTTATTGGTCAGAGCAGGCACAGGTCAGCCCCAGACTCGGGGTGGAAGGCCAAGGGGTCGTGACAGACACATACAGAGTGGCATATGACGGTCATCTTGGAGACAGGCTGCCAAGCTACCGTAAGGGGCTAGCATGGAAGAGGGAAGACACGTCAGTTGCTGCTGCTGCTGCCATCATTATGTCAGAGGCATTTCCATGTCCCGTGACCTCCCACGATCTGCCTTTCCCAAGTGGGAAATGTGGTACCGTGGGCCTCGGTCTGGGCAGCTGGAGGAGCGCTTTCGAGGTGAGCGAGGCCCTGGCTTGGTTACAGAGAAGGTGACTTGGCCAAGTGGTTTTGCCCAGGTTCTGGAGCTAGTTATCTTGAAAGCTAGGCATGACCCAGGTGTCCCCAGGTCCCAGCCAGATTCTTATTGAATCCCTCCCCGAGAATTCCGATCCGGGGCCTGTGGAGGCTGAGCGGTGAGCCGCTTGAGCTGTCCGTGCTGGTTAAACCTGCCGCGGCAGGAAGCAGGCCACCTCCCAGCCAGGATCCGAGGCGGAGGCTGAGTCCGTGACAGGTGAGCAGGAGGGGAGGCTGTTTGCGACCAGACCCTGTGCACTTAGTGAGCACCTTCTGTGTGCCTGGCACCACCCCCCGGAGATACAGCAGTGATCAATGCAGACATACTTTCTGGTTTTTTTTCAAACAACTTTATTGAGATAGAATTCACATACCATGCAGTTCACCAGTTAAAAGTATACAATTTGAGGATTTGTCATATATTACAGTATTTTTTTAAGCATGCAATTCAGTGACATTAATGAGATTTCAGCCTGTTTTTAGAATCTGGGTTGATTCAGCTTTGAAAGTTGGGAACTGTCTTCGGACCAGTGCTTGTCTAGGATTTATTTATTAAGTCAGTAAGACTTTGAAAGTGGCCAACGCTGTCCAGAAGAGGCTGTTTGACTAGTGGTTGGAAAGAGCCTGGAGTTTGAGTTAGAAGCCTGAGATGGGGCTCTGACTCCACACTCTGGTAGGATGATGGCCTTGACTTGTCACTTGTCCTTTCTACCCTGAAGGTCTCCTCACCTGCAAAAGAACTCCAGTGCCATCCTTCCTAGGGCAGAGGCGGGCCCAGCCCGTCCGACCTCACTTTGGCTTCATCTCAGGTTGAGTCAGTGGAGTTCTTGAAATGGGTGAGAAATGGAGAAAATGAATCCAAATTAGGGATGAGAGGTGAAGGTGGATGCTTTAAGGAAGGGCCCCTCCCTGCCTGGGCATGCGCTGTGGGCAAGCTCCCCCAGTGGTCACGGGCACTGGGCCACTCCTAGTGCAGGCTGGGCTGGGCTGGGGCGAAGGACAGACGCACAGCAGCCTTATCCTTCGGCAGTGGCTCTTCCTGACACATGGCAGAGCTTGTTTATAGCACTGTTGCCTGCAGAACCCAGGCAGTTCCCCAGACTCCTCTAATAATCAGAGAAAGAATACAACTGGAAATCCATTTGCCATCTCTGTTCTAGGAAGGGGGGCCATGAAGAAGGGAGCGGCCTAATTATAAGGAATGCTGACAGTAATGCTGAAGTTATTGGGCTGGGAAGAGACAGGTGGAGCACCAGGTACTGTTGGAGTCAACAGGAGACCAGGGAGTTCTCCAAAGAGGAAAAGGAGCAGAGACCCTGGGGAAAGGGAAAGTCACGGTCATGCTGCTCTGTATTTCTGACACCTTAGTGGATAAAACACATTTCTCTGTTATGCCCATTTAATAGATGAGAAAACGGAGGCCTAGAAGCCACCCACTAGGACGTGGAGAGCTGGCCCTTGAACTCCAACTTCAGCGCTCTTCCCACTGCCCCCTACCTGCCTCCAGAGTGACTTACTGTGTCCACAGGTGTGTGGTTGAACGACTGGGGAGAACTTGTTCAGAGATCATTTTGCTCAGGGCCCTGTCTGGGCAGGGCTCTTTTGGATCCCTGTGATCCATTTAACTAAGAATCCTCAACACCCTAATACCTGCATCCCCCTCCTGGGACAAGATCTAACCTGCCCGGAATGAATTGGGTTTGAGAGTTCCATGACCAAAGCCGCCATGTTGGGGACTCACAGCTAACCTGCGGCGTTGCGTTAGATGGGTGATTATGGCGTCTTCTAGGTGTTTTCGAAACCAAAAGCTGAATTTTGTAGAAAGTAGTTCTCATTTCATTTAGCCAAATGAAAGGCATCTTCATGTTTCACCCTTTTGACTCCGCTTCACCTGGATTTCTGTTGTGGGGTGTGTGTGACTTCTCCTACGGCCCCTTCCCCCGAGGTCTTAGTGGGCTCCGGCTGGCGCTCTGGGAGGCCATGCTTGTGGTTGGGCTGGGCCCGGGCTTTGTTGTCATATCTCAGCTTTCTGTTTTGGTACAGCGAGATAAACAGAGATCACTTTACACCTTTTATATTATGACAAATACATATTGCAAAACACTGCTGCTTCCAAACTGTTGGGTTGCAGAGCAGCGAGGAATTAACAGCTACGCAGCTCCCCGACATGCTTGTACTGCATTGACACATCAGATTTCTTTAACTGTTCAGTAAAATAAAGAGTGAGAAAACACGCATACACACGCACGTACACACATACACACCCAGCGTACCACGTAGATTCTATATCGGGCATGTCTTAAATTAGTAAGTAGTTCTTTAAGTCCAGATAAACTGATAAATACCATTAATGGCTTAATTTATACTCTGGGTTTGAAATTTGACACATGGACACTATCTTGGCTAGGGAAACACAAGTGGTTTTGTGCCAGAGGTTTTAATGACCGATCAGTAATATAAATTGCTGCATCACTGAACAGAAATAGCTTCTCCATGTCATTTGATCTGGAAACTTCTCCGGCCAGGCAGCAGTTAATAAATTTAAAAATAATTACCCTCTTTATTCAAAGTCAAACTAATTAGGAGTGGGTTTTACAAATCATAATGTTGTTCAAGCCACTGTACATCCCCGTTTGGGACCTGAACAGGCCTGGGGGCAACAGACAGGATCGGGTGGCGTTAATTAGAGGGCAGGGGAGCTACCTTGGCTCTGAGCTGCAGGCGAGGGTGTCGAGACGGTCTTGAGCGTGCCCTGTGTGGGAAGGAAGAGATCTCAGTGAGGGGCCTTGCGGGGAACTTTCAGCCTTTTCATTCATATATAGGGACATCAGAGCAGCTCCTGCTTGTGCCCAGAACATGGGGAAGACAGGGCCAGTGCAGGTCTGCATGGGTCAGGCCAGAGAGACTACGAGGGCCCAAGGGGTAGGAAGGGTGGCTGAGTGCATGTCTGCTTGGGGAGGACAGACCTGCCCAAAGACAGGGGGATGGGAAGGAGGCTCTCTAGAGGGCTTTACCCACTGGGCAAGTTTGGGCTCTGCGAGGGTGGCTCAGGTTTGCCTTACAGGCTTCAGGGAAGGTGCCCCTTCAGGGTCTGAAGTCAGAGTGTGAAGTTTGGGGGTGTTCTGTGCATAGTGCCCCCCAGAACATGGGGTCTGGTATCAGACTGTATAGATTCCAATCCTAGTTTTATGATCTGGGGCATGTTGCTTAACTTCTATAAGCTTCGGTTTCCTCCTTCATAATATGAGGGTAATGATGGTGTCTATTGTATAAGGGGTATTGTGAGGATTTAATTTGATAATCTGTGTAAAGCACTCAGCCTAGGCCTTGCATAGGTATTTCACCCTCCAGAAGCACCAGGAGCATGCCTGGCCACATTTTAGAGGAGTCCTCATCGGTTGGTACCCTCGAAGGCTCAAGGATCTTGAGTCTCCAGCTGGTATCTTGGCCCATGTCTGCTGCCATCGGGGGCCTGGGAATTCTGGGTCCCTGCCTTCTTCAAGTAAGACTTTGTGTCTGTTATCCCACCTGAGGGCCTCCTAGTGTCCTGGTGAGGAAAAGAGGCAGACACACGTGGCTAAAGCCATTGCCAGGTTTCAGAATTCTGGGGCTAGGAAGTGTAGGGGTCATCTTGGAGGCCCAGGACACTAGGTTGAACTAGATCCTCTAGACTTGTCCTGAAGACATTCAGCTGTCCCCTCCAGACCCCCACCTGCCCCACCGGGTTAGTGACTTGACTTAGACTATGCAGCTGCTTGGTCCCATCATTTCTTCATTCACTTATTTCCTAAGTTTTAAAGTGCCTACTATGTGCAAGGGCTTTGGGGACCCAGTATGTCATGCTGAACAAAATCTGGTCCCTGCTTTCCTGAAGATGACAGTGTTGTGAACTCAATGAACCAAGGGAGTCTACTTGCCTCGAGTATAGATAATACAATAGCTGTACTCTATTGGACACTTTGGAGTTCTAATTTTATTCAAGTCTTGGCTACAGTCCTAACACAGACCATTCTTCCTCCCTATTCTTTGCTGGAGAAAACTTCAACCCAGAAAGATTGAGGAAGGCCAGTCTGGGGGACAGCTAGCTTGGATGCCTGGCCTTCTGCACCCCAGAGCCCATGTTTTAATGCTGTCTTCCCTCCCCAGTAGGGACTGGACCTTGAAGCTTATGTGCAGAGCAGGGGTCAACTCTGCCTGTTGAACAGCCTGTGAAATCAGGGGTTAGTAGCCTGTATTTGAAAAAGGGGGTCAGTCGAGAACAAACAAGCCAAACTAGAATTAGAACCCATGAGTCCTTACTTCCATTCCAAGCTTCTCTCGACTCTGACTACAAAATAAGGGCTTTCTTTTCCTGGCCTAGAAAAAGTTGCTTCATTTCCACATTCCTGTGTCCCAGAAGAAGCCACTCAGGCAGATGCAAATGGTGACGTGCTGGTCCCCCTCCTCTTGGGGTTGGCTGCCAGGGGGTCGGTCCTGTGGTCCAGAAGCAGCTCACACACTGGTGGCCAAGGGCAGCCGTGCTGTGGGATCTGCTATCCAGAGAAAGCGGAGAGCAGGCGCTGGAGAGAGTCCTGCCCCGGAGTGTGAAGGAGGTTAGGGGGCATCTTGCTGGAGCTCTGGAAGAAGGAAGCAGTGAGGACACATGCAAATGCATGCAGAGGACACACGCACGCACGTGCATGCACACACTCTGCAGCGGGTGACTGTCCCCTCCCTCCTGAAGGAGCACAGCTTCACCCCCACCTTGGTGTTGTAAGCTGCCTGCTTCCACTGGCCCCTGTCTCATCCCTGATAGGTTAATGATGCTTGGGGAAAGCTGCAGGGACAGTCTCTGGCTCTGAACTTGAGAACAGAAAATGAAGTCCTTATTTGGAGGACATTCTGTGGGGGGTGAGCATGGGAGGGGGGGCAAGGAGGTGCAGGCGGGGGAGCAGCCACATTCCGTCCCTCAGGATGGCTGCCCGCCTTGCCCCTCTCCTACCCCAGATCTGGCACAGGGGCGGTGCTGGGCACTGAGGAGCCTCGTCAGGGGTGCTGGCCCCTGTCCTAGGGCAGTAGGAAAACCAGCAACTGCTCCGGCCCCTCCTCCTGGGGGCAGCTGCCAGGTGCCGGCCCGGAGGCCCGGATAATGACAAACAGCTTAATCTACCTAAAACCTTACGGGGACAAAAAAGGCAGAGCGAGCCTCAAACCCCTGCCCAAGCTGGAGGGCACAGGGGAGGACAGGTTGTCAGAGGAACACGTGGATTCCATGCAAGCTGGCATGACCTCCCCATTGAAAACATAATAGCATTTGACTTTTATAAATATCAGGGGTGATTTGTATAGCATTTCACACAGCGTGCCAAGGAATTGAACATGAGAAAGCCCAAGCTCGGGAACGGCCAGGGAACGTCATGGGCACTTCGGGAGGGAGAGTCATATGCTGCTGTTCATACAGTCAGTGCATCAGCATAGACTTACTCTTGACCTCATTTCATGCTGTTACTATAAAGGCATGTTTGATGCCTAATATAGAGCTTTATTTTCCAAGCACAGGGCTCTCGGCTTTGTCGGAGCTGCTCACTGTGGAGTAGGGAAGGACAACTCAGCTGTCACCTGCTGGCCCAGACAAGCCATCCTTTACCCTAGTGGCTCTTGGGCCCCTCTGGGCACCTTCTGGAGGGGCCCCCAGTGCTTTTCTTAAAAATTAAGAAACTTTATTTTTTAGAGCAATTTCAGGTTTACAGCAAAATTGAGTGGAAAGTACAGAGAGTTCCCATGACACTCCCTGCCCCTGCACACGCACGGCCTCCCCCACTATCACGTCCCCAGCCAGAGTGAGACCTTTGTTGTTACCCGTGATCCTGCGCTGACAACACCGAAAGCACCCAGAGTCTTCAGTGTGCATTATGGTTCGCTCTGGGTGCCGTGTGTCCTGTGGGTTTGGACAAATGTGTGATAAGCTGTGCCTTCCAGAGCTGCCCCCCAAATCTCCATGCTCTGCCGGGTGGTCACTGTGATGCCTTTTATGTGATTATTGCTGCGTTGAATGGCACTTTAAGGGGACTGGTGGTGCTTGGGTGTCTTTAGGGCTGGAGAAGGAAAGTTCACCCAAGGCCGATCTGGGTTGGAAAAGGTTGAAGCTCATTTGCTCAGTAGACGCCTTGAGTATCTGCTTTGTGCCAGACATTTGTGCTGGGCCCTGGGACAGGGATACAGCAGTGAGTGGGACTCACAGGGTCCCTGCATTCCCCAGCCTCCCCTCGTCACAGGGATGCTAGTGGCCATCGTTGTGTCAGGGGTAGCGTGGTGTATGGAAGCGACACTGAGTTACGAGAGGAGAACAGAGTTCTTAGCTGGGCTCTGTCACAGGCTTGCTTTGTGACATGGAACGAATTAGTTTGTTTCTCTTCCCCTCTCAAATATTGGGTGTGTGAATTGGGCAAGAAAAATGGCGGTTCTGGGGGTTCTGTGGTTCCAAGCACAGCCTAAGATTCTGGTCTCGTACTGATAGTCTACACTTTTCTCAACCTTAATTTTCATGTTTGTAAACTATGATGAAATAATATGTGGTTATTGTAAGGAGCGCCTGTAAGGGGCTCAGTGCCGTGCCTGGGATGGACAGCACGCCTTCAGGGGTGGCTTCTCGTGATTGGCTGTTTTTAGATGTCTACGGGTTCTGTCCCTCACCAGAAGACACGTATGTCTTTCACTTTATTTAGAAGCTTATTCAATAAAATTTCAGTGAATGCTGTGTCTGAAGAAGGGATTAAAGATGAAGCTCTTTCGCCTCTTAAAAATTATCCCAGGGCGCCTGGGTGGCTCAGCCGTTGGGCGTCTGCCTTCGGCCCAGGGTGTGATCCTGGGGTCCTGGGATCGAGCCCCACATCCGCTGGGAGCCTGCTTCTTCCTCTCCCACTCCCCCTGCTTGTGTTCCCTCTCTCGCTGGCTGTCTCTCTCTCTTTAAAATCTTTAAAAAAAAGATTATCCTAGAAATTTGAGGGGAACAAGAGGACTTGGTGTTTGAGGGCTGTGGCTCAGAGCTGGGGCCTCGCCAGCACGGCCACTTGTCGGTGGTGACATAACCTGGCAGGCCACCCCCCAGCGGCCCATATAGGCAGGGGTTTAAATAGTACGTCCCGTTCAGTAGGAGAGCTGAGATTCGAGTCAGGGGGCCCCGGTGGTGAGTCTGATGGGCTTCTGGGACCCCCATCGTCCTGCTGTTCAGAGCTGCTCCTTCTCTCTAATGTTGTCCTCACACAAGGCACGACGGTCAGCCTCAGCCCCCTACTCAGACCCTGGACCCCTCCCCTCTCTTCCTTTCCGTTCTTCACCCCACGTGTTTCTCCTTTATCCCTCTGACTCGCTTCCAGCTCCCACCCTTTCGCCTCTGCTCTCCCGTCTCCCTCAAGACACCACCGCTGCCTGATGACAGAAAGGAGTTAATAAAAACCAATGTGTAACTGAAACTTGAAAAGCCATAAATCGCCTAGTTTTTTCTAAGATGTTGGTAGCATTTTGATTTAATAGTTGGACAAACACAAGGGCCTATTTTATTCAGAGTTTACAGGCCTCAAGGCTGTTATTCCTCCAAATTTAATAGCATTGAAATTGCAGGGTTTGCTATAATTTGCCTATCGCTTTCTGCTCCACCATTGATGTTTATTGTCAGCGGGATGGGATCTCAATCCGACTCACTTAGATAACATGTCTGTTAAACATTTAGATAATTGTACCATCATTAACTTGTCACATTATTTTAGAGATTCAAAACAGAAGCAGGGTAAGTAGAGGTAGTGGAGGTGGGGGAGGAGGAGGAAGGGAAAAGCTCCCCTGAGTTCAGTGACCGGGAGAGGAGGGTTGACTTCACACCCCTGACATTTCAGCAGAGGTTCTAAGTTAAGGAGGCCTGTCCCGCAGGGCCCTGTGGAACGTTGCTCCCTGCTGTGGCGGGGGGCCGCTCTCCCGGGCCGGCCAGCCCCTGGGGCGGTGCGGCAGAGGCTCAGAAACCCACAGTGGTCGTTTCGGTCCCGGCTTTGGCCTTCATGCACTGAAGATCAATTTTTTAGCCTCCCTTAGGGTTGCTGATTACAACATTATATGTAATTACAAAGCAATGAGAACAACCTAAATGTCCAAAGGTAAGGAATCTGTTAATTACAGTACCTGACGTGGAAAGATGTCCATGACGTTTTGTGCGATAGAAGCTGGTTAGAGAAAACAGGTCGTAGAGTGTGGTACCATTTGCTACAAAACACAGAAGCTGTCCCGGAAGATTCTAGAAGGCTTTCTAACTACTAACGATGAGTATCTTTAGAGAACGGGATTACAGAGCAAAGAAGGTTTTACTTTCTGTTTTATCTATTTCTGAATAATAATAATTATTTATAAGCGTGTATCATTTAAAAAATTTAAAAACAAAGGCCACATTGTAAGAAAAATAGCACCTTTAAAAAGGGCTTTTTTTTTTTCTTTTTAGAGAGGGGTAGAGAGAGAGAGAGAGAGAGAAGTGGGGGAGGGGCAGAGGGAGAGGTAGAGATAGAGTCCCAGGCAGACTCCCTGTTGAGCATAGAGCCTGACTCGGAGCTCGATCCCAGGACCCTGAGATCGTGACCGGAGCTGAAACCAAGTGTCAGACGCTTAACCAACCTCCCAAGAAGGAGGACTTCCTAAAAGAAAAGGCTACACGTTTAAGTAATTGGGTTTTAAGAGAGATCCAGGACCTAAGTGTCTCAGCTACACAGACAAGAGCCTCAGTGTCCCATGTTAAGTCACAACTGCTGTCCCTGTTCACCAAAGGAAGCACGTAGCGAGAGAGATTTCCATTATACCTAAGTAAGGACTGAAGTCACACCCAGAAGGGTGACTGAGGCCAGGGATAAACGGGAGATTCTGGGAGCCGTGAGATGTCACCGGTAGGGGGGCATGAGCTTGGCATCTACAACAACCCCCCAGAAATTTGGCAGTGCATGCCCCCGTCCGTCAGGGGGGACTGTGGTTCTGTCTGTCCGGCTGGCTTTGGAGCCCATGTGATACCCTGCATCCCCGGGGCCTGCTCTGTGACTTGGGCAGGAGAACTCACTATTACCTCTCCCGGTTTGTGCAT
Organism: Ursus arctos; assembly: GCF_023065955.2. Taxonomy (NCBI): domain Eukaryota; kingdom Metazoa; phylum Chordata; class Mammalia; order Carnivora; family Ursidae; genus Ursus; species Ursus arctos. Next base: position 10,328,335 of record NW_026622897.1, read on the forward strand.
GCCCAGGACACAATGGAAAAGGGGGAAAACGTGCAAGTCAGAAAACAAGGGTTACTGTTTTCCTGATCATACTGTAAATAATGCAGGTATTTGGGGGGGGAGGGACAAACAATGTAAATATTTTATAGACTGTAGGCTAAATAATATATATATTTAGAAAAGCAGCGTAAATATTTCATATGCTGCAGCACAGATTTCTGCCGAGGGCGGGGGTGAAGTGGGCTGGGGAGGCCTGTAGGGAAGGAGGGGACCACGGCGCCCATGGTGGAGACACCGAGGACTTAGAGTCAGAGCGTGCATGTAAGGGTGGGCAGCCACGGGGATGGGCAGCTGGCAGATCCTGGGAGCCCAAGTAGCTGGAAACCTCAGGTTTTTTGAAACCATCCTTTAAATATCCTGTACTCTCTGTCTTTTCTTTTCTTTCTCTTCTTTTTTCTCTTTTAATGTGGGAGGGAGACAAATGACAACCTCATAACATGAGTTTATTTCAAAAAGCAACTTCCAACCCAAGAGAATTGAATATCCACACAAAGACTCAGACGTGGGGGTTCCCAGCAGCACGATTCACAGTAGCCAAAAACTAGAGGTGACCCAGGCCTGTCCCGCCACTGACGAGCAGACAGTGCCGTGGAGTATTACTCGGCCGTAAAAAGGAGCGGCATGCTGAGCTCATGCTGTCACATGCACGCGTGTGGACACCAGCGTGAGAGAAGCAGGCACCAAGGCTGCGTGCTGTGGGATTCCGTTGACGGGAAGTGTTCAGAGCAGATAAGTCTTAGAGGCAGAGCGGAGTGGTAGTTGCCGGCAGCTGGCGGGAGAGCAGGGAATGCCACCCAATGCATATGGAGTTTCTTTTTAGGCCGAGGAAACTGGGAATTGAGAGTGCTGGAGATGACTGTACAGCTTTGTGAGTCCATTCAAAACCATCAAGTCGTGTGTTTTAAAAGGTAGTACTCCTCTAGGGTTCGTGAATTACATGTCGGCTAAAACCAAAAGCAGCTCCAGGGGATGTGGTTGGTTTGTGTGGGCTCGGCCCGCTCCCCTCTGCCTGCCGCACCACCGGCCTTCCGAGACAGGTAGCAGGTTCAAGACCAGAGGGACAGTTCGGACACTCATGCTGTTCACAGAAGGCACCAGAGGGCTCCGGCCCTCCTGGGCTCAGAGGGGCCTCCCTCTGCTCTCCACTCTTCCATTTTCCGAATTGGGAAATGGGAAAGGTAGGAGGAAAGAATCAGGTCCAGACCCTCTGTGGGGGAAAGATGTGGCCCTGACATTCTCCATCAGGGAGTCTGGGGAGTTGCCTTCTGGGTAGATCCCAAGAAGAAAAGCTGGTCCTTCCCTTGCCAGGAAGGTGTCACTCTTGCCAAAGGCAGCGTGATCGGCATGGACCCAGGGAACCTGTGTTAAGAAAAGAACCCTTCAAGTAATACATGCTCAGTGTGGGGAAATTAGAAAATACACCACCTTTTTGTTTTAAACAAACGTGGAGCGATTGTATGCAACGCATGGTGTTTCATAATCTGTAACGGGCACTCCAGCAGACCTGTATCTTCATAATCATTTTAATGGTTTCCTGATACTCTCCCCACACCCATTCATGTCTCCTGTTAGCCCTGATGGGCCTTACTTGTGCACCGGGGTGCACTTTCGCCTTCCATGCTTTGGTCGGGGCACCGGACCCCCTAACTGAAGGACCTTCTGGGAACCGCAGGCAGAAGTGACTAACAGAGATATGGCGCATTATCACCTTTTACCTATCGCTCCTTCTGTCAACAAGATAAACGGGGCTGGCCGGGCCGTTTTGCAGCAGCTGTTTACTTGGCCATTCCAGGCAAGCTTGAGATGCTGGGAACACATCCAGTCCTCACATTTGATCTTCTTAAAAGCTGTTTCCCTTTGGTTTTCTCCAGCCTTGCGAATGGCCACTCGCCCTGGGCAGGATCTGGGCAGGTAATTTACCTCCTCTACTAACTTAATGAATGGCCCCGCCCGGGGCCTGGGCAGACCAAAGAAAATATAGGCATCGATTTATTTGCCAAGTTAAAACCCAGAGTTAAGTAGCAAGTTAAGCATCTCCATATGTTAAGTGTCCCAGGGCCAACTAGGGGGAAGATATCCTACAGGAGAAGGGCCCCAGACAGGTATTAGGAAAAAAGGCTTTTCTTTTGGAATTTCCTTCTGTGAACATTAGGGAAGGTTACTTAGCAGTGGGATTGCAGGTTTGGGTCAGACAAAATGTTCCCTGCCCCCACTAGGAAAAGATCCATTACAGATTGGAAATGACTTTGTCTCTAAGTGCCCATTGTCAGATGGGATACACATTCCCCTCAACCAAACAAATATAAAATGCTTCCAGCCTCTGCTTCGGATTTTCTATTACTGTTTCACAGGACTCCAGAGAGTTTTAAGATAGCAATTTGATTAAGCTTATGGGGAAGATCCCATCAGATAACATTCTTTTTCTGCAGGTAGAGATAATGTGTTCAAGTATTAAGTATGTTTTAAAGGTAATTATCTTTTCCATATTCATTTTAGTTACAGGAATTGAAAAGGGGGAGACTTTGCATCTGAAAGCTGCCCCCTGGGCCCTGGAGTCCCTCTGACTTCTCTCCTCTGGGAAACACTCTTGAGGTTTTTGACAAATGAATGAGTACCAAGTGTTTTTCTATTCTGAAATGCTTCGGGATCCCTGTCTCCAGAGAGGTGGTCCGGAAGGCGGGGTCTTGGCCGCTGCCCTCGTCAGGCTGCTTCACTCGGATTCCCATTCTAGAAGGCTTCTGGGCTCCCCATCTTTTGTTCCTGGATGCCAGGAGGAGGCCTGGCTTCTACTCAGAAAGAGGACTTGCCTCATTCAGTGGTGAGCCCTAGTGCCCCATCCCCCATCTTGTCGAAGCAGAGCCTGCGATTACCACTGCCATGTACTAGGCCCTGTGTTGGGATGTGTTCATATCAGGAGAGGCTAATTCGAGGGCTGGGATTCTAACCTTTGTCGACTCCCAGACTTTAGGACCTAGAGCAAGAAGCATTGTGGAGGATGGTCCTGAGCCTCAGGGAGGTTCTGTGATTTGCCTGGGATCACACAGCAAGTTAGACACACTGTGGGAATCCAGGTTGGGGACCACTCTTCCTGTCCCCCAGGGAATGCCCAACTCTGTCATCTCCAAAAAGTAATACTCTTCCCCCTTATCCGTAAATCTCCCGGTAGGAGATTCTGTCCCACGTGGCCCTCCTTGGCAGTCTGCACTCAGGGTCTACCTGGCAGGCTTCCGGGCCCTGTGTGGGCCTGATGCTCTGGAATTCCTCAGACCTTATTCTGCCCGCTGCTGTGCTGTTCTTGCACTCTGAATTCTGGCAAAATAAAAAAATCAGACCCAAATCCTGCCTTCAGAAAGCTAACGGTTGCTAGGGAGGAAAACAGACCTATCTAAAGAGATGCTAACAGTACGAGGCCGTTGAACATGATCCATGCTGTGGGGGTTCAGGCGTGGTGTTTCGAGCGTCTTGCGTTCCTTTGCCCGCCTGCAGCCCTGCGCTGCGGCCAGAAACCCATTCCTCCCACACACGGTGTTTCTCAGAGTTACGTCTCCGCCTGATTGTCAGAGAACACTCGGTCAGATAGGGTGCCGTGTGTTGGTCCGGAGGCGACAGACTCTGGGAAAGGACCCCAGTTGGTGGCGTGCAGTGCCTCATTGTCTCCTAACGAGGGGGCAGTGGAGGGGTGGACGCCGAGTTGGAGGGCCCAGGCCGGGTTCGGTGCTTGGCCTGACACACTCTATCCTAGGTAAGCGTGCTCTCACATCTAAAATGCACACCGATGTTCCCTCCCCCAGCGTATCCCGAAAGATCCTCACTGTCTTACCCCACCTACACATGAAAATCCTTTGGAGGAGCTTTAAAAAAAAATATACCAAGCAAGGGCTCAAACCCCAAATCCTCAATCTTCCAAATCTTCCCCGCACTCCCACATGCTCATGTCCTTGTCCACCTGGCATATTTCTTCTCTGCTCCCTTGTGTCTGGTACAGACTGGATATTTGTGTCCCCCACCCCCCCAAGTCGTGTGTTGAAGCCCTCAGCTCCAGGGTGGTGGTACTTGGAGCTGGGGCCTTTGGGCAGGTTTGGGGGAGCCCTCATGATGGGATTAGTGTTCTCCCGGGAAGAGGAAGAGGCTAGAGCTCCCTGTCTCGGCACCACGTGCGGACACAGCTAGAGGAGGCTGTCTGCAAGCCAGGAAGAGGGCCTCACCGAGAACCCGGCTGCGCTGTCACCCTGATCTCAGACTTTCAGCCTCCAGAACTGTGAGAATAAATGTCTGTTGTTTAAGCCCCCCGGTTATGGAATTTGGCTATGGCAGCCCCAGCAGCCTTCGATGGCACCCTTCTCTGTCCCACTGTTGCCCCAACTAAGCAGGGGAAGGGATTTTCCTCCCTTCGGTCTTCCGTACAGTGGGCACACCCCACTCGCAGTGCTTGGCCATGTGGCTACTCCACAAGTAGAGGTGATGTCCGAGCCATCGCTGGGTCCCTGGGCCTGGGTACCATGTACTCACAGGGTAAATATTTGTAAGGCGATTAACTGAAAGCAGCAAGGATGGTTTCTGGTTAGAAGCAGGAAAGGCAAATCTGTTCTTGTCTGAAGTCAGAGTTTTTTACTCTTCAGTTCCCAGCTGTATGTCCTGTGAGAAGTCGCTCAACCTTTGCAAGTCTCAGATTCCTTGTCTGAAAAATTAGAGCACTATACTTGCTCTCTGTACCTCAAAGAGGAATGTGAGGACCAGAATGATCTTTTGGAAGATATTAGTCATCTTTGTAAGGCGTAAAGCAGTTTATATTTCGGGCGTTGGTATAATGGTGACATCTCTCAATACACTTGGGGCTTTGGCTTCAGGGCACCCTGCAGGGTACCTCTCAGGTGCCCCACGCTGTGCCTTCCGTACCGCCTCCTGTTCCAGCTTTTCCACACGCTTTTCTCTCCTTGGCTTCTTCCATTGTACCTGCCGTGCCGTGCCCTGCACCTGTGGTGAGTGCTGTGTGAAAGCGACTCAACTACTATAACATATTTTGGATCATAGAGAAAATCATGAGGGACGCAGCCTGGTCCATTCAGTAATTAAGGATTCCGGGTTACATGGTGGGCAGAAATGAGGAACGGTATCCTAGGATTTTTGACGGAGTCTGATCTAAGTGGGTCAGTCAGTGAGATAGATCCCATGTACAATCCCTTCCAGATCCATGATCTCTATCGTGGAGAGAGTTTCAGAAGGAGGAGAGTCCCTGAACTCTCATCCCTTCGTCATTCATCAGGTGTGATTTGAACACCAGCCACGGTCATAGGTGCCAGCATCCGAAGATCGCGTGCCTTGCCTGCCCTCGGGGAGCTTGCAGAACCCAACAGGGCCGTGACAGAGGCGTGCCCTTGCCATATGCAAGAGCGGCAGGTGCCAGCCCAGATGGGAGCCATGGGCAGAGATGGCTTGGAGGCAGGAAGAGAGCTCAAACTGAATTTTCTTCTCACTCTCGTCTCTCCTGCTCTAGGGTAAACTTAGTTTGTGGGGACGGCGAATGATTCGCTCAACGTGTTTTGCAGAATAAACCTTTGTGTGTATGCATGTGTATGTGGGCTGCTGCTAATCCCCTTCTTTTCTTGGTCTCCTGTTTCTGAGACTGGTGGCGTCTGGGATTTGCAGAGAGAGGAAGGATAGAAAAGGGCAAGACAGGAGACCCCCGTGCCTGGATTCAGAGCCTCTGCATTCCGGAGACCCCCCAGAGGCCCCTCTCCCTGGACCCTTCAGCTCGAGAAAGCCATTGTGCTCTGTCCTGGCCTCTGACCCCGAGGCTCTGGGAAGCAGCAGGTTGTTGACTCTTGGACAATCATTTCTTGCAAGGCGACTGCCTCCCTTGGGAGCTCCCCTCTCTGCCTTGGGGTGGTGACTGTTCCCCCAGCCAGGAAGGGGGGTGGTGAAGGAGGAGGGAAATCAGCTCTCCTGTCAGAGTGAGAGGCAAGGAGAGGGCTCCTGGATTGAAGCCCCCCACCCCAGGTCCCCGGTGGTCGGCTCCACGGTTCGCTCGTCTCTCACCTGCCAGCTCAGAGGCACCCCCTCCCCAGGGCTGAGCTTCGGGAAAATGAATCCAGGAGACCTGTTTCTGGGCTTCTGCCCTTTTGTTGTGGGTCTCCTATTTGTCAGGGAGACCCCTGTGTCTTCATGGAGGATACCTACATCTGTCCATCTCCTGCAGTCACAGGAACAAAGAATATTTCTAGTGCTGGTACTGCCACTTACTAGGAGCAAGACTTTGGGCAAGTCACTTACCCTTTTAGAAGTTAATTTTCCTCATTGGTAGAATGGGGCCAAAAAACCCCACATACCTAATGGGCCTTCTGTGAAGTCACGTGGAAGAAGACATTTGTAAGCACTTTGCACTCCGTGAAGCAAGTATATGGCTTGGCAATTATGGTTCCTCTTATAGCCAAGGCTGGCGTTTTATCTGTGTGATTCTTAGAGTTTCTGAGTGTGAGGCTCCCAAGCATTTTCTCTTCCTTTCTCCTTTCTAGAGCATTTCAAGAAGCATTTTCAGAAGGGGGTGGAGTGGGACAGAGGGACTCTTAAAATTTGTAAGTGCCACTTTGCATTCCTTCCACCCGGTCTCAATAATAAATAACTAACCAGGCAGCCAGGAGCTGGGATGTTCTGTCCAAATGAACGCAAGAATGCGTCTCCAGCAGCCAGCCATCCCCATTCAGCGGGCTTGGACGGTACCATTTCTCCAGCAAGGAGAAAAAAGCTCTCTTGCTAAGCTACAGAAAAATCTCCCTTGTGCTTTAATTCTGGAAGAAGCGGATTAGTGTGGCCATATTTAACCTTTGACCCTGACACAAAAGCATTATCAAAATTAGTTACCAAGAGACTCTGTCTTCCTCCTCCCTGCCCCCATGCCCCTGTTTGCAGGGGCTGGTTGAGGATCTTGGTAAACTCCTTCGGAGTAAGAGCGGCCGATCTGAAGAGCCTTGTTGCCCTAGAGACGCTGGGCCTGGTGCTTGCTGCCAGAGCGTGTGGGGTCCAAGGTGGGCCAATGGGAGTCTGCACTGTCGGGGGGTCAGAATTTGTGGGCTGGGTTTACACTTCTTCTTCCTGAGAAACCAGCCTGGTTCTTGGCCTTCTGGGGAATTTGACTCTAGTCAGGTGGTATGTTGATATGCAGACCCACATCCCTCAGAACTTTCTTGAATGCCTCCTTCTACCGGCTGCTTTATGACCTGAAGATACTGGTTGATCTGAAGGATTAATTTCCAGTGTATTCCCCTTCCAGCCAGAAATCCATGGACTCTGGGGACAGAGTTGGGGCTAGATCAGGACCTGAATCATTTCTCTGGGTCAAGTCCTGTCCTTCCCACCATTTAGTCATTGTGGCCTTGGGCAAATTTTGAACTCAGAGCCCCTCATCTGGAAAATGGGCATCATAATAATAATAGTGCCTAGCTCCTAGAGTTATTTTTGAGGATAGGTAATAGTTGAGGTGCTTGGGGTGGTGGATGGCCCTTACCAAGCATTCCACAGCCACCAGCTACTGTTAGCACTGTCATCGGTGTCATCATCATTATTGATCCTTCATCAACTCCCAGGGGCCGCCACCACACCCCTCCCTAATCCCCAGCACATGGGGGTTTAATGGGTTCCCTGCCCCATTTCCTCCTCCTTCGCCTCTCTAGTTTTCTTTGCAGTCATGTTAGCGTCTCCTCTTGGATCAGGGTGTCGGGGGGGACGGGAGGGAGGGTTGGCTTCATTTCATACCAGAAGTCCAGCTTGCTGTGGGGGCGTGGGAGGGAGAAGGGCTTTATAAGCTCTCGATGAAAGCTGTGAAACAAGATGGTCAAGGATCTGGCTGGCCTGGCTCAGGATTATGGCCGGCCCCTGGAATGCCGAGGGGGCCTCTTTTAAGAAGCCAGTGTCTATCTACAGTGTATCTCTCATAAACCCCAACGCTGGGGCGAGGGCAGGGGGACTCGCCCTCCTGGCATGTGATTGATTATCTGGTATTTATGCCATTGAGGACTTGTCAGCGGTTCAGGGTCAAAGGGTCATCTCATGTGTCTTGCCGCCCATCCACCTCCTTTTGTACAGTGTGGACCGGGTGAGCTGTGCACAAAACGGCTTTTTCTTTACCTTGGGAAAAGGGGGAGGGGGTGGGGGGGAGTGTCAATGAAATTTTTTTTTTTCAGACTTTTCTGAATAGTGTCCTTTTAATTCTAAAGAACTTTTCATTAAAAGTAGCAGGAAAGTTCATCTTGAGAAGGTTTAACTTACCTTACAGATACTTTTGTGCCCCAAGAAGCTGGGAGTGACTTTCAAAAAAAAAAAAAAAAGAAAAGAAAAAAAGAAAAGAAGTAAGGGTTTTTGTTGAGTCTCTCCCCCTCCCCAGCATCTTCCAAGGCCCCTGGAGTGCCCCTGCACTCACTGTCCAAGTGAGGCTCGGGAAGCAGGAGGGGGGAGGTTGTTCCTCGGCGTTAACATAGCCTAGATATTTGGGAAGGGAGCACAGTCCCTCGGGTCCAGCTTTCTCCTGTGCTAGGTGAAGAAACTGAGTCCCGAGTCCCACAGCTGGTCGGTTCCAGCGTCAGGTACTGGGATCTGTTCTGCCCCCCCAGCTGACGTTCCATTAGCACACCCAGCCCTTCCCCGATGCTTAGAAGCCAAGCGAACTTCCATGTGATGCTCCTGTTGTTGTTTCCAAATCCTGGGTGTCTGAGACCAGGCAGCCACTCCTGGAGGGCCCCGGGCTCATTTCCCTGCCTCGAAGCAGGCAGTGTGTGCTCCCCTGTCCTATGGAATTGCTCTGCGTCCCCTTCCTAAACACCTGTGGAGAAAGAGGCTCCCTGTCCTCTCTTGATAGCAAACAGCAGCACTCTGCTACCACTTCCTTGTCACTCTGGCGGTCTGGATGTCCTTCTAACGAACAGGTGGGTCAGGCATGACCCAAGTGGGAAATGTCCCTCTGTCCACCCACACGCCGACAGGGGACCAGACAGAGACAGGCCGGGCCAGGGCCCCTCATTCTGTGTTCTGCCACACCGCGGGCTCACTGCTGTAGGGAATCCTTCACCCTCTAGAATCTCACGGCGGCCTGTCTCCTGGTGCCGACCCAGGATCCTCAAGGGAGACCTTGCTGGGACACCGCCCACGGCTGTCGGCTCATCGAGCCGTGGAGAAACCCTGTGCAGAGAGATGACTCGGCTACAGTTGGTTATTTGTGGGAGTCCTGGGAAACTCATATCCCCCATATTCCTGGCTTTGTCCTCCTCGTCCCCCCTCCCCAAAAATGCAATACAAAGAATCGTCTTCCAAAGAATAGCTTTAGAAATCCTAATTCCTTTCTATTCCCTCCATTCCCATTCAAGTGAAATTAGTGAATGCTAATTTGGACTGATGGGGCAGCACTGTGAGGAAGAGACAGAAGTGGGGGAAGATCTGGTTCTTGCTCCCGAAAAGAGAACCCGGCCCGTACTGAGTTCTTAAGAATTTACTGAGTGCCACGGACTGTGCTCGTGCTTTCCTTCATCCTTACATCAGCTTTTTAAGGTGAACATTCGTGTTTCCAAGATGAGGAAGAGAAGGGCAGCTTGTCCTGGGGTAGACAGCTGATAACCATGATAGCTAATATTTCTGGAACATTTACTTCATGCTCTGTAGCATTAACCTCTGTGAGGCCACATGAAACCTCTGTGAGGTAGGTATTGTTATTACTGTGATTTCACAAAGGACGACATAGGCACAGAGGAGTTAGGTAACTTGCCTGAGGTCACACAGCAGTGGTAAGTGGCCGTGCTGGATTTGTGCCACAACGAGCGAGCGCCGAGTTCACAGTTAACCTGCTTTCCCAGTCTGCCTCTATAGCTTTCAGAGCGGGGCTGGAGCTCAGAGCTTTCAGACACCAGTGCTCATGCGGTGTTTTCCCACTATCCTAACATAAATTCACTGGGAGACACTAAATCTGGACATATTTAAATTAGCCAGAGACCAGTCAAAGGTCATTGTGTGACCGGATGCCAGCCTGGGTGGTGCATGGAGAGGAATGTTGAGCAGGAATATGTTAACGAGGACAGTGTTGAGTCTCCTCTCTGGAAGCCCACGGTAAGCCACGGTGTCTAATTCTTCCCATCCCCAGTCCGGAACCCAGCGCCTGCCACACGTTAGTGTCCCATACGTGCTGGTTAAACCACCAGGAAAGATTTCATAGGGGAGGTGGGGTTAAACCGAATTTACCTTTTAGGACAATGATGTTGAGAATTTGCTTTTGTTCTGTGCCGACTGGGTGCCTAAGTACTCCAGGAGGTGTATCATTTATGCTGTACTTAACCCTTTATGACAGCCCTATGGTCATTATCATGTCCAGGGTAAACTGAGGCCCAAGAGTGGCGCTCTGTATCTTGCCCAAGGACCCAAAGCCTTTTCTTTCCTTCCTGACTTCAAAATCCATTTCCTTTCCTAACACAGGGGGAAAGGGACTAGCGAAAGGGAGAAGACAAGTGAGCGGGGCCTGCCAGGAGACACGCGGTCAGCTCAGGGACCTGCAATGCCAGGGGGAGGATCGTGTCCACTCTTTTTTTCTGCTTGTGGTTGGGAGTTGCCTCTTTGATATAAGGATTTCTGGATCTATGAACTTAACTGTGTCCAGTTAATTGAATTTATAATTCAGCACCAAAATGCTGAAAAGAATGGTCTTTTATGTCCCTTAATGAGTGCTATAAAAACAAGTGGTGAATCTAATTTTATGAATGATTCTTTATGACTTGCCTGATAACTAGTAGTTGTTCAGCACAAAGGACTCATAACTCAGGGTGGACCTAAGCTGGCTGGCTGCAGTAAAAGGACCTGCCTTAAAGCTGCCATCTTGCTCTTGTTGGGTGGCCCTGGGATTTAGTTGTTCCCTTCTCCACTGTCCCCTTCTGGTAGAGGACAAGGCATCCTGGGGGGAATGTGAAGGGTCACCTGGCCCATCAGCTCAGGATGACCAAACACTTGCACCTCTTGGAACGAGCTCTTACCAAGAAGAGGAATGGAAAAACATGGCGGCTCATGGAGGCTCATTCCAATCTCTCTCTGGTGGAGGATATCTCCACCTAGGTGCTGCCAGCTGTAGTAGGGAAGAGAACAGAAACAGAAAGACGCACAAGGGAGGTAAGAAAGAATTCCTTATATCTACAACAAGAGGCAGTGAGTTAAAAAAAAAAAAAAAGGCGGTGGAGGACGGAGGTTGAAGAGAACCTTAGGTCAGATGCTGGTGAGAATTTCCTGAGTTGAAAGGATGTTCCTAAGAAAGACTGGGAAACTTCCATCTCTAGAGCTGCTTCTATTGAGTGTGTGCACATATGTGTGCCTTTAGCTCTTTACGGGGTTTTTGGGAGGTCATTTTTATATTATTTAAAAGTTGAGTGATTTTGTGATTACAAATCTTACTAGTAATAGATGCCGGCCATACAGTTAAGCATCATCCATGAACGTGGTTTAGGAAAGGTTGGTTACTCCCATCTGGGAAGCCAGAGGCAGGGAGCTGGACTCAGTGGCCAGTCTCTACCCATGGCGCCAGCCCAGAAATCGAGCAGCCTTGGCAAAGGGAAGCCCATGAATGCAGCAGCCAGAATGGGGGTGTGAGAGCATGGGTGAAGGAAGGCCAAGATAATGCTGTGGTTTCCACTTGTTATCACTTTTCCTGCTTCATCTTGGGTAGGAACAGACCCTGCAGGCCTGAGCAAACCCTTCCAGGGGGCTGCTGAGCTGTGAAGAGAACACTGCTTTCCCTCTCCTGAGGAGCCCCGTCTCCCTCGTACACACTGCACCTGTAAAGCCTGCAGCCTTGGTGTATTGGATGGGTGGGGAGAAATGCAAAAATGTCTCTGATTTGGGTGCTAATGACTTTCTAGCAGAGCAGGGGTGGGTGGGCTGGGTTGGGACATTTCTTGCCCATGATTTGAGTCTTGCTTCAGCTGGCCTTGTGCCCAGACTGGCTGGTGGACCTTCCTCTCCCTGTCACACCCTCACCAGGCTGATGAATTGCTGTTAGGGTCAATAGGGACTCTGTCTTGGCTGTAATCTTTGGTTGGAAGGAGACTGGGTGACAAGGACAGGGAGAAGCAGGACAGATGACCTTTTGCAGGGGAATGCCCACCCAGCTGGTCTGGAAAAACCTGTTTGGGCCCCCGAGAAACCTGACAAAACGTGGTGCTCTCAGCCTACAAACATCTACAGTGACGGTGGCCTGTAGCGTGCGCGCACACACATTCCTTCGACTGATGGAGTATCACTGAGTTGGCATGTCACTAAATGACCCCCACTCCTCTTATCTTCAGGGGAACCGAAACAGCCAGCCATTCATTCATTCCACATTCATTGCATGACTCCTGTGTGCTTATGTGCCAGGGAAACCCAAACGAACAAATCCTGGGGTCTTGATTCCAGGAACACAGGGGTGGGAAGACAGACGCATAAGCAGGTAATGATAACGCACAGTGCTAGCTGCAGGGGTGGAGATGTCTGTATCCAGGGGACTGTGGGAGCTCAGAGGAGGGGTACACAGTGGACGCCCAGGGGATGGGTAAGACTTCCTGGAGAAGAAGACCTCGTAAGGTTTTAAAGCAGCAGAAATCCGCCAAAACAAAGGGAGAACTGGCGGAGAGGGCGAACCGTGTGTGTTTAGACACGGTGGTGGTGGCTTAAGCCTCCTGTCTGAGGTGGGGCACAGGGGGTTGGAGGGGCAAGCAGGTCCAGACCATAGAGGCCTTGTGAGGTCTTAAGGAGCCTGGATTTTATCCATAGGCGACAGGGAGTCCTGAGAAGCCCTCACCAGGAAGTTAGGTCACCGGGCGAGATCAGTCTCTGGTAGGTTGCCGTGGTGGTCGTGTGGGGGGTCAGAGCTGAGGCAGACGAGCCACGTCCAGGAGGCCCTGCAGGAATCCCGGGGAGGGATGCTGGTGGCTTGGGTGAGGAGGTGCCTTTCCGGAATGAGAAGAAGGGGACATGTTAGGGAATACTTAACTGATGAAAAATTAGCTGGAATGGGATGCAGGGGGAAGGAGAACTGAGGCCTCAGGATCACAGCCAGCCCCAGCCATCTAGCACAGGTGATGGCGTGGATATTCGTGCTGACAACTGAGACAGAGATCCAGAAAGTGGAGCTGGTTTGGGAGCAGAAGATGTGGGGTTCAGGTTTGGACCCGTTGAGCGTGCTGTGGAAAGCCGAGGGGGTGTGGATTGACGGAGTTAACACCCAGAAGAGAAGTCCCAGCTGGAGGCATGGGTATCAGCTTCCGGGTGGTCACCGAGGCAGGGAGAGTAGAGCTCACCTGGGATAGGTTGGAGGAGGCGTGCACAGTGGGCAAAAGGCCCCGTTCTGCAGAGAAGGGCCTCAGCCACCCCGCAGGCTCCCCAGAAAGGAGCCCCAGGGCCTTGGGTCCAGAGGGCTTCCCTCTGGAGGAACCTCAAGCTGTGGCCCGGGACAGGGCTTCCCACAGACCGGTGCGGCTCTATGGGGTGGGAGAGAAGAGGCCTCAGGATAATCTCAGAACTGTTGGGCCTTATGGGGTTCAAGGTCTACCCTCCTGCTTCTGGGCATTGGCGTGCAGTTCTGGGGAAGTTCATAGAGAAGGACCTGCCCTGCCACCAGAGCCCCCTGGAAACCTCCCAGCGCAGGTGCCTCCTTCCCGCTGGCCCCGTTGCCCCGCACCCCATCCCTTTGCTTGTTCTCTCTTTTCTGAGATCCAGTCTGCTTGGTTCTGTCTCATTTTCTGGAGGGAATCTAAGTGCCTGACTGCTTCAAAAGGAAACAGAGAACATTTGGGTTTTACTTTCCCTAACAGCCCTTCCTCCCACTTCCCCCTCTCCCCCACGGACCCCTCAATGAAGAGTTCATCTGGGATGTGAGTCCCACTCTCCCTCTACGCACTTCTCCAGTGGCTTGGCACTTTGGGACCAGCTGCCAGAGTGATTGACATAAAGCCAATCTATAAATAAAGTCTTTTTCTTTTCTCATAAAGACTTTGTGGTGGAGTTTGCCTTCAAGGTCAAGGCCAGACCTTTCTAAATAAACACATATCAAAGGATCATTAGCAAAGCAGCACTGTTAAATTGAGATATTAACTTCTGTCAACTGCTTGTTTCTTTTTTGTTCTGTAACTCATGACTGCAGTGGGTTTTTATTATTTTGTCCTTAGGCAGTAGCATCTGGCTTCTGTAGAGACTGTAAAAATTAAAAAGCAACACAAATCATTGCGAGAGAAAAGCAGTAAATTCAATGATAAGAATTTAAAATTAAAATGTTTCAGCGCTTTTATATTCTGCAAAACATGAAATGAATGAGTTTGCTGCCTGTTGCCATAAACCTAACCCAGCTAATCGTCCGCTTGACTTTTTTTCCTATCTCCTTCGCTCATCGCCATCGATTCTGTCTTGGCACCAGGCGAGGCATAAAGTGAGAGCCGCGTGTGTGCACGTGCGTGTGTGCAAGGGCACGGGTGTGTGTGCACGTGCAAGAGCATGTGAGTGTGTAGTGGGGTTCGGGTACGATGGCAGATGCGTGGCAACCCAACCTATGGGAACAGAGAAGACAAGACCAGGGTCATCCGGTGGGAGCCAGGGTGGGGAAGGGAGGGATGCAGGGTCAGCACATCCCCGTGGAGCAGAATTCTCTTTTCGTTCTTTCCAGTTAAGCACAAGAAACAAAAACAGCAAAGCAAGAACAGTAAGACCCACGGATCATAAACATAAACAGCAACTTGTAGCATCCAAGGGAAATCCTAGGAAGGAATTTCCTGGGCAGGTTTAAGAGGCTGGGTTAGGGTCCGAGCAGGTCCTGGCTCCTTCCCACCCCAGGCAGGACCAGGCCTTTGAGTAGGGTGCCAGGGAGGAAGCAGCATTTTAAACCCTCTGTTCCAGCCGGAGGAGTCAGGGCTTCTGAGCTGGGGTCATTCAAGGCTGGTTGGAGCTAGCTCTGTGCTAGGCCGTGAGGGAGAGAGAGTGGAAGATCCTTTCTCTTCCCTGCTCTTGGAGGGACTGTCACTTAAAGAGAAAACAGATAGGCTCGTCCCTGTGTCAGGCAGCTCGTGGACAGTTGATGGCAGATGTGACTAGGCCAGCAGCGCTGTTACACAAACACAGTGTGGTGATGTCGTACAGGGAGTGTGTGGCTGTCAGAGTGCAGTGGGGCTGGCTCACAGGCAGCTTGGAGGCCCTGAGATGCCTGGAGCTAATTCTTGAGTCCAGCTGGCTTGGGGCCTGGAGGCCCTGGGCAGTCTGGGGAAGCTTTGGGGCGGAGGGACTGTTTCTCTCCTGTCCAAACAGGGCAATGGGGGCCAGGGGAGTGGTGGTGGTGGGGTTGTAGTCCCTTTTCACGCAGCCTGTCCTAGTTTGACTGCTGGACCCACAGGCATGAGGGCAGAGCTCTTTGTCCCAGAACGAACTTCTCCAGCCTCGGGAGAGGTGAGAAAAGAGAGCCAGTCCTTGGCCTCCGTCAAAGGGAGTGAAGGAAAGTGTGAAGATTAGGGGACAGAGGGGTCGAGTTAAGAGGGTATGACTAATACGGCCGGTCATTCACATAGGAGAGCACATTGTTCTCTGCGCCCAGATGGTCCTTGGAATAAATCAGCTCAGGCAGAAGCAGACTTCCAGGACTGGGAAGTTTGGGCAGCGGCTTGCCTGCAATTCTGTCATGACATAACCCAGGCCCCGGCCCTGAATAACAGCCATTCACGTCTCTGCTGGGGGTGCCAGCATGGGAGCGCGTGTGCATGCACACTCATGGATGTGTGCGTGGGTCAATATGGCATTTTATAGCCCGTGACGGAAGAGTGGATGAATTTGTTGTGAGAGGTGGGTACAGAGCCTTTCAACTTGGAGCCTGGTCCCTCCTCACCTTCACATTCTAGCCGTGAGTGTTTTCTAAGTGGTCACTCAAGTTGGTCTCCATCCGTAGAGGGGAAGCTTCTCGAGGGCAGGTACTGGGTCTGATGCATCAGCGCGTCCCCAGAACCCATGTGGCCCAGCGGCCAGTTCAGGCAAGGAGCCGAGTCCTACAAGTGGGAGGAAAGCTCTAGCAACATTCTTTATTGCTCTGTTGCCTTGTGGTAAGCACCCATTAATTAATTAATCAAGCTAATATTTAGTACATAAGCAAATCACTCAATAATCCAGCTATTCCTCACGCGGCTCCCATCTGGGGACAGGTATGAGAACTGGCTGATGGGGGGAGGGGACACCCACCGTAGCAGTCACTGAGAACATTCTGGAAAGTGCAAGACCTTGCCATAAACATGGCTTGGGTGGACGTCTTTGCAGTTTCCTTGGTTGAAGATTCACAGGCATGTGGAGGACGTGGAAAAGAGGTGAGCGTGACCGCGCCTGGTGGCTGCTTTCCTAGCACAGAGGTCCCCGTGCCACAGAAGAAGCAGCCCTGTCCCCTTGTTGGCCCTGTCATTCCAGTCCACAGGCTGCACCGCTTCCTGTTCCTTCACAGGATCCATGCAGCCTCCTTCGGAGTCAGGGGAGGCAGTAACCAAGCAGCCACATCCCTGAGTAAATAAAGAAGAATCAAACAGATACTCCCTGGAGAGAGTTGCCTTTCTATGAAGATGTTAGTGGCTCTGAGCGCTCCGTCCTCGCCTTCAGAGGTGGCCTTCCTGTGCACACTGCACACAGCTGCCCACCCAGCCCCAGGGCAGTGGTGTCTTTGGGGTCTTCATCCTTTGGAGAATGAGCTGCTTTGGGGGAATCCAGCCAGATCCTGCCTGTTCAAAGATGACAGAAGTTGCTTTGTCTGACATGAGCTCCTATTAAACCAATGGCCGCCGGGTAGATACAGATACCTCACGCCTGGCTGTGCTGAGGTAGGAAACATTGCAGGGATTCGACGTGTGTCCCCTTCGACCACATCACCTTCCTCTCAGGCCTCACTACATTTTCTAGAAGAGCCAAAGCTCATAAGCTGCCGAAGTGTCATGGTTGGGAGATGTTGGGTCTGGGCGAGGTGGTGGTGGTTTGTCTCCCATCCGTTTCCTGAGTGCTTTCTTCTCTGGGCCCCGCGGATGAAGGGGTGGCCTTTAGCATTCTCCAGCTGTGTGGTGTTACTAGGAAACTAGTCTTCTCTCAATAGGCCACTGTTTCAGGAAGGCAACTGCGATGGACTGCCCCAGGCAGGAGGAAGGGGGGGTGTGTGGCCCCGGGAAGTATTTGAAGAGTGGAAGGACCGAGGAGGGATGAGGGATGAGGGATGGGTAAGTACCGAGGGCAGACCCATGTTTTGGCAAGTGCTAGGACCACAAGATGTTCACGGCATGGACTACATTCGTGAGACAGGACAGGCCTGGGTGAGGGCTGGTGGGGAAACGTTCCTGATGCAGACATCTTTCGCAGGATGGGGTCTGTCTGTCTTGCCTTTGCCACTGATTCCAGAGGCATGGAAAATTCCACAGCGCTTCCGTCTGAGCTCAAAGGGGAACATTTTGAAGATTCCTCACTCCTTTCAGTGACCTTTGCCAAAATCTTTGAAACCCACGACAACTCTAACCTAAATGAATGGAAAGTGCCATCCGTGTTTCCGAATTCTGAGTGGCCCCTTGCACTAGCCTCAAACATCCCAGCTCCCCACCCCTCCCTCAGATGGGAAAGAGGCATAAAGATGATTGAGTAAACACTGGTCATCTTTCTCATTTTGGGGGGTTCTTTGAACTGGAGAGGGGAGAATCGGGAAGTAGGAGTGAGCACGGTGTCAGGACACAAGGAGGGACCTGATGGTCAGAGCACTTTGCCCGCAAGCTAGTGAGTCCCAGGGCTGCCTGGGTTGTCACCTTTCCTTACGGGGACACCTGCAGTGCATTCACCACTGACAAGGCCTCCAGCCCTAGAGCCACAAGAACTGAGGGTTTTGGCCAGAGCCAAGGGTAACACTGAACCCAAATCAGACAAAAGCCTGTCAACTCTTAAAGAGAAACCGATTTTTATTTTCCTAGCAGTGTGGTACTAGAGGTCACAATTTATGTGCGTGTTAGTGACATGGATTTGGCATTTCCATTAGCAGCCCTATTTTAGGGGTTTTCCATCTGCTGTGGGAATGGAATCTCTAAATAGTGTATTAGATGCAGTCACCATCTAAAAAGGGACGAAACCCTCCAAGAGTGTGATTGTGAGGAGCCCACTGCCCGGGCGTAGAGGGCTCTGACACTGGGCTAGCCTGTGTGTCTGTGGGCAGCCGAGGGCCTCCCACGGTCTGAGGGAGGAAGCGGGAGGAAGCGTGGGCCAGGCGCATCTGCAGCGTGGGGTCTGTGCTCTGCCAGTGGCCGGAGGAGGTGCGAGGTTTGACTTTAGGTCTCGAACCCCGGATACTTGGCTGCCCACTCACAGCCGTGGCCACGGAGTAGTATCTGGGAGCTCCCTACTGCAGCCCTCCCACTTAAAGGTCTGGATCCTCCACTGACGGGAATGACTTGCCATCTTGAAGAGACATCTCAGTTGTTCTGTCCTGGGTACCACTCGAATGATGGCTTCCAGGCTGGGGGGAGAAGCCATGCCCAGGAGAACCCACACTCTGGTTCCAGAATACGTGGGTACGCGTGCACACCTAACAGTCATACATGTTAAAGATACAGGAACGTACAGGCCCAGAGCCTGAAAAACAAGGGATCTGGGCTGGTAGGGAAGGGGGGGGTGACTGGAGAAGGAAGGAGGTCTGTTTCCTTGAAGTTGGTAAGAGTCCAGCTTGGGCTGGAGAAATCATAATCTGCAGAGGCCAAGTGGCCCAAGCCCACAGAGGTATTAATAGGTTACATTTTTTTTTTTAAGATTTGATTGATTGGTTGATTTTAGGGAGAGAGTAAGAGTCGGGAGAGGAGCAAAGGGAAAGGGAGAGAGAATCTCAAGCAGATTCCTCGCTGAGTGTGGAGCCAGACTCGGGGCTCGATCCCACAACCCTGAGATCATGACCTGAAGCCAAAATCAAGAGTCAGTTCGCTTAACTGACTGAACCACCCAGGTGCCCCAGGTTACGTTTTTATGTATTCATTTGTTTACTTATTTATCCATTCAGTAACTACTTACCAAGCACCCACTATGTGCCTAATCGTATATTAGGTTCTGGGAACACAATGGTGAGGAAAACAGAGCCCGTGTGTTCACGAAGCTCTTGCCTTATGGGGAGACAGGTAAGTAAGTGAACATGTCCTACGCAGGACAAATACTGGTATATTGGGGGTGTAAGATGTTGTAAGAGCACATGTGAAGGCCTCCAACTGGGGAGGTCTCCTGGAGGTGGCATCATCAAAGTGAGTTACGTAAATGGAGCGCACGGGAGAGAAAGGGAAGAATGCCAGGCTGGAGTCAACGTGGGCTGAGGTGCAGAGCTGGGAGAGAATCAACAGTTCTGGGCAAGTTCACAGAACAGCACACGGGAGTGGGGAAGGGCACAGAGACCAGGGGCTGTAGAGGCAGGTGGGCATAAAACGGGAAAGCCCCTGAAAACCACTTTAAGTAGCTCTGCCTTCTTCCTGAGGTCAAGAGGGAGCCGTTAGATGGTCTTAGTCTGGGGAGTGACATCAACTGACACTACACGGTTATGAGTGGATGGGAGGCAGGGCGATCGGTTAGGATAATATTGCCACAGTCTAGGCAAGAAGGTAGGGTGGCTGAGAGGGAGAAATGAAGGATGGTGGCCGCCTTCTTGCTTAGGCGGTTGGGTGATGGTAGTGGAGCTCTTGACTGAGATGGGGAACGCAAGGGGGGAGCAGGGCTTTTTTGTTGTTGTGCTCGCTCGGATAATGAACAGTGTTGATATTACAGCAGTGAGCTGTGCAGTGGGGAGCTTTCGGGGGGCATTTGGATCTGCGGTCGTGGGGGGAATTCAGAAGAGAGAGGCCCTCCGGACATGCGTATCTGGGAGCCATCAGCATGTAAATGATCTTGGGAGCCCTGGGAGTCGGTGAGTTTATAGAACAAGAGCGTGTTGAAAGAGAAGAGAGCTTACATAGAATCCGGAGGAACCCCCACATGATGCCTCTCCAGAACAGTCGAAACCCACATGGAGACTAAAAAGGAATCGCTGGAAGAAATAGGAGGGAGCCCAGGAGAGTGTGGTATTAAGGAAGAGATTTCAAAAAGGAAAAAGTGGTCATCAATCTTAATGCTGCTGAGAAGTCCCCTAAGGGGAGGACGAGAAAATGTCTGTTGGATTTAGCGACACGTGGGGGTCGCTGGTTATCAGAAGTGAACAGTTTTGGTGTTGGTGGGACAGTGGAGAGATGATGGTGGGTGGAAGGGTTAATGAGCCTCGGGAAGGAGACGCAGTGTGTACAGGCAACCCTCAGAGCGGAGCGGCAGAGGAAGTAACCGAGCCAAGGTTGGCTTCGGCAGGGTGGGAGCCTGGAAGGGTAACGGCCGGGGAGTTCAGGAATCAGCAAGGAGGAGGCTGGGAGTTGAACCTCAGGCCTGGAAGTATGGTCGGAATGGAGCTAGATGGAAGGGAGGGAAGGGCGTGCTAGGGGTGTTTGGAGATCAAGGACCTGTTCTGGAAGGGAGAACTTGAAGGGTGGGAAAGGAGGTTTACATTTAATATTTTAGAGGAACAGCCGTGGTTGGTGACGGAAGACCTGGAGTGCTCTAAGTGCCTCCTGCAGTGGGCCCGTTCGTTCAGTTCATGGCACCTGTTACAACACTACCATCCACTTTCTTGCACACCCGTCTTCCCACGGCCTGCATTCCATCCCCTGAGTCAGCGTTCTCAGCAGCTCCCGTGTCTCGGTTCACTACCAGCTGGCACTGCGCAGACACTTTTCCTATATTATCTGCCGTCTTCCTAGCAACCTTGCACGTGGGTATTGTGACTCTAATACGGATGGAGGAACCAGGACCCGAGCTATTAGGACATGCGTACAACTCTGTGGCTGGTAGATACATGGCGCAGACAGGATTTGAACCCAGCTTTGGTCAGGCTTCAGAGTCCAGGCTTTTGGCTGCACGTTTCTTAGACTATAAACTTCTTGGTGGCAAGAAGCATCTTGGCATGGTAGCCTTGGGATTTGATGCCTGCGTAGAATGGGAACTCAAAAAATGCTAGATGCGTGAATGAGTGAAAATATGCCTGAGTGGTGCCAAAAGCAACACTTCATACCATTATCTGAGGGAAAGAAAAGGACCAGCACCCAGAGAGAGAAAGGAGGATAACTGGGAGGCAGAAGAATAGGACAGCAAGATGTGGCAATCGAGCAATGCAAGGGGTCTCTTCCGGCCACTGTGTTTATGACCAGGGAGCTGGACACATGGCCGTGGCATGAGCGTCAGCCATAAGGTCTCCCACCTATTCTGGGGCCATCCTCAGACCCCCGTCCTATCAGGGAGTGGCCCAGAACCTCCAGGGGAGGAACTGAAAGGGGAGGGACCTAGGGAGCAAAATTCACACGGGAGGAAAGAAGAACCCCAAACCGCTAAGTGACATTCAACTTCGCGTTTCCTTTTTACAGCCTGAGCTGGAGTTTCTCTCCAGACCTTCCTCCAGACGTCATGGGTGTGCGCACGTGTGCGTGCATGTGTGGCGTGGGGCAGGACCAGGATGCCCATCCGTTGTCCGGGGAACACACACCCCCATCTAACGTGGCCTCGAGGCCCAGGCTCACGTCTGCCGGGCACGCCACCTCCTCGCCCTGGGATAGATGTAGTGAGTCAGGAACGCAGCCTCCTCGCAGGGAGCGTGCGTCCCGATTTGGGGGAAGTGGGAAAGTCTGGTGGATGGTGTTTTGTTTCTCTTTCTTGACCGTAATCGAATTCCTCCCCCACCCTCCCTGAATAGCAGGAAGGAGCATCTCCTCCTTCCAAGCTTTCAGAGACAGTATGTGCTTCCTCCTCGGGCCTCCGTGGCTCCCTCTCATTCCTTGCCTGTTCAGCAAGCTTGTCAATTCACCGTCCTCCCTCTGAGCACTGTAACCAGCCCATTTCCTCCCTGGGTGGCAGGGCATGAGGCCTCCTGGGCCAGTGCGGGGAAGTCCTGGGGCCCGAGGCTGGTAGCCTGTCACCCTCAGTTTTCCACACCACACCCGCTGCGGCCCGAGCGCCTCCCCCACCTGCGCGCCCGCACCAGCCGCTCTCTGCTTCGGAGGCTGCGCCCCGGGGAAGCGTGTGGGCAGCCGGTGGAGGAGCGTGGGGAGCAGATGGGACCCCTTGGACCGTAGGAGCTTTAAAGGATCATGGAGCCTATCCTCTTTATATCACGGATGAGATTGAGGTCCAGAGAGAGGAAATTCACTTGTTTAATCCCTCATCCATCCGTTGGTCCTTCCCTGTACCCAGGAAATACTCATCACACACCTGTCAGGCCCAAGAGATCCAGCGGGGTGGGAGGGAAAGGAGGCCCTGCTCTCAGGTGGCTTTCATTCTGATGGGAAGAGGGAGACCGTAAACCTTGAACTTGAAGCCACTCACCCAAGGCGGGTTGGCATCAGAGCTCAGAAGTCTGGACCTCCTGCTGTGTCCTTTCCAAGGATCCATACGTGGTCCCTCCTTGCTTCCTGGGGGAACATTCAGTTCCGTTCTTTGGTCCAGGTGGAAAAGTGGGGAAGGAGTGAGATTGATTTTTAGTTCAGGTACATCGGGACAACAGAGGGGTTGTGGGAGGTACCAGTAACTTTGGACTGGTTGATACTAAGGCTTCTTTTTATTTTGGTAAAATATGTATAACATAGAATTTACTGTTTTAACCGTTAAGTATACAGTTCAGTGGCATTAAGCACAATCACATTGCTGGGCAACCTTCACCACCATCTATCCAGAGAAGTGTTCCATCCTCCCCCATTAAACACTGACTCCCCCCAGCCCTCAAGACAAGGAATTCTCAGTGTTTTGTGCTATGGACCCTGGGGGCCATCTGGTGAAATCCATGAACTCTTCCTTAGGATAATGTCTCTAAGTGCATAAAGTAAAATACGTAAGATTATAAATGGAAACTCTAAATATGGATATCAAAATATTGTTAAAAATCATCTGTAGTATAGCATATGTGTGATTCTTTGTTATCCTGTTGAGCTCAAGGAGTGGTTGAGTATCCGCTGTATTTTTGCAGGAGTGGTTTGCATAAATATTTCGCTATAAATGCAACACTTCTGATGCAGATACCTACACTGTCAGTGACCAAGCCACAAGTACAGCTAATACAACTGGTTAGTTTTTTCTTTTCTTTTCTTTCTTTCTTTTTTTTTTTCTTTCATTTCCCATTGAAGGAGCTGCTAAATTTTAGGTGGGGATTGGTGAAAATAAAGATGTGATTGTTTTCTTCTCCAAGTTCACCAGCCTCCTGAATTCTGTCCCTGGACAGCTTGGGGGTTTTGTGGGCTCTAGGTCAGGAAGCCCTGCCAAGACAGAGTTTACCTTGCCTTTTCTGCCTAGAAGGGCCGCGCACCGGGCCAGGAGTGTGCTGATGGGAAGGATGCGGTGACAGAAATCCTCGCCGTGCATGCGCCCTTGAGGGAGGGAAGGCAGGAGCATCACAGGAACCCAGCCAAGGGGGAAAAGGTGCCCCCATTCTCCCCGAGCCGCCAGCCTGCTGTCTGGGGTGGGCGGGGCCAGTGCCCCCTGGAAGTGTGCCTTCTGGCAGCTTCCCCGCCCCCCTTCCACCCCCTTGTCCAAAGGCTCAATGCAGAAGGGAGCCATATGGTCCTTTGTGGACACATTTTCCCTAGTACAGTATCGTCCTGGTGTGAATGCAGGGCCCGGCTCTCCAGTGTCAGCTGTCCCTCCCCTCCCCTGCGGCCCCCATCCCCCTGCAGCCAGCCCAGAGACGAGCAGGTTGTGGGGGGCAAGCTCTCTGAGTCGGGGAGCCCTGCAGACTCGGGGCGACTGAGTCGTCTTTCAATAACACCCACACACACACTCCCACAGAAGACTGTTGAAGTGAAGTCAGATGTCTCAAAGTCAGATCCCTTTTTAGTATGAATTTGCTGTGTCTCATTCTGAGCACTAATTTCAATTTAATTGCAAGTGGCCTGAAGCCTCTTCAATAGCAGTAACAAATGGTTTGATTTTGTAAACTTCATCAGACTGCATTTTAAATGCGACACAGTAGCCCAACTCGAATGCCAATGAAGCACTGGAGTAGCTCTCTGTTTACTAATTATCCGTTTTTACTCCAAGCCACGCTGGCTGGCTTGTCTGATTAAATCGGATTTGTGGGATAGAGAACAGCTAGCAGAGTTTTCTCTATAGTAAACGAGATTGAAACTATGGGCCGCCTGGCTGCACACTGTAAATTATATTTCCTTTTAAAGGGGACGTGTCGCTTTTATTTCTCTGTCACCCCTCCTGCATATTAAACTTTACAGTACAGAAACGGACCAGCTCATCCTCCCCGAGTAGCCGGCTGGCTCCTGTTACTTTCTATGTTGCTCTCCCAAGCACCGGAAGGCAAACCGGTAGCCAGATCCCACGCTGCTCCGCCCAGCTGTTTGGTTTCTGTCCTCTCTCTTCTCGCCTTTATCCTGGGGTGAGTTTTCCTTACCCCATTATTCTAAAAGGCACCTGAGATGATTTGGGGTCTTCGAATCCATTCCGAGGAGACCAAAGAAGAGTTCTCGTGGTAACATGTACTGGGACCGAGCCCAAAAGGTTTGGCGTTTCAGAAAGATCCCGAGGATGGGTGGTGTCCGGCTCCGGCAGGCAGGGGTGGCAGTGTAGACCATGAAAGAAGATTGTCTGTTCCTGAAAAATTAGACTTGCTCTTTTGGTTCACTCTGGAATTGAAATCCTTTCCTCTGACCGGAATGAAATGAAGATCACCTGCTTCCTCCCTATGATGCACCCGAGAAAGCCAGGGCACAGGTCCTGAAGGGCTAGGATGTTGGTGGACCCGATCCGCGCACCCAAGGTTGAAGGTCAGGTTCAGACAGCCGGTGTGTCCTCCCCTCATGCCCTGGGGCCTGGGGTCTGGCCTAGAGCTGCTGGGTTCTCTTGTTTATTCCTCTCTGTCTAGGAAGGCCACCTCCACCCTTCATCCTTCCTATAAAACTCTCTCTCTCTCTATCTCCATACAACGAACGCAGGGCAGCCCTGAATAATGTGTCATCAGACTGAGCTTCAGCTCTGCCATTGCTAAGACCTAAACTCCCGAGAGCTTGACCTGCCCCACCCTCTCTCTTGGTATCTGCCTTTGTGCGGGAGCTTTTAATATTTTAATTTGCTTCTGAATGTCCTGCAAAATTAACGGTGTACGCACTTTCCCCCTTTTCGGCCGTTGTGTGCGGTACAGTACGGGAAGGCCGGCCGTGCCTCTGATAGCCTGGTTACCGTGGGAATGAATGGCCACCACACTCTCAGGCTCCCAGCCTCCTTTTAATTGTTGACAGTAAAAAGCGTTTAAATGCTGCTTAATTTGTAATCATCTTCTGGGGGGGAAAAGGAGAGGAACCATTAAAATGTCAGTAAAATGAATACGTCCTTCTCTCTTTTTTTCTTTGGTTGGGTTTTGTTTATTTATACGGGGTTGCTTTTTCTTTTCAATGCCTGATGTGTGTCAGATATTGAAATGGTTCTGTAACAATCAGCATTTCACTTTATTTTGAGTATCTGTCCCCCCAAGCCCTGCTCCCCCCCCCCCAGCCCATTCTGGGTCTCTGGGTCTTTGTCTGCCTCTCTCTCCTTGTCTATCCCTGCTCTTCTCTCTGGACCTCCCCCTGCCTCCACCTTGCTGTCTCTGGAATACATCAGGAGTTTATAGGATGTGTTAAATAAGACCCCAGCTGAGTTGTTGTTTTCCCAGAGACCCCTCTTGTGGGCCCCGGTTCCTCCCCTGGGGGCTCAGGATGACTCGGGGCAGGCCTGGGACTGGAGAGGTTGACTCTCTTTAGAAAATGTCTTGTCCACCTGATGAACCCAAGTGTTGAAAGAGACCTGGTAAGAACTTACTATACCAATAAGGACATCGGGTCTTACCTTCCGGTGGAACCACCGTGCCCTCCCATGAAGGCCTGGACCCACTATTGAGACTCCCAGTGCGTGTTATGTGTAGGCACAGGGCCCCAAGGAAATCAGAGGGTCTGGTTCTCTGACTCACCCTCTGTGAGGGTCACTTGGGTGTCTTCTCTGTCACGGCAGTGCTGGGGGGTGGGAGAGCAAGGCCTGCCCCCTGTCCCCATCCCATCAGCACAGAGGTCTGCAGGTACCCTCAGGCCCAGTGACTCAAGAATTGCCATTCTCAGTGGATGGCCCATTCTGGAAGGAACTAAGCAGGTAACTAGGAGTCACTTGAGAAAGGGCCTACCAGGTTTTCTCAAGTCTTGCTTTCCCCATCTTCCTAAAATTCCCTGTCCCACAGGGCTGCTTGAGAAGGGTTTGGGCGTGATGGACCTGGATTGGCCCCTAACAAATTCTCACTCAAGGTTAGGTCTTTTCTTTGCCTCACCCGTGACTATCCCTCTGTGAGCCTGAGACGATGGTTTCCAGTGACACCTCGAGATTCTCTTTAACTAAAAGAAGGCTGTCAAATCAGACCGAAGGAGAAATGCCCGAACTACATCTCAGTGGGAGAAAGGATCTTTCAGTTTTCAACAAACCTAGAATAATTGACTGTTAGAGTGGAGTAAGGGGAAAGTTTTCAAGGATCATTTATTTCCACCTTCATTTTTCCAGCGAGGAAACGGAGACCCAGAGAGGTCTAGCCACTTACCCAAGAGTGCACAGTGAGTTAGTCACTGAGCCAAAACTTGAGGACAGGCTTGCAGGCCGAAGACCCCGGTGCTTTCCACTCTTCCACCCTCTATCCACTGGGAGTCTTTAGTGAGAAGTCATAGAAAAGAGTAGGGCGAGAGGACGCAGGTAGGATAATTACCCTGGCCTGTCCTTTCCCATGTCATCCTAACTTCCTACCACATGCTTCAGGGGCTCTTTTCCCAGAAGCGTCCAGGAGCAGAGGAGTTAGAGATTGAGGCCTGCAGAGAGCTGCAGAGAGTTGAGGGTTCAGAGCCGAAGACATGCCAGAGGGACTGAGGGAGGAACCCATCACCCATCATAGCTCTGTGCTGATTCGCTACCCGCCTACCCGCAAACTTGCCAAGAAGGGAGCCCTTTGCCTTTGGAAACCCAGAGAGTGGACAAGTGCGTGCCTCTCTCCTTTGAGCTTTATTCCTGTTGAACAAGCTGTGTAGAGAAATCGAGGAAGGCGGTCGTCTGGGTCTTTGCTGGAGAAGCTGCACGCCGGGTCCCCAAGGCTATGCTTTGTCCACCTGCCCCACCCCCATCTCCTCCCAGCCTGGTCCCATCCTGAAGGCCCCGCTCCTCCACCAGAATGGCTAGTACCTGCGAGAAGCTTCTGATCCCCAGGGCTGGGCCCAGGGGCTGGGCTGGGCTAGGCGACAGTGGACTGCTGCCCCTTTCCTCTCAGGGCTGTTGAAGTTGGTCCAATTTTTCAATCGTGGGCCAATTAGTTTCACAAATGGGGGCCCCCGTGGTGCCAGGGCACATTTGTTCCGGGCCTGCGCACTGGCCGGGCCCCATTGTCCTGCCTCCCGCCCCCGTGTGGGCCCATTGTCCTCGCCCCCAGCGGGTGCTGCTTACCGCTGATTTATACGGGCAGGCGTCCTGCAGGCTCCAGGCTGCACTGCCACAGCTGGCCGAGGTGCTTAAGGCCGCGGACCCTGTGACCTTTGCCCCAGTCCTGCTGTCATTTTGAAAGTTACAGACCAGAGGGCTGCATACCTCTCTGGATTTACTTCCCACCCCAAGCCCACCCCCTACACACACACACACACACACACACACACACACACACACACTCTCTCTCTCTCTCTCTCTCACTGTCTCACACTCTCCATCTCTCTCTCTCCCCACCCCTTGTTCCCTTCTTTCTCCTCTTGCTCTCGTGGTGGAAGTTTGGATTCACGGATGTCTGGAAGGCTTCAGGAACAGGACTGGGAAGTGGCTGCAGGTGCAGGTGGGAAGTACCAGGAGAGACAACTGGTTGCTTCTGGTGCGGAGGACACTGTTACTTCCCCTTGTGTGGCTTTTAATCCTTGGCTTCCTTTCTTCTGCATCAGATGCCGAGGCGGCAGCAATGGAGGCACACATTCCCATCAGTTTGACATCTTGCTGTTGAGTTTGCCCTTGGCACCCTTTCTGCCAGGGGCCTGTGCCCCCTAGAAAGCATAGCCCACCAGGAGGTAGATCAAGCAGGGAGGCGGTCACGTCACCAGGCAGCAGAGCACAGATCTGGTCCCCTTTTAACCTGTTGACTCTCTCAAACCAAACTCAACTATCTTCCCCTGTTTTACTTCCTTCCCTCCCTTTTCCACCCCCTTTCTTGTCCCCCTCCCCCAGTTTCTCCTCCTCTCTGGCTCGTTTGTTGGAGTGATTGACAAAATTAGTAAATCCATTCATGTTACTTTTATTGTGCAGGTCTCAATAAATCCCCTGTGTCCGGGGTGCACCTTAATGAGCTAGTGAGCTGACAAATTTGTTTACTGTAGCTGGAGGTGCCGAGTAATGAAATGCACTTGTGTCTGCAGCTCACTGCTAAACAAATACAGTTTTCTGGAAGCCAGCATTGCTAGTGGCTGCCTGAGGACGCAGCCACATTCCCCCAGAGACGGAGAGGGTGTGCGCGCACATGTGCACAGGGGTGTGTGCCTTGAGACATGTAATCACTCACCCATCCATGGCTTAGTTTTAAAACAAATTTGAATCAGCTCCTTCTAGCTCCTCCCCGTTTTGGTTATTCATTGAGAACTCTCGGCTCCCTGGACTAATGATAGGAAACCCTAACATTCCTCCTTTCCCTTGTGGAAATGGAAGGTTATATAGATTGCCTTCCAAGATTCAAGAGAGAAAGGAAACTGGTGGGAGGGCTGGATGAGGAGACTGGAATTGACAAGGCTGAAACCGACAAGAAGACTGGATGCTAAGGTTTTTAGCTCCAGGCTTGGTTTGAGAAGAGGTAACTGAACAGATGATTAAAGATGCCCCAGCAGCAGGCGACTTTGCACGTGGGAGACAAGCCCCCATGCACTGGCTTGTGGCTAATCTGGTTCGAGGCAGGCCTCCCGAGATGTTTTCTCAGTCTTCTCTAGCTGTCCTGTGAGGGAGGCCGACAGCAGTAAAGGATACAGTGGGGCTTGTCTCCCGCTCTCGGAATCTGTCTTTCTCAGCAGTCAGTGGGCTGACACTTGCTTGGACTGGGGACACTGGACCCTCATTGTGCAAGCAGCTAGCCTTCTGAAGAAGGCTGGGAATTCAGGAGCTCAACCCAAATGATCCTGTCACTTGTGCCCAAGAGAAGGGAGCTCTTGGCCTTTTCTCCAGTAGATCCCTTGAAAAGGAGCCAAACCCTAAATGATGGTATGGGGGGAGTCAAAAGGGAGGCACCCCTGCCGTTGTCATGACTGGGCACTCATTTCCTTTCTGTCTGCTCTCTGTCCCTGCCCCCTCTGCACCTATAGCCCTCTCCATCCTCTTGAGATGCAGACAGAGCCTTCCCGCCTGTGCTGTGAGTCAGCCTTGGGCTGCTTGTCTCGGTCTTTTTCTCCTGCACAGTGGATAAGGCAGTTCTAACGTGTTCTTTAACAACAACCTGGGGGGGGGGGGCGGTGGGTAGTGGTGGGCAGGGGATGGAGCAAGGAGAGAAAGACAGGGAAGGGGAAAAGGCAGCAGTCTCAGTGATGGCTTTGGTGTGTGGCTACCAGGGTTGCCTCTGGCCGGAAGTGGCGTCCAGGAGGTCAGAGGGAGTAGACCTGTGTGAAGGATTTGGGGGTCAGGTTGGGGGTGGAGGGTGGGAGATGATTGCAGTTTAAATCAAGGTTTTTGCAGTCCCCTTAAAGTTGATATTTTCTTCCTCTGGGGAGAAAAAACAAAACTGTTGGGGGTGGCGGGGAAGGCAGGCTGTTCCTTTGCTGGGTGAGGTTAGGCGGAGTTGGACCTGCAAGTCCATCTGTGGGCCGCGTGCACGCACGTACACATAGGCATGCACACAGTCCAGCACACACACACGTGGCAGCCATAGCTAGCTTACCAAAAAAAGCCAGAGTATATTTAGATCCCTCTGCTCTTTTGATTAAGAAACTGCTTATGCTGGAGATAATAAGACCTTGTTCCAAGAAGGTGTAGCATCTGAACATCTTTCCCAGCTGTGTACCCCTCTGATCCTGTTCCTTCCTTTCTATTAGAGAGCTAATTGGTATGGAAATGGCACAGGTGTAAACATGAGGGTTTGTGTCTCATAATTTCAGACCCGGTCATCACCTGGGTGAAATAAATATCCTGGATCTATGTCACCCCTCCTGCCTCCTGTTCCACCCTGGCCTTGGCTTTCTCCCATTCTTTGGCTATAATTAAACTTGTTTTAAATCGAGAGTCTCTGAGTTGGGCATGCCCTGCAGCCAAAACAGCCGTGCTGCCCTTGGGGGTGGGGAGTGGATGAGCTGTGGGTCACCATCTCCAGAGACAGAAGGGAGGCAAATGGCAGCCCCAATATTTGCATGGGCCCTGCCCACATTACCTAGAACCAGGCTTTTCATTCAAGAGGTTATTTCATTCCATAACCTCTTATATTACCTCCAGTGATAAACCACATCAGGCGGACACCCTTGGAGTACAGCTCAAGACTGAGCCCCATTCATTCTTCGGAAGAGCAGAGGAGGTGCTGTTCTTTGACCTGATAAATTATTTCCTTGGACCCAGGCCAATTTATGTGCCCGGTTTACATTATGATTTCCGGACTGATAGAAAACGGTACATTTGCAAAGTTTGCATACTCAAAAACATGTGTCCCTTGCCTCTGAACAGCACTGGGAATTTGCATCTGGAAAGGGTAGGTGAGTTAGGAAAGGGAGTGCCGTTTCCTAGAGAAAGAAATGAAGCCCAGGGTTACAGCGCCAGGCAGGCCGCTCCTCGGGCCGGCCAGCTCTGAGGTTTTCTGCCGTTTCACTGCGTAATGTGGTCAAACTGGTCCTTCTGTGGTCTTGGTCTTTGCTTCTTGCCCACAGAGCTCAAACGTGGAGTGAGATCTGGGGAGATCTGTCTGGCCTACCAGACAGACACGAGAGGCCCCAACAAGAACAGATGCCTGTGGGTCACTTGGTGTTACTAATTTCCAAAGAGAGTCTTGCTGGAAGTGCTCAGTAATGGCTTCATTTGGTCTGAGCTTTTCTCTACCTCTAGCTGTCTGGCTGTCTGTACTGGGACTGCCCCCACCTCCGGCCCCTCATCTGCCCTTTGTAATTGTCCCACAGCTCCTTCTTTAATCTCTTACGCACCATGTGGTCACCGAGGGCCTACGCTACGCCAGGCCCTGTGCTCTGGGTGGGGGGATATAGAGATTCGGGGAACAGTTGCTGCTTTGGAGGGCTTACAATCTAGTAGGCAGAGCTGAATGTCAAAAATAAATGCGTCAAAGGGTTTTATGCGCTGTAATCGTGAGGGCTTAGGGGAAGAAGATGTTCTTGGAACGGAGTCCTAAATAGCGTAACTCATCCAAGATGCCTCCTCCAGAGTCGACTTCCTGGAAGCCGCAGCCCAGAGTCGATAAAGCAACTTCAGCTCGTCTCCTGCGCAGGGCTGCCGGGATCCCCATCCGGGCCGTCCACTGCTGCAGGAGGATGCCCAGCTGAGGGGGGAATGGAGGCTGGAATCCATCCCCCTTTGCTCGCCAGAGCCGTGTGCCCAGGCAACTATCTGTGTCTGCCCAGAGGAAGAGGCATGATTTTCTAATTCAGACAAAGGCGTCGTCTGGGCTGGCACGGGCTCTGCTACCACTTTATGGGTATCTCACTTGATGCCCTCAGCAACGACAGAGTGGCCAAGGATGAGCAAACTCCAGTCCAGAGAAGTTCAGTGACTTGCTCAGAATCACAAGGCAAGGAAGTGGCAGAGCCGAGACCCCTGTGCTTCTTTTGTTTTCCTTGTGTCACGCTGACCAGGTGATTTCTGAAGGTTCTCTGCAAGCCGTGGAGGCTCCTCCCGCCTCCCCAGTGGAATCAGGCATGAGGTGTCTGTGTAGCAGAGGAAGGAGCACCAAGCCTCTCTGGGGCTCGGGCGGTGCAAGGAGCAGAGTCACTGCCCGGCCTCTTGCCCGGCTGCACATCTCACGGCAGCTAATGAATTGCTAATACAATTTTCTAGATAATTTTATTTCCATAGTCCCACATTTTAATGTGTTTCCAAAAGCTAGCATTTATTTGCTTAATCTCCCAGTGTAATAGAATCTGCCCTGACTCATCGCACATGCGAACAGTCAGCTAGGCAGAAACTACGGCAAATTGTTTAATAACTCCAATCTAGTCTCTGGATTTTTAGCTTGCATGCACCAGTAGCTTTCTTGTGTCTCCTCCACTTCTGCCCCCACCTTTGCCTTTTTAAATATTTTTCCATCTTCTCAGCTGTTGGTCTCCAAACAGAAGAGAGGGGAGCGTGGATATGGGTCCTCAGGGGTGACTTCTCTTCATCTCTGCACCTCGGCTGGTGTATCAGTGGCCAAGGAGGCCCCCGAGCCTTGTGAGATGTCCCAGGAAGGGGAGAGGGGCCCTTGCATGGACATGGTAACATTTCCTTCCCAAGTAGTGATGCTGTCACTTGAAACCGGCTGCCAGGGTGCAGAACTGGCCATGTGGGGACTTCTGGTGCACCACGCTTCCCGACCGAGCCCCCTGCGCCAGGCCCTGTCATGCCATCTACCGGGACCTCATTTCTCCACTCCTCCTCCTGTCTGCAGAGTCCCTGCCCTGGTCTGGGCCCCACCCTCCTCCAGTGGTAGCACAAAAGCCATCAGCTCTCTCTGCTTCCAGTCATTTGCCACTGCTGTCAGTCCCCACGCTGTCCCCAGGGCATGGCCCTTGCATAAAGGTTGGTTCCTGCTGACACCCCCACCCCTCGCCCCACCCTGCCTTTCTAGACACCACATAGCCCACTGGCCCCACTGACCTTCCCTGCTTATCTCCATCCTCTGGGGCTGTCGTGTGTCCCTGCCTGCTCTGAAACTCCCTTGTGGTGTTTCCTTAGCCTGGCCCCTGTACCCCTCCTCCCTTGGCTTCACAATACTCTTCATTTCTCAATGCCACAGTTCTCATGGAGTCACCCTGTCTTATCCCCTGGCGGGTCACCCTGTCTGTATCCCCAACTAGCCGGGGACCCCAGTTCTGTAGTTGGTCTTAGCATCCCCTTGTCACCTTGCAGTGCCTACACTTGGCAACTGCTCATGGAGTGTGCTGCATGGACACGAAGTGGGTTCAGACCATCCTGAGAGGTATGGATAGCCTAGGAGGATGGCTTTGAGGAGCCTTGGAAAGACCCGGGGGGCTGAGTGCTGTGGTGTCCTCAGTCCATCCTGCTGGGGGTACCTGCCCGCAGAACTCCTCTGGGCCTGGCATTGTAGGGTCCCTACTGGGAATGTCACACTCCCTCTGACCCAGTTGCCTCCCACCCTGGGGATTTCAGGGGATGTCTAAGGAGAAATCTGGGCTGCGGAAGGGCGCAGCTTGCCCACGAGGCCTGCTCCAGCTTACCAATTCAAGACAACTGTTTGACATCTGGCTGAATTGGGGCTGGTGCTGGGGTGCTTGGGATGAAACTGCCAGGGCAGCCGTGTCACAGACTTGCTGCGGATGGACTGCACACCTGGGCAAGTTGAGCTGGCCGGGGCGGACCCTGAGCGCTCGCCATCAGACCACTCCCCTCAGCCTGGCGCAGCCAAGCACCCCGTTACCTCTCTGAGTTCTTGCTGGGCCCCAGACATGAGAAGGCTTCAGAGAGCTGTACCTTATGACTCTGCTTCCAGCCCACTTCCCCTGGTCTGGCTTTTCTAAGCGTCGCTGGAGCGTGCCCCGGATGCACTGGGGCTCCCGGCCCAAGCGGGGCGAGAGCTGACGTGCTGTCATCACCGTGCCCCTTCCAGAAGCCCAGACAGACAGGCGGCGTGCCCCAAAGCAGACGCGGGCCCAGCCCCGTGGTGGCTGAAATCAGACAGACCTAGGGGTTTTCAAATCTCAGCTCTACCTCTTCTGACTGTGACCTTAGGCAAGTTGTTTAATCGCTCCGTTTTCCCATTTGTAAAAGGGGGGATGAGAATCCCTGCCTTGTGGGGTTGGATGCTGTGTTAACTGAGATGGCAGCATAGACGAAGCACCTGTGTTAGTTCCTTTCCCTCGCGCTTGTTGAGGCGAGGAACAAAGCGGTGCTCTTGCTTTGTGTTCAGACTTCCCTGGACCTGGATGCTGGCAGCAGCTGCCCGGCCTTCTGAGTGTCTGCACGGGTAGCTGTAAGGGGTGGAGGACGGGGGCATGGAAGGGTCTGGCCTCCCCCCTAGTTCATCCAAAACCCAGCCACGAATGGGACTGAGGCTGTGAGAACAGACCACCCCTTTGCTCTCTCCGTGGATGGGCCAGGGTGGCAGCAAGGTCTTCACGCTGTCCTTCTCTTCACCCCCTTTCTACCCGGAGCTCCTTGATTCCACACTGAGCAACCAGTGCTCTGCCCTTCTTCCCCTCGGGCTGCATTGACAGATGTGAGGCCTGTCCATCTTTCCCACTTGTGTCCTTTACACGGTCGGGCGGTGCAGGGCTGAGCACCGGTGATACTGCCCAGATGCCAGCAAGAGGGGAGCAGATGAGCTTCCCAGGGGAGCTGACATGCTTAGGGAAATAGGATCCAAAAGGGTGGGCAATGAGCTACCAGTGAGGACTCCGATGGGGGGGTCCTAGATGCTTCCTCATGTGCTGCTGTACCCAGACAGGCTATGGTTCCAGGGCAGGATCAGAAAGGGGGTTGAGAACGAACAAGATAGCAGCTTGCCTTTGTAGGGTACCATGGGGTACCTACCTGTGCTTGCGATCACTGCAGGGAATGACCAGACAGAATGAAATGAAAATCTCATGCCACTCACTAGCTTAAAATCCTTTGACAGTTGCCCATTGGTCTTGAGATGCAGCCCAGATGTCTTCATGTGGTTTTCAAGACCCACATATGACCTGGCCCTGCCTACTTCTTCCCCTCCACTGTCCCCCCACCTCCCTAGCGATGCTGTTCTTCTGTCTGATTCTCTGATAACTGCGTTTCTCTCAAGGCCCAGAGTGTTCATGGATGCTCTCCCCGCCCTGGTCCTGTGTGCTGGGTGACATCTGTGATGAAGCAGGGACTTTGTATAGTTTCCCATGGTGAGATCCCCAGTGCCCAAAAGGGAGTCCTCCTTATAGAAGGTCCTAGAATAATATTTGTTGAATGAGGACACTTAAGATGCGTGCCTCGGTGAAGGGAGAACTGGTTAAAAGAACAGGGTCTGTAGCTAGCCTCTGGGGCAGACTCGGACCCAGGCAGCCTGGGTTCAGACTGTGTCTCTGCACCTTCTGAACTCTGTGGAACTTTGGACAAGTTGCACAATCTCGGTGCCTCATTCGCCTCATCTGAGAGGTGAGCGGGTAGAGCCTGCCTTCTGGAGACGGGACTTTAAACTCGCTCCATTTGACCCCTGGCTGGCACGCGCTGTCTTCATGAGTGCGATCCCCCCCCCCCGAAGACCACCCCGACTTCCCACCTCCTGCCCCAGCCTCCAAAAAGCCCCTCTGATAAGTGCCCTCTTAGTGCCCTGCCTTTGACACAGCACCCCACGCGGCTGCCGACGCACGTTTGTCGTGGCGACGGATTTGATTGTCTCTCTCTCCCGCTAGACTTTAGGTGTCGCAGGGGTGCGAGGTAAGTTGATCTTGTCCAGCCCCGGAGCCACAGGCTAAGTGCCGCATCCACGCTGCGGGGCCTGGTCCGCCTCCGGGTTCGCCCCTGAGCTGGGGGGCAGAGGCACAGCCTGACCCGGGCTCCTGGCTCTCGCTCGAGCCCGGCTGAGGCCACGGTGGCCTTGTGCTGCACCCTCCTGAGGCTCTCCCCGCCCTGTTGCCCGCAGGCGCCGACATGGCCGTCTTCTGTCTGCTGTGCGGGAAGCGTTTCCAGGCGCAGAGCGCGCTCCAGCAGCACATGGAGGTCCACGCCGGCGTGCGCAGCTATATCTGCAGCGAGTGCAACCGCACCTTCCCCAGCCACACCGCCCTCAAACGCCACCTGCGCTCGCACACAGGTAAGCCCGTCCAGGGGATGGCAGGGCCCGCCTCTGGCATCGTGTCTGGATTTACCTCCAAAAACAGAAAGGGGAGGTGTCAGGCCAAGTAGGCCCTCGGCCCTTCTTTGCTCAAGGTGGGCATGGAGGGGCTTCCGTTGTGCCGGTAAATGTTGCTAGTTCTTCTCCCCATCCCACCTTGGGGTCCCAATCTCTCTGCGCTCCACGGAGAGGGTATTCATTAGAAATGCAGGCTCTTGGGTCTCCCCCTCAGAAACTCTGACTTCACGGCTATGGAGAGGGCGCCAAGACTCAGCGTGATGGATACATATTCCCAAAAGATTCTGATGCAGGTGGACCCAAAACCCATTTTGAGAAAAGCCTACCCGCTTGGTCTCTACCTGTCCGTGCCACAGCCCTCCCTCTCCCTGTCCTCCACCCCATGGACACGTGCTCTTGCCGTCAGCCTCAGGAATGTTAAGAAGGGGTCCTGCTTGCTCTAAAATAACAGAAGCAGATTTTCTGTCCTTGGCCATTAACCTTGATTCGGGGAGACGATGAGGGCATATAAACAATGAGCCAGATGATGGAGCAGAAAAGTAGTTGTGAGTCAAGGGGTTGGGCCATGTGTCCAGGTCCTGGCTCGTCCCTGCCACCATACTCTAGGTTGACCTCGAGGACCAGGAGGCACGTTCCTTTCTGGTAGCAGCCTCTGATCCCCTAGCAAGGTAATGGGTGACTTAAATTCATTCCTTTCTCTATGACAAAATTGGTCTTCACTGACTACACGTGGAAAAAGGAGTGTCCCTTTCTGAGTCAATGTGTGTCTCTGCTTGTGTGTGCTTTGTCCTGGGTTTAGAGTGAGAGTGGGGGACAGGGTGGGGCGGGGAGACAGAGAGGCAGACTCCATATCGGGGTCTATAACAGGGTGTATGCTCATATCTCTTGGAGAAGTGCCTCAAGACAGGAATGGGGGGACCTTCTCTCTCCTCATCCTTGGGTCTTGTCACAGCTCTGGGATTAAGTATGCAGGCCAGACCTTTCTTGGGTGGCAGGCTCTGCTGACAGAGGGACGGGCTTTACTTACCATGGACTGAGCAGGTCTGTCCTCCCAGCAGTGCGCATCCTCATCCAGGAGCCTGCCTGGCCTCGCACTTCTGAGGTCATTCACTTGAGGGGAGCATATTGCCTTAAGCATCACCTGACTGCTGGCTTGGAACGATGGAGGTTTGCTGGCGTAAGACAAGGGGAGGTCCCAGAGAGTAGGGCCCGACAAGAAGGGCCAAGGAAGAAGGGATGTCTTCTCTGTAGTGACTGTATACACATGTCCTGCAGGTCTGTGCACTCTCCTGTCCACACCCCCCCCCCGCACTGGGTCCCCAAGTTCAGCCTTGACAACGTGGCCGGTCACCTTTCAGCCACTTCGGAGCATGCTGCTAGGTCAAATCAGTTGGCTTCATGGGGCTTGAATGACCCCAACCTGCTAATAAGTCCACTCCGGATATGCCCTGCTCTGCCCGTGCTCCCTTCCAGGAGCGCAGACATCAGAATATCACCTGCTCCTGTGTCCGTCATGGCACAGATCTGCGGGGAGGGGCTGTCTCGGGACAGAGTTTGGGAGAAGTACTTGTTCTAGGAAACGTGGAGCACGGTGCTGCCCACACGCGTGCACACAGACACCCATCGACTTTCACACCAGTGAGGCCCCGTGCACACAAGCCCTCCGCAGGCCCAGCACACCCCCCACACAATGCCTCATTAATATTCCGTTGTTCTTGGCCCAGTTGCTGCCGGGGCCGGGTGTTTAGCATCGGCAGCTGTGTTTGGTAGGTTAGGCCAGCCACGCTCTTGGCATTGATGGCTCCCTGATTCACACGGCTCATCATATAATAAACTCTCAGCTGTGCTAAAGGGCGGGGCTGCCAGGGAGGGGCCCGAGGAGCTGCCGGGATGGGGCCTGGCTGGTGCCAGGGAAACCACCAGGTGAGGCCAGGCCGCCGGGGTCACAGATGCACCGGGCAGGCCAGAGGGGCTCTAATTAGTCTCGTTTGTCCTGCACTTAATGTCAAGCTCATTAAAGAGGCTACAGAGTTAATCAACATACGACAAATTGGATTTTGAGTTCTGCAGCCAGTTCTGTGTACATTATGGCAACACTGACACCATTAACTCTCAGGGTGAGGGTTTTAGGCCAGGTGCTTGCCATGCTTCAAAGTGTGTGTGTGTGTGTGTTTTCTTCTAAGTTCTTTTTACTCCTTTCCCTGGGCCGACTCTGGAGATTTCCTATTTAAACTCATTTAACATGTGATCCACTTCATAATTAAATTCATAAAAATCTGATCAAACAAACCTCTCTGCCTTAACCCTTTGTTTTTTAAACTCTTAGGGCCCCCCTCTGGAGGGAAAGGCACAGACGGCGGCCTCCCCCTACCTCACCCCCCGGCCGGGCGGCTGCCGATGTACGTTTTAATTACCGGCTCTCGTTGGAAGTCTCACGTGGCCCTTGCTTTATTTATTTATTTATATCTTAATGAGGATACTGAATCCTTGATTAAAGTCGTTATCGTTGCCAATTCGGCAGGGAGGGGGAGTCGGATATCAGACGGGGGCTGTGTGTGCAGACGGGGGCTGTGTGTGCAGACGTCTGCACAGAGAGGGAGTGGCATGCGGACACAGGCCCGCACAGACTGACCCTCACTCAGACACAACTAATGAGGACCAGGGTCTGCACGGACCTCTACTCCCCTTGGGTTGGGTGGGGCTGGTGGCTGCGGACCAGGGTGGTCTGCACAGCGCTGGCAGAGAGAGGGCGGGTAGGTGCCGAGAACCCTAGGATTGGGTCTGTCCCCAGCCCCTCACGTGCCTCTGGGCCAGGGCTGTGCCTCCTAGATGGGCAAGAACCGGTGTCAGGGGCTGGTCTGCACTTCCAGCTTCTCCGTCGGACTGTCTGACTCCTCGCGGGAGTGCTCCCCCCACCCCTCCCTGCCTTTGGGGCTTCTTGCAGAGAGAGAGAGCCGGCAGTGAGCAGACCCCAGCATCCACTCCCCACAGAGCCTTAAAAACCCTTCAGAGCCATCAGAAGAGATGAGAATTTATGTGGGGACAGGGGCCTGCGTTTGAGAAGGGGGGAGGTTTGGTTAGCGGCCTGAGGAGGAGAGAGACAAGAGAGTAAAATATCATTTTAAAGAGGAAGTGAAGGCACAGGCATGCGAGTCTATAACGAGAAGGACAATTTATGCCCAGGCACGAGTGCAGTTTGACATGGGGATAATGAAAAAACGTAGGTCATTGTGGATGCCTTAAACCTTCAGCAGCTGAAGAAAATGTATGAAATGCAGAGGACATTACACGGTTGGCAGCCCCGCACATCTGCAGAGGGACAAGTGAAATACAGTGGGCCATTCTTTACCATAAACTGTGGTTGTTGGAGATGCAGCCCAGAGAAATTGTAATTACAGTGACAAGACGAATCAGCGATATTTAAATATTCATGAACAAAGTCTGGGGTGATCCATCTATCTTTATTGTCTCTGCCTTCACTCCTGTAATAAATAAGTCGCTGAAGGCCTCACCTTTCAGCCCCCAAAGCTTCCACTTTGGGTACAAAGCAAAAGATGGTGAATCCCCACACCCCAACCTCACACCTTCCAGGGCCTGGCAAATGCAACGCACAGAACGGAGGCTGACGGGCACCCCTTCCAGGCCGAGGGGCGGCCACTCTCCCTGAGCACCATCTCCCTGCCCTTTCCCGAGAGTGTTTTCCGGGTCGGCCCTGTGCTGCGTACCTGGGCAGCAAGGATTAACGAGACTCCCTCCTTGCCCTTGAGGCGCTTCCATCTAGAGGCCCGGTGCACATGGCAGGAGAAACAGGACAGCGCGTCACTTGGGCATCTGATAAGTTATCCCGTGTCCAGCCTCAGAAACCAGATCTGAATCCCGACTCCGCTGCTTACGAGCTATTTGACCTTAGAGACCATCTAAGCATCTCATTCTTCCCATCTGTATGATGAGAATTCTGCCTCTCTCATCAGGTTATTGCAATGATTACATGATACGATGTGTGTAAGGTTCCTAGTACGGTAGCGAGCCCTCAACAGATTGGGCCGTTTCAATTAGAAAGTACCATAAAAATTGTCCTGCTACTAAAATTCCACCATGCTAGATATTTTTTCTCTTTTGAGACAGAAGAAAGTGACTCAGCTTGCCTGGGTAGGAGGCACCAAAGGGACACTTCTGAACCATGGTGACGGTGACGTGTGAGCTGGGCCTTGAAGGGTGACTAGGAGTTTGCTGGGAGGAAAAGAGGAAATCAAGCAGAGGGGATAGCTGCTGCAACTGTGGGGTGGGGAGAGAGCAGAGTGCATTTGGGGGACAGCGTGTTCTAGTTCCCCAAATTGTAGGGTGGTTTCGAGGGTAGAGGAGGCAGTCGGGCTGGAATGGCTTTTGCCCCTGACCTACAGGAAACGGAGAGAAGGTAGCATGGGAAGCTGGGGGGCAAGGTGTCAAAGCACACTGGTCTGTTCTCCCCTTGTGGGGGCCTGCTTGCTGGGGCCTGCTGTTCATCCCTGAACCAAACGGGCTCTCTCTTCCTGAGACCGGCTCTGGACCCACGGACGAGCCCTGGGCTGCAGTGAAGTAGTATGTGTGCACACGCACACCGCCCAGTTCACACCAGAGGCCAGAGGCGTCCGTGGGTCTTGATGTTGTCTTTGGGGAACAGCGGCGAAGACAGGCAGTCTCATTTTCCTGGCGCACTGAACATGCCCTGCTGTCTCCTAGAGAGGGGATGGGGAGGCAAGGCCCTGATCCAGCCCCTTGTCCCTGCAGGTGACCACCCGTACGAGTGTGAGTTCTGTGGCAGCTGCTTCCGGGACGAGAGCACACTCAAGAGTCACAAACGCATCCACACAGGCGAGAAACCCTACGAATGCAATGGTTGTGGCAAGAAGTTCAGCCTCAAGCACCAGCTGGAGACGCACTATAGGGTGCACACAGGTACGGAGGACCGGTGAGGGCCCCCGAGCTGGCACAGGGACCTGGGTGTCAGGGGCAGGGGGCAGGTGGTTCTCCAGAGCAGCCCAGGTGAACGTGGTCCGAGGCTGAGCCAAAATGTGGAACGTGTTCTGGGAAAAGTGAGCACGATGGCCCTTGTGCCGACACCGGCAGGGTCAAGGCCGAGGCAGACATTGCTAGTCGATCACCACACACTGTCCAGGAGCCCAGACTGGCCTTCCAGGCGGCCACGCCAATAGTTTGCAGATGACATCGATCTGTGAGTCCTGAATTGGGGTCAGGTTGGCCTGATGACCACAAGCAAAGGCTGGCGTGGTTTCTTGTTCCTGGGGTCTAGGGGGCACTGAGTTAGGTAAGGATGAGGGCTGGGACGCTGGGAGTCAGATGCAGCTCCTTGCAGAGAGCAGAGGCATTCAGAAACCCTTCTACGTGCATGATGTTTACCATCTCAGAGGGCCCCCGCGTTGCTTTTTATGTAAGAGAAATGTGATCCAGTGTGGGGTCTGGGGACAGAACGCGTGGAAGTGGCCCCGGGGTCCAGCACTGCCCGACTTGGGGCACTAGCCTGCAACAGGCCATCCCGCACACATCTTCCCGACTCCACGTGCGGTGACATCACGTCAGCGGCTTCGAGTCAGCCACGTTGGGCGTAGTCACAACACGGCCACGGGCAAATGCACAAAATCCCACCTTTCCGGAGAGCCGGTTGTTAAACATATTTACCAGCAGCACGC
This sequence comes from Ursus arctos, assembly GCF_023065955.2. Taxonomy (NCBI): domain Eukaryota; kingdom Metazoa; phylum Chordata; class Mammalia; order Carnivora; family Ursidae; genus Ursus; species Ursus arctos. The sequence goes on from NW_026622897.1 coordinate 10,370,113, forward strand.
TGCAGGTTGGGGGGGTAGGTAGATATTCAGAAGGACTTCCTATGGGGATAAGAGGTAGTGGAAGGTAGTAGAATCTAGCAAACTAGGAAGCCTCCTCTGATCAGGGGAAATAGCTGTCCTGACCAGAGGACGGGGGACAGATGACTTCAGACAGGTCCTGCTGGCCAAGGGGAGAGTTCGCGTCCATGTGCAGGGCAGGGGCGGGCGGGGAGGGGGGTTGGAGAACGGAGGAAGCAATAAGGAGAGGATACTTCGTTGTCATAGCTTTGCTTTCCCAGCTTGAGCCACAAGGAGAGCCTCGGGTGCTTGGTGCTGACAGCTAGAGTCACTCTGAGCATTTCTCAGAGCCCTGGGGCTTCCTTAGCCCCCTGCCGGGGATGTGACCTGGCGAGCGGATCATTAAATGCATTGGTGGTGACTATTGTAAATAGTGGGTCGATAGTTAGATCACTTTGGCTGTTCATTACTTCATTATTTGCTGGGGCCTCTGCACAGAGGAGTATCGATAGTGAGATGGCTGGCCAGTTAATTACTGTATCGAAACAAGGTTCCCTCACAGCCTCTGCTCAGCTCCAGGGGACTCTACCCGGGAGGAGGGTGGGTAGCAGCTAGGGTGTGGCCGGGCACTCCCAGGCTGGCTGTCCCTTCCCCTCATTCTAGCCTCACTGGGAAGGCAGGGTCCGGGGGCTGCTTCTCGGAGCCTTAGAGGAACAGGCAACCCGGATGGAGCATGTTTGAAGGACAGGGTTCCCCCACTTTCACCCCCCCACTCCCCACCAGCTGTAGCCCCGAAAGGACTCTAGCCCTTGTTCCCCTGGAAGCAACCGTGCTGAAGAGCCATCCCCAAGGGCTTTCGGGACCTCGCTGCCCCTTTCCTAGACCCTCCTATCCTTTCTTCAGAAGGGAAGATTCTGGGCCTCTGGGAGGGTTGAGAAGAGTAAGGCAGGACTAAGGGTGTCTGAGCAGCACTGCAGCCGCTAGCTGCACGTGGCTGGTGAGACGAGCAACAGGGAGGTGCCACGGAACACGCAGCTCCGGGTGCCCTGGCCGCGCGGCGGGCGCCCCACAGCCCTGCGGACCAGCAGCTCCCGTACTGGGTGGTGCCTCCATCATCACGGAGAGTTCTAGAGGAAAGCGCTGAACTAGAGGGACCGACGCCCCAGCAGGCGTGAGGGGGGTGCGAGCTTCCCGGGGAGGCCCTCACGGCCCTGTCGCTCTGTCCTGGCTCTCTCCCACCCACCCCCAGGCGAGAAGCCCTTCGAGTGCAAGCTGTGCCACCAGCGCTCCCGGGACTACTCGGCCATGATCAAGCACCTGCGGACGCACAACGGGGCGTCGCCCTACCAGTGCACCATCTGCACGGAGTACTGCCCCAGCCTGTCCTCCATGCAGAAGCACATGAAGGGCCACAAGCCCGAGGAGATCCCGCCCGACTGGAGGATAGAGAAGACGTACCTCTACCTGTGCTACGTGTGAGGCGGGCCGCGGGCAGCCGGCGGAGAGGCGCGTCTGCGGGGCGAGGTCGGCGGAGGACTGGGCGAGAAAAGAGAAACAGAAAAAAAAAAGGAAAGAAAAAAAAGAAAAAAAAAGGAAAAAAAAGAGAGACAAGAAAAAGGAAACCTGATAGCTGTCTAGCCTTGGCCTCTCTGTGGGGCTCCAGGTGACCCGGATGCCCGGCCACTGCCCGTCCCTGGGGAGGTGGGGGGAGCCTCTGTCCCTCCTTTCTGGCTGGAGGTTGGCCTCATTTTCTTGGGTGGGGGTGGAGGTGGTTGGTTCAGCTCAGATGGTGGTATATTTTTCTCTTCCCTCCACCCAGACCCCCCTTTTGCGTCCAGAAGTGGAGACTAGAAGGGGGGGGAGCCTCTGGTCAGAGCCAAACAATCTTCCTGTCACCCTCTTGCTGACTTCTCAGAAGAAGGGGGCTGGGGGCAGGGAGGGGGCCTACAGGTGGGGGACTGGGCCGGGTCATGAGTTGATGGTCACAGTGCAGCTCTGGTTTGCTGGGGCAGATTGGGGTGGGAAGGGCTCCCCTTCCCTTCCTACCACTCAGTTTGTCTGTTGCTTCCCCTGTACACACCCCCCCCACTGCCACCACCATTCTGACACATGCCTCCCCGTGATTCCTGTCCTCCAAGTGCAGGGGCGCCCAGCCCCTCATGGACGGACGGGGTGGGGGGCGGTGGGGAGGCGTCTTCCTCCTCGCCCAGCCTCCCTAACGGGGAAGCTGTGTTTGACTCCAGAGTCCCCACCCTGCCCTCAGCTTTCTGAGAACACAAAATAAACAGAGTAGCCCACCCTAGTCAAGCCCTGTCGTGAGTGAGGTCCTTGCAGAGCTGCTTTTGCTTCCAAAATGGGAAAACGTAACTAACTATATACTGTCCCACCAAACAAACCCGCACAAATCCCTGCAGCCCCATTTCAGTCCCTAGGAGAAGGGATCCATGTAAGGACCCGCTGTCCAAGACAAGGACGCGGATGCCCTTCTCAGAGAAGGGGACACCCTGCCCAGGGGTCCCGGTAGCTGGCCGGGGATGGGGGGACGGGGGCAGGTGCTGAGTTGCACTGGGGACCCCAGCCCTGGTGCGGAAAGCAGCACAGAATTCCTGGCTGGGGGGGGGGGGGGGACAAGTCCATAGGGAGGAGGAAGGAGAGGAGGAGGAGTTGAAAGCGCTTTGGCCCTTGTGTTATGTTTTGCTTCTTTTCTGTGTCCCTGTTCCCCTGTTAGCACATTGTACTTGAATTACCTCAGTTTTTTGTGACCTCATAAGCTTTTTTAACCCCTGTATCTCTTTTTTGGTTGGGGGTTGGAGGAATAGGGAGGACGTTCTTTTCTGTTTTTTGTGTAAATTAAGAGTTGGTTTAATAGACTTCAGCCGGCCTTGGGCCCTCCCCATCCCAGCTGGAAGGAGTTGTACTCAGGATCTGAACGTGAGCACCTGGGGTCAGCAGAAGGGGGGCGGGGGTGTCCGGACGTGCTGGAGTCAGCCGTGGCTCTGCCCAGGGCCTGAAGTCCTCTGCACCCAAGAAGGGGTCAGCCTAAAACCTCCTGGAGAAGATCCCCCCTTGCTCACAGTTTGCTGGGTGATGCGGGTCTAGGGGCCGTATTATTCACATCTTGGCAACTGCATAGCCCCACCTCTGCGAGTGTGATTGTTGCCAAAACCGGTCTCTCTTCAGGGCTGGCTGGGGACGAGCCAGGCTTTGTTTTGTGGCGTAAGGGTGGGGGTGTTGTTTTCCTAAAAGCTACCTCTTATGTTCCTCCAGTTCTTCTTTCGTTCTCTTCATGCCTCCCATTCTGCTGCTCTGCTCCCCCCACTTCTCCCCAACCCCCCCCCCCACCCTGAATTTTGGAAAGCACACTTGCAATATTTGTGTTCACTTTGGGATGGGCCCTCTGTTTCATCTCACGCTTTATTTGTAAGAGGTGTGTGTGTGTGTGTGTGTGTGTGTGTGTGTGTTTCCTTTCTCTCTCTGAGAAAGTTATGGCTGCATTTTTAGGTTTTTAAAAGTGGTTTCGGGAAGCGGTTTTGGGGAGAAGGGTCATGAGGGCTCTAGGGAAGTCGGAGGGACGGGTGCTGCTGTGACCACCCCCCTGTCCCTCGGTCCCAGCCCTCCTGTCTGCCCCTGCAATCTCGCCCACCAAATCTGAAGGCCTTAAAAATTGTGTGTTGGGGAGGATATGAATTTGGGGGACTGTCACTAGACTTGATGGGGGATGATAAGGTAGGGAGGGTGCTGTTTTGCAATTGTAATAATGACTTTGTGCTTTGGAAAGGAAAAAAAAGTTAAACTTGAAATATGTGACTAGAGCAGTCGTCATGTTGATAATGTGAAAAGAAGGAAATTTTCTGGGGGAGGGGCCATCTGTAAGAAATCGTTATGCACTATGCTTCCTCCCCCAGTCTGGGAAGAAAGGGGACTGCTGGCCCTCAGGGGATCTGTAAATCCCAGAAAACAATATTTTAACAGCAAGATATCATTCAACTTTGGTGGGGAAGGAAAAAAAAATCAAACTATTCCATAGACCTAGCTGACACCTCTCACTCCCCCCCTTCCCCCGCAGCCTGGGTCTCCTGCCCTATTCATAAAAGCTGAGAGGGTTGAGCTAATATTTACAAATTGTAATATTTTTGTAACGTTTGTTAGTTATCCGTCAGTTCTACAGGACCTTGCCCTTTCCTTTTGTAATGTGAATAGGAAAAAAAAAAAAGACAAAAAAAAAATCCACCACCACCACCACCAAAATATCCCTTTGTGCGCGTGCGTGTGTTTTGTGTGTGGCTGTGTGTTACACCATGCAGTGTTGTTGTGATCTGGTGTTGCAGCCTTGGACGGTACTAAATGACCACCTGTCTGCCCCCACCGTCCGCCAGGGGCCCTGGCGCGGAAGTAAGGCCCGAGGGTCAGGGCGGCGGCGGCTGAAGGATACCGGGTGGGAGACACCTGTGCTGGTCCTGCTTGCCCTTCCTCCCCCCGTGGAGCTCGATGCCCTGCGGAGCCCCGCGTGCCTCTCTCCCGGGTTCCTCCTCACAAAGACAAAACCATTCGGACCTTGCCAAGGCCGCCTTTGCCAGGCCTAATGGCCAAGGTGAAGGTCAAAAAGTATGTGGCGTCTTTAGATGGGTCTGGATAAGGGGGGCTGGGGAGATGAGGGAGGGGGGAGGGTGGTGTCTCCCCAGGTGAGAGCTGAGTGTTCTTACTTCCCTCTTCTGCCCTCTGGCCCCTTGGCCAGCCGCTGCCTTTAGCTGTGAACTGCTGATTGCCCCACCTGCTACTGCCTTATCCAGCATCGCGAAGCTTCTCCAGCCCGGAAAGTCCGAGCTGGTTAATGGTCCCTTTCTAGTGTTCAGCTCCTACAGTCGTGTCCCTTAATGCTTTTGGTGACATTTACCCGTCATGTGCTCTTTCCCTGTTCACTCCTTCATTCATTCAAAGCATTAAAATCCTATGTGTATATAGGATAGACAAATATAGAGATATATATATATAGCGAGAGAGAGATATAAAATAGTAAATATCATGGCTGCTTTGGGCTGCTTTGGAGGAGGCCACAGATAGCGGGAAGGTAGATCTGGGGTGCAGGGGTGGGGAGGGAGGCTGGGGGCCCCAGTGATTCAGTACAATCCAGGGATGAAATACGGGCTTGTTTAATCTTTGTGCCTGAACAGTTTCTCCGTGTGTAGAAAACAAAACTGCTGCAATTTTTCACAAGTGTATGGTACCCTTCCGGACGCCCTTGGTACCACCGGCTGCAGGGGTGAGGAGGCCCTGGAGACACAGGGCCATTTGGCTTACCTCCTTGCAGGGGAGTGAGCAGTGGTGGGGCCGCCTCCGGACTCTGTCCACAAGGGCTGGAGGGGGGCAGGAGGAGATGTGTAGACGGTTCCCTGCAAAAGCCCAACAAGAGTGAAAGATGGGAGCACCAGATGTTAGACGGAAAAGCAGAAGAAGATCCGACTCTGTTCATTTTTCCGAGGCCTATGTTCTCTCTTTTTCTACCCCCACCTGGTTTCCTGCTCCTGGAGCTTCATGGCGGCACTTACCTGGGTATTTCAGCAGGAGGAGAAGCCAGACTGACCCAGCTCAGGGGTGCTGACAGGTGGAGGATAGGGCAGAGCGGGCCAGGGCAGGGGTGCAAGACAGACCAGGGAGGTTGGGTCAGGGGAGAAGGGTGGGGATAGAGGGGCGCAGGCCCCGCAGGCCTGTGAGCTGGCTGCCCTGCCTCCCCCGGTCCTCGGCGTCCCACTTTGCAGACAGGGTACCAGCCTCCTGGTGTGTGTCCTAGAATTCGTTCACATTAGTGTGTGATGCATGATCTTTGTAAGGTTAAGAAGCCGTGGTGGTGCACCATGACATCCGACCCATATATATAAGAATAAATATATATATATACGTATGTAAATTATAGCACTGAGGGCCCTGCTGCCCTGCTGGACCAAGCAGAACTAAGCCTTTTGGTTTGGGTATTATGTTTTGTTTTGTTGTTTGTTTGTTTTTGTGGCTTGTCTTATGTGGTGACAGCACAAGTGCCAGTCCGATCGCTCTGTGTTACGGAATAGTGTTTTTAATTAATTGATGTTCTAGTTCATGTCTACCTCAGCACCTCCTCTTAGCCTAATTTTAGGAGGCTGCCCAATTTTGTTTCTTCAATTTTACTGGTTACTTTTTTGTACAAATCTCTCTCTCCCCGCCCCCCCCCGTCCATTCCCTGCCCCTCCACCCCCCCCCCCCCCCCCCGTCCAGCTCCCGCCCTGCCCCCTCCCTCCAGTCTCGCTTGCCAGCCCTACCTGCTCTTGTCCCCTGGTGCCCTTCCCCTGACTCCGTGCGGTCCTGGTCGCAGCTTTTCCGCATCTGCCTTCGTTCTGTGTAGATTGATGCGTTTCTTTGTAATTTCAGTGTTTCTGACGAGATTTAAAAAAGAAAAAAAAAATGAATTTACTGCTGCAGGTTTTTTTCTCTCTCCATGTGTCACTGAGTGAAGTCTGTGCCTTCTATTAGCAAAGAGAATATTTTTTACATCCTACTAACAGTAGATTTTTTTGTAGTGAACATTTTTTGTATTTTTATTTATAAGTCTCATAAGAAAAATAGCAATGTTCAGTTGTATACCTTCAATCTGCAGTTAGAAGAGAATAAAGTTAATTCAGTTGTCTCTGGCTTGAAGTGTCCCCTTTTTTAAAAAAGAAAAACTGCTATGTCTTTGCTGCCTGGTCTTGGGCGGTTGGTTAACTGGAGGACCTGAGATTTCTGCCCGGGGAGGGGGAGAGAGAGCTCGGGTGGTTACGTGGCCCTTTCCGCCATACTTACAGGGCACATACGTGCTCCACAAGATCTTTTTCTAACACTTGGTTAGTTTAAGAACAGCATCCAGTGCCCTGTGATTTGGGCCTTGGAACAAGGTATGGAGTCAGCGCCGGTCCAGTCAGTTCTTCAGCGTTCCTGCAGTAGGTCCTGCCAGCTCCTGCCGGGAGCCCCGGGAGTACAGCCGAACGGGACAGACAAACGCCCGCCTGCAGGGAGCCACAGAATCCGCTCGCCCGCCCGCTCGCTCGTGCTAGAACTCGGTCAGGATCGCGCAGCTGGTGAATGGCAGACCCGAACTTGCATCCGGGTCTTCTGATAGCAGATCGGGTTTGCTTTTCCCAGGACTCCAGAGGCAGACCCCTCTCCATTACAGAGACATTGTCAACTTCCTGAAATTTCTCAACAAGAAGCTGCCACCCAGTTTAAGGTGGCTGGGTCTGTGGCCGCCAGGCCCCATGGGGAAAGGCGATGAGAACAGGTTAGAACGGGTGGGAGGTGGGGGTGCAAACCCAGTATCACCGCTAGCAGCACAAAGCATGCTTCCCCCCCTCCTCTCCCTGTCCCTGGGTCAAGGGTGCTTCTCTGCGCCTTGCTTCCTCTCCCTGGGGATGGCAGCACGGCCCTGGGTGTCTAGAACTGTAAAACCAACTCCATCTAATTCGGCCCAGGACCTCTGCCCGAGGCCGTCCTACCTGTCCAGCCAGCTCCACCGAAATAATCCGTCCCCTCACCTAGACCCTCCAGGGACCCAGCTTCGATTGCTGCTGCAGCCTCTGCGGGGTGAGACCAGTGTCAAGCCTCAGGGGCCGCCGGACCTCTATCGTTCGCGGCTCAGCTAGCGCCCCCCTCTGCACCACACCCTGCTGGGGAGGCCTGGCTGCCGAACCTGCCTGCGCTGGGCGTGGACTGGAAGCCCAGCCTTTGGCGGGGGGCAAGGTCTACATGACCCAGGGGTTGCCAGTGGAGAACCACCTGGAGCCACACTCAACCTGGGACCACCGGGCGACCTCCCCAGGAGGAGAAAGGGACCCAGTAGCACCTGCTCGACCCCTCTGTGGGTTGGCTTCTCTAACTACCTTCTTGTCTCCTTTTCTCTCTGCTCTGCCTGTTTCTTTCATTCCCCCCCTGCTTATCTCTCTTTATTCCTCTAATCTTGTCTTCTCTCATTATTTTTTTGGGAGATTCCTCCTGGCCTTTGTGTCTCTGTCCCACATTCTTTTTCCTCTCCCCTTATTGCTCCTCTTGGAAAACTATCCTTTGCCAAAAATATATTTGGTTTGCTTTTGAGTCACTGCCCCTGTTCCTCTCCGTGCATCCCTTTCTTCTCTGGGTCCCTTCTCTGATGTCCCCCAGGCCTCCGGCCCCTCCCCCACACCCCTCCCCCTCGGGCCTCAGCTTTCTCTTGACAGATGGGAGGGCAGTGAGCACTCCCTCTTTAAAACAACATTTAATCGCCGTTTTCTGTTCTTGGACATCAAAGCTGGGGCTTAGGCGCTGCGCTGGGGTCGCTGTGGTGTGGGCTCTGGGGGAGAGGAGGTGAGTGAATAGGGGCTGGGCTGAATGGGCTTTGTGTGGCCGCTGGGGTCTGCCTGCTTTACATGCTCTTTGACCCAGATATGATCTCATGGAGAGAAAGGGGCCCTGGCCTGGCCAGCCTGAGAACGTTCTGGGGCTGGACTCAGTCCCCACCCTCCCGCCCCTGCCAGCCCCGGCCCCGCTGCCCTCTGCCCCAGCCTGCAGGATGGGGCTTGCCGGGGGGGGGGGGGGTGCTCTGCTGGGGTCAGAAGAGGGGCCAGGCCGCTGAGGGAGGGGCTCCATCCTGGCCCAATGTGTTTCTGAGGATGTGAGGTGGGGGCCCCCGACACACACATGTGTCCCTTCCCGGCCGAGGCTGCTCGGGTTCAGGTGGGCACTCGGGTCACATCGTCTCCACCTTAACAGCTGTCTTCCCAGCCTCACTGGAGGGCTGCCCTCCTGCCAATGGTGGGAGAGCAGAGGCCAGAGCCAGCTGAGACTTAGTAGAGACTCAAGCATGTTGTGACGGGTGAGAAGAGGCAGATGGCAAGCAAGGTCTGAGGCCAAGCCTCCCCACCTGGCTGCCAGGGGAGCCCCTCACTCTTCCCACCAGGATGGGGAGGCGGCTGGGGAGGCCTGACCGCAGGTGCTCCATTCTCCCCTTTGCCTTGTGGCAGCCAGAGGGATTTTCCAAAAATGCAGATAGCATCATGTCACCCCTTTGATGAAAGTGCCTGGTGGGGACTCTTAGGATGGAATTCAAGCTCCTTAACAAGGCTTACACTGCCTTCAGTGATCGAGCCCCTGTGCTCACCACCCCAGTCCTGACTCGGGATCACTCATCCTGAGACACGGGATCACCCATCACCATGGGTCTGCGGCTGCCCCCTACTCCGTGCTCCAGACGACTGAGCCATGGGTGTTTCCTGAAGACACTGAGCTCCGCCCCCTGGTGGGCCTTTGCACATGCTGTGTCCTCTTCTGGGAACTACCCACACATGCACGCTGTCTTTCAGTCTGGCTGTCTCATCGTCTCATTTTCAGGTCTCCGATCGAACCTCACTCCTGCAGGAAACCTTCCCCAGCCCCTGACACAACTGGGTGCCGCCCTGTGCACAGCCCCCATGGGATGGTTCGTGGTCATGCACTGTAATCACAGACTCTCTTAACTCACCATCAACCCAACGTTAAGTTCCTTGCAGGCAGGTATTGCATATTGTGTATCTTCGTATTCGCAGAGCCTAACGCTGGCTGTCACACGCTGACACCCAATAAATCTTAGTGGAATAAACAGATGAAAGACAGGGAGAAGGAAGGACAGGGGCAGTTAGGCTCTGGGGCTGAGGTTGCAGTTGCCTGGGCCGCGTGAAATCGGCTAAGTCCGTGCACAGCACGTGCCCTCCCGGGCCCCGCCACGTGCACACCTGCCACGGGCTGCGAGGAGGCTGCAGCCCAGGCTCGCCCACTTCCTCTCACAGGTGCCCGCATCCGTTCATGGAGACACCTGAGCCATGCTTCCCGTGTGCAAAGCACAGGACAGCGGCACCTCGCAGGCGGAGAACTCGCTGAACATCACCGGGTGTGTGTGCACGATAACACCTGCTCCCCGGCCAAGACGGGAACTATCCCCCAGCTCTTTCTGCGGCACTGGGTCCAGCCGCACTATCTGCACTCCCAGCCCCTGCCCCCCGGGGGCTGGCAGGAGGGCGGGCTCCTCTCTGGGCTGTGTTTTCTGCTCTCCAGGGGGTGCCTCAGTGAAAGTGAACTCACTCATTTAAACCTGACTCTGCAGGCCTGCCGCCCCCTGCAGCGCTAATTACCCTGTAGTTCTAAACTGATTGCTGTACGCTAAGCTTAAGCCCTCCTTTATTTATTTACTGACTACATTAATAGCAAAGCCCTGCTTTCAGCCACTCCCCACTGTACACCGGCTGGCTGCACCCCGTTCCTCCGTGTCCCCTCCGGGAGGCGGGGTGCAGAGAAGCAGCCTGGCACGGAGCCCCCACATGTGCCACCCTCATAGAGTCCCCGGCCAGACAGCAGTGAGAACAATGGCCTTTGTCCGTACAGACTCCCAGGCTCAAGGGAGGGGGCTCCGTCTCTGGTTCTGACTCTTCCATAGAGAGGGGAGCACACAACACAGCCCAGCTCACCGCCCCCCCCCACCCGACCCCGAGGGATCTTTTGTGTATGGGACACTCGGGAGCTTCCCTCCCATGGGCTAGAAGACTTCCCACTCCATCAGCCTTGCCCTTACCCCTCCAGCAAGCTGCGTGTCCCAATATCCTCCCCCCTGGTCCCAGCTGTCCAGGTCTGACAAGTTCCCTTTGCTTGTAGGTTTTCTCAGCTTCCACTCCTTGCCATGAGGAAAGAAGCCTGTGGAATCCACACCTCTAACTTCCAGCCTTTTCTGCCTCGTTCACAGGCTTGCCCAGAACTTGCTGGAAACCTGGGCCCTAGAGCCTTTCCCAGGGCAGACCTTAGCCACACCCTCAGCTCCTTACATGACTCACACTGGGCAAGTCTGGGGAATACAGGCCAGACGCGGGCTTCCATGGGGTAGCGTCTGCCTGCTCTCCCATTCCGGGGACAGCAATGCCCATGGCCGAGCGGGCTAGCATCGCCTGCTTCTCTGAGTGCCCTCCAGTCCCATGAGGCAGATCTGGGCTCTGGCCTTGGGGCATGGCAGCATTCTGAAGAACAGATGGGCACCATCAGCATGCAGCATATGGACCCGTGGAATCAAGCGCCCAGGCTCGACTTCGATTTGAAATAGCAGGGTGCTGTGCTGGTCCCCCCACCCCAGGGACGAGGGGCGGTGGGGGTCTGGCAGAAAGAGCATGGGGTTCAGAGTCAAGAGGACCTGGGTCTAGGCCAGCTCTGCCATTCACTGTTTCACCTTGGCTGCAATTCAGAGCTGCTCCAAGGTCCCTTTTGTCAACTGTAAGATGGGGTACAGTACTGTCTGCTCCTTCTACCCTCAGGACAATCAGCTGGACGAAGGCGCACGAATCAGCCTTCCAAAAACTTGGTGCTATAAAAATGAAAATTATAAATGGGGGTGCAGGTTCAGGGATGGTATGGGAGGGGAGCCGATGGCCCAGACATTCATTTCCAGGGCAGGCGCCCCCCAGCCGGACCGGGAGCCGGGGTCTGGCATGGAGGAAGCCTCTGCTGGCATTGCTGGGACTCTGTCGCCACCCAGTGGGCACTGGCTGCCGGCGCTTCTGCTGCTTGGGCGGGTCTGCAAAGGGACTGGGAAGGGGTGTCCCGTTGTAAGCAGCTTTGGCTTCTTTGGGTCCCCTGCTCTACCAGGTTGGGCTGGATAAAGGGAGGATGTGGTCCAGACTCACATCAGAGAAAGAACGGCTTTAATTACTTGGGAGGAAGTTCAAATGGACTTTTCCAAGAAGGTCTCCTGAGTCAATATTTCCATCCTGACCCTTTTTGTCCTGCCTTTGCCCCCACTGACCAGTTGGCCACACCCAGTCCAACTCCTCCCATTCCCAAGAGGCTGGATTGGAAGGTGCTGTCAGCCAGTCCAAACCCCAGGCATCCATGGAGCCTCATCTTACCCTGAGGGAAGGTCAGCTTCGGTTGGAATCCAGCTCCTCAAAAGCTTCGCTACTGGGAGAAGCAGGCAGGCCAAGGGAGAGTTGTGTGATTTGCTGAGGGCCCGGGTCTGGCTCACTGAGGGTCTGAGAGGTGACAGCAGGAGGCTGCCTCTTGGCACCTCCAGCCATCTCGAATGAATGCAACTAACTGGTTTGGAAGACCCCCCCCCGCCCCGCCCCAATACTGGACTTCGGACTCTCTGACTCTCGCCACGTCTAAAGATCTTCAGCGCAAGGGATACATCGGGCTCCATATCACCTGTTAGCACTTCTTTAAAAAGCAGCATTTGACTTTGAGTTTCTCTGCCTAGCCGGGCGGTCTTCCGCTTAAGTGCACTTCTAGTGACACTGGGTGGTGGCAACGGGGAAGTGCATGCATGATGGTTACTCTGCGGAAGGTAAGGATTTTCCCTAATAAATCCCTCTCTGGGAAGGGAGGGAGTCACAGAATGGCAGGAGTGGGTAGGGAGTGTGTGTGTGTGTGTGTGTGTGTGTGTGTGTGTGTGTGTGTGTACGTGTATGTGTGGGGCGGGGGGAGGCCTGGACCTCACCAGTTTGACTTGATTAATATTCACCTTATTCTCAGAAATCTCTTGCCAATTAGCATCCCTCCCTTACACCCTATCCCAAGCAGCTGTACTTGACCTTTCCCTTAATTCCCCACAGCATGGCTGAGATCAGGCTGGAATATTTAAATTAGATTTCTCTGAAGTCTCAAGGACAACAAAAGAAAATAAGCACCAAGAACAACATAGCATTCGCCCAGCTCTCGGCCTGCTTGGCTTCGGGAGACAGGGGCCATCTTTAATCCTGCCACTGCCCCCACCCCAGAAGCCCCACAAAGACAGACCCGAAGGGACTGCGTGGTGAGTCCTCCTATCAAAGGTCAGCGCCTCCTCTTGGGCTCTGGGTGTTCTCCTCTCCGTCCTTCCAAGCTCTGCTCCTTCTTTCCCCTTCTCTCTGCTGCGTCCATTTCTCCCTCTCAACCAGATCATTCCCGTCAGCTTACACACATCTCCCAGTTTAACCAGCCTTTCCCTGATTCCACTGTCCCCTTACGTTGCCATCCGGACCCACCTCCTTCAAACAGCAAAAGTGCAGAGAGAGCTGTGTATAGACACCCCCTTCTTCGTTTTGCTGACGGTTTTTGATCCGAGTTTTATCTGTGTTACTCCATTGAAATTCTGTTGTCAAGCTCATCCGTGGCCCCGTCTTCCAAAGTGCAGTGGCTCCTGGGCTGTCCTCTTCCTACTTGCTGTCTCAGTAGCCTTCTGGCTACTACTGAGTAGTCCCTGGCTCCTTCTGGAAACACTCTCCCGGGTTCTCCCCTACCCCGCCGTCTCCTTGGCTCGCTCCCTCCTCCTCTGCTGAGCTCTGGGCGTCCTATCGGGTCTCTGAAGGCTTCCCCGAGCCCCTTACCTGTCTGTCCCCTTCCGCAGCTTTTAGGATGTGCAGCGACTCCCCCGTTTTCGTCGCCAGTCCTGAGTTTCCCGCTGCCTCTCCGGGAGGCCCTGTCACTTTCTTCACCTACCCAGAAGGAGCGGAGAGAGAGTTCGAAGGCGGCTGGCCTGCTTGAAAGGCCTTGGCCCAGAAAGGCCTACGTGTCTGTATCTCTCCGGCTCTCGGCCCCGGACTGTCCTCTGTCACACGGTCCCGTCCAGCTGCAAGGGAGACGGCAGACGCAGTCCGGCTCTGCTCAGCGGACAGAGAGATTGATTTTTGGTGAAAAGCTAGCAGTCTGCCCTTCTAGTCACCAAACACCGTGTAGACTCTTCTCCCCGCCCAGGGAGCATGCTCACCCCCCAAGGGGAATGACCACAAACTGCCCGCCGTCATTTGCATGTGTTTGACCTTCGGGGTCTCCGGGTGATGCCCCCCACCCCCCGCAGCTCTGTGAACTGCAAGCAGGCTACCTGGGTAGGTTTACGGCCCAAAGCGACGCAGGTCGTCCATCCCATGACATGTCAGAGCGTGTCGGGAGCCGCTTTCTGCTCTCAGCAGTTTTCTCTCCTTCTCCGCCTACATGGAGACCCTGTTTTCCTTGCAGTTCCGTGTGGCCGGGTGCCTGAGGCCCACCAGTCACTGTGGACGGGAGTCCTTTGCACCGCTGTCGGATGGCGGCTTTTAGGGGCAGGACACCCCGTGTTAGATTCCCAAGGTTGTCATGAGAAATCACAACTTGGTGGCTTAAACCAACAGAAATTTATCCTCTCGCAGTTGGGGAGGCCAGAAACCCGAAACCAAGGTGTTGGGAGGGCCTCATTCTCTCTGGAGACTCTAGGGGAGAATTCTTTCTTGTCTCTTGCAGCTCTGGGTGGCTCCTGTGTCCCCTGGCTTGTGGCGGCCCGTCTGCCTCTGTCTTCACATGGCCTTCTTTCCCGTGGGGACTGTCTCTTTTAAGGACACGATCGGTGGATTTAGGGCCCACCCTTATCCAGCATGATCTCACCTCAATCCTCACCTTCATCACACCTACAAAGATGTCATTTCCAAGTAAGGTCATGTTCCGAGGTCAGCGTGGATGAAAATTTTGGGGAAACAATGTCCAATCCACTTTGGGCCCCTGTTCAACAAAAATCCCCTTGGGCAGTGGGAAGAACGGAGCACAGGCAAGTCCCTGGTCCAGAACGATGGTGGAGGCCTGGGACATGGGTATCTGTGAAGACCCCCTGCCCTGGCAGTGGAGAAAGTTCTTTAATTAGACCTTGGATCTCCTGTCTTGGAAAAATGCCCTAGTCCACTGTTCTCTGAAGCTTTTGGGGAATCCTTTCTTGACTCTTGTCTGCCCTGGCCACATCCGAAGTGGGTCCTCGAATCTGGGCCTCCCTTAGGACCACACAATTTCACCACTAGCCTGATTCCCACTTGTACAAATTTGGGGGACTGAGTGTGGTTTTAAGCTCCCACAGTCCAAGGCTTTATTAGGCTGGGTTCATGGATTTCTGGCAATTCAGTTTCTTTAAATACAGCTTTCAGACCTGTGCTTCCAACCCATTCCTCATGCTAGTGACCACGCCGAAGGTTCTTTCCTAGACATAGTTGTCAAACATGCTTTTATTTTTACAATTCTTCTTATTAATTTTTCTCTCCCTCTACTCTGAGCTTCCTTGTCAGCTTCCCGCTGGCTACCTTGGGGCCGTCTGAAAGAGTCAGCTTGGGTGGGAAAGGCAACACTCTTAATTTGATGTTTGCCACAGAACCAAATCCCTTTATAAGAGGATTTTAAATAATGAGACTTCATTGCCCGAAGCCTTGTCCAGTTTTATTTCCTGTAATTTAGGGCACAGAGCAGTCGACTTACTAATATCCGAGGAAACACACACTTCTGGATCATTTCTTCTTGGAAACTTATCATTATTTCCCTGAATTCGTCCCTCGATAGTAGTATCTTGCTACCGACCTGGAGAACAACCGTCCCACGCTAACATTCTGCTTCTTTTCCCGCAGTTTCTTGGAGCTCCAGGCTCGGGATCCACTTGGTCTAACTTCCAGGTGATTGCAGGCAAGAATTTTCCTAAATGTATCATTCCTGCCGCCTGGGGGGCCCTTGTCCTTCCTAGCCCAGCTCTCCTTGCTGTTGCTGAAGGGCCTAAATAATTTGGCCACATCTACTTCTCTGATCCGTCTGCCTCCCTGCCTCCCATCTGCCCCCAGACAGGGCAGGACTTGCAGGACTTTGCTGTTCCCTCTGCCGAGAGCCCTCAGTTCCCTCAATCTTTGCCTAGTTCTTGAGTAACTCAGGTCTCAACTCAGAGATCAGCTCTTAGTGGGGTCTTCTCATACCATTCCATCTAAAGGTGGTTTTTTTCGGGGTGCCTGGGTGGCTCAGTGGTTAAGCGTCCAACTCTTGATTTTGGCTCAGGTCATGATCTCAGGGTCATGAGATCGAACCCACGCCAGGCTCCGCACCCGGCGAGGAGTCTGAGATTCTCTCTCCCTCTTCTCCTGCCCCTGCTACTGCACACATGTGCTCTCTCTCTAAAATAAATGAATCTCTTAAGATAAAATAAAAGTTGAATAAAAGTTGCTTTTTCATTGTATTTAGCACCATCTGACATTCTCTTCTTTATCTGTTTACTTGTCATGGTCCTTGTCTGGTTTCCTTTCCGCAGAGCCTCTTTGAGAGCCAGGGTCCCGTTGGTCTCCATCATTGTGACCCTGACCTGCCACACTATTATTATGAGAACAAATGCCACTACTTCCGTAACATGTGTGCCAGACGCACAATTTTAGTTCCTTGTTGAAAATTTGTTCTACTAAAATGTTTCCAAGATACACAAAAGTAGGATAATATGATGGACCTCCCTAAAACGTGTCGCCTGGATTCAACATTCAAGGTTTTACCACACTCACTTCATCTATCCTTCCTTCTTTATCTTTCATTTTGCTTTTGTTTCTATTGAAGTCTTTTAAAGAAAACTCATGGCATAATGTCATTCCCCCCTGCTACATATTTCATCTATGCATTTTTTAAATGAATTTTTCTGGTTTCGCTTCCGTGGCATTTATACACCTTCAGAGATTAGCAATGGTCCCTCAGTATCATCACTTAGTCCATGTTCCGATTTTTCTGATTGCCTCAAAACTAACTTTGTAGAATTGATCTGTTTGGATTAGGAGCCAAACTAGGACCACGCACTGCGTCTCTCAGATCTCCTCCCACCACGCTGTTGACTTGTTGAGAAAAGGGGTGATTACAGCTGACCCTCCAGCAACATGGGTTTGAACTGCACAGGTCCACTTGTAGCGATTTTCCCCCATAACTACAGTCCAGCTGTAAATGTATTTTCTCCTCCTTATGATTTTCTGACTTTATTGTGAGAACACAGTATATTATGCACGTAGCATACGAAATATGTGTTAATCAACAGTTCACGTTATCGGTGAGGCTTCCAGTCAACAGTAGGCTATCAGTAGGTAAGTTTGGGGGAGTCGAAAGTTCTATGCAGATTTTCAACTGTGCAGGGGCAGCACCCCTTAACCCCCATGTTGTTCAAGGGTCAACTGTATTATTAACAATAGAGTTGTAAGATAGTGGGGGCTGAGTAGTGGGAGCGAAGAAGACAAAACGGTCTGAGGAGATGTTGTGGAGGAGTCTTCTGGTCGACCCTGCCTTCCGTCCATGCAGTGGTGATGCCACTACCCTCTCTGAGGCATCAGGAGTTACGAGAGCACCAGTGGCCTTGCTCCCTCTTACAGGGTCTCTGGTGTGACAGCCGACAGAAACCCTCAGATTAGCTCATTGTATCTCTTGCTTTAGTCGCGTGCTCAGCCTCTCCCAGCTGGGCAGAACATGTGTACAATCCTCCTACTTTGTCACAAAAATTCCCTCTTTATCTTGCTTCCTCTGAAGCTTGTTAGGAGAGAGCCCCATACACGATGCTTCCCATGGTTCCCAGATCACCTGTGCGCCAAAACTCATGGGGTTTTGTTCGTTCGTTCATCCTTCCTTCCTTCCTCCCTCCCTCCCTTCCTTCCTCCCTTCCTCCTTCCCTCTCTCTTTCTTTTTTCTTTCTTCTTTCTTTCTTTCTTTCTTTCTTTCTTTCTTTCTTTCTTTCTTTTTCTCCTTCCTTCCTTCCTTCCTTCCTTCCTTCCTTCCTTCCTTCCTTTCTTTTTTTCTTTGGCTCCACACCCAACGTGGGGCTTGAACTCATGACCCTGACATTGTATGTTCTACCGACTGAGCCAGCCATGCACCCCTGTCCTGTTTCTGTAAAAACTACACTCAGACAGCTGGTTCCCTACCCCAGACTTTATGAATCAGAACTTGTGGGCATGTTCCCTGGGAATCTGTCATTTAAACCACTTTAAATGGCGTAGCTGATTCACAGACCTGCATTAAAAACCTTGCAGAATATGCCGATGGTATGAGTCCTAAGGCAAAGTGTGTAAAGGATTTCTTCCAGCAGAGTTACAATTCTTTTGGAGTCAGTCATCCCCCATCTTTTTTGCTTGTGCATGCTTTTCATGACAATTTTGCACACGTACCCCAGTATTTGTTTATGCCTTATGTTCATATACTACTGTACTACCGTAGTATGTATAAAACACACTAAAATAAGACAGTTTTAGAGATTTAACAAGTAAATAAAAATAGAAGTTCTAATATTCACTTCTTGCAGCCTGGCAGCTTTTTGGCATGTCCTGTGGACGACTGCTCTGGGATATTCTCAGACAATTGTCCTTTGCCTGAGGCTGCCCCAGAAAGTCCAGTATGAAGAGTTTCCAGCTCTCATGAAAAACTCCTTAATTGTATATAATTCTTTATCATAACCTCAAATCCTGCTTGAAGAGAGGTTTGTCTGGTTCACGTGGCCTGAATTTTTTCTCTACGATGTGACCAGGGGAACTTTTCCAAATTAGTTTGCTGAGCAAGAAAGCAGACACGTCCATTAGCAGTCCAGGTTGGGTTGGGCCCCAGCCCCCCATTCTTCTTGTGGTCCTCACGGATCTCTGGAGCTCAGGACATAAACATTCCTAATGAATGTATTTAAGGCTGCAGAGGGAGAAAAGACAGTTGAGGGCCTGGAGGAAGCAGAAGGCAAATTGAGGTAGGGAAGCCTAGAACTTGCCATTTCTAGGGCTCTTGGCTTCTTCCCAAAGATTTGAGTTTCCATCAGGTATCATTTTCCTTTAGCCTGAAAAGTGTCCTTTAGTATTTCATTTTTTTTTTTAAGATTTTATTTATTTATTTGACAGACAGAGAGACAGCCAGCGAGAGAGGGAACACAAGCGGGGGGAGTGGGAGAGGAAGAAGGAGGCTCATAGCAGAGGAGCCTGATGTGGGGCTCGATCCCATAACGCCGGGATCACGCCCTGAGCCGAAGGCAGACGCTTAACCGCTGTGCCACCCAGGCGCCCCTCCTTTAGTATTTCTTAGTGTGGGTTTGTTGGTAGTAAATTCTCTCAGCTTTCATTGATCTGAAAATGTCTTTCCTTCACGCTCATTTTTGAAGAGTATCTTTGGGGGTATGGAATTCTGGGTTGACAGTTATTTTTTGTTGTTTGTTTGTTTAGAGACTTAAGGATGTCATCCCTTATCTCTGGCCTCCACTGTTTCTGATGAGAACTCAGCCATTATTTGTGGCATTGTTCTCCTTGACAGACTACGTCATTTCTCTCCAGCTGCTTTCACGATTTTCGGACGCTGAACTGCATGATGGGCCGCGCTGTGACTTTCTCTGTTTCGGAGCTACCGGAGCTTTTTGGATCTGGAGGTTGGTGTGTTTTACCAAATTTGGGCAAGTTGTAACTTTTTTCTTCATATCTTTTTCCCTCCTTTTCTTCGGGGATTCTAATTAGCTATATGCTAGACAGCTTTGTATTTTCCCACAAGTTTCTGAGGCTCTGGGCATTTAATTTCAATCTTTGTTCTCTTTCTTCTTCAGACCGGATCATTTTTATGACTCTTGTCTTCTAGTTTATAGGCTCCAACTTCTGCCATCTCCAATCTGCTGTTTAATTCCTCACTTCACCATATTTTCAGTCTAGAATTTCTTTACACAAGTTTAGTTTCTCTGTCGAGACTCCCCATTTGTTGTTCACTAAGACCACATGTTTTCTGTAACTTCTTGAACACAGTCACTATAGCTGCCTTGAGGTCCTGGTCTGCTATTTCATCATGGAGATCACCTCAGAGTCTATTTCCACGGATACCTTTTGTTTTTAAGGGTAACATTCTTGGAATATTTAGGAAGTTTCTATCGTAGGCTAGATATTGTGGGTGATCTATTGGAAAGAGTCTGGATCATGTTTGCCTTTAAAAGTGTTGTGTTTTGATTTGGCAGGCAATCAATTTATCAGAGGATTTCCTCGTGCCTGTCATGCCTTCGTTTATGGCTTTGTTAGTGTGAATCTAAAGTAGCCTTTATTCTAGGGCATGAACCTTCTTCCCAAAACATACATTTTCCGGTATGGCAGCTGAATGCTGTACCACGAGGACCTCACTGCTCTGGCTGGAACGATCCATTAGTATCTCCATTCTGTGCTCAACTCCTTAGCAGCCCGTCTCTTATGAAGTCTCAACCTGTACCTATTCAGCCCAGTTCTCGAAGAAAGTGACAAGGAACCCTTGTATGGCTTGAATTGTGTTCCCCCCCAAAAGATACATTAAAGTTCAATCCCCCAATACTCTCAAACGAGACCTTTATTTGGAAATAGGGCTTTTAAAGAGGCGATTAAGTTAAAATGAGGTCATTGTCATGGGTCATAATCCAGTATAACCAGTGTCCTTCTAAGAAGGGGAAATTGGACACAGGAGAAAGCCATGTGAAGATGAAGGGAGAGATCAAGGGGATACATCTAGAAGCCAAGGAATGTCAAAGATTGACAGCAACCACCAGACATCAGGGGAGAGGCGTGGAACGGATTCTCACCCACAGCCCGCAGAAGAAACTAACGCTCTGACACCTTGATCTCAGACTTCTGGCCACCAGCACTGGGAGAGAGTAAGTTCGTGTGGTATGAGACCCCCAGTTTGTGGTACTCTGTCACCACAGCCCTAGCCAATGAATGCACACCCACGTAGGCTTTGCGGGCCCCCCAGGTGACTCTCCCTCCCTGGCGCCGGCCCTCCGAGTTCCATTTGGTCTACAGCTCCAAACCCTGATCTTTGCCTTCTCAGCTCAGCAGGACAGGTGGACTCTTCTTGGGTTCCACCTTTTTGTGCTGGAGTGAGGAAAGCATCCCCAGGCGGAGAGCTGGCGGAGGCTGGGCTCCCTTTCTGTGACTGAGGCTGTGAGCTGCCTGTTGTCCAATGCCTGAAGACAGCAGACTCACACATTTGGTCCAGTTCAGTAGTTTTTATGGCGAAAGGCAACTCTAGTATTTGTTACTCTACTATGAGTAACATAGTGAAGTTTCTAAATTTTTTGAGTTGTTTATTTTGAATAAATTATTTGAACTCATTCACTCTCTCGATGCCTCTATGAAGTAGATAGGTCATTAGCCTCATGCGTTCCAGATTAAAAAAGAGAGAGAGACTCCCCCCCCCAAAAGATTAAATAACTTGTCCAAGGATACATCTTATAAACGGTGGAGGGAGACGTTGAATCTAGGCAGTTTGACGGTAGAGTCCGTGCTCTTCGGTATTAACCTATGATCTTACATAACGAATGTACTTCGGATGAAGGAATAGACGGCTGTCTCTTCCACTTTGTTGCCCATTTACCTGACATTCCGCCTCCCCGGGAAAATCCCAACATCACATCAATCGAGTACGTTCACTTCTCTGCCACCCAGACTTTTAAGCGCTCTGGAGAAAATCACGCTGAACTTCTACCAAGACCGAACTCCTACCAACTTATCTGGGCCTTTGAAAATACCGAATACTTCTGTCTTTCCCTCATCTTTGCCTCCCATTGGCTGTTGGTTCTGCCCTGAATCTCAAACACCTGTACCTCCCTCCTCATTTTCAGGAAAAACACAATTTCCAGCTGTGAACTCTCAGATTCCCACTCATTTCTCTAAATTTGACTTGCATTGGCACCTATCCTTGCCTTTTGCTCTACTGTCAAAATATTTAGCGTTTCTCTCTTGTCTAAGGCATATCCACGCGTGGCTGCTCCTTGATGCCTTTCTTCCCCTTCCCCGGCAAGTGTTTGGAAGTGTTGTTTCGCTTCCCTGCATTCCTCATCACCCTCTCACCTCCAGTTCTCTCCCTCAACTCCAATCTGGCGTCTGTACTCATCCTCTGTTCATTTATCAATGTTGGCTTTCCTTTTCTTAATTTTATCCTTATGCTTTCTTTAAATGCATTTTTTAATCATTTTAACTTGTTGATCTGGATCCCTAATTTATTATTTTTTACTGTTCATTAATATCAATATTTAAGATCATGAATTTCCCACTGCTGTGTGTCTTGTAGATTCTCTTCTGTGGCACTGTTTTCTATATATTTTTAAATTTTTGTTTTCCTTTTCTCATTGATCCAAGAGTGTTTAAGAGAAAATTTAAAATTTTCTGTGTGGTAGAGTGTCTTTTTTCCCCCCGTGGTTTTGTAATGAATATCTGCTTTATTGCATTTTAATCAGAGTATTTTATTTTATATTATTTCTACTTTGGAGAAGTTTTATAATTTCTCTGTTGTTTTGTGTACAGTAAATTCTTGAGTATTCCATGGACAGCTTTAGCAAAAGGTATACTTTCTGTTTTCAGACTACAGAGCTCAATATATTAACTAAATTTATTAATTTTAGTTTTTAAATTTAATTTTAATTTTTCTCTATCCTTCTTTATTAAAGAAAAGGTGAACATAGGAAACCTATGCACTTTCCCTGAGTATGAGCTAGGAAGTGCTGAGACCTCAGACTTGTCCCTGGTCTCAATATGGTGCCAGAGGAGAAGAACTCTTACTGTGATTGCTTCACGGCCCAGAGCTTCCCGAGGAGTGGGAGAGTGATTTCCCTTACTCCCGAGTGGGGAATGGCAATGGGGCAGAGGGAGAGATACAGCCATGGAGCTTGCATAAAGGGGATGTTGTAAGTCTTGTTAATCAGTGATCTGGGACCACATTATGCAATGGCATTTTAGTAGGTGCCAGCAGCGTGGATCAAAGCCAGCTCCCCGCCAGCGCCGCATAAATCCCCCACTCGCGCCCCACACCCACGGCTGGTGGAGGAAGGATCCAAGTAGTTGAGGTTTTATGTCTACTACCCATTTGAATGGGACTTGAAGAAGAAATGCAGTTCAGTTATAGAACAAGTGTTTTTTGTGTGTTCATTCCACATCGATAGCTCCAGCTCAGAGCTTTCTGTGAATTCTAAAGTTATGTCCGGGTTAGATTAGGTTTTTCAGCCTCAGACTGAGCATGCTCAAAACTAAACCCATCTCTGCTCGTTGTCTCCTCTTCACCCTTCAACTAAAACCTGTTCTTCTTGTCTTCCCTAGTTTACTAAATCTTGTCCACACCCAATAAGTCGTCTGGGGCAGAAACCAGGTATTGTGTGACGGGGTATAGCTCAGAAAGTGCTAGAGATCAGAAACAAACTAAGGGATATCCACCCTGTTAGCAACCGTATATACTGGGGTTTCACAGGGGCATTACTTTAAAAACTGGGCATGCTTTAAAATAGTTTGAAAAACCACTGTAGGAGAGGATGCAATACAGTGGAGCAGAAGAGCCTAGAAACCCTTCCATACACGCCAAAGCCACTGAAAACCCTGAGGATTGGGGTAGGAGTAGAGAGTGGGGTCCACTGCTGGAGGAGGGAGCTGGAGAGGAGGATGGGAGTTGCTAAGTGTGGCAGAGGTGAATGACCAAAGGGAAGAGCATTCAGGGAACATTTTTCATTGGCTGTTCTGGTCTTTATCCAAGTATTTGAGGGCAGGCAAAGTGACTAAGCCTGAGCTCCATCAAGAAGGGCCCAGGGCATCAGACTGTCTGCTCCTTCCTGGACAAAGCTCACGATTCTCTATGGCTCTCTAAAAATCCACGGGGCTGGATGTCTACCAGACGTATTTTGAACCCACAGCCTACCTGGGCTACCTCAAGATGGGCCAGCGCCCCGTGGATGGTGAGCTCCTCCATTTCCTGCTAAAATGCTACACCACCACTTTTAAATCGGGAGCTGATCTCCTTGAACCCTGGAAGAGGTTTGTGGGAGGAAGGGCGGGCACGCAAATTTTAAATTAGATGCTGATCTTCTTCAACCCTAGAGCAAGTTTGGGGTGGGAGTGGGGGAGGGTGGCTGGACAGTTGGCAGGAACTTTGGACCTGGAGATAATGCGGAACTGCCCTATAGGCTGACTGTAAGTGTACTTGATGTATGGTACTAGGTAGGACGCCCTAAACCTTTCTGAGGTCTCTGGGTCAAGATTTTCTCCTCCCATAAATTCTAAGGGCTGTGGTCTTTGATGGTCCTGAGTAGCCCTGTCTTCTCCCTATCCCGGGCAAAAAGAAGCTGCAAGGGGCGTCAGAAAGTGTAGGAAGTCTCTTTCCAAATTCAGTGCAGGAAGCTTTCGCTCTCTGCATGATTACCACTGTGGCCCGTGAAAACATCACGGGTGGGTGCCTCTCAGATTTGCCCCTAGGGGAAGAATGGTGCTTGGCAGGCTGGACCATTAACATCGAATAATGGGTCTCTTTTCATGATTCACATGAAAAAGAAACATAACCCCATAGCTAGAATTTCCCTGATTAACAATATCCTGCTATCAAGTTTTCTGAAACCTTTGATGCTTGCGTCCATTTATCTGCCACTGTAGCCTACATGTAACACCAACAAAGGGGAAACAAAATGTGGCAGCAGGATCCAGGAGCAGATGAGCAGGCTTCGTTCAGTAGGGCGTCAGGACCCCTCGGTCCAGCCAGCTTTCTCTCCTTGCCACCTTGTTGTTTATCTTGGAAGCCCCTTGCCAGGGTCCAAACGCTACTGATAATTTGTGTTAACCCAGTCTCTCCGGAGAGAAGGCAAGATGGGAAGGCGAGACCAAGGGCTCTGTGGGCGGGCCTATATTCTCCTTCTAGTCTTGCGAAGAACGTTTCTGGGAATACAGGTGGTGCTCAAAGAATGTTTGCTGATTGGTCTTTGGAATGTTACGGCCGGTCTCAGTGGAGCCGTAGGACAGCTTAGTGGAGAGTGCTTGCCATAGGGAAACCAGAGTCCTCAGGAATGGGACCAGATTTCTCCTCTTAACACTCATTTACAGTGATTAATTGGCAGTTGAAATGAAAAGCTGGTTCTCTCCTAATTGCCCTCCCCCCACCCAAATTAAGCTCTCCTGCTCCTCACTTTCCCCTCCTACCGAACTCTCCAGGCTCAGTGCTGCTGGGACTGTGCGCGGGGTTGCCTAAAGCTGTTAGGGCAGCCAGAATTCCTCATGCTGCCGTTTCCATTCCCAAAGGGTCGACTCCCCGCAGCCTCGCCCGGTGGGAAAGAGAAAGGAGCCTCTGGGAAGCGTGGCCCTGAGAGCCGTGCTTTGGTGTGGGCGGCTTTTTATGTGTCTTTTCTGAAGCATGTGGACTGAAAGGAAAGCTCCTGATTGACACAGGCCCTGGACCCTGCATTTGCTAGCTCCTCTCCGCCTGTGAGCCTTGCAAGGAGATAATCGCCCCTACTACTCAGACAAGAACTGCCTCAAGCTGGAAAAGTGGCTGAAGATGATGCCAGGGGCGTTTGGTCCCCAGTGGTGAAATCTGTGTGTGAGCTTGAGCGGGACAGGTAAGGGCTTTCTTGTTTGCTTTGGGATAGCCATGATGAGAGCTTCACTTAGCTCCCAGAATTGAGAATTATTCATGGGGCTTGTGTAAAAGTGGCAAGGCAGGTGGAGAGTAAGAAGGAAGGAAGGCAGGGGGGTCCCAAGAAGAAAGGAGGGAGAGTGAGAGATGAATCTGATAAAGACCAAAAGAGGGAAGAGAAATAGATGGCTGTAGAAAGACCTGGAACCAGAAGGGAACGGTCATGAACGCCTACCCAGAATGCCAAGGCATGCGCCCAGGCTGACGTAGACCCGTGGCAGCCAGCTGGTTGATGGCAGACGGCCGTTCTGATTGGCAGGTGCCCCTGTTGTTCCGATTATAGCCTCCAGGTGGCTCCAAACTCGTGGCGTCGCAGGAGGCGGGCAAAGAAGACCAATCCTGCATGCAGGTGAACTTGCCTTGGATAATTTCAGGGCACCAGAAAGATCCACTGTAGCACCTCCACTCTCAAAATACCACTGTCCCC
The DNA here is from genome assembly GCF_023065955.2 of Ursus arctos. Taxonomy (NCBI): domain Eukaryota; kingdom Metazoa; phylum Chordata; class Mammalia; order Carnivora; family Ursidae; genus Ursus; species Ursus arctos. Next base: position 10,395,710 of record NW_026622897.1, read on the forward strand.
AGTTAGGTAAGGTGGTTGAAGTTGTATATTGGATTCTTATGCCTTTTGCTTAAGACTGTGGCTTTTTTTTTTTTTTTTAAGATTTTATTTATTTGACAGAGAAAGCACAAGCAGGAGAAGCGGCAGGCAGAGGGAGCCTGATGTGGGGTTTGATCCCAGGATCATGACCTGAGCTGAAGGCAGATGCTTGATCAACTGAGCCCCCCAGGCGCCCCCAGACTGTTTAAAAATGCAGAACTAGGAAGTGTAAATCTGTAAGTGCTAGTCCTTGCATATACCGCAGTATGAATGAGCCCCACATGCTGAGAACAGGTGTAGGTAAGAAGAGAATGTGTGTGCGGGCAGTGAGGAGGTCGGGTGGCATGGTCGGGAGACACGGGGAGAGCCTGGTGGACCCCTGCAAAATCTGCCAAGCTGACTTCGCAAGTTTTGCTTGGCTGATTCCTGGCCGACTTTGCATTTCCTGTTGCACTTGGCTGGGTCGTGTTAAACATGGACCTAGCAGAGAGAGAACGGACCAAGCTCCAGGAGTACATTGCCCAGAGAGGGGCTACAGGTGGAAGGAGCAGTGACCTCGGGGTCAGGGTCGACAGCTGGCTTCCTGACTGTGCCCCTCTCTGGGACTCAGTTTCTTGATTTGTAAAACCAGTGACTTGATATCCTGGGAGTCTGTGCGAGAGGCAGGTAATGGCCAGGAGTGATGAATTCGTCTCACACGGTGAGCCCGACCCCACTGGGCACGCTTCCCTTGTCCCTCCACTCAGAGTCAAGTGGGCTGAGAAGGAGGAGCCGCTAAGGAGACCGGTCCGCCGGGGGCTTAAGGGTGACGTTCGGAAAGAACGGCCCCTGGTCGCTGCACGCTGCCACGAAGGAGAAATTCATGGGGGAAGCCCTGCCGGGTCTGGCTTACCATTGAGAAGTTGGAGAAAGCCAGGGGGCCGCTGAGACCCTCCCAGAGAAGCGTGCAGAGCGCACGGGGGCGTTCTTTCTTGCGGCCCGGAGAGAGGACTGAGCGGCATACTCGGCAGGCCTGGGAGCATGCAAGGGCAGGACTTCCAGCCCACGTTGTGCCCCCCACCGCCTTTGCTTTCCTCTCCCGTCAGCGGCTTTACTTAGAACCCTTACCAGCAAACGCTTTTAGAGTCTTATTATACATGATTGCCAGGTAAATAGGTAGGTTTATCTCACACAGAGAGGTTTATAGGATACTCCACTAATGGCCCAGGGTTGGGGAAGGAATTGGACCAGAGAAATAAAGCTGTACCTCCCCTAGTTTTGAGGGCACCTCAGTTTCATGGAGTGGCGAGGGTAGAGTCCCCCACGGTCTCCAAATTTAGGCCTTTGGTGTCTGCTCACCTTCTGAGCTCATTCCCCACCCACATCTTCACCCCTGCTGATACTGTGGCCCCATCCCATGAAACGAAAGGAACACAAGCTTTGGCATCAGGAGACATGGATTTGGGTACTTGGCTCTCGGCTTGCTTGCTCTTGCGATGTCAGGTGGGTCGTTAATATCTCAGAGCCTCAGTGTTCCCATCTCTGAAATGGAAAGAATAACCCACCTCCCCAGGGTTATTGTGAGACCCCAAAGTTAGAAGATGAATACACCTGGTGGATAAGCACGCATGCGATCTGCCATGTGTAAGTTTTCACTGACTCCCCGTACGCGTGTAACAAGCAGTTCTAAAGGGAGTGGAGAGGTGGCTTTCCTTCTTCGTCCAGTGCGATCCACCTAAGCCAGTTTGGGATGGGCATGGGGCGCTTGGGAAAGGCTTTTGAAGGAAGTAGCAGCAGATCAGTGAGAAGTGAGGGGTGACCGGGAGTCAGCCGGGTGAAAGAATCGGGGGGAGAGTCTGTGAAGAGCAGGAATTCCGCAGTAGCAGAGACCCGGAGGGAATGTAACATACCATGTTTGGCGAACTTCAGGAAAAACTGGAGACACCTGGGTAGGTTGGGCTCCTGTCCCTGGCCGTCCCCGATAACCCAGCCGGGCACCAGCATGGTGAAGCAAGCCAGCGCTCCGAGCGGGCAGAGATGTTGCCCAAGTGGTGATGGTTGGTCGGGGGTAGGAGGTGGGCAAGCAAGTAATTTATTCATCCAACAAATATTTGTTGAGTGCCTACGTAAAGTTAGGCACTGCTCAGTAAGTGCCAGAAACTTTGCCCGGGGCTGGTCCTCACCGTAAACACAGTTGCAACACGTAAGCCCTTGATCACATTCTGCCCTGTGTCTGTGTATCTGGGTATGTTCTCGTGTGTATATGTGGGTATGTGCACACACGTGTGTGTGTGTGTGCTGACGGTGGTCTGTGGAAGGTGGGTCAGATCTATCCACGGTGTCACCAGATGAGTGGTAGGAGAGGTTGACTGTCAAGGGCTGGGGGCAGATCAGGGGTTAGCTACCAGAGGGAGCTTGCAGTAGATGAACCAGAGGCTGCGTGTTAGTGTCTCCTCCAAGGACAGCTCCACGTGGGCACTGGAGTGTGCAGCCAGAAAGCTGGGCTGGGCTGGGCAAGCGGAAAGCGAAGAGCAAGGTGTGCGGGCGAACGGGCAGGGTGTCCAGGGCAGGTGCTCTCGGCAGGGCCGAGTTGCCCAATGCCCCATCTCCCTGCATAGTGTGGACACACATCCTGGAGTGTGTTCTCCTGGGGTCCTGGGGTTAGTTACATGGGCAGTCACACCAGGGAGCTAGTGGCCCTCTTACATGATATTCAAGTTACCATGTACACTTTGTGGGCTGGCTGTGAGTAGGCATTGCGTTTGGTTTCATGGGAGGCTAGTGGCTGGAAAGGGTTTGCCATCCACTGAAATAACAAGCAACACACTTTTGTTAAGCACTGTTACTGAGTAGGCGAGGGACTCCACTGCAAGGCAGAATTTGCTTGGGAGACGGACAATGACGGGAAGCATGGAAGAGGCAGGATTGCTTCCTGCTCAGGGTCAGAAGAAGGTTCCGCAAAGTAAGTGGCAGCCGAGATGAGTTATAAGAGAGGGTGATGGTTGGAAAGGGGTTCACACTGGAAGAAACGCTACATGGCCTTAGGAAAATGCCAGCGAATGGTGTGATGTTTTCTTTGCCTGGAGGGTGGGCTCTGTATGAGAGAACGGGGAGGGGGGACAAGGAAGGCTAGGAAGGTAGAGCAGGGCATTGGACTCTGTGAGCCTCTCCAGGGGGTAATCAGAGCTCATCAGCAAATATTTATTTAGCACCTGCCATCTGCCAGGCATTGAGCATGCGGGACTAAATAGGACACAATTCTTGCTGGGCTCGTAGACAGTTATGACAACAGTGTTAGGAGGGGAGGGCACAGATGATCAGACCTAATCTGGGCAAGATAAGGGAGGCATCAGAAAGACGTAATGCTGAAAGTGAGTCTCGGACAAAGAGTCCGTGCCCACTTGCCAGGCAGACGGTGGGAGGGAGGTGCGGGTGGGCTGGAGAGCTGAGGCAAGCAGGTGGAAGAAGCAACATGGCCAAGGTGGGAGCCACGGTGGACATCAGGCAGGTTTGGGAAACCCTCAGTCAGGAAACATGGACTATATGGCCGTTAGATGCCTGTCCCTGTTTTGTATTCTGGGGATACAGTGAATGAGTCCAGCAAGGCCCTGCCCTCATTCTACTTGGGAGCAGAAGGGAAGGCAGACAATAGAGGAGTAGATCAAAGATAAAATACAATAAAATAAAAGCGTGAGCCCTAAGAAAGAAATCAATAGGGAGGTACTGTGGAGAGGAACCGGGGCAGCGGGGGTGGGAGGAGGACCCATCCAGGTGCCTGGGATGGACCAACCTAGACTGAGCCCTGTACAGCCGACGGTGGTGTGACGGCTGGGGGCCCCTAGGAGAGGGCTGCTGAGCCCAGCAGGGTCCCTCTGTCTATGACGGAGCCCTCCAGAGCTGCCGTGGAGAATGCCTCCGGAAGCAGAATCTACAGGCAGACAGGAGCAGCTCTTCCACCTGTTCGCATCCTGTCTGTGGGCCTCCCCTGCAAAAACCCCCTTTAAAATGTTCCAGCCCTTCCTTTTGCCCTCCAGAAGGGGGATCCCAGGCACTCAGACAGACCTCCAGGGGAAGCGATGGGCGGTGAGTGGGACAGGTGGCAGACTCCCGGAGGACAAGGCAAGTCGTCCTCCTGACTGTGTGTCTCTGTGTGTGTGTCCTTTAGGGGAAGGAGGCAGGACAGCAGGATGGCTCCCTGGGGACCGGTCCCAAACCTGTTTGGGATTGTTTCCCTTGTCCTTCACTCTCTGGACACAAGGGGGCAGTCGAGACCCGAGCTTGGAGAGCTGCAGGGCCCATGGGGCAGAGGACTGTCTTCCCTCCACCTTGCTTGCCTGAGGCCTGCTCTCCTGTCCAAGCTGACCTCTGAATGTGGGAATCAGGAAGCAGAGGGCCACTGCCCGCACAGACACTCTGCTTTTCACTGACCTTCACTCAACCATATGTGAGACTTGCTGCCCGCCTCCCTTCCACAACAGAAGCTGAGGCTCGGGAGAGCTAACCCAGATCCTCGTGCCAAAGGGCCTGGCTGGAGATGGATAGGCCCATAAGTAGCTTGGGTGACAGAGCAAGGGAGAGGCACCCCAGCTGGCTTCTGGAGCAGAATTCTTCTGGGCCTTCTCCACTGTAGTGAAAATCCCCCCAAAGTTCATGAAGCTGGGGCAGTGGTTAGGGCGTAGTAAGCCCATCAGATCCACTTGACGGCCATTAATGCCAAGCACGTGTCAGGTCCCATGCTGGCACTAGGAATACAAAGGGAATTGGATTCAAGCTCTTCCAGAAAGTTCACAGTCAGGTGGCCAAAGGGCCACTGCCATGCAGTGTGGTAAACTCGGCACAAGAGTAGGACAGGTCCTGGGGAACATACAGGAGGTGCAATCACCTCGATGTGGGGGTGGGGTGAGGGAGGTCACAGAAGGCTTCCTGGAAGTCTTAAGGATAACAGCCAAGCAAGGTAGACCAGTGTTTTCCAGGCAAGAGAAAAGTGTGAGCAAGAGATCAAAGTCAAGAAACAACATGGGAGGGAGATTGAAAGAAGTTCTAGTGTGTCTGAAAAAGTTCGAGCATAAACCCTTTAATGTTGCAGCCATTTTAATGGCACACGCTCTGTGGTCTGATTCTTGCCTGACTCTCCAGCCAGTTGGAAGGGCTTCCTGAACGGTTTTATACATTCCTACAGGAGCCTTGGAGAACTGAGTTTTTCCAGGTCGGGGCCTGCAGGATTATGAGAAACTGGACACTAGGGGAAACACTTGGAAGCTGGGCAATTAGTTTCTGGGTGGGCTTTTTCCTCTGGGACCTTCCACTGCCCTTTGCCTTAACAGGTGACTCCCCTGCAAACCGGGGACTCGTGCAGCAATTGGTGAAGGAAGTTGTGACAGGCACCTTTCAGAGGAATTTAGAGGTTAAGGCTGTAAGCAAATAAAAACACAAAAACCAAAACCAAAAGGCTAAATATTGATAAACTGTGTTACATAAAAAAGTAGACTGCTGATTGATGAAAGACTACAGCCAAAGTGATCGGGCAGATTGGAAGAAATATTTGCAATGGATAAAATCAAGAGGGAACCAGTACTTTCCAGAATATACAAAAAATATATAGAAATCAAAATGTACAAACGTGGATAAGGAGAAAGTCCAAAGAAAAAAGGGAGCAAGATCATGATTAGGAAATGTATGAAAGAGGAAACCCCAAATATTAGCAAATGTTTTGTGGCAGATTGTGGAACTCCTCACTGAGTTCTGCGTCTTCTCTTCCTTGGCGCTCAGTGAGACCACATTTCTCAGGCTCCTTGCCTCCGGCTGTGTGATCGGGTTCTGGCCCAAGGAACATGAACGAGTCCACGCACAAGGGCTGGACGCAGCGGACCCAGGGGAGGCCTCTCCACGCAGGACTGTGAAGTGGACAGAGGCATACAAGCATTTACTTTAAGCCACTGAGATGTGAGGGTTGTTATAACCCTTAACCTTACCCCACTGATATACACCTTTAGATGTGCTCAAATTGATCAGAGAACGGTGAAATTTCGGAATTACAGGGGCACCTGGCTGGCTTAGTGGTAGAGCATGTGACTCTTGATCTCAGGGTCATGGGTTCAAGTCCCACATTGGGTATGGAGCCTACGTTTAAAAAAGTTGTCTAACTTCACTTATTTTCATTAGACTGGCAAAAATTGGCAAAGTGGATCATTCCAAGAATTTTGGTAGGGGTTGGAGGTATGTATGGGTGTGTTGGTGATTATAGGAACTCCCATGTACTGTGGGTGGGGATGTAGACTGGTATAGGCTTGCAGGGGACACTCTGGTGTGTCTTACGAAAATTAAATATTTAATCGGCTAATGACTTGGCATTTCTACTCCTGGGAATATACCCTGTGGAAATTCCCACCCAGGTCTGCACCATCCAAAGAAAGGTTGTGTTGGTGCATTAGAGGCAATCTGGGTGTCCATCCCTGGGGAGTAGAAATGCAAAAGGGAGGATGCAAGTCGCGGAGTCGCAAGAAGTAACAACCCACATATCCACACAGCAACGTGCACGGGCCTTAAGGGCACAGCGAAGATGACATAAAGGCATATACGTACAAATAACATTAGCTAATTCACAAAAATACACGTAAAGAAAAGAACACACGCTAACCCTGTAGAAAGTGGGTGTGAGGATCAAAGATGGGAGGGGATGAAGAAGACAGGATTGAGTGGATGGGTCTCTCCCCCCCCCACCCCCCGCCCCTGAAGAGAGAGAGTTTGAAGGCTGACACCCATAGCTTTTACTTCCGAGGCTGGGTTTCCTTTACAGAATCGGATTCCCATGAGGCTGTGACATCTCTCTCCTCAAACTTTTCAGAAAGCCCACGTTCAGCCTTTACTCCTCTTTTCCCTTTTCCCAATTTTATAAGCATTCCCCTTTAACCACCTGACCTCATGCTTTCTCAAAAACAAAACAAAACACAATGAATGAGAAACAGGATTACAAGATCCAATCTCAGTCCAAACAGCTTGTACTCAGAACATAAAATGAGTTGCTTTTCATATCTGCATTAAATAGAGAAAAGAGTGAAAGATGTTAGCCTTCTATTTGTAGCGCATTACTTGCAGGACAGGTGTGGCAAATAGATGTATTATATCGCTACGGTGATTAGCAGGAAAAACAATGAATGGAACAGAGAAGACAGGCTTAAATCAGACCCTAGCAAGGATTGTAAGTAAGCACGTGACAAAGGAACATCACACCAAAGAGGAAGCAAAACAAAATCATCCATGTAGCACAGAAGCAGCCCCAGGTCTCAGCTTTCCCCGGTGGGTGTCGGGGAAGCCCCGCCCTGATTTTCAGCAGCCCCCCCAGCTTTGGTATTACTGCTGGCCACCTGCCACTGCAAAGCCGCTGGTGCCTGGCTCTGCCACAGGCCCTCGAATGCCTTCTCCCTGCGGTTCACAAGGCATGCCACGGGGGTGAGTTGGGGACACCTCTTTGCTGGGTTAAGGAATTGGCCCCCGCTGAGACTCAGGAATCTCCTTCTCTTCCCTCAACCGCTCCCCCTGGGGGTCTCCCTCCTCTCCCGTTACTCCTCTCCTCCAGCGGAGCAGCTCCACCCCTGCACACTTCCTCTCCTTCCCAGTCCTGGCCTCCTTCTCAAAGCTTCCTGCAACCACAGCAATGGATTCAGCAGCCAGTTTAAAACTCGGAGACTTGTTGGACTAGATAACCAGACAACGAGAGGACTGGAGTTCCTGGCTGATCAGTATCCATGTGGCTGTGGGGTTTCCACCCAAAGCTCCGGGAAAGAATGCACGTTAAAGCCCTAGTCTTTGTGCCCACAGAGGGCCCCTCAAGGGCTGATGAAACAGCCGCTTTCCTGCCCCACAGATCACCATGACTCTAGCAAGAAAGGGGCACCCAGAGGTTGCGGACTCCAGGAAAGGGCTCCCGCCTTCCTGCAATGAAGGCTCAGATTCATCATCCCTGGACTCAGCGTATGTACTCATTAAAACCTAAAGCAGGCCCTGGGGGCCACATCGAATTTGATGAGTTATCGTTTTGCTTCTAATTTTGTTTATTGTTAATTACCAAGCGCATGAAAGTCTCCAAACGGCTGGTTTCTCTGATTCTGGGAGCTGCTTACTGGCCTCAGGTCTGATTTGAGCAGAGAACCAGGGAGAGGCTCGGTGGAGGTGGCTCTCTGTGGCTTGAGCGAGCCTCCCCCCCCCCCCGTGGCAGCAGGTGTGGGCTCCTAATTGCTGCATTGTACCTGGGTGTACAGTTCTTTCTGGCACATATGCAGAAGCCATGGAGTGTGAAAGGAGACATCACTGCCTGCTGGAGTCAAAATCATTTCCGGAGCATCCCGGGCCTCTGAGCTAAGGGAGGCCTTATGTCTGCAGCACGGAAGGACTTTTTCCAGCATTGGAAAGAGCAGCTTGGAGGGAAGCTTGAGGGCCGGTTTCTGTTCTGTTCCCCGCCGTCCTTGCCCCATTTTTCGTGAGAACAGTCACTTGTCCTTCAATGCCCTTGAATGCTTTAACCAACCCCATTGGGTAAAACTGAGTCAAAGGAGCCGCGCTGGGGCATGCCTCACAGAGGAAATGGGGGCGGGGGGGCCTCTATGATCACGTACCCTTCATCTCTACAGCTGCACTCATTTCAAAAGTGACCGCATCTAGACATGCAGGGTTGTTGTTTTTTAAAGCTTAAGATCATACATATAGAAATGTTCATAAAACACAGTATGAAGATTAATATAAAATGAACACCCATAACCACCCCACGTTGGGAAATAGAACACTGCAGTGTCTTCGAAGCACCCCGATCTCCCACCGGGGCGACACCCCCTCCTTCCCCCCAGAGCCCACCACTATCCTGACATCTATTGTTTTTCTTTACAGCTTGCCCCTCATTAGGCAGCACTAAATAATATTGTTTGCTTTCGTCTGTTTTGAACTTTATGTAGTTGGTATAAAGATGTACATCTTCTTTAGGACTTGCTTCTCTCCCGCTGCGGCATTTGGAGAACCGCCCATGTTGATGGCCGTAGCTATAATTGCTGCATTGTCATCGCCGGCTACTCTGATGTATTTATGCTACTGTTGCTGGACGTTTCGGTTGTTTCTAGTTGGGGGCTATTTCAAACAATGGTGCAAAGAACAGTCATGTGCCTGTGCCAGATTTGTTCTAGGTATGACCCTGGGTGTGCGATTGGTGGGCACAGGGTGTGCCCAACTCAACTCTCCTGGTTCATGGCAGCCTGTTCTCCAGAATGGTGCACCAATTCATGCGCCCACTAGAAATACATGAGAATATGTGCGATCAAGGTCCTTGATGCTGGCCCATGTGATTTTTGCCAATTTGATGGCTGTGTACTAGTACCTCATTGTGATTTAATCTGCATTTCACTGATGAGATTAAGCATCTTTTCATAGATTTATTGGCCACTTGGATTTTCTTTCTTAGAAAGGGTCTGTTCAAGTCTTCTGGGTTATTCTTTATTTTCATTTTGATTCACAGAAGTTCTTTATAAATTCTAGATCCTTGTCCTTTGTCAGTTTTATGAGTTGTAGGATCGTTTCCCACTCTGTGGCTTGTCCCTTCACTCTCTTAATGCGTCTTTGGTTGAACAGATGTTCTTAATTGTAATATACTGAAATTTACAAATCTTAGATTTCCAATGAATGGTTTTTGTATCCGGTTTAAGAAATCCTTCTCTACCCACAAGGTCATGAAGATACTCTTCTACATTACCTTCTAAATCCTTAGAGTTTTGCCTGACATCTATAGTTTTTAATCTACTTGGATTGATTTTTGTGTATAGTGTTCAGAGAAGGTCTGATTCCATCTTCTCCCCTATGGATACTCAATTACCCTGGCACTATTTATTGAAAACTCTGTATTTCCCCACTGATCTGGGATATCACCTCTGCTGTATATCAAATGTTGATAAAGTTATGGGTCTGTTTATGGGCTCTCTGCTATTTCATTGGTCAATTTGTCAATCCTTAGACCAATACCATACAGTCTTCGTTACTACAGCTTTATAATAAGTATTATGTCTAGTAGAGACTGTCCTCCTGCCTTATTTTTCTTCAAGAGTAGCTACTCTTGGCTCTTGGCACTGTCATATAAATTTTAGAGCTGGCTTGTCAAGTTCCAACAAAAACCTATTGGGATTTTAATTGGGATTTTACTGAGTCTATAAATCAATTTGGAGAGAAATGACATCTTTACAATGTTGAGTCCTTCAATCCATGAAGTGGTCTGTTTCTCCATTTATTTAGGTCTTCTTTAATGTCTTTTAATAAAATTTTATCATTTTCTCCATTAATGTCTTGTACGTATTTTGTTGGATTTATTCCTGGGTACTTCTCATTTTTTAATGCCATTGTGAATGAAGTCTGTTTTAAATTTCGTTTTATAACTGTTGCTGGTTAGAAATGAATTTAATTTTTTATATTCATTTTGTATCCAGAAACTTTGCTAAACTCTTATATTCCAGTAGTTTCTTTGTAGGTGATTTAAAATTTTCTCTATATCTTATCCTTATCTGTTTAAAATAACAATTGTATCTTTTTTGTTTCCAATCCTTATACCTTTTATTTTTCTTACTTGCTGTGTTCTCCAAGACCCCTGGTAGAATGTTGAATAAAATTGGTAATCGTTAGCATTCTCTTCTCTGTCCTCAAGTCGAAGGGAAGATTCTAAATGTGGCATCATTAAGTATGATGTTTGTTGAAGTTTTTATAGATAATCCTTATCACATAAGTATGTTCCATTCTTTTCTCAGTTTGCCAAGAGATTTTTGTTGTTCTTGTGAATGGATGTGGACTTTGAACTTTTCCCCCTATATATCCACTGAATGATCAGAAGGCATTTCTCCTTTGATACAAATATGATTTATATTGATTTTTAAATGTTAAATTACCTTGTATCGCTGCAGTAAACTCACCTTGGTCATAGTGTAACTCCTCAAAGAATAGGCTGTCAAGTCAGACTGTGTAGGTCTGAACCCCAGCCATACCATTACCTTGCAGTGTGACCTGGGCACGTTACTTAACCTCTCTGTGCCTCATACGCTGAAATGGGGATGATAGTACCTACCGCGCAGAACCATTGTAGGGTTCAGTAACACGTCCAAGATGCTTAAACCGGTGTCTGGCACCTAGTCAACCCTTAGAAATGTTTGCTATGTTATGGACTGCACAATAATTTGTTCGGGATTTTTGTAGTTGTGTTCATGAGTGATTTTTAGCTTGTAATTTTTCTTTCTCATAAATAACCTTGGTATTAGGGTTTTGCTGAACTTATAAAATTAGTTGAGGGATGTTTTTTCATTCTCAATGCCCTGGAAGAGTTTGTAGAAGACTAAAATTATTGACTCCTTGAATATATGCGAGAACTCACCTGTGAAGACACCTGCCTTGAGGGTCTCACGCGGGAACCACGTTCAATTTAAGTTCTTCGATGTTTACAGGACAATTCAGGTTTTGCACGTGTTGTATATTAACTCGGAAACTTATACCCCTAAATTTTCACTATATTGTCATAAAGTTATTCATGATGACTAGTTACCATCTTTGAAATGTCTCCAGTATAACAATGAGGTTTCCATGTTCACTCTTGACATTGGATGTATGTGCCTTCTTTCTCTCTCTCTCTCTCTTTTTTTTCTTGATCATTCCAACCAGAAATTTGCTAATTATATTAGTCTTTTCAGAGAGCTGACTTCCGAGCCTTGCTGATCTTCCCTATTGTAGCTTAGCTTTTTACTTTATTAGTTTCTGCTCTGTATTATTATTTTCTTTCTAGTTGTTTGTTTGCTGTTCCTCTCCTAACTTCATAACCCCATTTACATTACTAGCGTATACATTTGAGGAGTAGAGCTCCTCTTAAACACTCTGTTGGCTTCGATCCACCACTTGCGATATGTAGCACTTTTATTACTACTCAGTTCAAGTTATTTTATAATTTTTACTGTGATTGCTTTCTTTGAGCCGTGGGTTATTTATTGGTATGTTTATCTTTTTATATTTTGACTTTTAACTTGAATGTGTTGGTCAAAGAATCTATTCTGTGTCATTTCAGTCCTTTGAAGTATGCTGAGGCTTGGGTGTCCGCTAGTGGAGGGTAATTTTTAATGGCCTCTGTATTCTTGAAACCAACGCGTAGGTGTTGGTTACAATATTTTATATACATCCATTAAGTCCAGCTGATGAATCCTGCTTCTCAGGTATTATGTATATTTACTGATGTTTTTGTCTGTCTTTAACCCTCCATTGATGGCCTTCTTATTTTATGCTTTGTATTTGTCCTGACAGGTCTATATTGTGCCTTATTTCTCTCTCTCTCTCTCTCTCTTAGTTCTTGCCTCCTTCTGAATTGATATTTTTTCTTTTTTGTCATTCCATTTCCTCTGCTCTACGAATTTGATTGAGTTATTGTTGTGGTGCCTAAGATTGGAGTATAGGTATTTTACTTTGGGTCCCACAAGGCACTGGTGAGGGTGTGGGAAAGTAACAGAAAGAAAGGAAGCCAATCAGGCCCCATTCATGAACCAGTTACTGCTGTGGGCAGTTGGGGCTCACTCCTGCTGGGACTTCAGCAAGAGCGCATGTTATGGCAATCCTGTCCCAGGAGCGAGGAAGCTGGCATAATTATTCAGCATCTCTCATCTGTTTCTGGGTGAGGGCCTGAGGACTGCTGCATTAACTCCCCAGCTTTTCTGACCTGCTCTGTGTAGGGGCCAACCTACCACCAGAGAAAACCCTCAGGCTCAGGTCCTTGCGGGAGAAGAATGTTGAGCAGGCGTGGCGAGTGCCAAGAAAGTACAGGCAGTACACCATCATCTGTTTGGAATGACAATACGCATTGTTAACTTGATAGAGTCTAAAGATAATCAATACTTTCACCCTTCCTGGATAATTCAAAGATCTAGAACCCTTCAACCCCATGTATTTACCCTCCCCCGAAATTTATAGGCTGTTGCTATTATGTCTTTTAATTCCATCTTGCTTATTTTTAACCACACGACATTACTTTTTAAAAATTTTAAGAAGGTTTTATTTAATTATTTAGAGAAAGCTAGGGAAAGAGCATGAGTGGGGAGAGGGGCAGATGGAGAGAAGAATCTCCAGCAGACTCCATGCTGAGCATGGAGCCCGATGTAGGGCTTGATCTTATAACCCTGAGATCATGACCTGAACCGAAATCAGGAGTCGGACCCTTAAACAACTGAGCCACCCAGGCACCCTATGACATTATTTTTTATACGTCTATCAGAATTACCCACAAGTTAGGGTCCTTACTTGTTTTTCATCCTTTCCTGCATCTCAGACCTTGATCTTTTGAGTACTGGTATCGTAGAGCTATTTTCTCATGAGGTCGTGACCCGAGATAACAAAGCACATGCTTCATGAGCCGACCACATGAGAAGAGCGACTACCAGTGGCCCACGCTCCCAGCTGTACGGGAGCGGCGTGCTTTCTTGACTTCTTTCACTTCTCCTTCCTTCCCTCCCTCTCGCTCTCCCTGCCTCTCTTCCTCCCTTCCTACTTCCTTCTTGCTCTTTGCTCCTTCCAGAGGCTATTGATTTTGGAACTATGTGTTCACTACATTTTGTCCACATGAGAGGATTGTCTTTCCAAGTCAGTGCCCAAGACATTATCAATTTTTTTGCTCACTGAAGCCTGTTGGAATCACCATGAAATATAGTTTCAGTAGGAAGGCCACTGGAAAAGCTGATGTGCCCTTCAGTGTTCATGAGGATACCATTGCAGCTCCTCTCAAGGATTGCTCTCATGTTCACCACCAGGATATTCAGTTGTTCCTGAATTCATATTCAAAAGGAAAATAAGACACCTGGGGATTCCCAATAACAAGGATAGAGCAAGAAGCATTCGCATATACATCTTTCTTAGACTTAGGATGTGGAGTTCCAGGTTTTGGGCAGCAATTGTTAGGGACGGGATTTGAGGGGTTGCGGTTAATTGCTTCTCAGAAAAATTCCACAGTGGACCATTGAGAAAGAAAAAGGGAAAATGCAGTTTGGGATAATGAAATAAACCACAAATTCAAATTTTTGTTTTAACTGTTCAGGATCTGATTTAAAAATCGGGTCTTTGTTTTATATGATTAAACAGGGTTTTTTTTTTTTTCATAGAGTCTATGTTAACCCTAAAAAAGGAAAAAAAGAAAAAAGAAAAAGCTTTTCTTTCCAGAAAAGCTTCCAGAGACTGTTAATTTTGGAAGTACATTTTCACCACAAGTTTATTTGTATATTCAACCATTCATAATTATAACAGACATTCATGTGCAGTGGATAGAGGGCCGGTATGGGGAGCAGATTTCTATCTACAGTGAAATCCGACTCTGACTATAAATCTTGGCAGCTTCTGAAAAGGGTAGGAAAAAATTAATGATGGGATGAGGGGACAAGGGGTACTATAGTATCAAAGCCACATATAAGCTATATAACCACTGTTTTTAAAGTTCCCTGTTAAAAACCCATGAGTGGGAAGAGGGCACATTTCCCAAGGTAAGAGTCGATGTAAGGGAGGCTATGAATACCTTGAGCAGAGAACATTGAACAGAACAGATACTATTAAAGAAAACCAAAATACGTCACCTTAAAATATGTCACTTTGGCATTTGATTATTTTGAATTAAAGGTGTTTAAAAAATCAGTAGGCTCACGAAGGACACTCTGATCTTCCATTCTCTTCCTGAAAGCAGGAGATAAACATCCCATATGAAAGGTACCCTCCCTATACTAGGAGTAAGGCATTCTTATCACCAGAGACAGGGGATTTGATGCTGAGAAATCCATACACACAAACCTTACTAGACAGATCCTTAACCTCTTACTTATCATTTACTACTCTTGGGCCAAACCCCTCTGTCTTGTCAATTCTTTACAGATTGATTGTTTCCTTGTCTAAAGGTATAAAGTCTTCCTGCTCTGGTCACTTCTGAGGTCTTCATTCTCTTGTGAAGCTTCCCGTGTACATGTAAAAAATTAATAAGGGGCGCCTGGGTGGCACAGCGGTTAAGCGTCTGCCTTCGGCTCAGGGCGTGATCCCGGCGTTATGGGATCGAGCCCCACATCAGGCTCTTCTGCTATGAGCCTGCTTCTTCCTCTCCCACTCCCCCTGCTTGTGTTCCCTCTCTCGCTGGCTGTCTCTATCTCTGTCGAATAAATAAATAAAATCTTTAAAAAAAATTAATAAGAAAATTCACATGCATTTCTTCTATTAATCTGTCTCATGTCAGTTTAATTCTTAGGTCCAACCAGAGACCCAAAGATGGGAAAGGAGATTTTTTTTCCTCCTATATTATTATCCCAATTTTATGTATCAAAACTGAGCCTTCCAGATCTCAAAAGTTAGTTTTTCTAACCACCATTGTCATACGAATTATTGGTGGCAAATCAGGATGGCAATTGGTGTCTTTTGACTGAGTTCTGGATGCTTCCTGCTGGATGTACTCCACTACCAGGGCAGTCGGGAGAAGCAGGGTATATCAGCCGTGGTGCCTCCGAGCCACTCACAATGACACCTTGTATTGATTCTACAACTTGCCCATCTGTGATTTAACTTTCAAAGGTCCAAAGTTGCAGTAATCTGAGAGGATTTGTCTGTCCCATCTGCCACACAGATCTCTTTTACTACCCCAACACTAACTGGGAAGTGTCAATAACTGACCCGGACTGGACTAGGCAGACTCTCTCTCTAAGGAACTGGATTGGAACCATGCAGACCCAGTTGGCCAGCTGCGAGGAGATGGGTTAGAAGCTTCTGTAAGGTCAGGTGCAGAGACCAGCATTTGGAATGGTCCGAATGGAGCCACATGTCGTGGATGAGTACAAGAAGCCAGTTTGCAGAGATTCAAGGCCCCTAGTCCTCCAAAGAGAGACAAAAAGAAAGAGTGAAGGAGGGAGAGAAAGACAGAGGGAGATGGAGAGAGAAATTAGTTGCCTAATGATTTTCTGGTTCATGAGACCCAGTTAGATACCCTGTAATGTGTTTCCACTATATTCTATTAATAATTCCTTTTTCACTTGAACTTCTTTGAGTGAGTTTCTCTGCTTTGTAGCCAGATGGGCTCTTGGTAAGTCGTCACTTGTGGAATATAAGGTACCCAACTGTGATCGCGTTTGTTGCAATGTGACAATAGTCAGCTAATCAACAGTGTTTTGAACACCTCCTAGGTAGGCGTGGGGCAGAGCCATAGTCCTGATCTAAAGGAGCTGGGGCTTTAGTGCATCATTCACGTGCAAGCTTAGTTCGGGAAGTAAGATTGACCCAGACAAAACCAGCAGCGAATACATGACATCACAAAATCAAGGGTTTGGCTGGGTGAGCTAATTCTAAGGGCAATGTGAGTCCAGAAAAGGGAATATAAGGAATTCTTAAGGGAAGTAGAGCACTTACATTTCATCTTGAAAAGACCGTCAGGATTTTAATGGATTGAAATGAGTGGGGGGGGGGGGCTTTGGGAGGAGGCGGTTGTCCGATGGGGAGGACTGGCAGCTGCTGGGGGTCTGCGGAGGCACAGGGAGGACAGTGAGGTGCGTGCAGAGTAGGAGAGGATTACAGGAATGGGGTCCACCCAGGCATTGGAGGGAGTCTCCTCCAGGTTTCTAAAACTGCTCTTTTACCCTCTCTCATCTGTGATTCCTTCTTTAGCCCTAAAGACATTTCCTAATCCTCCTCTTTCCTCTCTTTCCTTATGACTGTTAAATTTAAAACCATTCTTCGTGGCTCTCTTTTGGGAGAATCATTACAGGAAGAATGATGGTGCTTTGGGGAAATGACCCACCTTTCTAAACTTAGTGGTTCTTCTATGAGTTAAATGATTTCCCAGACGAGCCCGGATGATTCTTACCGCATTTGAACTTCACCCCTTGGCTGAAAATTGCATGCAGCTCATGGCCCTCCCCTTCCCGCACACACATCTCCTAGGCGCCCTTGCCCAAAAGTTTCATCACCTACTAGAACAGCCAAAACATTCTTGGTGTATTTCTGTTAGTGTTTAACCAAATATCTGTCTCTAAGGGGCGGGTTTAACTAACAGAAGAAAGATTGAAGCCTGAGACTTAAAAAGACAGCTTTTGCAGGGTGAATCCCTGGGTTCTGGAGGAAAGGGAGGGAGAGGCTTGGACACAGGACCGAGCCACGATGGAACCTAGCTTCACCTCCAAGGACACTTACCTGAGACATTTCAACCCTCGGGATTACCTAGAAAAATATTATAACTTTGGGTCCAGACACTCTGCGGAAAATGAGATTCTCAGGCATCTTCTGAAGAATCTTTTCAAGATATTCTGCCTGGGTAAGTTAGTGTGTTGTCTGTGTGTCTCCCCGCCAAAATGTGAGACATACAGACAGAGTCTCAGGGCATGGCTGGGTTTGACTCTAGTCCTTGCTATGTGACAGCCCTTCTGGTGTTACTCATTTATTTAAAGAGAATGAAAACCAATGCTTTGTTGGTATGGGTATTTTACAATTTACAAAGTGCTTTTATATGCATGAGCTCATGTGGGTGTGCAAAGGGAAACCAGAAGGCAGGAATTCTGTCCTTGATTCCCCATCAGTTTGCTGGGTGACCAGAGCAAGCCATTTAGCCGTGATGGGCCACTTAAGAAATGAAGATTCTAGTATTTACTCTGCTTCTAACTCAAAGGAATGTTGTGAATATGCATGAGGTAAAAAGACCTCCCCACACAGGAAGAACTGGATGCTTTTTGGAGAGAGACATAACAACTCAATTAAAAAAAACCACACACAACAATTTTAACTTTCCCCAGCAGCGTTCCTTAATAGGTTTTACATTTTCTGTGTGGCCGTCTTTCTGGATCAGGGGTATGTACACCAGATGTAGATCTTTTCTTCCTTCTACACCTAAAAATATCCCAGCAGCATGCCTCCAGCCTGGATTGGGGACTGGAAAATGCAAAGATGTTAAAAAAAGATTTTGAGGGATGAGGAGTAAGTAGAGAGGTGGTCTGTCTTTGGGGCTCTCCTGCCCCGTTCCAGCAAAGACCATGCGCATCAGCTCTGGCTGCTGTCATATGAGGTCTGACCCCCTTTTCTTGTTGCCTCCTCTAAACCAGATGGCGTGAAGGGGGACCTCCTGATTGACATTGGCTCTGGCCCCACCATCTACCAGCTCCTCTCTGCTTGTGAGTCCTTCAAGGAGATCATTGCCACCGATTACACCGACCAGAACTTGCAGGAACTGGAGAAGTGGCTGAAGAAGGAACCGGGGGCCTTTGACTGGTCCCCAGTGGTGACCTACGTGTGTGAGCTCGAAGGGAACAGGTAGAGAAACCAGGCTCTGCTTCCCAGCTTTCTGATGGTACCTGAGTGACGGTTCATTTTTCTGAACCAAGAATCATCCTTAGAGTCCAAGTTAAAAAGCAAAGGGAACACAGAGAGACCAAAGAGAAATCCAGATGGAGAATAAGAAGGAGAGAGAGAGAACGAGCTAGAGGGGAGTGGGAGTGTGTGTGTGTGCATGTGCGCGCACCAGACCAGAGAATTGAAGAGATGGCCAGTGGGACAAGAGGAGACAAAACCTTCCCAGGCCAGTGTGAGGGCACAGCGTGCGGTTCAGGCACCATGGGACAATGACATTTAGGACAAGTTCAGGAGAGAGGTGAAAATGGCTCCTTACCAGTAGTTTTGGGGTGTCAGGGCTTGCCCCCCAGAGCCATCCTCCATCCCGGTGCACGGGACTCTGCTGCGAGGGTAGCCAATGCTGACACCACCAGACACAACAAAAAGCTGACTAGGTTTTTGAACGGGGATTAGCAGCGTGAAGGAATTATCTGAAAAGAATTTGTTACTCACCATCCACAAAAATCAGAGCTTGACATACTCATAGCTAATGACCAAGCACTTAGCCTACCCTGTCTGCAAGTCAATTCATGCAAACGAGTCTTGTTTCAATGATTAATTTCTCTCCTCATGAGAACTGGTCAGTCGCCTACTAGCCAGAGGTGGCCCGTTCTGTGTTTCACTTTGTCTTTCTCTTGTCCTGATGTCCCTCCACCCTCTGGCCATTGGCCGGCTCAGCCCAGTCCGGCTGTCGCGGCCCGCGCAGCGCACTGTCCCACCAGCCGCAGAACGTCGCTGCTGCTATGCGTGTGGTCGAGGGAGGCTCACAAACTCCTTTGCAAACTATATCAAAAGACCACTTCGATATCCCTCTTCGGATCCTGCTGGCTCTGTCTGCTACTTCTTGTAAGCTCAGTTATTTCTACTTTTTTTTTTCCTGCTCTTATTGGGTTTTTTTTTTTTTTTTTGGTACATTTTCCGTCTTTCTCCACCCTCTTGCCCATGGTTTATTTGTTACATAACTCTTCCTTCCCCTATCCACTTCCTCCTGTGTTTGCACCCCCACCTTTGCTCATAGGCTTTGCTCATCTACTAATCTGTGTGGCACAGCATTCTCTGTCTTTCCTTGTCTTGTTGCTCACAATGGGAAAGCATACCTGTTTTTTTTAAAGATTTATTTATTTTAGAGACAGACACAGAGAGTGCATGGGAAGAGGGGCAGAGGGAGAGAGAAATTTATACAGACTCACGTTGAGCACAGAGCCTGATATGGGGCTCGATCTCAGGACCCTGAGATTGTGACCTGAGCCGAAGGCAGACACTTAACCGTCTGAGCCACCCAGGAGCCCCCAAAGCATACTTATTCTTAATGAACATATCCCATGCTTCGGTCAGGAAAGGGCTCTCTGACTTCCCAGCAAGACAACCTCCTTCAAGAAACAAGTGCTGACACTTTTTGGCTCTTGGTTAAAGAAACTAACACTTGTTCATGTGTTCAACAAGCCCGGACTGAGCACGTACGGTGTGGCGCAGAGTCCTAGCTACTGGGATAGACTGGTGGACCAGACGAGGAAGTCTCGAGTCTCCTAGACCTCACATCAGGGAAGGCAGGCACATGTCATACCACTTAGGGCTTTGAGACCAGGCTAACGATCCTGTACTTCAAGTGCGATGAGAGGGCATTAGAGGTGTAACTGGGAGGGTGATGTGACCCCATTTACGTTTACGAAGATGTCTTGGCTGTTCTGTGGAGAATGGATTGGAGGGTTTAGAGGAGAATGAGAGATGCAGAAAGGACACACTTTAATCCAGGTAAGAGATGATGGTGGCTTGGACCAGTGAATTGGTTGGTGATGGAGAAAGGAAGATGATTTTAAGATGAATTGTTGAGATGGACTGGATAAGGGTTGGTAATGACTAGTCATGGGGCATGACGAGAGGGAAGTCTCGGGGATGATGCCCATGTTTCTCAACTTGAACAACAGGAGGAGTGAAGGAATATTCCAGAATCCCAGGGCTAAATATAAAATCATGTGATCTTAAATGTCCCTGAGGAGCATGTCTACCTCCACACTCTTCTTCTGGAGTGATGGTCAATTCATCTTTCTATATGTCCACTTAAATTTGATTCTCATCCCTTCACCAAATGTGCTTATTCCTGAGTCAAGTTCTCTTCTGATACTAACTCTAAAGTCTGCTTCTGTTTCTCTAACCCCTGCATTCTCTTTTCACAGTCTGCCGAACTCTAGCTCAGCTGGAGCGTTCTAAACCTCATGTTCGTTCTCTTACGTGTTGTTGCTACACTGTCTTGTTGACAGTCAACGTGGGTTGTCCGATGTAAGTTATCAAGGCGACTCGTTGTTTATACAATTCCTTATAATATGGTATGGACAAATGGGAGTTTTATATTTTGTTTCCCAGATAATGTTTTTGCTACATGCGGAGGCACTAAACTTCCACTTGGTTTATGCTGGTCTTTTACCCCTTTTACCAGGCAGGGAAAGTAAGTCTTGAAATCAGATAGTGTAAATCCTCCAACTTTGTTCTTTTTCAAGATTATTCTGGCAATTTTAATGTCATTTTATATATACATTATGTATATATAAAATACATAAGTATATATTACATATAATATATATAAATATATATAATATATAGGATATATAATATATATAAGTATATATATAGGATATATATAATATATATAAGTATATATAATATATAGGATATATATAATATATATATAAATATACATAATATATAAGCATATATTATATATACTATATATTTAATATATTTATTATATTATATTTAATATATTTAATTGAAGTATAATTAACATACAGCATTATATTAGTTTCAGGCATACAATATAATGATTCAACATTTCTGTACATTACTGTACATTACTGAGCGCTCATCATAAGTGTGCTCCCAGTTCCCTTCTCCCATGCCCCTCCCGCCTCCCCTCTGGGAACCATCAGTTTGTTCTCTCTATTTAAGAGTCTGTTTCTTTTATTTGTCTCCTTTTTTCTTTCTTTGTTTCTTACATTCCACATATGATTGAAATCATACGGTTTTTGTTTTCTCTGTCTGACTTATTTCACTTAGCATTATAATTTCTTGGTCCACCCATGTTGCTGCAAATGGAAAGATTGCATTTTTTATGGCCAAGCAATAGTCTCTAGTGTGTGTGTGTATATTATATATATATTATATACATCATTATCTGTTCATGCACGGATGGACGCTTGGGCTGCTTCTTTTATCTTGGCTATTGTAATTAATGGTGCAGTAAACAAAGGGGAGCCTAGATCTTTTCAAATTAGTGTTTTGTTTTCTTTGGGGAAATACCCGGTAGTGGAATTACTGGATCATAGGGTGACTGTAATTTTTCGAGGTACCTCCATACTGTTTTCCACAGTGGCTGCACCTAAAGTGCCGACGGTTCCTTTTTCTCCACATCTTCGCCAACACTTGTTATTTCTTGTCTATTTTAGCCTTTCTGACAGGTAGGAGGTGATATCTTACTGTGGCTTTGATCTGAATTTCTCCGATGACTAGTGATATTGAGCACGTGGTTCACATGCCATTTGTATATCATCTTTGGAAAAATATCTATTCGGGTCCTCTGCCCGTTTTAATCCGATTATTTGTTTCTTTGGTGTTGAGTTGTATAAGCTCTTTAGATGTTTTAGTTATTAACCCCTTACCAGAGCATGGAGTCCAACATGAGGCTTGACCCCACAACCCTGAGATCATGACCTGAGCTGAAATCAAGCGTGGGATGCTTAACGGACTGAGTCACCCAAGTGCCCCACTTCAACGTATTTTCTAATTTCCTTTATGATTTCTTCCTTGACCTGAATTATTTAGAATTGTGTTGTTCACTTTCCAAAAATTTCAGGATTTTCTAGATATCGTTATTGGTTTCTATTTAAATTTTATTGTAGCGAAAGATTGACTTTATGGTCACCAGATGGTCTATTTCAGCTAACAATCTGTGTGCTTTCTACACTGAAAAGAATGTAAATCATCCTGTTGTAGGTGTAGTTTCTCTAAATATCAATGAAGTCAGGTAGATCGGTAGTATTTTTCAAATTTTCTATATGACTTTTTGCTTATCATTTACTAATAGAAAGATATTAAGATCCCAAACTATGATTGTGGATTTATCTCTTGTTCCCTATCATTCTGTCAACATTTGCTTCATACATTTTGAAGTTCTGTTACTACCTGCATATATTTTTAGGATTGTTTTGTCTTCTTGATTTACTGACCATTTTATCATTAAAGAAATATCTCCATTTACTGCCAGTAATACACTTCGTCTTGAAGTCCATTTTGATATTAATATGGCCACAGCAGCCTTCTTATGGTTGGTGTTTGCATGGAACGGTAGATAGCGTCAAAGGTGGCTCCCAATAATCTTCACCTCAAATACTCATCTCTTGTTTAATTGCCTTCCCTTGGGTGTCCATTGGATTTAGTGACTAGATTCTAACACATACAATGCAGCAGAGTATTGGGACATCAATCCTGAGATTAGCTTACAAAAATACTATGGCTTCCCTATTGAGTGTTCCCTCTCACTCACTTGTCTGGAGTGAGCTTGGAAGCAAATTCGCCCCAGTTGTACCTTGAGGTGAGACTGAAGACATGGCCAACATTTATGCTTTTGTTCCTGCTTCTCCTTGGTGTAATAATGTTTGATATTCCATTAGTATAAATATAAAGATTTTTAGTATTCCTTTTTATCTTCTCTGTTGACTCTGATCTTTTCTATTGACCTCTTTTGTGTTTTGTGTGAGTGTATATATGTGTGTGCATGTGTAATATTTCCAAAACGTTCAGTATGTATTTTTAACATATCTAATACCTCATGAACAATGTAGGATATTTCCATAGTGTAATTCCTTTATCCCACTCTTGCCTTAAACACCCGTCATATATTTTATTTTATATATGCTATAACATTATAATACACTGTTATTATTTTTGCTTTAAAAAGTCAGTAGTGCTTTTATTTTTTATTGCTTTATTTTTTATTGTAGTTAAAAAACACATACCATAAAATTTAGCATCTGAACTATTTTTAAGTATACAGTTCAGTAGTTTTAAATATATTCACATTTGTCAGTAGTATTTTAAACGAACATATATGAAGTTTTTTGTATTTATCTGCATATCTGTCCTGTCTAGTATTCCTCATTCCTTTCTGCAGATCTAGACTTCTATCTGGCATCACTACCCTTCACCTGAGGAACTTCTTTTAGTATTTCTTAAAATGCAGGTCTGCTAGAGACGAATTCTCTCAGCTTACCAATGTCAGGTAAGAATCAGTAATTTTTTTCTTCCTCATAATATAAGGAAATTAGCCATTTTTGATACCCAAAGTCCTTCTGTCATCTCTCTCCCCAGTGTTTCTTGTTAAAATTGGAGATTTTAGGGGTGCCTGGTGGCTCAGTCCATTAAGCGTCTGCCTTCAGCTCAGGTCATGATCCCAGAATCCTGGGGATCAAGTCCCCCCATCAGGCTCCCTCCTCGGCAGGGAGTCTGCTTCTCCCTCTCCCTGCCACTCATGCACTCTCTCTCTCTCACACACAAAAATAAATAAAATCTTTTTAAAAATTTGGAGATTTTCAGTCCAAATATTTTAATTTAAAGCATCATTTTCATATTTTCTTTCAAGATCAGTTTGGACCTTTGCTTTCATTTTGTAATCGTATCCGCAATTATGGGAACATTTTAATTTTATGTTCATTTTATATGATTTTTCTAGTTGTTGAGTTTTTAATTCTGATTCATCTTTTGGTCCATTGAATAGGCCTCCAACTAATGTTTTTAAGAAGAACACGTAAGTGACATTTTCTAAGCCCGGGTATATTGGGAATGTGCTTTTGTTGCCTTTACACGTGAAAAACACCATAAAATTGTTTAGTATTGCCTGAATATTTCTCCACTTCTCCCCTCCTGGCATTTAGTAAGAAGTTGAGAGGCTACTTTCATACGCCATTTTAACCTATAAACCCTTTACTTAGAATTTTATGCTAGCTGTCGTCTTCAAACTGAAGATAATGTTCTTCAAAATAAATGTAATTTCAAACCTCTTTTTTTCTATCAACTAGGTGATTCCACAGAATAAAACAGGTATTAACTAGGGGGGAAAATCCTGTAGCTATGAGGATTTGGGCAATATTCAAAGTTATTGAATAAGTAAGGTATTTCCCAGGATTTATAGAATTTCAGGGAAAGTTTATAAAAGAGTCCTCAGTCAGTCAGACAATATACCTTTCTGAGGTCCAAATCATATGTCAAGAAGGCTTTTAGAACTTTCTTCTCAATTTCCCTGCTTATCACAAGCCTTTCCATCTCATTCAGAAATGAGCCCTTAAAATCTAGCAGGATGCTAAAAGCATTGCTGCTTATCTCATGCCAAAATCATCAGCTTGTAACAATTGGCCCCCGAGAAACTGTCCTTTCCCAGTCGCTGTTCGAGCAAGGAACCGCAGTTTTGGACTGTAAAATTCTGCATTCTCGCTCTTATCCCTGCGCTAGATGCTGTGGCTTCAACGATTTTGAGAACGATAGTGATCCCATTCGACTTATGTCTTTCTTGCATCTTCAAGTACCTCTATCAGCTCACAACCTATTTCCTCTGAGATTATTTCTTCTTTATCTGAAGCTGTTTCTTGTGCTGACTGCTGCCAAAGACAATTCGAGCTGTCTCCTGTTCCTCTGCCTTTGCAGTGTGACTCATTCATTTAGAAACCACTCATTTTTAAAACTATCCAAGAAGTTATAAGGCATTGGTACCAAATTCTGGCTTCACACTATTTATCAAGTCAGAGAGTCACATGCTAAGATATAAATTACAGCTCCAGCACGAGCCAAGGAAAATGAGCTTTTACCTTAAGAAATCCTAGAAACGGCACTGATGAACCGCTGGCTCCTGGAAATCGCGTGTGGCCTGCCTTGTGGTCCTCGGACTAAGCAGCTTCCATATCACCTGGAGCCTGTTAAGGAATGTAGGCTCTCAGGCCCTGCTCCCCACCTTCAGAACCAGAGAACCTGCATTTTAATGCGCTCTGTGGGGGATGGTATGCATTTTACGGCTTGGGAACTACTGGTGTCTAGAACGAGCTTCCCGACAGGTACACCAGGAGGTACTGGTGAGTGGGAATGAGTTACCGGTGCGCTCTGCAAGTTCTCCTTAGTCCTCAGGGCAGCCTGGAGGGGTCTGGGGAAGCTGGAGCCCCCCACCCCATGTCTCTACAGAGAGCAGCTCCTCCACCTTCCCCTGCGTGCCTGACAGAGGGAAGTTTGAACACCTGTAGAGACGAGGTAAACGTTCTCCGTACGAAGATTCTCGTGTCTATTTAAGAAAATGTTTGTTGCCCAAAATAGACACACTTGAGCCGCATTTGTCCCACAAAGCTATTGAACTTCCTCTATGCTGAAGCATCTCTGTATTTTCATGTCTTGTCAAAGATTGATATTCCTTCTCAACTTCAAGATCTTGATGGTCATGGTGACTGTTTCAGTGATACCCAGGAAAAGTTTCTCCCTTTTAAAAGCATGCCTGTCTCTCAGACGTTCTCCCTGCATTATCTCTCTGGGAAAATACACAGGGCAGGCTGAGAAAACATCACCTGGCCATTTCCTTCAAACTGTAAGCCTTTCTACCCGTGTGCCTGAAAGTGCCCCAAATAGAGCTCTGATCCTCCCAAATTTGCTCTGTCTCTGGTACTCTCATTTCCCTGGGTGTTGCCATCATCTAAGTACTTGAACAAGCCAGAAGCCTAGAAGCCAAACTTGCCTTCTCCCTCTCAGTCATGTTCTTTTTTTTTTTTTTTTTAAGATTTTATTTATTCATTCGAGAAAGAGAGAGAGACAGAGAGAGCATGAGCAGGGGCAGAGGCAGAGGGAGAGAGAGCAGACTCCCCACTGAGCTTGGAGCCTGACATGGGGCTTGATCCCAGGGCCTGGAGATCATGACCTGAGCTGAAGGCAGACACTTAACCAACTGAGACACCCAGGCGCCCCTCCCTCTCAGTCATGTTCTGTGAGCAGCACCAAGTTCTACCCATTTTACTTCTGAGTTTCTCTCAAACCGGTATATGCCTTCCAATATTTTCTATCCAGGCTATTTTCCTGGTCCAGGCCACCATCCTTTCCCTCCTAACTGGCCTTCCACCTCCACTCTTGTCCCAAAGTGATCACCTCAAACTGTAGATCCGATTGCACCACTCCCTTGCTTAGCTCCCCTTCGTAACTTCCCATGGCTTTTAGGAGAAAAAGCAAAATTCTTAACACGGCCCCCAAAGCCCTGTCTAGTCCAGCACCTGCTGGCCCCCATTGCTTCACTTTCTGCCATGCTCTGCTTTTTTCCTCAGATCCAGCCTCATTGGCCTTCTCTCCATCTTTCCTCCCACCACATGGCCTTTGCACGTGCTATTTTCCCTTACTGGAATATTCTCCTCCCCTCCCTACTCTCTGTGGCCTAGTGAACCCTCGCCTATTCCGTCTCTGCTTACCTGACTCCGTTTTGGAGGAGCTTTCCTTGATACTCTAGACCAAGTCAAGCTTCCAACATTCCTTGTTGGCGCCATGTCCCTCTCCTTCCTAATGGTTATCACAGTATTAAATTGTCATTTTTGTGGATGACCATTGGATTGATTCTTTCTCCCCTCTGCCCCAGACTACTGTAGACTGTAATCCCCATGATGATAGGATCTGTTTCTCATTTGTTCTATCTTGGGTCCCCATTGCCCAGCACCCTTGCTGCCACATCACAGAGATTCAAAAAAAATTGTAAGATAAGTAACTGCACGCATTTTCTTCCCAGCCTCTCCCTCCTGAAATGTCTGTCTTTCACCTGACTCAGCTGCGGCCTGTACCAAAGGCTTACTAATGATTATTCCTGGCTCGTACAGTCCTTACATTGGTATTCAAGCTTAGGTAGCTTTTTATATCTTTAACACATTTTGCTCAGGAGGGCCTGCAGGAACCTCTGGGGACAGGGCTTTGGAGGGTGAGCGTCATGTAAAGATCTCATCCAGGGGCTTCTGGTCCACCAGCTGCCTTGCAGAGATGAGGCAGGAGGAACCTTCTCTGAAGCTCAGGGTAATTTCCTGGGGCGTGGGAATACGCCCTCACCAACTGCTCCTCCAGGAGCCCTACTCTCTACCCCCCCCCCCCCCCAGCTCCCTCAGGCTTTGTGGATTGCATATTTACAGAGGAAATGGCTGCCCTTTTCTATGTTGTGATGTGTTGGAAAGAGCAGACCCTCAGACCTAGAGAAACTGTCACACTGCCGTTAGCTTCTTGCGGAAACACCTAACACCTTTCTGTTGTGTGTTGATTCCTTACCCCTTGAGCTGAAGTGAGCAGTACTTGCCTGTGTCTCCAGGCCAGTCCATTTCCCTGGGCGTGGGCTCGGTGCAGGCACTCGGAAGCTCTGAGGTGGCATCTTGGCACAGCTACCTGGGCCACCGAGTCCCCCGGTGTTTGCTCTGTGCCCAGGGACAAGCAGGCCTCCACGGCAGTGGGTGTTTCCAGACAATTTCCCTTTCAAATTGGCACATTCTCTGTGAGGTTTCTAGACTTCGCAATGTGTCTCCCTGTTTGGGAACAATTTCCATCATCAACTGACTGGCAAGGACTAGTTCTGTGGTAACACGTGTCTTTCAAACAGCTTAACACACCATAGGGCACAGATGTCCAATGTGCTTCTGACGTCATCACTTAAATACACAAGCCCACAGTGTTCCCAACATAGAGGATCATCTTGAAACACATTAAAAAAACACACCATGTTGTCACTCCTTCAGCTTCTTGTCTACACTTCAGTTATCCATATGTGCAGATAGGTTATTTGAATTTTTCTCTTCTAGATTAATTTACCTATTCAAATCTGTGTTTCACAGACTTCCGTAATGTTGAATTGTTATTTTTTATTCTTTAAATGTTCAGTCAAATCACCCACGTTCTAGGAGGTTGAATAGCAGCTTTGTAACCGATGTCCCTGCTTTTAGAATGACTAAACTTCCTGTTTGCCCAGGACTGAGAGGGGTTCCCAGGACATGGGATTTTCAGTGGGAAAACCAGGAAAGTCCAGACGAATCAGGACAAATTGGTCAGCCTAGTACCATTTTACCCTCGACAGGGGAGTAGGTAGACCCAACCAAAGGTAATTATCATTCCCTGTCTCTCCCACTTTATTGGCTGGTAGGAATTCCCGGAAGCCAATACCTTGCTAAGCTACTTCTCTTTCTCTCCTTAGTGTAACAGCTTTCCCAAGATAAAATTACCATCACATATGATTCACCCATTTAAAGTGTGCAATTGGGTAGTTCTCCATGTTACCACGTAGTTGTGCAATCTTCACCCCAGTTCTGGAACATTTTCATAACTTCCTGAACAAACCCTGTACCCACTGCCAGTCAGTCCCATTTCCCGGATCCTCTCACTGCTGGCAACTACCAGTCTGCTTCTGGTCTCTGTAGCTTTGCCTTTTCTGGACATTTCATGTAAATGGAATTATACCATACGTGGCCTTTTATTTCTGATTTCTTTCACTTAGCATCCTGTTTTCAAGGTTCTTCCATGTTGTAGCATGAATCAGCACTTCATCCTTTATAGGACTGACTATGATTCCGTTGCATGGGTATGCCACGCTTTATTTATTTCTTCATTGGTTGATGGACATTTGGGTGGTCACCATGTTTTGGTTATGATGAATAATGTTGATATAATTACTCAGGTACTAGTTTTTGTGCGGGCGTATGTGTTCATTTCTCTTGGAACTCCTGGGTCATGTGGTAACTCTATGATTAACCTGAGGAACTTCTACCAGACTGTTTTCCAAAATAGCTGGACTTACATTCTCACCAGTAGTGTGTGGAGGTTCCCATTTCTCCACATCCTTGCCAACACTTGTGATTGTCTTTTTTAGTATAGGCGTCCCAGTGGATGTGAAGTGGTATCTCACAGTTTAATTTGCATTTCTCTGATGGCCAAAAATGTTGAAAATTTTTTTCATGTGCTTATTGCCAAACCTCTTAAGTGGAAAATTATAATGTAAACGATGTTTATAAATAGCTGATTTTATGCACTGGGATTAAGATTTTTTTTAAAGATTTTATTTATTTATTTGACAGAGAGCACAAGCAGAGGGAACGGCAGGCAGAGGGAAAGGGAGAAGCAGGCTCCCCACTGAGCAAGGAGCCCAACACGGGGCTTGATCCCAGGATCCTGGGATCATACCTGAGCTGAAGGCAGACCCTTAACTGACTGAGCCGCCCAGATGCCCTGGGTTTAAGATTTTAACTAAATATTGAAATAGAATGTTCACAACTAGTTGCTGTTATCCCAAATCATTCTCTGTGGACATCCACTTCCAAGTTTTATTTGAACCATTGACTTTTCCATGTGACCAGAAGTGGTTCCAGGGTAAGTCCCTCTCTCACCTGCTCTGATGTTGGGCCGTCCTCTGTGGGGCCATTGTCTCCGTCAAGCCTTGCTGCCTGAGAGGCTGTCTTCTTCTGGAGCCAATGGACTGTGTGTTGCCGGAATGTAGGCCTGCATTTGCACCCCTCGTGCTCTCTCTGCTGATTGACTTTGTCAAAGTGCTGGATAGTCAGTCATCACTCTTATTATTTGGGCTCTGTGGCCTTCTGGGCACTTTAAACACTCGTTCTAGGTGTTCTCGCAGCTCTCTGATTTTCTGCCATTCTTTCTCCTGGGCTCTTTCTCCAGTTTCTCCTGTACACTCTATATGCTCATTTAATTTAGGTCATCCGTCAGCTTGTTCCTTCGCACCTCCCCTAACAAATTCCAAAAGGATCCAAGACACTCGATTCCTCTCCTGCCCTCGCCTCCTCTGCCTCTTTCACAAACGGGTTTTCTCTCAGGAAACCCTGCTGATTTGGCAGAAAAGGACAGTATTCTGAGCAAGACTACCGAGAAAATGACCCCCTTGAGAAAACACTCTCTGTCTGGAATATGTTGCGGGGTTCAAGAATGGCAACTAGTGGTTTTCTTCTTTCTAGAGGGGCCCTGGTCATGGTTGTGTTGTGGTTATTGACCATTTCTGTAAATGGCTGGGGATGACCCAACTCACTTCTCAGCGGCTACGCAGAAATACTGTCTCCACATCTTAGAGCCATTATTGCCTGATACGTATCAGTCAGGTGGCTGCTATGTTGCAGTTTGGCAGAGAAGACAAGTGGAATAATTCACAAACAAACAAGTAATAATAATAATAATAATAATAATAATAATAATAATAAATGAGCCAGACACTATTCTAAGCAGTGGAGGAGGATTCCAGTCCATGGGAGAAGCGGGGATGTACTCCATTATCATTTTCATGTTATCACTCGCTTGACAAGGGGATTTAGCCCAGCACAGGGTAACATGGTCACATTCCTATGGCAAAATGGCCCTTCATGTCTCCTTTCCCCATTCTTACAGCAGGGATATCCCCAGGGATATACCATGTGGGACGACCCTGTCATTTTCAGCCCCGACCAAAGAGAGCCGGGGTTCTCATGAGCACAGGGGCAAGTGGTGCTTGTCGGCTTGTGTGTTCCAGAGCCAAGGAGCTGGAGAAGGAGGAGAAGCTGAGGCGCGCGGTCACGCGGGTCCTGAAATGCGATGTGACTCAGAGCCGGCCGCTGGGCGCCGTGTCCCTGCCCCCGGCCGACTGCCTGCTCAGCACGCTGTGCCTGGACGCCGCCTGCCCAGACCTCCCGGCCTACTGCGCAGCCCTCAGGAACCTCGGCAGCCTGCTGAAGCCGGGGGGCTTCCTGGTGGTGGTGGACGCCCTGAAGAGTAGCTACTACATGATCGGCGAGCAGAGGTTCTCCAGCCTCTGCCTGGGCCAGGAGGCAATAGAGGCTGCCGTGAGAGAGGCTGGCTACTCCGTGGAGCGGTTTGAGGTCATCTGCCAAAGCTATTCTTCCACCATGTGTGACAACGAAGGGCTGTTCTCCCTGGTGGGGCGGAAGCTGAGCACATCTGTATGACCCCTTGTGGTTGCAATTAAAGCAATTCCTCTGCCTGGCCCAGTTAACCCCGGTCCTCGGTTCTAACCGCCACGGTCATGGTGCTGCGCGGAGTCTGACGGCTGGGCCCGACGGCTTGTGGCCGACAGGGTGGGCGCAGTCAGTCAGTGGAGGAGCCACTGGGGTCCGCCAACCCCGTGCTCCTGGGTGTGCTATGGGGACCCAAGGATGAGCAGCCGACACACCCAGTCTCCACTGCCCATGGTTAGAAAAGACGACCTCCTCTTCCTTAAGCATCCCAGGTACGGTGGCCCACGCCCCCACAGGCCTGCAGAGCAGTGTCTGCCCTGATGAGCTCTCTTTCCCAGGGGAGCTGCTGCTTCCTTCTCTCTCGGGAACATGCTTCTCCTGTTCCCCAATAGTTGCCTTATCTGGGGACCCCATCCTCTGCGGGGGTTCACTGGTGCTACCACCAAGTCTGGGGTCAGAGAACAGCCGTCCCCTTTGCTCCTGGGTCCTAAGTCTGGGGCAGGCCCTTCTCGTACTTCCTTTAACACGCTAGGCCAAGGCTGTGACTTCTACATGAAGAGAAGTTCAGGAGTTAGCAAGAGAGGTAACAGGCACCGTCTCACATCTGCTATAGAAACAGGTATCTTCAGCGCTCGTATCCTCAGAGGGTTCTGCAAGGTAGCCTTTTTTTTTTTTTTAAGATTTTATTTATTTGAGAGAGAGAGCACGAGCTGACGGGGAGGGAGAGAGGCAGAGGGAGAAGCAGATCTGCTGCTGAACAGGGAGCCTGACACAGGGCTGGGTC
Organism: Ursus arctos; assembly: GCF_023065955.2. Lineage (NCBI taxonomy): Eukaryota > Metazoa > Chordata > Mammalia > Carnivora > Ursidae > Ursus > Ursus arctos. The sequence goes on from NW_026622897.1 coordinate 10,427,852, forward strand.
CCAGGACCCCGAGATCATGACCCGAGCAGAAGGCAGACGCTTAACTGACTGAGCCACCCAGGTGTCCCTAGAAGGTGGCCTCTTGGCATAGCTCTTGGACAAGCATCTCCTTGGAGTTACACTTACCTGCCCATGGCATGCCTACCTTCCCTGGTTCCTAGGCCCCATCGCCATGATGCTCTAAAACAGACGTAGACAAACTATGGCCCATGAGCCAAACCCAGCCTGCTGCCTGTCTGGTGAGGTCTTATTGGAACCCCACCATGGCTGTTCGTTTATGTATTGTCTCTGGCTGTTTCTGTGCTATCATGGTCGAGTTGAGTAATTGTGACAGAAACCGTAGGTATGGACAGCAAAGCCTAAAATATCTGTTCTCTGGATATTTACAGAAGCAGCTTGCCTACCCCTTCCCTAGAGAGAGGGGTGTCCTTGTCCCCCAGGTCTGAGGCCCATCTCTCCAGTCTGTTTCTCATTCCAAGATTTCCCTCTCCCCAGGATTACTGACAGAGAACATCGCTGTGTCCCGCAGGGAGATTCCTTCCTTCCTCTGCCCCCACATGTCCTGACAATCACATCAGAGCCCGAGAGTCTATTATCACACATGTAGGTTCATTTGGTTGTGTAGGACCATCAAGTCACAAGACAATATCCGTCCATTTCCAGGTTGTTTTCAATTGTTCGATCTCCTAGGACATTCACATTACAATTTCTAGAGATTCCATCCGGAAGGACACTAACAGGTCAGTCCAGGCTGGATGGAGAAAGCCAAGTCCAACTCTGATCCTATAAGCAGGTGGGGATGACCAGGGCTGTGCCTCCTTTCTGCAAACAACTGCTCTTGAGAAGAGCTCACTTACCTCCCCAGGAACCACCAAGGCCACAAAGAAGCAACCAAGTTTGTGGAGACAGGGCTCTTAAACCCAGTGCCATTTACCCAAAGGCCACAACTTCTGGAACTTCACGCATTTGGGTTACCTCCCAAAAGGACGGCCCTTACTTACATTTTGCATAACTGTTTTGCCTGGCTTAAAGGAATGCTTTGCAATCTCTTTCAAGAGCAAGCTTTAAAATAATAGGGCTTCTGCTTTCATCTATGAAACTTTGGGAGTGGAGGGGAAACGTCTGAGATGAGCCTGGCAATAACAGTTTTATAAGGCTCAGTCCCTTCGCAGACAGTCTTCTGTGATTTTTACCTTTAAGATGACATTTATTATATTGCATTATAACTGTCTTATTTTCCTGTTTCCCCACGGAACTGTGAGCCTCTTGGGTTTACATTTAGATTCCCCAGTACTTTGGCCAGACATGGTCTCGAACGCTGGGGGACAGAGCAGTGAGTGGTGGATGGAAGAGCCCTGTTCTCGGGAGTTGATGGTCTAGAAGCAAAAGTGGGGGATAAGGAAACAAGTCAATAAATAAGAGACTTTCTGATCGCGACAGAGCTATGAAGGAAAGAGAACAGCAGGATGGAACAGAGGCTGTCTAAGTGACAGAATATCTGGCTGCAAACGGTGTGAACAACAGGGGTTTATTAATCTCACTAACAGGAAGTCCAGAGTAGGCTTTTCCGGGAGAGAATGGTGGTTCCTCAGCATCACGTAGCGGCTGGTTCCACCCGTCTTCCATGAGAGATCTTCTCCAGAAGCACCCAGCAGCTTTCTTACATCTTATTGACCCAAAGGGAGTCACAGGCCCACCTCTAGACCAATTACACATTAAAATGGAAAGAACAAAGGGCACATTCCTTGAGATTCACTAAGTGAAGGATTTCTTAGCAGCAAAGAGGAAAAAGAAAACCCAGTGGATTCAATGAAAGAGCCAACATCTTAGCAATCGGTTCTCTTTCTTTCAACAACAAAGATCATCCCATTTTCAAATTCTGGCTCTGCCACCTAGTGGCTGGTTCTCCTTGGGCCAGTTACATAACCTCTCTGTGCTTTAGTTTCCTCAGCTGTAAAATGAGATTCAAGTGGAATTTCTTGTCAAGAGAATAAAAATGAACTGCTACATATAAAGGACCTAGAATAATGCTTAGCAGTCAGTAAGCACATAATATTTATTTATTTTTAGCTATAATCCCAATCTTCACCTTTGATGCTTGTTGCCAAAGCTGTGGAGAAAAGCTGTCTTGGTCTCTAAGCAGGAGAGAGAATTTCAGTCCTGGGCTGCAGGCATGCAGGCTCTTTTCTGGCACTGCCTTCCAGAGGAGGTCAGATAATTCTCGATTTCTATGCCACATGCCAATTCCTTTCTCATGTAAGCCATGCATTTATTATTTATTTAGAACCAGGCAGTGGGGATGCAAATGCATCCCCAGTGTCAGAGGGCTCAAGGGTCCCCATCTTTGCAGTCACAACACTAATGCCCCCAGTGCTTCTAGATGCTTCCGAAGGCACTACTGTGACCTCCAGCAGCAGTCCCCAGCCAGAATCCACCCTGGTCAACCTCTCCTGTTCAGGCTCTGCTGCTGGCCCACAGCCCCGGCCTGGGAATGCTGGCGAAGGGAGAAGATGATCCGTCTGGAGAAGGAAGCTGCCCGTTGGAGGCCTCAGAGCCAGGCTGCTTTCCTCCCAGAGACTTGGGGAACACTTCCTGTGTATACCGCAGGTGGGCAAACTTTTCCTGCAAAGGGCCAAATACTACATATTTTCGGCTTTACAGGTCATGCTGCTTTGATCCCAGCTACCCAGATCTGAAGTTACACCAAAAGCAGCAAAAAAAATCCCCCCAAAAAACAAAACAAAAAAAAAAACAACAAAAAACCCAAACCAGGCTGCACAATATGCAAATTAATGGGCATGGCCGTGTTCCAATAACACTTGATTTATAAAAACAGGTGGATGGGTGGATTTGGCCCAAATGTTGTAGTTTACTCATTCCTGATTTAGACCCTGAAGCAGTCTTGTTTGTACCCAAAGTTTTATAGGGTTTCTCGCAAACATTCTAGTTAGTTTCTAACCATCAGTCCTACTAATAGGAGCTCAGACCCAGGCCACGGGGCTAAAAAGGGAATCAGAAGATTTTCTCCATACTCGGTCCCTGCTCATTCCTCTCTTCCCCTCTGCATCCCCCAGTAAGAGCTCCTTCCTCCTCCCCCAGTTTGAAGGCATCTAGTAGCTACAGAGAGAAAATGGGAGTTGGGGCCCGATGAAGTCAATCACACCAATATTTTTCAAACTACAGGTTGTCATTCATTAGTGACACATAAAATTAGTCAATACACATTGGAAAAATAATAGAGAATAAACAGAAAACAAAATCCCAGATAGTAGCACTTCATATAGTATTATTTTGTGAGGTTTTTTTGGTTTTGTAAAACAATCCTGTACGGATAGATAACCATAAATATCTGTTCCTAGATTATGATATAAAATGTATTTGTTACTATAGGTTCCGATCACAAACGTTTGGAAGCTACTGACTGTAGTCTGGGTGTCTGGGGCTCATCTCTGGAGGCCAACATTTGTCTTTCATACAGATATTAAAGGTGTGGTCTCTGTTTTTAAAGAACTCCACGTCACAGGGGAAAACAGTTACAGACACTAAGACAGTTACAATTCATTGCGAAAAGAGCTCTGAGATGAGTAAGCATGAGGTGTTTTGGAGGGGGGATGCCAAGAAAGGTGGCATTTGCTCTGGGTCCTGCAGGCTGAATAGGGGTGTGTTTGGCAGACGGAAAAGGCAAGGTGACCTAAGGAACATCATATACAAAGCATGAAATGACTCTCGCTATCAACTTCCTCACAGATTTGCTCTCCGAGTGAAGTCAGGACCTAAGCAAACATTTGGCTGCTGGGTTTTGTTTGCTTTCCCTGAAATCAACAGACCAACCAAGTCACTAGCAAACGCTGAGTAGGGGTCACTCCGGTACCAACTTATAAATCTCTTTGACCACTGACCCAGCACGAGGTTTTTTGGTCCACTTTCTGGGAAGTGTTCAACAGTCTCCCCCTGAGCCAACTTTTATGATGCAGGAAGAGGCAAGCCTGTGTGTAATGTCCTGGTCAATGACCGGGGAAAAGAAAGCTATTAAAAAGGTTGTCCATCCATTTGGTGGCGTGCAGCCTGACCAGCCTGGCCTTCGTAATTCCCATCATCTGGCTGTCAAGTGTAATAAGAGGAGATGCCCATGATATGACTTACTAGGCCGATCTTTAAAAGCTGTGACTGTCCCCTCTAATTTTAGCCTCAGCCACACTGAGAATACGAGGAGACCGTTAAATCTTAGGGAGCCTTGGAGGAGGTGGGAATAGCTTAGAGATGGGAGACAGAAAACCTGTGTGAATCTTAGCTTATCACTTGATTGCCATGAAAGCATCATTCCACCCTTCTCGGGCTCAGGGCCCTTCTGTAAAATAGGGGTGATAATCATTTCTCAGGGCTATTGAGATCAAATGAGATACTGTGAAGACACTTTGTAACCTGTTAAGGGATATACAGCTACCAGATGAACTTGGATACCCCTTCCAGGAAAGCTGCTAAGCCACGTTGTTCAGTGCATTAAGATTCCCTTCATGAACTGAGTAAGTATGGCCTTCAAAAGCTCTTTAAAAAGCTCTTCAAAAGCTCTTCATCATGTCATTGAGAGGCTCCAGCTATGACTAGGGAATCCCGTCTTGCATATGCATTGTAACTAAGTCAGCACCATCGGCACGTTGAATCCAGAGTCTTCTTTTGGCTGTTCATTCATTCAGCAGGCATTTATCGTGCCCCTGTTATGTGCCAGGCATTGGGCTTGGGGGCTGTGCATGCTATGCTGAAGGGGACCCAAACTCCAGCCTCACGGGACTTACATCTCCATGAAGGAGACCAGAAAGTAATGCACTCTTACAGAGCCTGAGGATAACTACTAGATATTCTGGGTCTTTAAGGGAGATTATCACAAAGAAAAACACCACCGTAGGCAACATCACTGAAGCTTTCTATGCCACATGTTCCAACAGAAGCAGTGATTTGGCCTTCCCCACGCTCTCCACCATTGTCTCTTCGGTCTTGTTGGCAAGTTTTGCACTGATTGGAGATGCTTTCCTTGGCCCCATGACCGCCAGCAGAGGGCGCACGTGGCTCTTTTCCGAGACCTTTATTTCTCAATTTGCTCATTGATACAGCAAGGAATTGAAATTGAGTGAAACCTTCCAAAACAGGAAGCCTCTCCGGAGTATTTCCTTTTGTGTGCTCCCGGTATGAGGCTGCTAGGGAAAGGGGAAAGGAAAAGTCAGCCTATTTTTCTTTAACAAAAAATATGTATAATTATTTTTATAGATACATACATTTAAATTTTTCCTTTTCAGGCCTATACACAAAATGCAAATTTTAATAAAACCGTACAGAGGCTTTTGGCAAGGTTAGCATAAGAAATGTTACATATTCGGTTATGCGGTTAACTCACCATCATCTATTTCCTGTTTATTCAAAAAAGGAAGAAAGAAGTTTTTGTGCTTTTTCAAAACCCAGTTTTTTAATATTTAAAATGAAGAAATCTTTCCACAATTGCTGGCCAAACCACAATATTTAAAACTTTAATTTTTACGTTGGTAGTGTCTGATGAATTCAGGGGACCAGTTGGAGTTGAATTCTGAACCCTCCACAAATAATTGGGAGTTAATATTGCCTTTGTTCTGACCCCAGGGCTGAAGATCAGGAAATAATTTCCTTCCTGGCTGGTTATTAGAGAGGTCTTTCTCTTTTTAGAGAAAAGCTTTTTCTTTTTTTCCTGCAAAGAGCTATACTGTTGCCACTTGCTTTCTGACTTGGTCGAGGTTAAAAAGCTGCCTAGGGGCTGCACGGAGAGGCTCAGGCAGAAGCCCCGACAGCAGGGGGCGCAGAGGGACCCCCTCCAAGGCCGCGGGCTCCGGAGGCTGCGCGGCCGCGGAGGGTGAGCCCTGGAAGCGAAGCTGCGCAGCCCCGCCGGCGGAGCTCAGCCAGGTGCGCGCCATCTTGCTATGAGCTTCACCTGCTGCTCCCGGGCGTGGTTCTCCAGCGGGTCCCGGAGTCTGCGCGGGCACTGCCCGGCCCTTGCAGATCCAGAAGGGCCTGCTCGGGTTCTTCTCGGGGTCCGTCCTGGGAGGCTTCTGCTTGTCCTGGAGCAGGGCGCGGTGCGGTCTCGGTGTTGCGCCCAAGGACTCCCAGTGCCTTGGCGCTGGCCCCCGGCCCACTCGCGGAGGAAGCGCCCTCGCGGTCCAGAGCCACGGCGTCGAGGTGGATCTGGAAGCCCAGAAAGTGGGCGGGTAGGAGGCCCGCAGGTGCAGACTGGCCAGGCGGCGGGCCACCGTCTCCACGTGGCTGGAAAGATTCTGGCAAATCTGGGAGCCCATAGCTGGTGGGCAGTGGGGCTAAGCTCCAGAGCTGTGCTGGCTGGTGCCCAAAGCAGGCGGTGGTTGTGAGGATGGCCCCGAAGGTTCTGCTACAGAGGAGGTCGGAGGGGGGCCCGAGGCTGGAAGAAGGGCTTCCCTGGGGCTGTTCCGTCCAAACACTGTTGCAGCAAGAGACGGATCCATGGGACCGCGCGGTGCACTGACCAGAGAAGAGCTTTCCAACATTTAAACAGGAGAGGAGTTAGGAACTGTATACAGTAGGTTTGTCTTCAGAAAGACCAGCAGCACCAGGACCAACTCACTTCGAAGCCTGACTTGTGAGTGACTGGTATTCTCCTTAAGAGCAGGGACGTAACGCGGCATGTACAACAAGAGGAAGAAGCTGTTTCCAGGAGGAGGTAAGCTGTTAGTTTACTGCCCCTTTCTTCTCACGGGTCAACTGCTGTCCCCTTCTCGTGGCCCTATAATATTAGTTACATGACATGGAGATTCCCCTTATTTGATGTGACCCTTACAACCTCATGGAATATATCATCTCATTTGTGGATTAAGATTTACAAAAGTGAAAGTCAAAATCTCCCATTTTATGTGTGACGAAATGAAGATGGTGATCAGGGGCAGAGAACTTCACCTTCCCACGCCCTCGCCTCTGCTGTGAAACGAGAGGTTGAGTTGAGGAGCTGTGAGGTCCAACATAGTATGATTTCTGAATCAGAGAATAATACTTGTTAACATAGAATTCTAACACCTAAATTTATCCTATTCTTTAAGACTCACGTGAAATTGGCTCAAACCCCTGTGCACACAATCCATGATTCCGGGGGGGGGGCGGTTTGGGGGGGCAGTGACTTGTGTTTCTTCAGGTGACCCGACTCTCCGCTCCTGCTGGCACTGAGTTCCAGTTTGCAAATCATCTTACTTCAAGCATGTGCCGGTCCTTTTCTGTGCCACATGATGCCCTGACCAGACCTATCCCGATCCCTTCCTTCTCTGAAATTCTACTGCCCTTAACGTCTATGAATAGCAGACTTTGCTGACCCTTCAAGACATGGTCACGTGGTCTGACGCCAGCAGCTTAAAATACTCGGCACGCTTGCTCTTAACGCTCTGGGGAGTGTCTCGGTGACTCACTTTGTCCAGTTGCCTCTCACCAGGGGGTCTACTGTCCCTTCTCCCTTCTCTGGTCTCCAGCCCCCTTCTCACTGGCTTCTTGCCTCCCTTTCCAAATACCTGTACCCCTCTCTTCACTTCTTCAGGTCTAGACCACACCCCTGGGGCTTCACTTCCCTCAAACCATCAGGGTGTTTTCCTTAAAAGGAACTTTAGGAGCCATATTTAGAATTAGAAAATTCACCTTCTTTGCTTAATCAAGGTCTTGAGCTCTGAGCTTCCTAGCACCCAAAGCAAAGAGGGAAAATATCAGTGCCTGGGTTCACTATGCGTATCAATTCAAGACAGACCAGCTGTTGTTCAGCATAAACACCACTTTTTCTGGGTAGAAAGCTTGCCCACAGTGGGAGGATCGGGCAGGTGTCGCTCTCACCCACCTGCCTCTATTGTGCTGAACCTGGCTTCGCTTGATTACCGGTTGAAGCTCGCTTCTTGTTCAAGTTTAAATCTCTAAAAGACTATTACTAATTCCTGTGACAAAAAGCATTTATTGAGTGCCAGGAATGGTTCTACGTGCTGGATAGAGAGGAGCATAAGTCAGACATGGTGCCTGACCTTCTGGAGATTACAGTCAAGGTCGGCGTGGGCAAACGGGAGCGGCTTTAATATGGAATGTGGTGTACATGGGAAAGCAAAAGAGAATCTAGGCTAGTCTTGAAAGGTTGGCAAGGGCTTCCTGGAGGAGGTGATGTGTAAGATGAGGCTTAAAGGGGAAATAAGATTTATGTGAGCAGAAGGGAGGGAGGGAAGCAAAGTCCTGGCTGAGAGGAGAGCAGTACAAAATGCCAGATGTGAGAGGGACAATACACAGGATAAGGGACTGTAGCCGATGCTGCAGCGCCCCACCCAGGCACCCCTGGGTCAGCACACCCAGCCCCCAGCTGCTAGGAGTGTTGGCGGCTAGGAGCTCACAGCTGCCTGCTTCTCCGAAGAATTGCTCTTAACTCATAGAAGCCACTGCACCTAGGAATCCACAGGCCACCCCCAGGGCAGCCCCCAACCAGGGACTGACTGGTATAGGTTTCCGAAGCCTGACCCTCTTGCTACAGGGTTTAGGGATAGGGGTGGGGTGGACGCTTGTCAATGCAGCTGATGTTCCAAGGCCTGCCCCTTTGTGGACCAGGCCAAGGCTGGATTTTCTTGAGACCTCGTCCTTGCGCAGCTTCCTCAACCCTTCCTAACCAGTTTTCCCTGAAAAGCACCCCCTCCATAAACTACATGTTCCCAAACCCTTGACTCCACTTCTAGGGAAACTGAGCCAAGACAGTGACAAAGGGAAAATTGCTGAGACTGAAATCTTCATACGCACTTGGTTCAAATTTGAGCCCCATCCATTAGCAGGTTAAAGCTTTACTGACCTAAGTTACTACTGCTTTCAGTAAAAATTCATTTGTGATATATCCATTTAGATTTCTGATTATTAGGATCACAATTCATAAAATGTAGCCCAGCACCTAAATTTGTCAAAAGGACACCAAGACCCAGAAAATCATGACATTTGGGTAAAACCTCTCAAGACTTAGTCTTTTTGAAAAGTGGAAATAATTATGCTCTCTGCTTTATCAGGGTACAGCTAGAATAAAACACACCTCAAAAAATATCTGATGTCCTTGACCTGGGATATGAGAATAGGAATGCCCCTGGACCACAGCCACCAATATTCCAAGTTCTGGCAATGCGTCCTCCTCTCACAAAGTGAAAACAGTCTGCTTTCTGGTCATGACTCAGTCTCTTATAAGTCTGATTGCTGTGAATCAGTGACCAGAGCAGCCATGAATGCAGTGACAAATTAAGTTTCAGAACCCAGAACACCAGATGCTGAATTAAGATACTGACACTCTCTGAGACTAACCTGAAATTGTCCCATGTTTTCCTTTCTCGCTTTATCCCCTAGAGATCAAGGTGACTGACCTACCATACTGGAGCAGGTTGGGAGCTGGACCTTGAAGGGTGAGTAGAAAGAACTCCAACAAACCCAGTGCAAAGCAAAGCAGCAGAACACTTCCCCACCAATTGCTCCCAGGCAATAAGTATAATCCATGAATTAAAGATAATTAGTGTCCTTCTAGAAAATGCAATTGTAATTATAGACATTTAAGTGCACTTAGTGCATTGGAGATGAATCAGTTGTTTCACAGTTCACAGAGGGTCCTGCTGGCTGGGGGGCAAACATTGTACCCTCAATGACTTAATAATCATTAGAAAGTGGGGTTTAAGGAAGCCTGGATCCCCAGGGACTATGCAGTCCCCATAGTACATGGAACGTTCAACCTTCAACGTGGCGGAAAACCCCACCAATTCATAGCCTAGGTGAGCTGGAGGCCCAAGTCCCCAGGGTGAAGCTGTTCTTTCCCTGCCTTTGGGCTTACAGGCCAGGCACCTTCAAAGTACCAGGTACCAGGGATACAGACAGTAAATCTGACCCCATGGTCCTGCCTTCTCAGAGCTAATGGTCTATTTGGCAAGGACGGACCATAAATCAAACAATACAATTCATTGAAAATTGTCCCATAGGAACATGCATGGGTATGGTTTCCTGGAGGAAGTGACTTTTAATCCGAGACCTGGAGGCTGGGTGAGGGTAAGCAAAAGCGTGTGTTGCAGGTAGAGGGCTGGGGGGAGGGGCCGCCATATTCCAGACCAAACACAGCCAGGACCAGGACGGATGACAAGAGAAAGCATGGGTCCCTGAGGAACGGAGAGAAGTTCCTTGAGGCTGGTGTGCAGGATTTAAGCACACAAGTGGTGGGATGCACGGAGAAACGGGCCGAGCTGGAAAGGTTCAAGGCATCTACGTTTCATTCTCAGCACAAGAGACCCTCAAAGGTGTTAGTAAGGAAATAACAAAACCTGGCATGGAGATACCTAGAGACTTCTTTCCTCCAACATTTCTAGGGAAGGAGATGCCATAGCTTCTTTTGGGATTACTTAGTCAACTGTGTAACTACATGACAACGTTTGGTTTTACGTTTTACCTAAGCCTTTTGCTCTCTGGCTGTGCCGGGTCAGTTCATACTCCTGCCTAAGCGCCATTGATAAGCCTCCAATTGTTCATGGAATAATTCTGGATCCCCCATCCTGGCCTTTCTCAGCGGCCCTGCCGATCTCTGCCTCTACTCTCAGCCCCCATCCCTGCATGCCTGGCTCAGGAGGTGTTCAGTAGTTATTTATTAAATGAAAGAATGTTGGATTGCCTTTGGACTTGTATCTCAGCAGTTCACAGATTGGCCTCCAGGCCCTCGTGCCTAGAGTGTGTTGACCTGCCCTCCTCCATCGCCCTAGCCCTCTGATCCACCAGGAAGCTCTCGGTTTTCTTTGCCAAGTCAGCTCAGAAGTCCCTCCTCTGAGAAGCTTCTTCCCTTAGCAGAGCTGATAGAACCTCCTCTGGGTTCTCTGGACTCTTTGTATATACAGTTAATTCTTGTTATTATTGGTAGTTACAGTCTCTAAAGTCACCGTGAACGCTGAGTCAGCAAATACTGAACCACTGCTCCTGGGGGAATTACAGGGTTAGTGTCCTGAAAGCCTCTGGTCCCAATATCTATATCAACCAATCAATATGTAACCTTGTTTTACGGGTGTTTCTATTTAAAGACGCCTTATTTAACAGATATCGTTGATTTGTACATTGAACTCATGGCCAGCTGCACTGTAACTCGTGCCCAAATGAAGCTTCTGTCACATGTATTTTCCCCAGAAGGCACATCATGGCCTCCTGTGCTGAGGGACAATAGAACTTCAGCACTATGCTTTGGGACCGTTTTAAACAGTGAAATCACCCATAAAAAGCACAAAAATTCGAAAAACGTAGCACCAAATAGACCATGAAGAGGACACTTACTTACAGTAGGATTGCTGAAACAGGGAGGCAGAGTATTGCCTTCTTCAGCCTGAGCTAGGGATGTGCATACCAGGCAACTCAGACGTGTCATGATGCTGTGCATGTCCAGGAACGGTCCCCCAAACCCCACAAGTATCGAGTGTGGAGTTATAAATAATTTTAGTGAATAGGCAAATCTGCAAATACAGAATCCGTGAATAATGAGCATTGACTGTGTTCTTATTATAGCACTTAGGACTCTGAATTGAAGTTTGTCAAGTGTGTGTCTGTTTCTTCTGCTGGGGTCCCTGACTGCACCCGGAGCTCCTGGGTAGTTAGCGTACGGTGAACCATAACCACAGCAACCAACATGGAGGTCTTTCTGTGAGGTTTCCCCTTGCATCTTCTCAGAAGAATTCTCTGAATTGTGTAGTGTTATCATCCCCACTTTACAGATGGGAAAACCAAGGCTTAGATGTGATTGTAATCCTTGCCCATGTAACATAATAAGTAGTGGAGGCAGGATGTACACGCAGGCTCTCTGACTCAAGAGCTCACATGCTTCATAGGTGGGCTATCCTGCCTGTGAGTTTGAGCCCTTGTGCAGGAATGTCTGGAAAGGAAAGACCTTCAGCATAATCAGCTGGTCGACCTCTGAGAGTGTCAGGAGACCCCTCGGGAGAGAGGGAAGGAGGAGCCACTCTGGGAGGAAGCAGAGCTGACGGCTGGAGCTCTATGTGTGGCCCCAGGACAACTAAATTCACTCACTGGTTTGAGAGGCAAATGGCCAAGACTATTATGGTCCAAAAGGAAGGGTTTTCTGCTTACGCAGGAGACAAGAGAGGTCTGTACACAGCTGTGGCAGGTGAATCGTCTGAACTATTTCCCTGAAGGCAGTGGCAAGGTTTGGGGCCCAGAGGGGACGTGACCCTGGGACATGAGGGTCTTTTAGGTAGCAGCCAGTCACCTGGTTATATGAGAAGTGATAAGGTCATGCTTTGTTACCCAGGATCTAGAAGGCCATGTGTCGCGTGAGGGAAGCTGCCATAGGGAAAGACGCCTCTGGTGCACGCTGTCTGGGGTCTGAGTGGGGTCCTTGGACCGGGGCAGAGCTCTAGCTGTCGAATCATCTGCCACTACCTGGCTGACAGCTGCTGACCCTTGAGGAACTGCCTATCGTGCTCAGGGAATGAATGGATAGAAAAAGAAGTATCACCTTGGGGACAGGGACAACATCACTCCTCCGGCCAGAGGGGAGCTCCTTCCCTCCCTGAGGGAACTGAGACTCTGAGCCCGATTTGTGGCCTGGATGTTCTAATTCCAAACATAACTTCACTCGGTTCCCAGAAATGCTGTCACCGTTCACATCCTGAGCTGTTCATAGCCCTCTTTGAGTCCTTCCTGTGGTCACAGGAGACCAGCGGAGCCAGCCTGGAATGTTTGTGGCTGGAAGGAGACTCTGGAATGTCTCCAGCGAGAGCAATTTCCATACTTCAGAGCAGGTTGTCAGATCTTTTCAGGAACAGAAAGGCCAGGCTCTCTAGAGGAGGGATGACTGCTGTCTCTGCACATTTTCTTCCTGCCGGAGGGAGTGCTTGCATTTGTCTCTGTCCCCCCACGTAAGATGAATAGAAGCCCCGCTCCGCACGGAGTTTCCCTCATGGCCCACCTGCCTGGCGCCGCTCTGATGAGTTCATCCCAGGGAAGAACTGAGCTCCTCCCCTGCCTACCCCCCCACCCCCAGTGTTTCTAAAATAACTGACCCTCTCCAAGGACCACCGCTTCACTCCCCACATCATTCTGAGGAGACATCTGAGGACAGCCTTAGTACTGCCCTGGCAGTGTGGGTAGTGTTTTCACCTTTAACAAATTCTCCCTTGACTGTAATTTATATTATTCAGATCCAGTCTAATTTCTCCAAGGCCTTGGCTTATGGACTTGGGATCATTTGTACAATGAGAATGGATCTGGTCAAAATGACAAAGTGAATGAAATTTGTCTCCATTAACCCCACACCATCCAACTCTCTTCCTTCTCCAGAAGCTTCCTACTCACGGGAGGCTGCTGACTACCCCGTCTCTGTTTCTCAGGCAGTAATAGGTTCTTTTGACCGTGACGGGTACCGTACCCTTGGGAACTTTCACTGTTAGGAAAGAGTGTATGAATATGTAACCCAATAAAACTTGTGGCTGAGCTCTGCCGATGTCATCTTAAAATGAAAACAAAAAACAAAACGAAACAAAACAAAAAAACCCACCTGACTCCAAAAGCATTGAAAAGTAACACAGGTCTTTTGTGAGGCATTCTAGAAAAAATACTCTGCCCCCTCTTCTGGGCTTCTTCCGTTTTGCATTTTCTCCTGTTTTCCCACTTGTCATAACAAAAGCCAGAAAGAAAAGTTCTGAGCTGGTGAAGAAGGAAGGCACTATGTCACAAGTAAAGAACGGATCACAGCAGCGGTGTTACCTGGCTCAGGTGCTGCTCCTGTGTGTGGGTGTGGGTGTGTGTGTGTTGGGGGGAGGTATGCAAGATGCTTTGTCCCAGTCAAAATCCGTGGCTACGTTGAGCAGTGCCGACATTTCGGGTACGTGAGTGGGGCAGTGATATTTTAAGAAAACCTTTCGCCATTCTTAAAATCATCCTATAAGCGTGTTCCTTCTAAGGTTTCCAGCTATTTTGCAAATGTCTTAGTTCAGAATCTGCTGTTCTAGTATTACCTCTAGCTACTTGCTGACATGTTTCCTTTACTCGAACCTTACTTCATTACTAGCATCTTATTAAATGTATCATGCCATTTATGTCCAAATGCCCTCAGTACCCCTCTTCCTATCGTATGCCCTGTATAGTAGCTGCCAGCTACTTCTCTGATCTCCCACTAGATTATAAAATCCCAGTTCCTTATAAGGAACCTGACAGGTAATGGGTTCTTGATATTTCTTATCTGGATGGATGGATGAATGAATGAATGAAGCATTATAAAAAGATTACAGTGTATTTCTAAGCTTTGGCCAAAAAGTCTTAAAATCATTATTGCAGAACTTACTGCAAATAAACCAATATGCTGACTGACTGCTTTTATTCTAAGAATTTATCTTTGTATTACTGACCAATTCTCAGTTGATTATCTCTTGTAATAGTTTCTCTCCCCCACGTGAACAATTCTTGCTAGCCAGAACACTCATGTTTCATATTATACAGAAATTGGAGCTTCTTGGTCTACCCTCTCTAACTTTATTTTCATTCTTCTATGTATTTATCTGGTTTTACTGCATTCAGCGTGATTTGCTGTATGTTCAGGGCAGGCTATCCTGTCCTGCACAACAAGTAAGCTCAGAAGGCAGATCAAAGGTTTATCTCTGGCCTGTGTGACAGTTGGAGGCAGGTTGGGGGCTCTTTTGACAGCTGTCCTCCCGCGTTTGACCTGCATCTCATAATGCCGCTGTCGTCGACACGCTCTTCATGATCTCTGAGGAGGGAAGCGATCATCCAGCGTGTTTTGTGGCCAGGCCTAAAAGTGATGAACTTTATTTTCACTCATGTTCCAATCACATGGCCCTGATCTCACGTCAAGGGCATCTAGGAAGTACGGTTTTCTTAGGTGCCAAGGAAGAGGAAATGCGATTGAGGAAAGTCTAGCCATTCTCTCTTTGCCAGTACATAGATTCCATTTGCCCTTACCTAGTCTACTGTGTATCACATCTACTCAGTTTTCTTACTCTGTTTTTAAGTTTTCTGTAACTTTTGGTTCATATTCACAGATGCCTTTTCCAATTTAATAACCTGTTTCCATTTAAATATGCCGTCTTCCTTTATCTCTTTGAGGATTCTACACAAACTTGTTTTAGACACCTTGGCGAGTTGCACCGTTATTTCTATCCTTAGGTGTGATCTGTCCTATTTGTTGGGTCTGCCAACCAGCTCTCGTTATTATGGGTGTCATTATATGCTTTGTAATTTTTGTATGAGCGCTGATTGTGCATGGGAATTTTTTTCACACTTGCTCCTCCCCATTGAATGATTTCATCAGTGCCTCAGCCTGGTCCTCTGAGATGCACCATTCTGAGCCAGATCTTTGTGTAAGGATTGGGCATTTGATCCATTGTGTATAGTGTATCCACTTGATCCAATATTTGATCCATTCCGTATAGCACCATTTGTAGATGCCATACATAGGCCCGATTCCTGTTTTTATACGAGAATCACTGTTTCCTGCCATTCCAACGAGAATAGTTCTAAAAATTTAGTTGGAACTATCTTAGTCCCAGTTTGCTGGAGGATGCTTGGCCCCAGGCTTCAGGCAGGGATCTGGATTCTGATTCCCATCCACTTCTAGGATGCCTTGGGCACTTTTCTCACAGGGTGATTGAAGACCTGGCCTCCGCACTTCCCATCCGGCCCTCACTTTGTTTATACTGCATTGCTCCAGGTCCTGGCTCCCTTTGTGAAAAGCCTTCTCCTGTCTTTTCAAACAGAATGAAACGTGCCCTCCTCCGTGCTACCCAGCACCTACGATAGTACGGTTTTTTGTGTATAGCTAGACTGTAAGCACTTTGAGGGTAGAGATTATGCCCTATTTATCTTGCTGCCCCAGTACCCAGCACAAGGGTTGCAGAGTAGAGGTATTCAATGTTGGTGAAACTGAATCTGAGATGTTAGAGAAACCCAATTTCTTGTAACCCAGGAAGGAGTCTTCAGTGATATAACATGATGTTTGTGGAAGATAATTTACAGACATAACCGAAAGGCATGTATTTGGACTCTAAATGATGTCTGATCTGCCTGTTTGTGTGCTAACTTGTGCAAGGCCTTTTATTTGCTCTCATTTTGTTCCTTTGAAGATATAATTGCTTCTTGGTTCCATATTTCTATTGCTCATTACACTGTTCCATACCATTTCATTCTGAAAATAAAACAAAATAGGATATTTAAAATTAATGATGTGGGGCACAGCTTTTTTCCTTCTCTCTACCTCTAGGCGGAATTAGCAAATGGCTTGAACACCAGCCATTCCTTTTATCGGAAGCATCTGGTTTTCATTAGAGTAAGAAAAATCGCTGATTGCAAGGGGAGAGGACCCAGACCTCCTTTAGAAAGGATCACTGGCATGTTTATCTACTCCTGCCACCTCTTTTGCAAACCCGGCAGGCTGGTGGTGGCTACTTCTGTTTCAAAGCAAGTTGAAGAGTTGTCCTCATTGGTTTTAGAATTTGGGGAGTGAGTATAAATAAGGCTTTCCTCACTGGCTTCATTTTCAAAGATTAAGAAAACGAGCAGTTTCTGCGATGCCACCAGATACGAAGTGGCAGAGCACCGTATCTTTTACACCTGTTGTCAAGGTCCTTAAAGAAACGAGTACGAGTGGGGTCTAGTGACCAGGTTTTCGAATACATGAGGGTAGTTGAAAGCTTGTCCTTTCCCCACCAGCACTGTTAACTAGGTTAAAATGGAATTTGCAGACACACAATGGAGCCACCATTGTAGGGGATAGAACATTCAGTCAGGGGTGTTACAAAGGTGGTAATAATAATAATAATAATAATAATAATAATAATATCGGTATTTGGTTTTGAGGGTGAGCTTATATACCAGACTCTTATTTCATTTGAATGTGTGTGTGTTGGAGGAATGTTATTAAACATCTGTTTTCTTAAGCTTGGCTCCCTCTTCCTTCCCATTTGATTGATACAGGAAAATTTGACTTCCTCCTCTGGCAGTCAGCTTATTCTTGGAAAACTCCAGCAGGAACTGGGGAAACAGTGGAACAGACTCCCTAAACTTATATGCTTACGCATTGCAGTACCTGTCAATTATAATTCTGCAGTTACTGAAAATGCAACTCAGATCGAGTTCAACGCTACAGGGGATTTATTGGCTCATGTATCTGAAGAGACTGGAAGTACCAGGCTTTTGTCAAGGCTTTATTCAGCAACCTGGCATTGACACCAAGACCCACTTGGGGCTTGTTCTTCCTCTTTGCCGTCCACCACATGCATTTCTCGTAGTGACCACAAGATGGCTGCAAGTAGCTTTGAGGGGCTAAGAGCTGCCTTGTTCACATCCAAAAGAAAGAGAAAGTCCCTCAGGTAGTTTCTAAGGAAAAGTGAAGTCGTTCTAGAATCTTCCAGGAAATGTGTCTTTGTCTTTGGTTGATCTGAATTAAGTCATATGGCCATCCCTGCACCTGGTCGTGGTGACCGGGGAGAGGTGGGACCCCCTGATGGTCTTCTGTCAGTCGCGGCCCATCCTTGGGACTGCGCTCGCTTCCCTTCAAGCGCACGGGCTCTGCGTGGGAGGATGGACACCTAAGTGGAAAGCAGGGGACCGAGTCAAAGGGACCAGATGGCATGTGCTCCAATATAGAGTATTTCCTCAGGAGAGAAGCATCTTTCCTCTCCCTTCTCTGGTCTTGGGAGGGGAATTCCCATCTTTCCCTGGCTCGGTCAGGACAAGGATGAGGCCCCTCTGTTACTAGGGACGACAGGCAGCATGGTGTGGGCCATCCTCTATTCCAGTCCTGGGGTTGAAGAGCCAGACAGGCTCACAGCTGTCCTCCCAGCTCACCTGGTCAGAAGACCAGCTTGAGAGCAAGGCAGTGTGCCTCGGCCAGAACTCCCTGTCTACGTACGCTTTGGGAATTCCATGGACAGGCAGCAGCGGGAAGCCGACGAGCCGGTAGTGGTACGAGAGTCAGAGATTCAGGATGCTGGCTAGCTCTGGCCCTTAGCATCAGCTTCAGCACACCCATCTCAAACCTCACCAGCTTTGTGGTGGTAACTAAATCATTTAACTTTCCTGTTCCCTCATTTCATCATCTGTAAAATGGGGATAATAGGATCGCAGTAACTTCCTTGCCTAGTTTGTGAAGAAAGAGGGCATGTTTCTGTTCTTCGTTTCATGGTTTAGTCGTGGCCCATAAACTTGGGAACTTCCAACCCCACTTCCACCCCCTCTGGATTCACTTTCTTCCTAGCTCTTCCCAAAGGAAAGCGGGATCACAGAGTTGATTGGTCGGCCATGTGGCGTTCCTCAGGTTCCTTGGGAGGGTGGGGTTATGTGTGAAAGCACTGAACATCCGTGCTCACCTGGCACACCCCTGTGTCTTCTTCCTCCATCCCCATGAGCCGAGGGGGATCTGTTTTGCGCAGCTAAATCCCCATCACGTCTTGTAGTGAAATTGGTAAACAGAACCCTTGTGGCATCTGGTCAACCCTCTAGCCACAGGTACGCCCGAGAGTGCAGCTCTGAAATTTGGAGAGGAGTTTGGAGAGAGGAGCCCCCACTACGACTTGGGTTTACCCCTCCCAGTTCAGCTTTCCCAGACCTTGACATGAGAATCCTGGGCTCTCGTCCTGCCAACTTTAATAACTAGTGTTCTTTCCAGGTGGTTAGTGACCTTTGTGTCTGGGCTCCTTCGGCAGGAACCATGGTAAGGACTTGGGGAGGAGGGAGGAGAGAAGGTAGAAACAGACACCAACTGCTGAGTTGTGGAGATGAAACGAAATCATACACATGAAAGTGTCCGGGAAGTTAAAGCTGAGCACAGATGTAAGGTAGTCCCCGCCTCCAGAGTGATCGCGTGAGGAGGGGGCTGGGAGCTGGTCTGCTCTCTAAGGAACATGCCCGCCCCAGACACCAGAATGGAGACCGTTGGCTGGCAGATCTCTCCTCCAAGATGGGCTTGAATTAAAGTGTGTAATGGCGTGAGACAAGTCAACTGCTCGCAAGTTGACTGATGTTCTCAACTTGGAGGAACAGTTAGTAGTAAATCCTCTTTTTTCCTCCTCTACGAGAAACCTATCTTCCTTCTAAGTGCATTTCCTTGCAACGTGCTTTGAATTTCAGAGTCTCCTGGGACTTTGGTCTCTATACAAAGGGCTCTTGTACCTTGAAAGATGACTTAACTCTGCCTTTCCCTTGAGCTACTGCTCACTCTTCTTACTTCCTTTCCTATCTAACCAGAGTGATTTCACGCCTATGGCTGTACTAAGTTGTTCTCTCAAGGTCACCAATGATGTCATAATCATCGCATTCTAATTTGAAGGTCTGTTCTTGGTTCTCACCTTTTTTGATGCCTTCGTCATTGTTGTTAACCATTTCTTTTAAAAAATTATGTAATTATTTCAATAGCTATTTTTTTAAAGCCATATCTCTAATTTCTCCTTAGTTGCGTGTCTTTCTTATCTCTTCTAGACATTAGCTGTATTTATAGTTGTTAAAACAGAATTGGAAACAGTCTGCAAAGAATTCTTTGCTTTTTCATTTGATATTATAGACAAAGCATGTAAGAATAGAAGTACAAGGGGCGCCTGGATGGCACGGCGGTTGGGCGTCTGCCTTCGGCTCAGGGCGTGATCCCGGCCTGCTTCTCCATCTCCCACTCCCCCTGCTTGTGTTCCCTCTCTCGCTGGCTGTCTCTATCTCTGTCAAATAAATAAGTAAAATCTTAAAAAAAAAAAAAAAGAATACAAGTACAAAAGGCTTAGAGATAGGGTGTATTCCCTGCACTTTACAGATGAGGAAACTAAGGTTTGTTGTACATGCCTAAAGAAAAGCAGTGGTCAGGATCACCCAGGCCTGAAGTCCAATTAGCCCTCCACCTTGGCAATGGGATGCACAGAAGGATTACTCTACATACGGAGAAAGCACCTGGGGTGTTTATTAAAAATATAATTTCTAGGACCCCACCACATCACTAAATCAGACTCTCTGGTGATGGGACATATGCATTTGCACCTTTAATAAGTACCTAGGTGATTCTTAAGTACATTAAAATTCAAGAGCCAATGTTTTGGGACGCTTAAGTCACAGAAAATGTACAGACACAGAGAACACACAGACAAATGTTTAGCACTACCCGCTCGGGCTTTGGAGCAAGGCTAGCCCATCATGGACTTTGCCAAGACTAGAAGCTGAAGGAGCAGCCAGATCCCTGTCTGGGCCAATAATACCTTCGGGCCCGCGAGACCACAACCAAAGCATTTGATCATGTGACTTTTTTCTAAGTCATGTAGTTTCTGAGATTTGAGTTCTAAGAGAAAAGAGGGAAGGAAGAAAGAGTTTAAGAAAGTTTCAAGATAGGGGCGCCTGGGTGGCACAGCGGTTAAGCGTCTGCCTTCGGCTCAGGGCGTGATCCCAGCGTTCTGGGATCGAGCCCCACATCAGGCTCCTCTGCTGTGAGCCTGCTTCTTCCTCTCCCACTCCCCCTGCTTGTGTTCCCTCTCTCGCTGGCTGTCTCTATCTCTGTTGAATAAATAAATAAAATCCTTAAAAAAAAAAAAAAAGAAAGAAAGTTTCAAGATAGCTGTTAATACCACCTGAGAAAGAAGTTATCCAGTTACATTAAAAATCACTCTTCTGGGGCGCCTGGGTGGCTCAGTCAGTTAAGCATCTGCCCTTGGCTCAGGTCATGATCCTGGGGTCCTGGGATCAAGCCCCAGGTCAGGCTCCCTGCTCAGCGGGGAGTGTGCTACTCCTTCTCCCTCTGCTGCTCCCCTGCTCACACTTTCTCTCTCTCACTCAAATAAATAAATAAAATCTTCAAAAAAGTCACGATTCCTCCTGACATATATGCCTTCATACCTAGTGGGGTACAAAATTTGCATGCCTACTACAGTTCCTGCCATCCACGGCTGCACGTGGGCCGTGACCTGTAGTAGAGCCGCTCTTGTATTGTGTGTGTGTGTGTGTGTGTGTGTGTGTGTGTGGTTGCAGGAGGTTGAGGGTATTGGAGAGAGAGCAGGAAGGAGGCACGGCAGTAAACTTTGAACACTCCTGTAAATTAGACTGGTGTTTTACGAACTGCTGGTTGTGATATATTAGTGGGTTTGAAATTGATTTAGTGACCGGCATTTTAAAATGGATTGGAAAGGAACGAAGTGGACAACAGAATAGAGTAGACCACCGTGTGTTACCAACAGTGTGTGTGTGTAGCGGATGGGAACATGCGCTTTTAAAATTTTGATAGTGGTCAAAATGTTTGAAAACTGCCGGGTTAGAGGAAAAACCGCATTGGCAGAAAACTAACTTGAGAGGGTTTGAATCCTTAGCTAAAGGTCACTTAATTTTAGGCTTCTTGACTCCAAACCCAGTACTTCCCCCGTTTCAATGTGGCTCACTTCCTTCAGTGTGCACACTCTTCAGTGCTTCCATTTCTAATGAATATTAGGTTCATCTAACATTGTTTGTTTTTACTATTTCCCTACTACTGAGCATTTCAATAATTTCGCTAGCTATTATAAATAACTCTGCTACAGATATTTTATAATTATAAGTTTGCTCTTCTTATGAATTACGTATATGGGATGCATTTTTTGGTGTGATCATTTTCATGGCTCTTACAAAAAAAAAAACAAAAAAAACCCGAAACAAAACACAATTTACACTTGTACCAGCAACTAATTCCCACCAGTCACACTGATGCTGCATTTTATCATTTATCCCTATACATGTTTATCTGATATGTGTTAAATGGCCCCTTATAATTGTTTTCATTTGGATTTCTTTAATTACTTTTGAGGTTTAGTGCTCCAGATGTGGGTTTATGCTGGCTTTCCTGGTGTATGAATTGCCTGTGTGTGGCCCAGGCTATGTCTCCACCAGGAATCGGGTTAGAATGACTCAATATATTTTGGACATTAAACTTTAAATATGCAGCTGTATTTATAGCAAACATTTTTCTTATTCTGTTACATCTCTTTTTGTCTTGGTTTCGTGGAATTTCATTATTGCACAGTTTTACATTTTTATGTAATTCTACACATCATTATTTTTTACTTTGAATTTCTCCCATGTTTTAAATCATAAAGAGAAATAATCTCCTTATCATTGGAAAAAGCATTCTATTTCTTTTTTTTTTTTTGGAATATGATTTTTAATTCTGATACACATGGGCACATGAAAAGTCCCTTGCTTTTGAGGAACGCGAGGGTGTACGTCAGGAACAGGGTTGTTATAAACCTTTTTGCTAGTCTTCCAAATCAGTTGTTCTCTGCAAGTGGTCCCAGACCAGCAGCATCACATCACCTAGGAATTTGTTACAAATGTAGATTCTCAGGGTGCCTGGGTGGCTCAGTCGGTTAAGCGTCTGCCTTCGGCTCGGGTCATGATCTCAGGGTCTTGGGATCGAGCCCCATGTCAGGCTCCCTGCTCAGTGGGGAGCCTGCTTCTCCCTCTCCCTCTGCCTCTCTCTCTCAAGTAAAATAAATAAAATATTTTTTAAAAATGTAAATTCTCGGGCTCCGTCCCCCACCTACTGAATCAGAAGCCCTGGGGGTAGGGCTTCTGAGTAACCTGTGTTCAAGAAACCCTCCAGGTGGCTCTGACACAGTCTCAAGTTTGAGAAGCACTGTTCTTAATCACTCCTCATGCACTGTAACTTGGGCACGAACTCAGCCATGATGACACTCCCTTCCTACTTTTAATTAATTGGTAGTAGAAAGCATCTGCCTTTACCGGATAGTTCCCTTGGAGCCCACAGAGCATCATTTATTTGGTTTATCAGAATGTCTAACTATAATGTCCCCTCCATCCCCACCCCTTATTAGTGTAGCCAATTATAAGCCCGTGCTTTCAATTTTCAGTTTTGCTTGGAACCACACTCCGCTCATACCTTCACTACGACTTTATACTCTTCAAGGTTTGCAAGAACTATTCTTCCAGTTTCCCTCCTGGGTTATTAGCTTTGAGACATTGTGTGTACTTTCCCTTTGCTTATGGAGAATTTCCGAGCTATGCTTTCTGATCATTTCCTGCTCTCCTGGGTCTATGCCTCGTGGCTTCAGTGCTGATCTTTTTCTCTCTCCCAAGGTCAGTTTTGAAGCACCTTCAATAACAAATATAAGATAGGCAAAAGACAACATTCTTAAAGTCCTGAATTTTAAAATATCAGAAGAAAACCTCAGAAATTTTCAAGAAAAAAAAATAGAAACTATCAGTGTTGCTGACTAGGAACCATTAGCTGTACAGGAGTATTTTGGAAAGTCAGAATGCTGATGGTGTCACAGGAGATGATCCAGGTTGTGGTCCTAGCTCTCGATAGCCACAAAGTGAATTTCATCAGTTTATCTGGAGTTTATCTTGGGTCAGTCTCCCAAGAAGCTAGCCAATTAGAGTCAAGTTACCAACACTGTTTGAGATGCACTTCTAGGACCCTCCTTTCTCTGATCTATTGCATCTCCCATTCCCCCCATCCACGAAGGCACATTTAAGTAATAAGCCATTCTTGCTCTGCCTAGTCTAAGCAGATGTCACTGTCCGTAACTCAGCCAGCCTCTGCAGTCTGAGATGGAGGCTCTGGGATAGGAGCCGTATTCCTCCCAGAGCCAACACCTGCTCCAGAGCCTGATAGCTGGAGAAAGCTCTATCCAAAGGGTGGTCCTGGGAACCAAAAACTACCTTAAGAATGTTCCATAGTGCATCACAGGCATTGACCTGGACAGCCCAGTGATGTTGCAAAACTACCTAGCTGGACAGAGGGTGTTTGAGAATGTCCGACCCCACTTGAATCTCTAAGTGGGAAAAGTGCACTCCTATTCCATGCTTCTAGCAACCAAAAAAGTTAAGTTGTAAACAAGTCAATGCATTTTATAGCAATGGCCCAGGCCTCTCATCACCCTTTTCCAGTTTGCTGCTATTCTTATCCCCTCAACAGCAATGGCTCAGACTCCACCCCAGACATTCGCATTCTAAAGCTCCTCAGGTAGCCCCGCACTCTCAGAGGGTCCCTTGAGATGCAGCCCACAGAACAAGAAGCCCCAGGTGTCTTCCCAGAGGAGTCCCGGGGGATTGCAGATATTTACTACCCGGATCAGTTCTGCAGCCATACCTACATGGAGGCATGCAAAGATTTAGTCCCCGGACCTGAAAAACAGGGCACAACAGAGAGAGCCAACTCTGTGGGCAGGTAGCCCCCTTCAGTAGGTAATTAAGCAGAAGTGAGGACAGAGCCACTGTACCCACAAGTTCTGCTCCTCATGTCATTTGTGGAAGCTTCGGGACAATCTTAACTCCCCACATACTGTAAGATAATTTAAAACAATTTCCTGTTTTCCAAACAGCTACAAATCCTAACTATTTATAGCCAGGACCTATGATTCTGGGGAAGGGAAGAAATGGGTCATGTCATTTTTGAGACATACCCCTGTGGATGGGTTACTTAGGACTCTTGGCCTTCGTCAGGTCTGAGGGCCCTGCAAAGGAGAACTTAGTTAACGTGTCAGCCAGTGCTCACTCAGGGACAGGTCCGGGTAGCTGGGCCACCAGATCACCTGCAGAGAGCATTCTGACCCAAATTCAAGGGGTTCTGAGATTTGTAGGGGGGTAAACAACACTGAGCATGGTACCCCCTTCGTAACGGGCACTGCAGGCCTTCTCTGGCCCTCTCCCCAGAAATAGAGATTTAGGCATCACAGAATGATGTTAGATATCACTCTTTGGGGGATGACTACCCTGGTTTGAGGTCATCTATACATGGATCACACTTATGGAAAAGAAATACAGTTTGCTTTGGTAATGGCCACTAATATCTGACATTAACATAGCGTTTCCTAGTTAAACATTTTGCTTTGGCAGCAAACAGCAGTCAGTAAACAAGCCATTGTCAATAACATAAATAAATGTGGCAGACTTCATGACCAGGCTGGTTTTGTTGTTTTTGGTTTTGTTTTGTTGTTGCTGTTTTTATTGTTATTTTTTTAGTGACAGGTGGAAAACAGTCAACTTCAAAGGGATACTCTGAATTTTTAAATGCTGGACAGAGGGTATTTGAGAATGTCCGACCCCACTTGAATCCTACTGTCCAATTTGACAGTGTTTAGAGATTATTCTCCAAAAATGCTTATTCTTGAAATAACCACACATCTCACCTGACGTATTTTATGAACGCAAGAAGAAAAAAAAATGATCCATAATTTCATGCAGAACCCTGTAAGTTTTCCTTCAGTACTTGAGTGCTATTCATATTTGCTCTGTAATCGTATCATTTCTGCATCACCGTCCTGGCAGATGGTTCCCTACTCAACAGCATTCCCTTTGTTCTTCCTTGCTAATAGAATCATTCCTTTCCTTGGGTGGTTCCTTCCGAGCCCAAGAAATGAATCATGATTAGCCTATGATCTCATCCTCTTTGCCAGTGATTGGTTTAGGTGGCATGAACACTTGGTGTAATCTGGCCAATGAGAGATGAGGAGAAATTTACATGGGGGCTTCTGGGAGGGATTTCTGCACTCTCAAAAGAAAGGGAGAGGGTGAAACCAATTTCTTTTCTACCTTTGAATATTACGGAATGAGGATGGGATGCTTGAAGTTTCCATCTTGCAGCCATGAGAGGACAGACCTGAGGACAAAAAATAAAAACCATATGGAGGATGGCACAGGGTAACCGTGCCCTTTTGGCCATTGTTTTAACCATTTTGGAAGCACTCTGATTCCAAGTCTGAGAGAGTAAAGTCCTTGTAATTTAAGCCAGCTGTCTCCAAAATGGAAGAAAGAAGATAATAGAACATTGATTTCAACTTAACACACAAAATTTTAAAAGTATGTTTAAAATACAAATTGAAATCAGTGGCTTTACTTAGTTCATCATTTGCTAGACAGCTGTGTCTCCCAGTGGGACCCTGGAGACAGGAGTGGGAGTTCTAGAAACCAGAATGGTGCTTCCCTCCATTTTTTTTGGTTTGCTTTCAGTATATTCTAACAGATTGTAATTTACACCATGCCCAGTTAAGTAGGTACAAGAATTATACTATCCTAAAAGAACTTTTTCAAAACTTTGAGAGAGTATTTTTAAAACAGATGTTTGAAATGTTTTCATTGTTATTTTGTTGCTAAAAATTATGTCAGTGTGTCATCACCCATAAGAACATAAAGTTATCCAATTTTTTTAAAAAAATATTTATTTATTTTAGAGAGAGAGAGAATGTGGGTGCGTGAGTGGGGTGGGGGGGCAAGGGAGAGAATTGTCAAGCAGACTCCCCCGCTGAGCAGCTAAGCATGATGAGCTGGCCTGGGGCTGGATCCCACCACCCATGAGCTCAAACCTGATCCGAAACCAAGAGCTGGGCATTCAACTCACTGAGCCACCCAGGACCCCCTAAAGTTATCCAACTTAAAAAAAAAATTAAAGGAACATTTTGGTAGGTTTTGGACCCATTTGTTAAAAGTAAAAACTAAAATTTCAATTAGTATTTAAGAACAAAGATTTTCATTAGGAAAGTTTGAATATATTGCCCAGTTTTACAATTCAGGTATGGATTGAAATAGGGTATCACGCTTTAGAAAGCAGACTCAGTTATGAACTTTTATGAATATTTGTGACAGATCACTTTCTACTCCCAACAACCACTAAAATCTAATATAAAAACAAAAAACTCAAAATGAGACCTCCAAGTAATTTTCCAAGAATTTCAAAATAATATTTTTCAAGTTTTAAAAAGATATAGCAGAGTGCTCCTGCTCAAAATATCAGCAATAAAGTATAATAATCATTTAAAAGATTATTTTTAATATATTGTTAAAAATCTATTTTTGTATATATTTACAGATTATACAGATTACATTGGTACAATACTATATATACTCTATATATAAGTAAGCATATGTATTATATAAATTGTTGAGTGCATTCTCAGACATCTTTACTCTTGGGCATGTACAGTACAAAAATCTATAAAACCACTGGTTTAAGCTACTTTTTTAAATGGGTCATCTTTTATTTGCAATCAAAATATCCTCATGTAGTGCTTTACTTAGAAATGGCTTTCACATACACTTTTTTTTTTTTTTTATCAATGGACTTTATTTTTGAGAGCAGTTTTAGGTTTACAGAAAATCGAACCGAAAGCACAGAGTTCCCGAACGCCCTTTCATCTCCCCCCAACCCCCGCCCCGCCTGCCCCACCCCTGCAGTTTTCCCTACTACAACACCTTGCACAGCCCGGTATATTTGTTATACTTAATGAGCCAATATTGATACATTATTATTGAACGAAGGGCCAGAGTTTACATGAAGTTCACTCTCTGTGTAGTACATTCGTGTTGGAAAAACCCACTCTTCTCATCCTCCTCCCATGTGTCTCCTTTACTTTCACACAGGACACTTCACTACTGACATGTCTGGTCACCAAATGGGTTGTGGTATCTCCCTACACCCAGGTCAAGGGCTCAGTCCCACAAGACGGCTCCCACCCTCCCTCACATGCCCCCACCTGCAAGTAGTAGGTCGCCAGGTTATTCACAACTTCTGTCTGACTTGCCTACAAATTAGAGGTTCCCCTGACTCCTTTGTCAGATGCAGGGAAACACTTAAATTTACCACTTTATTAAAGGATATGATAAAGGAGACAGAGGAACAGTCAGATGAAGAGATACACAGGCCAAAGTCTGGGACGGTCTTGAGCACAGGAGTTTCTGTCTCTGTGGAGTTGGGGTGCCTCACCCTCCTGGGGTGTGGACGGTTCCCCAACCTAGAAGCTCCTCGAATCCTGCATTGTGATTTATATGGAGGCTTCCTCGTGTAGTCAAGATCGATTGTAACTCCATTTCCCTTTTCTGGAGGGTGGGGGTGGAGGTGGGGCTGAAAGTTCCAAGCTTCTAATCATGGCTTGGTCTTTCTGGAGGTCAGCCCCCATCCAGGAGCCATCCAGGAGCCCACCCAAAGTTGCCTCAATAGGACAAAAGATGTTTCTAGTGCTCTTGTTGGGAAATTACAAAGGTTTTGGGAGTTCTATGTCAGGAACAGGGGGCGGAGGCCAAGATATGTTTTTCTATTATCTTACACTATTCTATGGATTTTGACAAACGTATAATCACACGTATCCATCATTCTAGTATCATACACTATAGTTTCACTGGCCTAAAAATCCTCTGTGCTCTACCTATAAATCTCTCCTTCCTCCTCACTACTGACAACCACTGATCTTTTCACTTTACTCTTTGCCTTTTCCAGAACGTCATATAGTTGGAATGAAAAAATGTGCAACCTTTTCAGACTGGCTTCTTTGACTTAGCAATATGCATGTAAGTTTCTCCATGTCTTTTCATGGCCGGATAGCTCACTTCTTTAAAGCGAATATCTTTTCATCACTGAATAATATTCCATTGTCTGGATGTACTATAGTTTGCTTATCCGTCCACCTCATGGAGAACACTTTAGTTGCTTTCAAGTTTGACGATTAGAAGTAAAGCTGCTGTAAACATTTAGCTGCAAGTTTTTGTGTGGACGTATGTCTTCAACTCCTTTGAAAGAGCACGATTGCTGGATCATATGATGAGAGTATGTTTCGTTCTGTGAGAAACCGCCAAGCCGTCTTCCACTGTGGCTGCCCCATCTTGCGCTCCCGCCAGCAGAGAACGGGAGTGTCCGTTGCTCTACAGCCTCCCCAGCCCTTGGTGTTGTCAGTGCTCTGGGTTTCAGCCATCCGAATAAGTGTGTTGTGGTATCTCCTTGTTGTTTCAATTTGCAATTTCATAATGAAATAGGATGTTGAGCACCTTTTCATATGCTTATGGCCCTTTCGTGTGCATCTTCTTCGGTGAGGTGTCTGCTTAGATTTTTTGTCTGTTTTTAAATTGAGTTGTTTGTTTTGTTATTATTGAGTTTCAGCCGTTCTTTGTGTATTTTAGATTAGATTACAGCCCTTCATCAGATCTGTGTTTTGCAAATATTTTCTCCTAGTCTGAAGCTTGTCGTTTCATTTTCTTCGCAGTGTCTTTCACAGAGCAGAAGTTTTAAATTTATCGAGTATTTTCATGGCTTACGCTTTTGTTGTTGTATGTAAAAAGTCATTGCCAAACCCAAGGTCACCTAGATTTTCTCCTAAGGTGTCTTCTAGGAGCTTTATGGTTTTGCATTTTATATTTACATCTATGATCCATTCTGAGTTAAGTTTTGTGAAAGATGTAACATGTGTATTGAAATTCTTTAATTTTTCTGCATGAGGATGTCCAGTTCCAGCACCATTTGTTGAAAAGACTGTCCTTTCTCCATTTTATTACCTTTGCTCCTTTGTCAAAGAGCAGTTGACTGTTTTGTATGGGTCTGTTTGTGGCCTCTCTATCCTGTTCCATTGATTCATTTGTCTATTCTTTTGCTAATACTACCCTGTCTTTTTTTTTATTTTTTTTTAATTTTTTTTATTTATTTATGTGACAGAGTGACAGCCAGCCAGAGAGGGAACACAAGCAGGGGGAGTGGGAGAGAGAGAAGCAGGCTCCCAGCGGAGGAGCCCAATGCGGGACTCGATCCCGGAACGCCAGGATCACGCCCTGAGCGGAAGGCAGATGCTTAACGACTGCGCTACCCAGGTGCCCCCTACCCTGTCTTTTTAAAAAGATTTTACTTATTTTTGCAAGAGACAGAGAGGGAGAGAGAGGGAGGGGGAGATCGCGAACATGAGAGGTGGGAGACGGGGCAGAGGGAGAAGCAGACTCCTGGCTGAGTAGGGAGCCCATTGTAGGCCTTGATCCCAGGACTCTGGGATCATGACCTGAGCTGAAGGCAGACACTTAAGCAACTGAGCCACCCAGGGGCCCAATACTACCCTGTCTTGGTCACTTGGTTTTATAGTAAGTCTTGAAATCCGGGAGTATCTGGCTCCTGGCTGTGTTCTTCTCTTTCAATATTGTGTTTGCTATTCTGTTTTGTTTTGGGGTTTTTGTTTTTGTTTTTGTTTCCCTCTCTGTATAAAATTTAGGATCAGCTTGTTGATAACACACATACACTTATTGACATTCACAGTAGTTCTGATGCACAGGTATGGAAAATGCCATTTACCCATTCACTGATGAAACTGAGTGAGCCCTGGGCAGTTAGAGAGTTGCCCAGTGTCAGGCCAAGATTCAAATCCAAAGCTTCTGTCGCCAAGCCCCCCCTCACTACTGTATTTCTAGATAGCAGGATTAATTATGTGTATTTGCTGGCTTCAAAATGAGTTGGTTGTGTAGTGCATATTTGGCCTGTGTGCACATCAGTACCCAGCATTTATCAGGGACACGGGTCTGCCATGCAGCAGCCTGCTTACAAGGCTAGAGACACTGGGGCATGGCTGGGAAACTGACAGCTCGTGGTGTTCAGAGGACAGGAAGTGAGGAAGCCAGCAGCCTGGTGGGCCAGAAATGAGAGTGGTCAAGCTGTTAGGATGTGGTTGCCCGAACCTGCCTTCAAACACCAAACCTGCTCCTGGGAACTATCACCAAAATGCTAAGAGACCAAGTAAATTGTCTGTAGGGAGACACGGCTATCCTTTGATTTAAATCCCTGGCTGTTTTGCAAGGACACCTCTAAAGCTGAGTGGAAAATCATTCTCTTATATCGTATATGACATGTGACACACTTCCTAAACCAAGTCTTAAAAAATCTATTTTTCTATATTTGTTCTGATCAGAAAATAATACGGGTGTTAAAGAATTCAAAAGCACAGACAACTAGAGCAAGAAAAACAAAATCACCTGTGTTCTCCTCGCACAGAGATCATCCCATTGCCAGTTTAGTAACTTTGCTCCAGCGTTTGTTCCACTGTATCTAGGGTCTGAAGGTGGTTCTCTTTCAGTACCTCTAATTCATTGTTTTTCGGTGAGCCTGCCGTAATTGAAGGTATGTGTATCTGCGTGTTTTGTTTCCATCTTACCATGGGTGTTTCCTATGACGTTGCATGCTCTGTGCCTTATGAATGGGACCTCCAGTGGTTGCCTTGTGTTCCATCACACGGCTCTGTACATATGCAACAATTCTGCTCCGGGTGGACAATTTGCCATTATAATTCCATATGTATTTATCCATAGCTCTGATTTCAAAATCGTCCTTCCTAAGTAAGGACAAGGATGCTTTTTGTCGTAGGAGGCAGCCCTCTTCAAAGGTTTTGTGTCAGTTTTGTCAAAATGTGTGTGTTTTTTTAACACGTTAATGCCGTATTCTTCCTACCGTGTTCACATCTGAAAACAACTTGAGACACTTATCTTGTCTCTTTTCCATCCATTTGTTTGTTTCTATCCTTCTGATAGTTCTTAGCCAAATATAAGTATTTTCCTGCAGTTAAAATAGTGGTGTGGGATAGTGACCTTTAAAAGGTTGTCCTCAAATGAAAGCTAATCCAAAGAACTCTCCAAAAAAAAACCCCAGAAACCCAAAATAAAACATAAAAACCCGGACTCCATCCAGACTTGTCATTAGTAAGGACCTGCCAGCCAGAATTTGCCAATAGTTTAGATGCTTCTCTGAGAAAGGATTAAATGAGATGACCCAAACACTTTCTCTTCCAATGCCAAGAAATTGGATTTCCTCAATTTGAAATTTACAAATCTAAGTGCCAGAAAATGCTAGTGAAATGGGAAAAAAAAAAACCCAAGCCTCCCTCATCTGTATAAATATTTAAATGTGTATGTGGGTGAATCCTTTCTTTTGCCGATTTAGTGACATTTTATGCCCAGTTTATCAAATCCGTGCAGTCGGTCGCACTGAGTCATTGAAATCACCTAAGACACTATACCAATTATATTTTTATGGCAATGTGTAAACAAATCCTGCAGACACATAGATACATCATGTCTTAGAACAGAGTGGGCGATTCGTCTACTAGTATAATTTGAGAGTCACCAAAAAGCACGCCAACCTCAATATACTTCCCCACAGGCTCAGTCACTCCCATATTACTGATTCATAAAAACATAGCCCTTATTATAAGAAACTATAGACTAAAATCTTCATGCATAAATGCAAAAATGCTAAAAAAATAACACATCAAATCCAGCAATATAAATAAAGAATATAATATATATATGACAAAGTGGGGTTCATTCTAGGAATACAGGTTAGTTTAACATTTGAAATCAATCATTGTGCTCCATCATGCTAACAGAATACAAGAGAAACACAAATGATTATCTCAGTAGATGAGGAAAAAGCAGTTAGCAAAATTCAACATCATCTGTGATAAAAATTCCCCCAAAACTAGGAATAGAAGGGAACTTCGTCAATCTGATGAATGGTGTCTATGAAAAACTGACACCTAACATCAAATCAGCTGGAGTCTGAATACTTTGTCGCTAAGGTGGGAACAAGGCAAGGATGTCCGCTCCTACCACTTGAATTCAGCATTGTACCAGAGGTCCTAATCAGTGCAAGAAAGACAAGAAGAGGAAAGAAAAGACACAAATGCCAGAAAAGGACAAATAAAACATTCTCTATTTGCAGGCAACATGATTGTTTATGGAGAAAACCCTAAGGAATGGAAACAAACAAAACAACTGCTAGAGCTAAAACATAAGTTTAGCAAAGTCTCAGCATACAAGGTCAACATGGTAAAAAAAAAATCAATTATATTTCTGTATGCTGGCTGCAAATAATTGGGAAAATTTTCCATCCATTTCCAATCGTGTCAAAAATAAATAAAATACTCAGGAATAAATTGAATAAAAGACGTGCAGAATATCCATGTTGAGAGTTATAAAACACGACTTGGAGAAGTCAAAGAAATCCTAAACAACAGAGAGATATATCATGTTCATGGAGCAGAAACTCAATAGCATTAAGATGTCACTTCTTCCCGTACTGATTTATGGAGCCAATGCAGACTCAGTGATAATACCAGCAGGCTGTTTTTTAAAAACAGAAAATGACAGGTCCACTCTAAAATTTATACGAAAATGCAAGGGATCTAGAGTGCCAAAACAATCTTAGAAAAGAAGAACAAATCTAGAAGACATACTACCTGACTTCAAGACTTATAAAGCCACACTAATCACAACCAGACATAGACAAAGAGATCAGTGGGGCAGAGTCAGAGTCCCCAAAGAGATCTGTACTTATATAGTCAGTTGATTTTAAACAAAGATGCCAAATAAATTCAACAGGAAAAGGAAAGCTTGTTCAACAAGTGGTGCTGGAACAACTGGATATCTATAGAGAAGAAAAAAAGGTTAACTTTGAATTATACCTTACGCTGTACACAAAAATGAAATTGAGGTTGGTTGTAAACCTAAATGTAAGAATGAAAACAATATTTTTAGTAGGAAACACAGGATAACATCTTCATGACCAGGAAGTAAGTATGTAGACAGGACGCAGAAAGCAATAACCATTAAAGAAAAATATTGGTGACTAAGACTTCATCAGACTGAAACAATTATGTTCATCAAAAGGTTAAGAAAATGAAAAGGCAAGCTACAGACTGGGAAGTATGTTTTCAAAGGACGTATCTCTAGCATACCTACAATGGAATAAAAAAAAGGGTCAAACAAGAAAGACAAATACTGTGTGATGTCACTTATATGTGGAATCTGAAAAAACAAAAACAAAAATGAAACTCAGAAAAAGAGGTCAGATTTGTGGTTACTGGAGGCAGAGGGTGGGGAGGAAGGGGAATTGGAAGAAGGTGGTCAAAAGGCACAGACTTCCAGTTATACAGATAATATAAGATAAGTAAATCCTGGGGATGGGATTACATGATTTCTGTAGTTCACAACGCTGTATGGCATATTCGAAAGCTGCTAAGAGAGTACATCCTAAGAGTTCTCATCACAAGTGAAAAACACTTTTTCTTTTGTATCTATATGATGATAGATGCTAACTAAACTTATTGTGGTCATCATTTCATAGTATCTAAGTGAAGTCCTGATGCTGTACACTTTAAACTCACACCGTGGTATATGCCAGTTATATCTCAATAAAACGGGGCCGGGGGGAGCAAGCAGCCCAATTTTTTAAATGGGTAAAAGAGTAAAACAGACACTTTGCAAAGAAATACATATGGATCAATAAACACATGAAAAAGTGCCTAAAATCATTCATCATCTGAGATTGGCAGATTAAAACCACAATTAGATTAAGCCTACATACCTACTAGAAGGCTGTAAAAGAGAATGACGATGACGATAGCAATGTGGGGAAGAAATGGCATTCTCACACATTGCTAGTGGGGATGGACAATGGTACAACTACTTTGGAAAAGTTGTGAGATCTATCTATATCTATATCTATATATGTATATGTATATATTAAATATACAACTTCACCCAGCACTCCTTCTCCTATTTATTCAAAAGAAGTGAAATATGTGTGTTCAAAACGACTCGTTCATAGCAACCTAATTTCAGATAGTCAGCAGAAACAACCCAATGCCCACCAGCAGTGAATGGATAAGCACATTGGGCTATATTCTACAATGGAGTCCCACTTCGCAAAACAACAAGGTGAGCTGATAAGCACAACCGTGAGGATGAATCTTGTGGACATTACGCTGCGTGAAGGAGACCAGTCACAAAAGAGGCCATATTGTTTGACTCCATTTATAAAATATTCTAGAACAGGCAAAATAAATTGGGATAAGGAGGAGAAAAACCATCGTAGTGGTTCTCTGATGTTAGGAGGTCAGTGAGTGACTGAGGAGGGACACACACAAGTAGAACTTCTGGAGAGACAAAGATCATGATAGAAATGTGGGTTACATACATGTATCTTCTGTCAAAATTGCAAAGTTAAGATTTGTACATTTCAATGTATGTAAACTTTACTTAAAAAAAGAACTGTAGGGCACCTGGGTGGCTTAGTTGGTTGAGCGTGCAACTCTTGATATTGGCTCAGGTCATGATCTCAGGGTTGTGAGAACAAGCCCTGCATCGAGGTCCACGCTCAGCGAGGAATCTGCTTGAGATTCTCTCCCTCTGCCTCTGCCCCTCCCTGTGCTTGCACTCTTTCTTTCTCTCTCTCAAAATTAATAAATAAAATCCTTTAAAAAACTATAAAATAATCATTATTTAACTGGGAACACAGAGTATTTATACATATATATAATAAAATATATATACAATAAAAATGGCAAAATGTTAGTAATTGCTGAGGCTGAATGATGGGCACATGAAGGCTTATTACACTCCTTTCTTTACAATGGCTATGTTTTATACTTCCCATAACAACAAAAAAATTAAAAGTTGTAGCCCTTGCTTTCCCAGACTGTAGTATGGAGGCTAGACAAAGGAGTTGAATTATAAAAAATAGTTTTTGGTCCAGGCTACCTGTGCCCATGTAGGCAAGTCTGTGTACTTCTGGAATTCAGTTTTAGGACCCCCACTCACCTCCAGATAAAACTCACATTCTTCAAATATCAACTTTATTGGCAATAAAGGCAGTCATTTGCTCTTCATCTCCCTCACTCTTCTTTTTTTTCCAGTTGGTTCAGAAATTAGTTGGGAGGGAAGAATGCACTTTATCGGGCCTGTTTGGTTCTATAAGAATCTTACTACTTCCGCCTTGTGGATTGGCCTTGGTGTTGCTGGAGGCGCCTTGCCTTGTCAGTATCAGCCTCCAGAGGTGGGGAAGGGTTCTCTTGGCAGGGTGGTTTTACATAGGAGGCTTCCCTAGAGAGTAGCTTTGTTTTCCCATTTTCCTGTAGTCTCCTCCATCAGGAAACTCGAGACAAACCCTCTTTGATCTGATCAAAGGATGTCTGTAAGAAGCTACACAGCTTCACATTTAAAAAGCATCTTTCTCCCTGGCCCATCAACCCACCAGTGTCCTGGGGCCTTACCTTAATAAATCCTGACCAGCTGACCTGTCAGCATTTCTTAACTAAATATGTAGAGAAGGCTTCCCAAGGTATAATTACAGATCTGGAAGAAACAGAGCCAACAGACTTTGTCAGACAGGTTGGATGACTTGTAAGGATCTACAACCAGGAAGGGGCTCCCAGAACTAGGATTTGGATGTCCTAACTCCCCATTCAAAATAAACAGGCTTATCTACGAAGATGTTTGATTAAAAGGCTTATCTGTGAGGCTCTATTGTTTGAAAGACAAGAAAGAAACCCAATGCAAACTAGTTTAAACCCCAAATGGCATTTATTGGAAGGCTACGGAGTAATTCACAGAATTGAGGACAGATCTCTGGAATCAGGGACACACTGGACACCACAGGGACTGGAATTTTGGGTTCAAATACCCTTAACAGGCTATGTCTTGCCTCTCATTCCCCCTCTTTCTTTCAGGGATAGACCCCAGAAATTCGATGCTAGTTATAACGTCCTTGAGATTACAGATGTGTTTGAAAACTAGAGAGGATTTATAGTTATTCTTACAAACTCATCAGAATTACTTCTATTTTAGTGCACAGATTTTTTTTTCCTTATGAGTATGATCATTGGAAAATTGGCTATTAAAAACCACCGTAAGGGGCGCCTGGGTGGCACAGCGGTTAAGTGCCTGCCTTCGGCTCAGGGCGTGATCCTGGCGTTATGGGATCGAGCCCCACATCAGGCTCTTCCGCTATGAGCCTGCTTCTTCCTCTCCCACTCCTCCTGCTTGTGTTCCCTCTCTCGCTGGCTGTCTCTATCTCTGTCGAATAAATAAATAAAATCTTTAAAAAAAAAAAAAACCACCGTAAAAGGCAACTTCTTGATAATCGTACATCTTTCTTGATAGCAGTGACTGCACTGATCTCCGTCGGCCTCTCGTTGGCTTATTTATTAGATTCCCGCACGAGACGGTCTCCCTCCAGCTTTGGATAGATCACCACCCTTGAGCATCACTGCGTTTTGTATATGTCCCCACCATTAAGGAACTTATACTGAACTTCACTTTCTGCTGTTTGTATTATAAACACAACGGGTAGTTTTTTACATATATTCTGCTCCAGCAACCTACCA
This sequence comes from Ursus arctos, assembly GCF_023065955.2. NCBI lineage: Eukaryota > Metazoa > Chordata > Mammalia > Carnivora > Ursidae > Ursus > Ursus arctos. The sequence goes on from NW_026622897.1 coordinate 10,464,784, forward strand.
CTCCGGCTGGGGGGTTGTCGGGAAGGCCATCACGCACAGCTTGCCCGACCCTTGCTGGCTGTGTAAGGGTGCTGGGGCCTGGAACATTCCCTTACATGGAGATAAGGAGACTTCACAGCCTCTGCTGGGCTTATTATCTTGTTTGGGAGAATCTTGTCCTGTTCCGGGCTCGAGGTGTACTCCTTCGTTTGCGTAAGTGCGTGCATTGTCTGGCAGCGTGCCAGCCCTGAGGCTACATCTGTTCCTGGTGGGAGAAAATAAGGTCCTTTGCCTGTAGCACAAGAAGGGTGCACACAGACCATCTCCCTGTATTGGCTGTGGGATGGGACTCAAGTGGGGGACCCGTGCTCATGATTGAACCTGATCTTGGTCTGTCTCTCCTCTGTGTGAATAAATGCCTATGTGAGTCACATCTTTTTTGGTGACCCCAAAACCTGCAAACCATGCAGTGGGTCGCCATCAGGACTGCTGTTCCTGGTGGCAGGCATTGTTATGCTCTGTGACCCTCTGCTCAGTGCAACACCTCCCCTAACAGGTGTCCTTTGCTCAACAGGGTTGCATGTTGGGAGTGTGTGGGATATGCCCTCCCCCCCTCTTGAGAAGCACTATCTTAAGAACATACTTATTGTTTTCATCCCTGGCCAACCCTAGCCCATTACAGATGCTCGTACGCGTTTGTCGAACTGCATTGGCCTGTAATAAACACGACCCCCGCGGGCCTGTTGTGCAACTCTGAAGAGTAGCAGCTGCCCTCCTGGAGGGGTTTCCATGGCACCTTCTCCGGGGACGGAAGAGGTTTCCCTCTTACCCCCACCCTGCTTCCCCAGGAACAAGGATGTCCCCCTGTGAGCTAGCCCACAGCCTAACCACCACTGAGGCTCCTAGAGATGAAGCCACTGACCTACAGAGGACAAGAGCTAGGCTCCCCAGCCCCTCACCTCCACTGCATTTTCCGTGACAAATGCAACTGGGTTTTGCTCGATTCTAGCCAGGTTCCGATCTAGTAGCACACCCAGAAACTTGGCACAGTGGGGCATCTGTAGTTCAGATGATAATGGAAGCGATCAACGGCCAGCTTTTCGGCATAATTCTTACTGGCTTGTCCAGTAAATTAAAATGAGAGGGGCTGAAACACCTGGGGACAGAGTGGAGCCAGCACTGATTGTCAGTTCCAGACCGCCTTGTGCACGGAGTGTTGCACAGGGAGGAGGTGCATGCCTTCCCCTCTTAGCTCCTTAGGTTTTATAGTGGAGACAGCTACGTCTGTGCCCATACACGCCCCATTTCTAGCTCAAAGCTGTCTTCCTTCTCCCTAGCACACACGCATGACTCACTCGCTAGAACAAATCACGGAGTCCAGACATAAACGCATTGCTAGAAGTTTCCACAGGAAGACCCAAAAAGCTGTTTTCCCTGCTCGGGGCAGATGTCAGTCAGCACCCAAGCATTCGGAGAATGTGATGGGAATTGCATATACCCAAAAGTGTGCTGTTAGTGTATTAGCTAGGGTGACCCATTCTTCTAGGCTGTTCAGAAAAATAACAGTCATTTGTGGTGGTTTCCGTCAAATGCTCTATCATTTTGTGTGATGAAGGACAGCCATTTTCTTGAGGGTGGCAGAACATGCAGAGATTTGGGCTGTTCTCCACCCCCCACCCCATCCCCCCCAGAGTGGCTCCATTTCTGTAGCCCTCAGAACGTTAATGGTCTTTGGGCACAGTCAGGCACCGAAGCAGAAGCGGCAAAATGGAACATGAGGGTAACCAAGCAGAGAGGCAGACACAGATGACAAGTGCAATCAGCCCTGTGGACGGAGGAAAGATGAGTGACAGAGCTGTTTGCTCAACGTCCTCCCTGTCCGTCACCTGGTGCCAGATGCCACCTTGGATATCCGGCCTCTTGTTTTTTTTCACCCGAGAACAGAGGCCCTAAGGACACGAAAGCGTATGTATTTTGACATGTCGGAGGAGAAAGCGATAAAATTTTCCTGCCACACGAGGTGAAGGGATTTTTAAATATGTAATTGTTTTCAGCAGTCGCCTTGTTCTAGCACGACCCTTTTATCTACTGCTCTGGAAACGACTTCATTTAGCCAGCTCTCCCCTCGCCCGCCACCGGCGTTTTCCAAGCACGAGCCGCAGGGCTTCGCTTCATTAGCATCTCTGTTTGTGTACCAGCATCATTGATGATATCAGTTATAGCGCTGGGAGCTGGGTTTGTTCATACATCAACCATCATTAGGAACAAACAGCAAACAGCTTTTCTCAGGAGCAAAGCCCGTTTCTGCACTGACAGAGCCGAAGAGATGGAGCTCCTTCTAGGTGCTCTTTACACCTGATACTTGGGCTTTCTCTTCCACTGGCTCCGGTATATTCTCCTGAGTTGAGACGAGTCCCTACAACAGTGGACAAAGGGTTGTTCATAAGATTCACAAGCAGTATCCTTCTCACAACCAGGACTTGGGAGTCCCAGAGTTATCTTTCTGAGAATCTTAGCTGTATTGGGTTGTTGTGATGTCATGGACAATCTCATCTGTGGCATCCTGAGGCTAAGTGAAGTCTGGGTTGTCAACATTTCAATTTATATAGCTGATTTTTTTAAGTATATATTTGTAAAAAGCTCTATAGTAGATCTGCTCTCTAATCAATGATGGATTTTAACAATAAAGATCAAACTAGGGGTTCCTGGGTGGCTCAGCCGATTAAGTGTCTTGAGTTCAGCTCACGTCATGATCTCAAGGTCCTGGGATTGAGCCCCACATCAGGCCCCGTGTCGAGCTCTGTGCTCAGCAGGGGTTCTGCTTGTTCCTCTCCCTTTGCCCCCCACCTCGTGTGTGTGCTCGCTCTCTCTCTCATATAAATTAAATCTATGGACTCTGAGAAACAAACTGAGGGCTTCAGAGGGGAGGGGGGTGGGGGAATGGGATAGGCTGGTGATGGGTAGTAAGGAGGGCACGTATTGCATGGTGCACTGCGTGTTATACGCAACTAATGAATCATCGAACTTTACATCAGAAACCAGGGATGTGGGGCGCCTGGGTGGCACAGAGGTTAAGCGTCTGCCTTCGGCTCAGGGCATGATCCCGGCGTTGTGGGATCGAGCCCCACATCAGGCTCCTCTGCTATGAGCCTGCTTCTTCCTCTCCCACTCCCCCTGCTTGTGTTCCCTCTCTCGCTGGCTGTCTCTATCTTTGTCAAATAAATAAATAAAATCTTAAAAAAAAAAAAAAAGAAACCAGGGATGTACTGTATGGTGACTAACATAATATAATAAAAAAATAATTAAAAATAAATAAATAAATAAAATAATGAAAAAAAAATCTTAAATAAAAGTTCAAACCACTCTATTGCTAGCATTTGAGGCATGTAATTAAGAACAATTCCAGGTAGTGTCGGCTTTCTCAGGTGAATTTCCTGGGGTTTGATTTGAGTGCCGAGAGAGCAGATTCTGAGGAGTTGGACTGTGGATGTAATATCATCGAGTGGAGTCCAGCAGCTCCTTCATCTTCCCAGTCACCTAAAGGTCGCATTGCCAAGCAATCCATCGATTACTGAACTGTCAATCCGTTTTTACCAACTAACTCATATTTGCATTGTGGTTGATTGGTTTCTTAGGCCAAGACCATTGATAAACCAAAAATGGCTCCAATTTTGGGGGATTCCATAAAACACACAGAGACATGGCCAAACATCTTACTTCCTATCTTTCTGGTTTATCTTTGATCATCTGTAAATGGTGGTGGAACATTTTATCTGTGATCTGCACTGTCTTATTAATAAGTGACCCAAAGGATTAGCGATGTTTTTCCAGTCTGATGCCTCCCATACCATAATAATGACAGGCACAAGTCTTCCTTCTGCCAACAGACCACATCTGTTTTGAACTCTTCCTTTTATATGTGGTTCAAGCAGATCGCTGAAGTAGTGAGGCTGAAAGCCTGCAGGCCAAATGTAAAAGCCATCCTTAGGGAGCACATTCCCAACCCTAGGGGAAAGCCTGGTGTGGTGCAGAACTCTCTTTTGCAATTTACTAGTTGCTGGAGTAGCTCTCCTCCCCATGGAGAAGCTGGTGCTTGGAGACAAGCGATGTTTGTGTTCTCTGCCAGGATATCACAGCTCAACCTCTGGTGGATGTGATGTCTGCCACAGATTTGCAGGCTTGTCCTTGCAACAAGGCTTGATTTTCTGAGGTTATCTGATGCATCCTAGATTTGATGTCTGCAATTCAGCTAAACTGCCAGCAGGCAAAAGTGGTCCAGGCAAGCACTTAGCTAACTTTTTCTGCAAAGAGGGATAGTAAATATTTTCAGCTTTGTGGGATATATGGTTTCTGTTGCAACTACTGAGTTCTGCCATTGTAGAGCAAAAATTTCTACAGATAATGAGTGTGGCTGTGTTGCAATTAATTTTATTTACAAAAATTGGCAGTGGGCTAAATTTCATCCATGGGTATAGTGTGTCAACACTTTCCTGCTCTATAGGAGTTGTCTGTTAAGTTTTTTTTTGTTTGTTTGTTTTTTAAAGATTTTATTTATTTATTTAACACAGATAGAGACAGCCAGCGAGAGAGGGAACACAAGCAGGGGGAGTGGGAGAGGAAGAAGCAGGCTCATAGCGGAGGAGCCTGATGTGGGGCTCGATCCCATAACGCTGGGATCACGCCCTGAGCCGAAGGCAGACGCTTAACCGCTGTGCCACCCAGGCGCCCCGTCTGTTAAGTTTTTTGATTGTGTATACTATCAGTAAAAACAAAACATTTAAAAATACATATCCCCAACAGCACGCATATGAATAGAACTTTTTAACAAATGAGTTATAGGGGCGCCTGGGTAGCTCCATCAGTTAAGCATCTGACTCTTGATCTCAGCTCAGGTCTTGATCTCAGGGTCATGAATTCAGGCCCTGCATTAGGCTCCCATGCATGGAGCCTACTTAAAAAAGAGAGAGAGAGAGAGAGATGCAATAATGCTTTCAACTATAATTTTAATTGAAATAACTTCTTACTGGCATCACCTAAGATTTAAGAAATAAAAGATTTAAGATTTAAAAATGCAATATATACTGAGGTCTAGGTTCACAGTTAATGATTGTGGAATTAAATCCGTAATTCAAATAGTCTTCTTGATAACTTCAAAGCTTTTTTGGTAACTCACTGGACCCAAATACATCTTAATTTTATTTTGTAACGTTGCTGGCAAAGAATTCAAACTATTTTTCGACTTCAACGAACTCATGTTGTTTGCCCTGTGCTAGGCAATATCCTAAGTGTTTAAAAAATATTAACATATTTAATTTTCATAAAACCCCTGTGGGGTGGGTACTATTGTTATCCCCTTTTTACATGTTTGAAAACTGTAGCATCAAGAGGTTAGGTTGCTTGCTCGAAGTTACACAGTTGCTAGGTGGATGGTTCCAGAATTCTTATTCCTGCCTACTGAACCAAGCTGCCTCTCCTACTTTCTGCTTTTCCTTTCTACGTGTACTGTTGCAATTAAAGTTCAGTGCACACTTTCTTTTCAGGACTATTTTAAGTTACTTGTCTATTTAGGGTAGAGTGACCTTAGGGAAAACTAATGGAGTCACTGTTATGGGTTGCACCGAGTTCCCCCAAACAATAGGTTGAAGTCCTAAGTCCCAGTATGTGTAAATGTAACCATCTGTGGAAATAGGGTCATTGAAGATGTAATTAGTTAGGGTAAGGTCATACTGGAGGTGGGTGGGTCTTTAATCCAATAGTCTGATGTCCTTAGAAGAGAAGAGACATAGACACAGGAGATGTGGTAGCGGACAGCCAGTGACAAAGGAGGTGGAGATTGGAGCTATGGAGCTACCAGCCAAGGCACGGGAGGGTTGCCAGCCAAGAAGAGGGTCTAGAAGAGGCAAAGAAGGGTTCTCCCAGCATGACCCTGCTGACATTTTGATTTTTGATTTTAGCCTCCAGAACTACGAGAAAATAAATTTCTGTTGTGCTAAGCCACCTCGTTTGTGGTCCTTTGTTATGGCAGCTCTAAGAAACGAATACTCTCCGTTGTCATGTCCAAAATGAACTGAATGTGCCCTTTGTGCACCAGTAACACTATTGCGCCTCTTCTACTAAGTTCTGTTTTCAAATAATAGCATTTCAGTCTATAGTCTTCTCCATCATCCAAGCTAGAGACTTGGATTTATCTTATACTTGCCTCATCCTTCACACCGTATGAGCCACCAAACTGTGTTAACTCTATCCTCTCTTCAACTTTCCTTCTAACATCTTGGCCATTATGACAACTTCCAAAGTCATTCTTTTTCTTCACCTTTCTTCTCTTTCCAATGAACTCTTGTTATCTGCTACAGCAATCTATCTATCTTACTAAAGTACTTATACTAACAAAGCTACCCTTTCTTGCATGATACCCTTGCACCTAGAAATGTACTAAGTTCTTTCACATGGTTCGATCTTCACATTAGGTGGTAACTACTGTCATCTTCATTTTAAGAATACAAAAAGTGGTGCCCAAGTTCGGAAGCTGTCAAATGTCAGAGTTGGAACGTGAAGTCTTCATCACTGTGCTATACTCCTGTAGCACACCACAGCACCTCCTTAAAATAGGAAATACTGGAATGGCATTCAGGCCAACCCTAAGCTTTGATTCCCTACACATTCTTCTATAACCCTCTGCTTCAGGCACACCAGGCTTCTCATTGTTCCCGGAACATGTGCGTTCACTTTCCTACCTTTGTGGCTTTAATTATGCAGTTCCCTCAATTTAAACACCCAGCAATTTTTCACTACCCACAACTCTTTGCATATCTCAGCGCCAATCTTACCAATGACTTTTTTCCCCACTACCCCAAGTCAGAATTACCTGCTCCTTCCACTGGATTGCCTGCTTAGAACTTAGGCTCTTCCACCTTGCTAGCCATTTACAGGTGTCTTTCTCCTATGGTCTTGCCTGCCTCAAATCGAGGATGTCATTTAATTTTGTTTTTTGTTTTTTTTTTTTGCTCCCATCTTTATAACAGTGTCTTAGTAACTATTGGTTTAAATTGCTAATAACAGCAATAGTAATCATGACAGCAATGTTAGCAAGGCTTTGCTAGGCATTGATACTCAACAGTTTCAGTAATAATTGAAAAACAAAGTTTTTAAAATTAAAAACATTGTAACAGTTTTTTTCCCATATCTCTAATGTAATGTGAGAAGCTTCACTTGAAATACGTATCCATTTCTATTCAGTCTGATGCTCTGTGTGATAGATTCATTTGTTATGTGGTAACATCAAAATCTGTCCAGTATCCTGCAGAAATAAAATGTACCCGAAGGTGAGACGTGGTAGAATGGATACCCATTTTCTTTCTTACTCTCCAGAAGATAGTCCCTTTGCTCCTGGATCTTGAAGCAGATCTGCTCTGTGAGTGATTTTAGGTTATGTCCCAGCTTGTTTGGACCTAACCTAGGACTCAGTTACATTTCATGATAGGAGATGAGACTCAAGTTGGAAACAGTACCTGCACCTCACTGCCTTCGCCGTCCTGACAGCTTAAACCCAGCCCTCAATTATCCTGGAGTCTCAGAGAACTGACATAAGATCAAATCCCAGGCTTCTGGGCAAGCAGAAGGAACCTAAAGAAGAAAACAGGGAAGAAACTAAATGAGCCCCATGGGAGGTCAAGCCAGAGTGGACATTCTGGCGAAGTGGCAGAATAACTTTCTGCTTAAATAAGAAACTACTTAGAAGTCAGTTGCATGTGAATGATTAACCAGAATGGTTGTCAATGTGGGTGCCTTCATAAAGAACAGACTGAAAAAAACGATTAGGAAGTAATTAAAACAGCATGTCGCACGGAGAAATGTGATGCACAGTGATCACACTTCCCTCTTGGACTTCTTAATTTTTTTTTCAAGCTGGAAAAATATGCTTGTTTCTGCCCATAATTTGAAATATCTAGGATGTTGAATTTATTGGCAGAAAGTGTACTTACCATCTAATCAGAGAAATCTTAAAGGGAAAAGAGTGCTGTACATATCAGAGGTCCCCTAGAGACTCAACTGCTCATAACACTGCATGAATGGGGAGAAAGTGCCATATTCCCATTAAATAGCAACACAGTTGGTTAAAGAATGAACAAAAAGCAGCATTTCTTCATTAGTGTCATTGCAGGAAGCTGATGCTGTGAAAGCTGGAGGCCATCAAATGGGATATTGCAGCAATAAAACAGAATGAAAAAATGAAATGCTCCGTTCTCTTGTCAATCTCATATGCTTGTCTCTTTCTTTTTAATATACCAGGCACTACCCTGGTAAGCTAATGCATATTTGCGGTTTTGTTTTGTGCTTGGTAATTGTGCTATGGGCACTTATTCATCTGACAGAATTTGCTTTAAATGAAGGAAACTGGCAGGTTGGAAGAAAAAAACCCAATGTTGCCAAATCACCAATTAAGGAAACTGCCAGAGGGCAACCTGGTCCTAAGATTCATATCCGTGAAAATGTTATAATGATGCTGCACTTCAAAAGACATTTGAAGAGAGACATAATGAAGGACAGAAGAAAGGTGGATTACAGGGGGGAAGATATAGGACTGCCAAGTTTAAACCACAAAGATAGATACAATGGGGTCCAGTCATTTTTGCAAGATTTTGGACATCTAAACAGCAAACATATTCAATCGTGATGCAGTTGACAGGAAGCCTGATTGTTCCTCTGTAAATGGGGGAAAGTCAGCCTCATAATCAATTCTGTTCAAAACTCTTTTATTCTGAAGGTATATCACCTTAATAGGCAGTAGGGATATGAAAACGAAGAAGCCTTAATCCTGGCCTACCCTCTTGGGTCTCAGTGTGGCAAAGGAAGAGGCACACAGGTTAATTGAATGAAGCCCCAAAGGACAAAGCAAAATGTTCCTCTAGTTTTCCATTGAGTCACCCATTGGCCACCCATCAGTATCAGGATGACCCTTCTGTCTCTGTCTGCCTCATTGTTCTTCCCTACAGTATCCTTGGTTTGGTTCCATTTCTCCGATTTCCCCCCAAGACCCAGATCCATCTGGAGGGGCAATATCCAATCCTGAATGTTTGGAATTGCTAAGAGGTTTTCATTCCTTCACATTCATAAATATATATATTCTTTTTTTTTTTTTTTTTTTTTGCTACTGTGATCCCTTCTCAGGGTAAACCTCAATGAATTATTGTATTAGCCATGTCCTTGTTTCTTTACTCTGTTTTACTGAAGACCCCTTCCCAAGAAAGTATGCAAGAGGAGGGTGCCTGTGTGGCTCAGTTGGTTAAGGGTCTGGCTCTTGGTTTTGGCTCATGTCATGATCTCATGGGCCCAGGGATGGAGCCCGTGTTGGGCTCTGGGCTCATTCTGCTTGAGATTCTCTCCCTCTATGCCCCCCTCTCTTTCTGAAATAAATAAATCTTAAAAAAAAAAAAAAAGTATACAGGAGGGAAAAGATGAGGGAAGAAAGCCCCATCTTGTCATGCATCAAAATGGTGGTGTGAACAATGTCCTGTGAAATTCCTGAGAATTTGGGGGTGATTTCTGAGGAATTATTGAGACCTACCTTGGTGTGGTCAGCAGTCCAAACCTCTCATGTCAGTAACTCTGCTCTATCCTGCTTCCAAGACCTGCCCTAAATCACCTGGCCCTGGCTCTAAACTACCAAAAATATCCTTCCCTGATTTCCCTCCTCTGAGATACCGCTAAGGCTGTCAAAATGGTACTCTCCTTAATTTCATAAACTTAGCTTTGCATGATTGGAAGTTTTTTCTGGTGGTCTTTTTGGGGATTGACAGAACAATTCAATAATCTTCCATAAAGACAGATGTCTTGGCTACCTGGTAATTTCTGTAGTCATACGGTCTGTGTAAAAACATGTCTTTTTTCTCTTAATGTATTTGAGGATAGGAGCCAGAAATACAGCAATAGCCATGACTGAAAGGTCATGCATCTTACACACTAGTAAAGCATGTGTAAAGGAAAGCATTCCTCTGAGTGGTCCCCAGAGACCCATGGGGGTGGCACTGATATTGTACAGACTGGAGCTGAGATTTGAGTACAGCTTGGAGTAAGGTTTTGTGACCTCACCTTAGTCCCTGGGCTCTAGAAACCAAGGTTCCTCCTAGAAAAAGAGCTTAAATCAAGTCAGTGCCTGGGGAACAGATACACACCGAATTATCTGGCAAACTGGGAGCAGAAGGACCCTCTAAGGGAGCCAAACTACAGAGAAAGGCACGGAAGTTCATTGTGAGGTGTGAAGACCCAGTGACTGAGCATCCATGTCTAGGTCAACACACGTGCAGGTGTGTGCAGCCCTTGGTTCCTGAACTTATCCGCACCCAGTCATCCTGGGGCACAGCGCGCTCTGGAAGTATGCATAACTGAAAGAGCCATCTCACTGGACTTAGCAACACTTTGGGGCCCCAAAACCCTGCTGTGGTTGTTCCCCACGTGAGAGAAACCCAGGAAAGATGTTTCCCTGGTCCAACGCTTGGCAGAACGGGGTTGAGGCACAGAAGATGGGAGCAAAGGGGGCTGAGCATCTTAAACCTACAGGACAGAGGCCCACGAAGAGGGTGACCCTGAAACATGAACATATGTCACCACTTCCCCCACCCCCAGAGACTCCCAGAAGGGCTTTGGGGCTGCAATTTCACAAGGAACCTGAATTACTTTTATGAATTATCAAAACCAAGAATTAACAGGATTTGGGGATGAATCTTAAGGAACCCCAAGCTTGAGTTCACGGGCTGGTGACACTTGGAGAGATCTGAGTCACATCACACAAAATCACTGATTTCCTGTAGGAGTCTTAGTGGAAGGGAGGTAGCTGGGGTGGTGGCTGTGCATGCCAATGCAGGAGATGACCGAACATATTTGTCTCAATCCGGATCCCTTTTGCCCATTGAATTCTTACTCTCCATGGACTGATCATACTGGAGAAGCAAGCAGTCGAAAGCTTAAGGAAGTCTAGAATAAAAGAAGCCAGTGGTAACTGGACTGGGCACAGAGACACGTTTGTGGCAGAGATATGTAACCTGAAAGGTCAGGTAAAAGAGTGTGATCACTGTCTTGGGTTCTCTATGTCTGAGCACATCCACTCTCCATGGGCTAGGACTACAGCAGGCAGAGCAGTTATGACCTCTGTCTTTGTGTCTGAGCAGGGAAGAGGAGTTGAACACAGTTCTGTCCTATCTAGCACTTACTCTGTTGGCTCCACATAGTGATGTTAATTATACATCCTCACTCTTCCAGAGCTGTGCTCATTTCAAATGCTTTGCCCCACTGTTCTGGGAGGATGGTAGGGATAAAGAACCGAGGTGCTCTCCCCTAGCCAACTGTGTGCCTTTGAATGAATCCATTTATCTCCCTTATCTTTTTCCTTCTCTGTGGAAGGAGAAACTAATACCAACAATCTATAAGTGTGACACACTGCTGGCTTTCACTCTGCCCTTCTTCCATAGTAATGGACACGTAGCAAGACACAGGGCTGACAGGCTGTCCTACCTATCACCACCTTCTATAAAGAAGATGTGACAAAGTTCTCTGCAGTGAAGTGTGACAGGAGTGATGTGTCCAATTCCCAGCCTGATGTCTTGAGAACAGACCAGGAGGGGTCATATGCTTTCCCCTTTCCACTTGGTGCAACCCACATGAGGTGCCCTCTCAAAATTGGATGAAGAAACAAGATGGCGGGGCGCCTGGCTGGCTCAGTTGGTGGAGCCTGTGACTCTTGATCTTGGGGTCACGAATTCAAGCCCCATGTTGGGTGTAGAGCTTACTGGAAGGAAGGAAGGAAGGAAGGAAGGAAGGAAGGAAGGAAGATGGAGAGGACCCAGGTCCATGAATAATTGTGGGGAGAACTGCATGCTGAGCCAGTCTGTTTAACCCATGAGGATAAAATAAAGTATCTTGTGTGAGCTATTGCATTTTGGAGGTCCCTAAAGTTTAACCTTATCCAAATTGGGTGTATATCACTGAACTGTTAGAAACCCAAGAAAATAGAGGATGTGAGATCCCCTTATAAACAAAAGTGTTTTACAAATAGATTATGACTGCCACAGAATTGAATGAGCCATCAGTGGAAGCAACAACTCTGAAAAACTAAATACACCCTACTGCCAAGCGGAATTAGCCAGTGTAATCTCACTGCAGTGAGCAAATCAAGCAAGGGCGATAGACACGCGTTGTTATTTAAGTGTTTGTCAACCCTCTCTTCTTGTTAACAGCCTCCTTTTTGGGGAGTCTTGGGAGGTAGTGGACACGAAGCCTGAGGGGCCACCTCCCCTCTCCCCATATCTGCACATAACCAGCCTAACGTAAGGATGGCTGGAGTCATGTCCATCAGCTGCAGAGTGGCGAGGTGGACCGGACTTTGCTGCCAAGAACCTTGGCTGGTGCCCCAGGCAATTGTCAGCGCTCCACATCTGAGCTTACTCACAGACAAAACTTAAGCAATTAAACAATATATGTCTCTAGAATCACCCTGTTCCCTTCGTTATAGCCCTGCGCGAATCCTCTCAATATCCCTGAGAAAGTGGAGAGTGGGTATATCTTTCCTAACTTGACAGCAAGCAGATGTTTGGGGAAGGAATTAGCCAGCCCACAAGGGCCTCCAGGAGCAGAGCAGAACCCAGGCACCCGCATCTGACTGGGGGCTGCTCTGCACACCCTCGACCTAAAGTGAGTGTCCCTCCTGCCCCTGCTGGGTCAAGGTCCTTGGCATTCCCACTGTTGGAAATTAGAGACTCATTCCTTTTCATTTCCTAGGAATTATCTTCCTTCAAGATGGAGAAAGTCCTGGGGGAGAGGCTCACATGTTTATTACCTAAGCCGCCAAGTCACAATATGGGCTTGGAGCCCCTGGGAGAGTGGCTGCGAATGACAGAAGCCATTTCTGTCCCTCCATAAAGTCCAGGCTTGCTGTTTCCATTTGCTGCACTTGGTCCCAGAACTGAGGAGGACACAAGTCAAAAACATTAATTGGGTCCAATGTCTACCAGCCCCTCTTGTTTACTGCAATTTAACCCCCCCCAGAAACAGATTTTTGCTTCAGGTACTTTTCTGCTGGTCTCATTTTCCCCATTTTATGGTCTCCTCCTCGGGATGTCCTATTTGTCACTGAGCGATGCTAATGACAGAATCCTTCCCAGTAGCCCCAGAAATGTGAGGTGGCACGGGGAAGAGAGCATGCACACCCCCGGATGCAGTAAAAGACAGCAGGTTTCTGACCTGGGCGCTCTGCCATTGTTGCTCCCTGCGAAGCAGTTGGACACGAGCTTCACCCTCGATTCGCTTGCACCCCACAAACTGACAAGCTTATTTATACCAGACAAGGCACAGTCTGGATGCTTTCGACCAGTTTCGGAAGCAGAGATCTTTTCCTTTTCCCCCAACTTGCTGATGTGCTTCAGTTGGCTTCTGATCTTTAAATTCTCCCCTTGCCTTTGGCACTGATTCTCCCACAGCCCAGCTTCTCCTCCCAGCCTGGGATCACCTGACCTTCCTTTGAGGGGAATGTCATTTACTTCTTTGGAGGGGAAAGGAAGATCTAAGCTTGTTTCTGACTCCTACTTTCCCTTTATTCTTTTTTTTTTTTTTTTAAGATTTTTTATTTATTTATTCAACAGAGAGAGACAGCCAGCGAGAGAGGGAACACAAGCAGGGGGAGTGGGAGAGGAAGAAGCAGGCCCATAGCGGAAGAGCCTGATGTGGGGCTCGATCCCGTAACGCCGGGATCACGCCCTGAGCCGAAGGCAGACGTTTAACCGCTGTGCCACCCAGGCGCCCCATCTTTTATTCTATACCAAGACAGAAACCCGCCTTATCAAAGGACCCACTAGGCAGACGCACGTCTGCTGAAGGAGGAGTTCTGGAAGGGCAGGATCTGAATGGAGCCTGTTGGAGACAGACCTGGGTCCAGGGCCCAGCTTAGCTGCTCACTCCCTGTGACAGTATGGACGGATGACTTCACGACTCAGTTTCCTGCTCTGTAGAATGGAGATCAAACCCCTCTCTCATGGGCTTGGTGAAGCCACCACCTCGGCCCCTCTGGCCAACTTAGTAGTCTTTTTTAGCAAGCACCTTTAGCCTCCGTAATTGATGAACTAAACCTTTCTTTGTGTATTTACAGATCATGCAGTGTTTCCTAGAAAGACTCAGAACCAAAGCCTCTGGCACAACCTCTCCCCGGGCACCAGTACACAACCTCTGAGCGCTGAGATAAGGTCCATAGCTGGTCCCTGAGAGTCTGCATGTAATCAAGAAGTGTTACAGACCTCTGTGCTCCCCTTTTACTGATTAATTGCCCTAAAGTTCCTTTTAAGAAATCTTTGGGCCAGGCAGAAAACTCGGAGTTGGTTTTTGGACAGGAGCCTGCCTTCGCCCCAGGTGGCTGATCTCCTGAATAAAGTTCATATTCTTTTCCAAACAAAACTCATCTCTTGGGCGCCTGGGTGGCTCATTCGGTTAAATGTCTGCCTTTGGCCCAGCTCATGATCCCAGAGTCCTGGGATCGAGCCCCACATTGGGCTCCCTGCTCAGCGGGGAGTCTGCTCCTCCCTCTCCCTCTGGCCCTCCCCCTGCTCGTGTTCTCTCTCTCTCTCTCAAATAAATAAAATCTTAAAAAAAAAAACGACTAAAAAATGAGACTTTGTCTCATTTGATCCTCACTATAACTCCATGGGGTAGCTATTTTTATAACCATTTTACAGAGGAAGCAACTAAGTCTCAGCATGGTTGTTAACTTGACCAGGTTTATACACCTGGTTCATTCAACAGGAAGTGATTGAAGAGTATTGAAGTTGGAGAGTTATATAATGAGATTTATATTCTTAAAAGATGAGCATTATCTGTGTGGAAAATGGGTTGGAGAGGCACAAGAGTAGGACTAGAGAGGGCCGGTTAGAGGCTGTTGTAGTACAGTTAGGAGGCTTGGACTAGAGTGGTAACAGGAGACTAAGTCAAAGCAGCAGTGAGATAGACTAGACTTGGTATTGACTAAAGATGGTAGAGAGAAGGTGTCAAAGATGACTCTCAGTTTCTGATGTGAGCAACTGGATAGACAGTGGTGATAACCAGCCACCAAGATGGCCCCAGTGATCCTTGGCTCCAGGTATTGACACCCTTGTGGCATACACTTCTACAGTGAATCAAGGCTAACCTGTATGACCAATAGAATACTGAGAAAGTGCCAGTGTTTGGCTTATGAGGCTGAGTCAGGAAAGGCATTACAGCATCCTCCTTTTGGGTCACCTGTTCTGGAGGAAGCCAGCCCCTATGTTATGAGGACACTCAAGCAGCTCTCTAGAGCCCTGTGCAGAGGTCCACATAGGGAGGAACTGAGGTCTTCTACCAACAGACAGCACCAATTTGCAAGCCATATGAGTGAATCACCCCGGAAGTGGGATCTTCCATACCCATTCAAGCCCTTGAATGACTGCAGCGCTGGTCAACATCTTGCCTGCAGATTCATGAGAGACTTTGAGCCAGAATCAGCTAGCTAAGCTAATGCCAAATTCCTGACCCACAGAAACTCCGAGATAATAAATATTTATTGTTGTTTAAAACCACTAGATTTTGTGGTAATTTGTTTCACAGCAATAGATAAGTAATTCAACATTAGTGCTAGGTTTGGGTTCTTTGAAGGAGGGGTGTGAGTTTGGTTTGGGCATGTTTCGTTTAAGATGGCATCCAAGTGGAGCTATTGAGCGAACAATTATACATACATGTCTAAAGCTCAGAAGAAAGCTGGACTGGAGATTTAAATTTGGGAGTCCTTAGCATATGGATGGTATTTGAAACCAAGAAAGAGTGTGAAACCGAAGAGAGCAAGAAAGGCTTCCGGGAGGAAGTGATAGCTGAGCTGAATGTGGACACATGACCAGGAGTTAGCCTGGAAAAGGAACTGAGGATCTGAACTGGGGTGGGGGTGACGGGGAATTCTGGGGCCTGTAGGAAATTAGGGTATAAGTAACTTCTTGTGGACAGTGGTATCCATTTGATTTGAGGCTATGTGCATTTCTAAGTATCTCCTGAGTAAATGATAAAGGCCATCCCTGGTGTGGTGTTAAAGGATACTGAAACATAAACAAAATATCTGTGGTCAATAAAAGACACACATACCACAGAAAAGTCTGTTTTGCAGATGGATAAATTTGCATTAGCAATAACAAAGGAATTGGTAATATATTCTGTGCTTCCTCAAGCCCTCTTTCACAAGGAAAATGGCTTGAACAATAGGAGTCTGCCCGGAGGCTGACTCTTTTCTATCTGTGTCCTGGTTGTTGAGTCTGTAGTGTAAATAAAGCTTTGATATTTATATATGGAATGATATATAAAAAGTGGCATCAAAAATGCCTGGAAAGATTTCAGATATGAATTATGTTATAAGAATCAAATAAGAAGTATAGAGGTAGTAATGAGAAAAAAAAAAAACATGTATAGATATTTACAAGCACTCCCTGTTATTAGATTAGCCCAGATGGCAAGGGCTACGTACACACAGCCCATGCATTCAGCAGAAAGGAGGGATATGTTTTCTTCTCTGGCCACAGACATGTGAGAAAAGATTAACTCAGCTACCTGACTTTTGAAATTTAATGGATGTATTTATGGAAGAATATTAGAGCTGACTGGTCTTGGTTCAAAAATGCTAAATTTCCTGAACCCGGACTATGTTTTCAAAAATTCAAGATGCATTTAGCAAAGCAAGGAAAAATAAATTCAGGCTGCTAGCTTGGCAGCTGATCTGGATACAGTATTTTGTTCTGTTTACTCTGTCAGGAAGCCAGTTCCATTTGGTTAAATTCTGAAATTAGAATGCATGCACTCTGGAAGTTACCAAGCCGCTTCATGCTTTCACCCGTATGGAAAATGTGATTAAGGAAATGAACTCAATGGCTGCAGCATCAGAAGAGATCAATGCAATAGCTGTGTTCAACTAGGCTCAATGGGCTAGACCTTTACTTTATTAAAATGAACGTCTTTAGCATGGAAGCTGGGTCCACATCACAGAACGGCCATATTGCTCTGAACTCAGGCCGAGAGAGGAGCCTTGTGGAACTGCTATCCGATGTTATGGCAGTGGTGCAAAATGCAGACCCACTCTCCCATCACAGAGCTCAAATGTAGCCCAAAGGAGAGATAATTAAAGAATTTATATGCACAGTCTTCCCACATCAGCATGTTGGATTATTTTCAGAATTGCCAGTATGTCCTAATTTGGCAAGTTCCACAGAATTCCCCCACAACAATCTTGAAATTCTCTGTGGGGTGGCAATATCTTTTGCTTTCCTAAAATGAAGTAGGCTATGACAATAATTTATATGTGAAATACTATCCAATATAACCAGATAAACCAGCCCCCCTCCCAAAATACCTGTGTATTGTGTTCATTTACCAGTTAATGGAGAGAAAGTAAGGATTCTGTTGGAAAATACTTAAATTGGCAACCGTGATTGCCAACTCTTCACTTTGGCCATAGAGGCTTTGTTAATCAGTTGAAAAAACTGAAATGGAATTAACGTATTATCATTGCACCTGTGAAGCGCAGGGGACGTGAAGGGAATGTGCACTAAGTGATGCTGAAGCAGAGGACTGTCTGGATAAGACTTTCTAAAATAGCAGTGCGTTGATATGGACACTGGCTTCCAGGATCTCATCTTCAGGCTTCATATCCAAGGAGCTTTTTGTAAGGGCCTCCCAATGTACTCAGATTCTCCGGGACTCTTTTCATGCTAACCAAACACAGAAGAAGCCGACACAGGAAGCAGAATGCCAAGAATCACGGGGTTTGGAATGCTCAGGTGAGCTGAGGGAGTGCTCTCTCCCTTATGACAACCTAGATAGACGTTTGCTCGGTCAGCTTCCAGAGCAAGGAAAGCTGATGGATCTCCCTTGTCAGTTTATCTGGCTACCTATCCATCTCTACAGACTACATGTTGGTGTTCTCACATTGGGGCACACTCTTCCCTCAACAGGAGAAAATTCTTAGAGTGCTTTTTTAGAAATACCATGTAAGTTATCCCTTCTGTAAATGCAATCTTCCTTTGATAGGGTTTAAGACAAATGATGCAGCAGAGCTAATATATTTGTTCTTTAATCTAGACTATATCTTGTGCCCGGCTATCACCCCTATATACCATCCATGATGCTTGTGCAATGATATATTAAAAGGACAATGCAAAAATTGACTGATTGATGTTAAGTAGTTAAAAATATCAACATAACGGGGGCACCTGGGTGGCTCAGTGGGTTAAGCGTTGGACTCTTGGTTTCCGCTCAAGTCATGATCTCAGGGTCATGAGATGGAACTTCACATGGGGCTCCGTGCTGGCTGTGGAGTTTGCTCGAGATTCTTTCCCCTCCCTCTTCTTCCCCCTCTGCTCCTCCCCCTGCTCAAACACATGCGCACACGCCCCTGCTTTCTCTCTCAAATAAAGAAATAAAATCCTAAAAAAAATCAACATAACCTAATTGAAATTAATATGATTAAAGAATAAAGATAAACAATAATGGCATTATTAAAATATTTTAGAGGTGATTTACATTAAAATTTTTTTTATAAAAATGCACAATTATTTTGTAAATTCAGAAAAACATAATGAGCACATATTATAAATCACACAAAATGCCACCACCCAAAAATAACATTTTGGCAAAATTACTTGTAGTCTTTTCTATGCATATTTTGTTTATATAGGTTAGAACATATAATATATACAATTTTATATCATTTTTGCCACATATAACATAAATGTCATAACACAATATCAGACAAATAAATTCCTATGTTATTAAAACTTTCTATTTGAACGGCTACATGAGATGTCTTCTTAAATCAGGAATCACAAGCTCAAATGGCTTCAGAGGCCTGGTGAGTAATTAAAATACATGAAATGGATGGTGTAAGACAGAGGGGGTGATGGTAACTGAAAATGTAGATCTTGCCAAAAGGCATTCAAATCTAGTTTTATTGTTATTTTTTAATTTTTTAAAGATTTTATTTTGAGAGAGAGAGGGAGAGAGAGAGAGGGAGCAGAGGGGAAGGGACAAGCAGACTCCATGCTGAGCATGGAGCCCAAGGACGCAGGGCTCCATCCCAGGACCCGAAGACCATGACTCGAGCTGAAATCAAGAGTCAGACGCTGAACCGACTGAGCCACCCAGGTGCCCCAGTTTTATTTTTAAACGTGTTAGCAAAATCAAGTGGAGAAAATAAGCCACAGAACACGTTTAGTATGATAGCATTTATCTTGTTTTAAAGCAGGTAAAACAATTCTATGTTCCACTTAGAGATACACCAGAGGTATATATGTAATAAAAGTCATTTTTAAAAATAAAGAAGAGAATGCAAAAATACCAAATTCAAGACAGTGATTACTCAGGAAGTGGTATGACTACAAGGTTATCAAAGCAAAGTAAACAGAAGGGATTTTAAATGTGGGGCAATATTTTATTTAAGTTGGATGGTAAGTACATGGATATTGGTTGCACTTTACTTACTCTGTTTTGTACATATTAAATATTGTATAACGCGTCTTTTTAAGAAAAAACCCTGCAACCATTAGTTAAAGAAAACCCCATGCTGGATTTGGCTACTGGCTGCCAGTTGGCTACCCTAGCGTGATGAGTAGTATAGCATAGTTACCAAGTGAATGGGCTCTGAAGCCAGGCCGCCTGATCAAATTTCAATCCCTATTCCAGGACTAAGTAGTTTTATGCCCTTGGGCAGATAATAAAATTCTCTGCAAACTAAGGCATACAGATCAAATCCAGCCCTTTGCCAATTTTTGCATAGCCCTCCAGCTAAGAACAATTTGTACATTTCAAAAAATGATTTATTTATTTATTTGAGAGAGAGAGAGTGGGCGGGAGGGGGATGAGAGGGGTAGAAGGAGAGGGAGAGAATCTCAAGCAGACTCCCTGCTGAGCATGCAGCTGGATGCAAGACTCAATCTCAGGACCCTAAGATGAAGAGCTGGACGGTTAACCAAATGAGCCACCCAGGTGCCCCGTGTACATTTTTAAGTGGTTGGAAGAACTACCCTCAACCACTGTTACTGAACTGTGAATGGGTTTGGAAATTAACTTTTGCTGCAGGCTTGATAATGTTTCTCAGCGAATTGAGCCTACAGCTACAAGGCACAACAGCACTTCCACACCAAATGTATACTGTGGAAATCTCCACAACTAGCATTGTTTGAATCACAAGCAATGTCGAGCTGTTTTATGTACTTCCTGTGCTGTTGAAAAGTTAAGAAGCCAGACTTCCATACCCACACAAATATGTAGGAGATATATTTTCTGAGTTCAAACTACAGTTCCAACAGTGTCTTTTGGACCTGGATGTGAATGCAAAAAAATTTCCATATTTCAAAATCCACTCAACTGTGCAATTGCCGAACTTCCACCTTCAATTGGAAGCAATTAATCTGCAACATAATGACACACTAAAAGGCAACTATCGAGAGAAGAATTTAACAGAATTGCATAAATGCCTTCCAAGCAATGAATATGCCCAATTAAAACCATATACTCATGGACTGATATCAGGATTTGGAAGTACCTATGAAAAGAAAATTTCAAAGACATTTTCAAAGATAAAATATATAAAATCTTATGAAAAATCAGCATTAACAAATGAGCATTTGCTATTGATTTTGATGATAGGGAATGCAAACTTTGAACTCCAGTAGAGTGAAATGTCCCCCCGCCCCCGCCAAAAAGAATTCCATCTTTGCCTTAGTAGCGTCAGCATCACTAAAATAATGTATCAACTATTAGATTTTGAAATTCATCCATACAAATTTTGTGGAAATTTGCTTTCTCTCATTACATAAATGCCTACAAGATAGCCTCAGTTTTGCCCCTTGGTCTGCAAAGTCTAAGATATTTACTACTTGGGTCTTGAAAGAATAAAGTTTGCCACCTCCTGTCATAAAATAATTGTAAGGATTAAATAAAATAATCCTTGGGAAAGTGGTTAATGGCAACCTGGTACACACTAAGCACTCATTCTTTTTTTCTTTATTTATCGTCTATTTTGGACATAGAAGCTATTTCCACATTTTTAAAATTATAAATAGGGGCATTTTAAAGTGCATTAAATATTTATGTGCATAGATGTTTGTCCACATCTTGGTTGGGATTTATCTTCAGGTTATATTCCCAGAGGCAGATTGATTCTAAATGGAACTAAAACCTTTAAACAAAACTTATTTTGTCTTACCATATTACTCATATCTGCCCAGATGACTGGGTGATTTTGGACTGAAGGGCCTACAATTTCTGCCCTTGTCTTCCTGGAACGCTCCACTTTTGGATTTTGATTCCAAGAAGAGATAGCCTACGTGAGGTTCATTCAGTTGTATAAACAGGCATTCATTTAATATCTACTCTTTGGATAATAGGTTCAAGTAAATATAAAAATAAATTTATTTTTTTAAAAGATTTTATTTGAGAGAGAGAGTGAACGAGAGAGAGAGAGAGAGAGAGAGAGAGAGAGGGCGTGCAAGCACATGAGCCGGGAAGGAGCAGAGGGAGAGGGAGAAGCAGACTCCCTGCTGTGCAGGGACCCCAATGCAGGGCTTGATCTTGGGACTCCAGGATCATGCCCTGAGCCGAAGGCAGACGCTTAACCCACTGAGCCACCCAGGTGGCTCTAAAAATAAATTTAGACGTGTTGTCAGCTCTCAGGGAGCTTCAACGTAGTAGAGGAGGTGAGACACGGATTATAACTCTATCCCTCTAGGTAGGTGTGAAGCTTCTCCCCAAATACATGAATGGAGGATGGGAGAGGGGGCTCCACAGAAAGGAAAAACCAAGGTGCTCTTAGAGGATAAATAGTTGCTCAGTAGACAGAACATCTGATGTTCACCACACTTTTCTAGCTCTCGGCGTCGGTCCAGTCCAGTTTTTGCTTATCCTGGTTAAAATGGGTGTGTTCTTTGTAATGTAAAGAAACTGGACCAATCTGGATGAGTAGAAGTTTAACTGGCAGAACATGAGATGTACAAACTATTCGGTTAAGGGGACTAGAATAGGCAGAGGCACAGCGGCAGGAAAGAACAGCAACCACGGGCGTGTTATGAATAAGAAAAAGGTGGCTGGCAGTGTAGCGTGGACAGCTATGGAGAGTTTTGTTTTTTTTTTTAAGGATTTTATTTATTTGTCAGAGAGAGAGAGCACAAGCAGGGGGGAGGCAGAGGCAGAGGGAGAAGCAGGCTTCCCAAGGAGCAAGGAGCCCGATGTGGTACTCAATCCCAGGACCCTGGGATCATGACCTGAGCCGAAGGCAGACGCTTAACGGACTGAGCCACTCAGGCATCCCAGATTATGGAGAGTCTTAAAAGTCGGTTTATGGCATCTGCAGTTAAGAAAAATTTTTTTTGTTTTTAACTATTTTAATTCAATTAATCAACATACAGTGTATTATTGATTTCAGAGGTACACGTCTGTGATTCGTCAGTCTTATATAATACCCAGTGCTCATTCCATCAAGTGCCCTCCTTAATGCCCATCACCCAGTTACCCCATCCCCCCACCGAGCCCTCCTTCAGCAACCCTCAGTTTCCTATAAGAAGTAAATTTCTAGTGAAGTTTTTGTGGAATAGACTATGGGGAACACTGAAGTAGTAACTATGTGATCAGAGATATGCTTTAGGCTCATCAGTCTGGAGGCTGTATACATTTAGGATGAAGTAGAGAGACAGAGGCAAAGAAAACAGGTTAAATATCCAGGTAAATAAAATCCAGGTAATGAAAGTGATTACAGAAACACATTGTGAAGGTAAAATGAGCAGGACTTTGCATTTGAATGATCATAAGTAAGAAGGACAAGAAATAGGTGGTATGAAGTCATAGGTATGCAGACATACATTTGGTTGATAGGAAAACGAGAGTACTTTTCATGGGAATTGGTAGACTAAGCTGTACCTTAGTGAGATCTGGATACATTCACTGAAGGAATGAAAGATAACCAATTTTGCTCGCTAGGCAGCTGAGCCTCTGACCATCAGAAGTTAACTTACTCATCCTTCCTGTAGGACTTTCCTCCCTCCTTTCCTTTCCTTCCAAGTTACGCCTCTTTAGAGGTAAGGCTTATCATGAAATCCAGATACTGAGGGAAAGTCTCTGTGGCCTCTTTTTTCTATATCCCTAATGGGCATTCTTTTTAAGAGCTTTAGTGCTGATGAATAGAGGAAGTAAATATCCTAATAGAACCCCACTTCAACACATGCTAGTCAGTTACTACGATATGATAAATATGAGACAATAAAAAACAAATAGGAGTTTACAATTAAAAAAAAACTAACATTAAGTATTGATTTTTTGGGGCTGTTTTTTGTATTACTCTCAGAAAAAATGCATCTATTTTAGAATGTCAACATGCTATCCTTAACCACTGATGTTAAATAAAAATCCATTTTGTACACTAACATTTTTAATGACATGGACTGCTCTTGGGGAAACTTTGTCCCTACTTCAAGTTAATTTCATTGACAGCTTTACGTTGGTTCTGGTTCCATGAGATGGTCTTTGTGACTCTAGGAACACATTGTAACTTGGACACTAGCGCAGATGCTAAGAATAAGGAGAATTTAGATATTCATTGGCTCAGATTTAAAATGATGCAACATTTATGTGAACAAGGTCTCCTCCTGTCAAACAAAGCACAATAAACCATACTATTTTCTTTTTTTTCCCTCTGGCACATGTATGCTATTATTCAAAGCCCTGCTCCTGATGATCTCACACCTAAACCAACAGAAATAAAGTCACTCCCTTTGGGTCTTCCTTTTCTCTTGTGCACTTTTATGCCAGACTTTTGTTTCTTCATTTACAAATCTCAGCCTTTCCCTGAAGCTAAGAAATATGTTTTAAAGGCATATTTAATGCTGTAACGTCTCTGAGGGTTAGATGGCCTAGAACAGCCTCTAGTTATGCCTGTTGCCTCAGCACAGTTGTTAGCACCCTCTTCCACTCTCAAGTGTTCTGGTTTGTACAGTAAATATGGTCATCCTGTGTATTATACCTCATTTTCCTCTTCTCATCCTGTTCTCCACTTCCAATTTTAACAAGTTTATTTAAAAAAAACTTTTTAATCTCTTTTGACACTACCATTTCTTTCTCTCTTTTTTTTTTTTTTGTCTGTTTAAGATTTTATTTATTTTTCAGAGAGAGAGAGTACAAGCAGGGGGAGCAGTAGGCAGAGCAGGCAGAGGGAGAAGCAGGCTCCCCGCTGAGCAAGGAGCTGGATGTGGGACTCGATCCCAAGACACTGGGATCATGACCTGAGCCGAACAAGTTTATTTTTTAAAGTACAGAATTATTGGTTAAATGGGGAGGATCTAAGAAGAACATATAATCCTATTTCATACTTGATAATATTCAGCCTCTCTCTGAACTTTTTAGCTTAACTTATCTTACCTTGTGAGGTGTTATTTTTCACTATTAGGCTTCTCTCAGTTTTATGAAAACACTTCTTACCTTCAGCCTTAATTTATTTATTATTATTATTCCCAGTCTAAAACTCGTAACATATAGATTTGGGATTCCTTTCTCAACTACAGGTTTTGTGATGTCCAGTCTAAGGCATCCATTGTATATTATGAATTAACCTTTTAGATATGTGGAAGAGTATTAGATATATGCTATCCTTGGGAGAATTGAGAAAAGAGTTGCTCAAATAACTTTTTGTATGGCGTGGTTCAAATGAGGAGACTGGGAGCAAGGCTGCAAGGCTCTATCATTGACTAGCTGTATGGCCTTGGAAACTACTTCATCTCTTTGTGCCTTTGTTTCTGAGCAATAAAATGAAGTATGATATCTCCTTTATGGGCCATTGTGAGAATTAAATGACATATATAAAGCTCCACCAAAGCAGAGATGTTATTGATCTTGTTCACTTTATTCTAAAAGCCTAATACAGGGCATATCAGGCACAGTATAAGTTCTCAATAAATATCTGAATAAATAATGAATAAAAGCCTCTACAACATTGCCTTACACATAGCACTCAAAAAAAAAAAATAGCTGTTATTATCCTTTCAACCATTTTTTCTATGACCTGTTCCAGATCTCTCACCATATTAATCACTCTCTTATGGAAGCTCTCTGATTTGCCAACATTCTTCTTCAAATGTGGTTCTAACAATTCAGTACTGTGTGGTGTGTGATAATTTTGCTTTATCTGGTCATAATTATACACAAGAGTCCACTGAGAAAAACCTAGTCTACCTGCTTACATAGAGTTGGCACTTGAAGAACCCACTAACTTTCTTCCAATACCGCCCTTTAAACCTTAGGAAATATATGGTTAAGAGAATAAAAGTATCAAAAAATAAGGAGTGATCAGCCAGGTAAGAGAAGAACCAGGATAGTACAGTAGTATGGAAAGCCATTGCAACCTGGGGTATTGTTATCACTGCACCTAAAAAACAGTCCAGTGTGGTGATTACCTATTGATTTATTAGCCTCCCTATCTAGAATACATTCCTTGACTGTAGTTTATCCACAGTGCTCACCACTGGGAAGATCTTCAAATACTGTTGAATGGTTGAATGAGTAAAAATAAACAAGAACGTTTGAGGAAGATGCTATAGTGAATTGATGAACAGCTTCCTAACAGGAGACTGTGAGCCTAAGTTACCCACCATTGTATTTCGGGACAACAGACTAAGATTAAGGAACCTGGGGCTGAACGCTAATAATAAAATGACAAACGGAAATGTAAAAACTCATTTGGAGACTTTGGCAAAAAAAGAAATGAAACTGGTGTAATAATATGAAAAAGCAGCAAAGTTTAGGTTTGCTTTTGTTTTTAGTGTGACTGAGACTGGAGTTTGTAGATACTCCTGAAAAAAAGGGGAGGGAGATGGAAAAGGGTTGCCTTGGGCCCTATGGAAGAATATGCCAGGGGAGTAAAAAGAAGCATTTCATTTTCACCAACAAAAGTAAACTTAACGGTAATAGTGTGGGGTAGAGAGGTAGAGAGTTAAGCAAGCTTCAATCACAAGTCTCAAAAGTAGGAGAATCTGCCAGGGTGGGAAGTAAGATTTGTGGAAAGCAGAATTTGGGTTCATTGTTGGGATGGCGTGCACAAAGGGTGAAAAAATGATTGCTGGCCTCTGGGGGGGGGGGGTGGCTCAGCTTTGTGACTAAGATCTCTTCTACCTCCCTCCTGATCTAATTATTCTGGCTGCCTAAAACCATCGGAATTCAGCAGTAAGTACAATTTTCCTCCGTACTAAGCCATATTAACAAGACTCCTACATGTTTTTATACTAAAATGAAAATTCATCCCTCTGGAAATAAGACTGCCGAGGCCACCAAGGAAGGATTTTAGAGAGGCCTTGTTTATGAGCGAATAGAGGGGCAGATGGAGGTATTAAGCCGACAGGCGGGCTGCGATAACACTTCCAATGGCAACCAGCCGCTGTTGCAGCAAGCTCCTCAGGAGATCCAGTTTAACCCCGGGGGTCGGATACGGTGAGAATCTGGTCTGGCGGCTCCGGTTCCGTCCATCAGGTTCCCTTCCCTTTATAAAGCGGGTCGGGCTCCGGCCGCCCCCACTCGCCCGACGGCTCTCGGTACGAACGTTTGGCCTCACGGCCTGCCGAGCAGTGGGTCCTGGAAAAATAGCCTCGGGCCTGGCAACGAGGAAGCTGTCTCCGGAGACCATCGCCAGCGCTAAGGCCGCCGACGGGCTGAGGTCGCCGTGGGACGCCCGGTAGGCCACCCTGGTCCTTTGATCGCCGGCGGACAGGGACACATTGTTCAGGGCCATCTTCAAACACTGCCCGCAGTGTTTGTTACGTCCCTTGGTCAAGGCGGGCCCTTCGCGGCTCCACAGATCAGTCCAGCCCGTCTCCAGCGCCGCCACCGCCTACACTTGAGGCCATCCCTAAAGCCGCGGCCTGCCGAGGAGCCGCCTTTCACCGGCGCTCTCCTCGCGAGCATGCGCAGCGCGTCCGCGCACGGCGGCGCCGGCCGGGAGCGAGCGTGATTGACGTTTACGTCCGTGGCGCCCGGGAGGGCGAGGACGTGGGGTTTCCGAGAGTGCGCAGTGAGTGCGACGGCGACGACCCTTCGGCCTTTTTAGGGAGGGGGCGACGCTGAGATGGGGGCGGCGGCAGCGGAAGCGGATCGCACTCTCTTTGTGGGCAATCTTGAAACTAAAGTGACCGAGGAGCTCCTCTTCGAGCTTTTCCACCAGGTCAGCGGCCGAGAGCAGGCTTTTCCTTTCGCTATGCGGCTCCTATACGGTCCGGCCCGACGGCCATGCCCGCCTTCTTGGGGAAAGCGGGGCTGTGGGTCCGGGCGCCCGACGGGTGGGCCGCTTGGGGCTGGAGGTCCACCGGGAAAGTGAGGCTCTCGCTGGGTGTCGCTTTATGGGAAGAACCCTAGTCAGTTCACTCAAGGGTGGTGGAGGCTTCCTCAGGGAAGCATTCCCGAGGTAATGATTCAAGGATCCTAAGGGGCACGGTATGTGTGGGTTGTTCATGGAGCAGGGCTTTTTCCTGTCCCTTTGCTCATCTTCCTTCCCCTTAAGGCACTTTGTCTTCGGTTTATCTGGCTAATCAGATTTCAATTGCTCGGTCAGTATATGTTTTCCACCGAATTTTTTTTTTAATTGCAGCGTTAAAATATTTAAAAGACTACTCCATAGAAAAGCAAACGTGTTGTTTCTGTATTCAGTTCTGCGTTAAAATGTGTTAAAAATCCAGAATTTCTTGTTCTTTTCAGTTCTAGTCTCTAACAACTGGTAATATTTGGTTAATCAGTACAAAAGTGAATTTTTAGCCCAAAGAAACCACTTTCTCTAGCTCTTGGTCAACGTTACCCGGAGTGGGAAAGTGATGGATGTTGGTCACCTTGTTAAAAAGTCATAAAGCACTATGAAATGTAAACTGAGTGACTGTGTCCAGTTCCTTATGGGCTTCCTTCCCCAAATAAATTAATCAAGTGTTCAGTCATATCTGTGGAATCTTTAACTGAGTTGGAAATCCCTATGTGTCCATTTTTTAGGCTTTTCCTGGTTACATTTCTGTTGCTTTTAAACTTCCTAAAATTTGCGTATTTTCTTGAAATTGCCTCATTTAAATTCTGAAGACTTTTTTTTTTCTTCCTTTTTTGTTTGTAGGCTGGGCCGGTAGTAAAAGTGAAAATTCCGAAAGATAAGGATGGTAAACCAAAACAGTTTGCGTTTGTGAATTTCAAGCATGAAGTGTCTGTTCCTTATGCGATGAATCTACTTAATGGAATCAAACTTTTTGGGAGGCCCATCAAAATTCAATTTAGATCAGGTAACTGTTCAGTATTATTGTTTGGGGAGAGGGTTTTTTTGCTGCTTTGTTCTTTGTTTTTAGTTTTATTATTCAGTTTTAAAGAACCTCTTGGATGAAAATACCTTAAGCTTTGTGGATAGTAATTTTTATATATCCCTGAAACTAGATAACATTAACAATACGGATTTTGAAAGTCATTTTAAAATTGAGTTTGGGTTACTGAAAAGAGCATAAACTTTTTTGTTAGAAAGACTTGGGTTTGGGTTTGTGCTCTGAAAGGAGCAAGAATTGTTTTTTAAAAATACTTTTCCTGGCTGCTTTGTGATTTACATTTACAGGTTTTGATTCTGGATCATGTGAGGATGAAACTTTCCATGTTTCCAGTTAAAATTTAGTGTGGGATCAGAATATTATGGCCAGATTGGATATTTGTACATTGGATAGTACTTATTTGAACCCTTTGTTTTGGTTATATCTGATATTAAACACTTACAGTTTTCACGCTGATGAAACTGTAAAGCGGTCAACTGAAATTTGAGGTTTTCTCTTGTAGCTTCTATCTACCTTTTTAGCATGATTTGGGGTAGAAGGGATAAAATTTCAACTTGAGTTTTCTATCAAGAATAATTTCTCAAATTACTTCATTTTAGGAAGTAGCCATGCCTCTCAGGACGTCAGTTTGTCATATCCTCAGCATCATGTTGGAAACTCAAGCCCTACCTCTACATCTCCTAGCAGGTGATATTTTGTTAAAAATCATTTATTGGAAATTTTTTTCAGGTAGTGATCTCAAAACATACTGAGTGATTTGTTTCCTTCTTTAAGCGCCTACCTCTTTATTTTTCTGCTATATTATTTGTGTTATAATTAGGTATTTATTTTAAGGGGACTGCAGACAGACGTATATAGTAACCCTAAAATAGATACATATGTACCTATAATTACACTCATTTGTGAGGACATTTACCCACAGTCACATATTTAATGTATAACTGAAAATTTCCCAGAACATTACTTATTTTCTCTACTTTCATTATACTCTATTTTCTATTTTATTTTCTTTTAAAAATTCAAATTTGTTTTGACCACTCATTGGTTGTTACTTGCAATTTAAAAATACCTATCAGTAAACAGACTAGTGAACTAAGAGTTTATAGAATTGGATTCTAGGGCTGCCTCTCTGATTGAAGATTTGAAGTAGTCTCATTTCTCTGGTCCTGTCCTTCCATTTGTAAGAAAAAGCTAAATTGAATGCCCCCAGAGTCTCTTCCAGCTACTAAGGGTTAGAAAAGCTACCATGTTTATACAAAATAATTTTATTTGCTTTGGGAAGCGTGGTATTTTACCAGGGACATTTTTTTCCTGGTTTATCAGTATAGACCTATTGATTAGTCATATTGGGCTTCATTCAAGAAAGAGTCAACAAATATCTGTCATGTGTCAGGTTCTTCAAGTCCTTTGTGTTTATGGTCTTATTTCTCACAGCAGTCTTAGGAGGTAGGGATTATTGTTAGTTCTACCTTGTATGTGAAGGAAGTGAGGACTGACATTAACTTGCTCAAGTTTGAACTGCTCGTGAGCAGTGGGCTGGGATTGAAACCCAAGCGTTGTGACTGAACCCCAGCCCCTGTCATAGGCTGCCTAGTGAAGCTTAAAAGTCTACAGGAAGATGATAGAGAGATAGATAGATAGATAGATAGATAGATATGTAGTGACTACCTGTTTAGTAAGTTCTCTAAAGAAAGCATAGAACGCGCTTGGAGAAATGGTATAAATGAATAAGGAACTAAAAGAGGCCAATGTATCTAGATCATAAGGAAGGAGAAATGGAGTAGTAGATGATGTTGGTGAAGTAGAAAAGAGGGTCTTTCTTATAGGCCATAGTTAAGCTTTGGGAATTTTCTCCTAAAAATAGTAGAAAGACATTGAAATGTTTTCAGTAGGATAGGAACAGGAACAGGTTTGTATTTTACCAAGTTGTTTGGTTGCTGTGGGAGAATGGACTGGAGGGGACAAGGCTGAAAAGAGACCAGTTAGGAAGCTATTGATAGCAAAGTATTGGTATTAGTAGCAGGATAGCAAGGGATTTATTAGGATGAGGTTGTTGGTTTGGATTAGGGTGGTGCCAAGAGCCAGAGCGAAGTAGCTGCAGTATGAAAAGATAACTGGAAAGTAAAATTGCAAGAAAGAATGAAAAAGAGTACCATCTTAGCAGCTTTTCTTGCCAACTGAAATTGTGTTTAAATACTTCTCAGCACATTTGGAACTTGAAGCATCTCAAACCACTTTTGGAGACGCTTCAAAGGTATCTCAGGTAGAGGGAAAAGTTTACCTCCCTGAGAATTTCTTTGGAAAAAAATATACAAGTAAATAAGTTGTTTTTAATTTAAGGCTAGAATGCACATCATTTTTGTCTTCTTATAAGGAAATTTATACTCTTTACCCCTTTAATGTACACATATCTGACCTGATTTAAGAAAACCCAAAATGAAAAGATCTAAACTATGAGACAAATCAATTAGTGATTTGGTTCTAAATATTTTAAAATAAAATTAAAGTACTTGTTAAAGTGACTTTTCTCTCTTTCTTTTTTTTTTTTTTTTTTTTAACATTTTATTTATTTATTTGACAGAGAGCGAGCGAGAGAGGGAACACAAGCAGGGGGAGTGGGAGAGGGAGAAGCAAGCTTCCGGCTGAGCGGGGAGCCTGATGCGGGGCTCCATCCCAGGACCCTGGGATCATGACCTGAGCTGAAGGGAGACACTTAACAACTGAGCCACCCAGGCGCCCCTAAAGTGACTCTTTCTGTAGAGCAAGCTACTTTTTTAGGAATTGAGGAATTAGGTGTGATTCCTTAAAATTAATATCCTATTTGTGTTACAGAACCCTTAATTCCTTGCTCCCCCAGACCTGTTCCTCTTCCCTGTCACAGTAGATGTCTACGTAATTGCTCAAGCCAAAAATCTAAATTTTATCGTTTATTTTTCTTTTTCCCTCATCTGTCATATCTAATCGACCAAATCTTTTTCATCTTAGTTTTCAGCCTAGACCTCTGCACTAGTCCTGGGATTGACAGGTTTTTGTTTTTGTTTTTTTTCCTATGAAGGGCCATATAGTTAATGTTTCAGACCTTGCAGGCCATACTTTTTTTTTTGTCATTGTAACACTACATAGATAAAACAGACACAGAGTGTTAAAAAACGGGATTTGGCCCACAGGCTGTATAGTTTACTCACCCCTGTGCTAATTGTTCCCTCAGCTGGAATGTTTTGCCTCCAGGTAATCTTGTTACTTAGTTTTCACTTCAAATGTGTCCCCTTTTTAGAAAGACCATCCCTGACCAGCAGAGCTAAAATAGAACCCCATCTCTCTCCCGTTACTTACTTTTTAATCAATTATTATATCACTTGTAACAAGGTGACGTTGTTTTACTGTCTGAATCCTTACCCTTAGCCATGAGAGCAGGTGGATACCTTTTCTTTCTTGTTCATTCCTATCTTCCACACTGTGTCTTATGATTAGTATATACAAATATTTGTTAAATCGTTGATCATATGTTGGTGTTCTTATTTTTCATAGGTATGAAAGGACTGTGGATACCATGACTCCATCAGTACAGATAATTCAGAGATCTTTTTCTTCTCCAGAAAATTTTCAGAGACAAGCAGTGGTAGGTTGATATTTCTTTTCTTTTCATTTTTCTTTTCTATTCTTTTTTTTTTTTAAGATTTTATTTTTTCATTTGAGAGAGAGACACAGAGCACAAGCAGGGGGAGGGGCAGAGGGAGAAGGAGAAGCAGAACACTTGCTGAGCTGGGAGCCAGACTTGGGGCTTCATCCCAGGACCTGGAGATCATGACCTGAGCTGAAGGCAGATGCTTAACTGACTGAGCCACCCAGGCTCTCTAGAGGTTGTACAAAAATGTTTACCAAAACTCAGACATCTTCAACTTGAGCTTCTAAAAAACCCCAAAAAACTTAGAATCTCCAAATAGGGGTGCCTGGGTGGCTCTGTTGGTTAAGCATCTGACTCTTAATTTCGGCTCAGGTCATGATCTCAGGGTTGTGAGATCAAGCGCCATATCCAGCTCTGCAGTCTCTCTGCAGATTCTGTCTCTCTGCCCTGTCCCTACTCACACATGTGTGCACATTTGCACACGCTCACTGTCTCTAAAGTAAATGTTTAAAAAAATGCTCAAATGATTCTTAAATAATGTTGTAAGTTTTAGTGAGACTAGCATGATCTCTGTAGGTTGATCACCCATTTTGATTTTCACTGGGCTGAAAAACATTTAACAGATTGAAGATAAATAGAACTGCATTTCACATTTGTATTTTTCTTCAGCTGTTGTTGTGGAGGGGTGTATGTATGTGTCTCAAGGACTGGAAATTTATTCTCTGATACTCTTGCAATGTACGCTGAAGGGCTTCTTACCTGACATTTTCCTTGATGCTTAATAACTGTACTTGAATATATTGATTTGAGTCTTTGACCAGTTTTCTCTTGATTTCCATTTTTTCTGTAATAATGAGACTTCGACTAGGCTCAAAATTTGCTGTGTGTTTTACTGTTCCATCTTTGTCTCCAGTTTTTCATATTTTTCATTTTGTCACCGAGTCCTTTATTTTTTCTTTTTCTTGAATTCATTTCTTCTTTTTTTCTTTGGCCACATCACAATGTTGGCTTGTGACCTGTCAACCTTCTACAGGTCTGCAAAATAAAAATATAAGTGAAATAAAGTAAACTTGAGGGACCAATATAGAGGGGTGTCAACTTTTATGTACATACCACATATTTTTCTCATGGTGTAGGCTATTTAAAAAAAGTCATCACTGGCTAGCACTTATCCACAGGCAGAATTTGGGGACCACTGGTTTGTACTTGTCTCCATTTTCTCCTTGCTAGCCCATCTCACACACTGTTTCAAAATGAATGTTATAATCCTGTTTTGCTTATCTTCCTGGTAATTTGATTTTTCTATCGT
Source organism: Ursus arctos (assembly GCF_023065955.2). Classification (NCBI taxonomy): domain Eukaryota; kingdom Metazoa; phylum Chordata; class Mammalia; order Carnivora; family Ursidae; genus Ursus; species Ursus arctos. The sequence goes on from NW_026622897.1 coordinate 10,498,040, forward strand.
TTGCAAGATAAAGTCTGATTTCTCTAGCCTAGTTATGAGGCACTCCCATCGTCTGATGCCAGTAAAGCTTTCTAGCCTAACTGTCCATTATTCACTGCTTATGAGATCTGTAATCAGTCAGAATTCTTGCTATTCTACAAACTTGTTCTGTTTCCTTGTTGTCTTTGTGCAATTTCCTTTCCTTGGCATACTTCCCCCTTAAAATATTCCATCCATACTTTTAATACTTAGATAATATGCCACCTTCATGAAGCCTTTCTTAGTGATCCTGAGCTCTTGGCTCTTTGTGTGTTCATCACATAATGATTTACATTATAATCATTTATATCACCTCTTCCCGTCTAAGTTGTATTCTTGAGGGCAAGGAGTATTAGTAATGTACAAATACCTTGCGGGTTATATGTAGGAATGAATAAAGCCATTGTATTTTTTTTTACTCCGAATTCGGTTTAACCTAAGATCCATCTGGGCAAGAGTAATTTTGCTTTTCCATCATTATCTGTTTGGTTCACCGTGACTAAATACATACTGGCTTTGATACCTAGAAATACTTGCAGTTAACATTTCCTTCTTTTTCTCTATTCTTAGATGAACAATGTTCTGAGACAGATGTCCTATGGTGGGAAATTTGGTTCTCCACATCTGGATCCATCAGGATTTTCCCCATCCCATAGTCATAGTTTTAACCAGTCTTCAGGCTCCCAGTGGCGCCAAGATACACCATCATCACAACGTAAAGTCAGACAGAATTCTCATCCCTACATTCCGGATAGACATTATAGCCGTGAACAGCGTTACACTGATCATGGGTCTGACCATCATTACAGAGGAAGCAGAGATGACTACTTCTATGAAGATAGGAATCCCGATGGCTGGAGCCATGACTATGAGAACAGAAGAGACAGTAGCCGAGATGGAAAATGGCGTTCATCTCGACACTAACAAGTATTAAAAGGACGATGTTATTATAGGGTCATTCTAGGTCCTTTTGGCTAAATTGACCTGGAAATGTTTTGTTAAACTGTACAGAGCAGCTTTACAATTTGCCACGTTTCTTTATAAAGTTTTTAAAACCTCTAGCTACAGTCTAATACAGAAATAAGAGTTGGGGTTCCAGTTTTATTACATTAATAACCTTTCACCTCAGGGTTTTATGAAGAGGAAAGGGTTTTATGCAAAAGAAGGTGCCACAATTCCTAATCATTTTAGATAAATGAGGAAGGGATGTATTATATGGGTTGGTTGTATTATAAAGCAAATATTTTAATTATCTGTTATCTTTTTGTATTGCAAGAAGTTTCTTGTTAGTGAATCAGATTTTGGTGTGTATAATAGAAAACATTCAAGTTCTGATAGTCTGAATTGACTGTCAGTATTTTGTTAAATGAGAAAATGTAATTTCAGTGATTCATTTTACTAATGTTTTACATAGAAAGCTTATTGGTAAAGTTTGGGGATAAGTCATATTTGACTTCTTAGAGAATTTATAGTGTAAGTTCTGTGACATGGTCTTTTGAGTTTTACTCTGAACATAAAATTGTAAATTTTACATGCTATCTCATTCTAAAATTTTAGAATTTGCTCATTAAATCATGTTTGATGTATAACTGAAGTCACTCAGGAAGTTAAATATTTCTAAATGTATTTTTTTACATTAAAAATACAGTGTTAATATAAATCCCCCTTTTCAGGAAGAACACAAATGTAAATGCATAGAGAAAAATGGTAAAATGTTTTACTGAAACTATGCTTTTTTGGAGGAAAAAAAAGGTTTCTGAAGCCTTTTAAGTGCTGCCTCTATCACTCAAATTTTAAAAATTCTAACATTTTCAAAGTGCCCAGGACATGGGTATAAGGATACCTTTTATTATGGAGATTGTACAGGTTGCTTTTTTGTTTGAACATTTGAAAGAATTTAGTCTTAAACATTTTCTGATTTAAAAATTTTTAAATCTTGTTTAGCAGAAGTTTTGTGTATCAAGATGCTATTTCCCCTTTGTTGTAGAACTTGTTTATAAAAATATCATTCCTTGAAAAATTTTGATCCTTTTTAGTATTAACCACAGCATTTGTACTCTGTTGCTTTTTAATATATTGAAAACATAACAAGGAGTGCGCCTAATTTTGTTGACATCGCCGACTTTAGAGACATTGCGTACAGCATTAGCAACATGCTTCGGTTCAGTGGTTGCCTGGTGTTAAGAACGTCTGTTCTTAGAGCATCCTGAAGTACTCCTTTGTACATATAGAACTTAATATTTTAGAATCAGACTTTTGGTGACATGGATTATAGTTCTGAGCATTAGGAACTAGTTACCCTCCTTGAGAGTTCACATACTCTCACGTCTTCCCTATTTGTAAAGTGTATGCAGTTTTTAGGTAACCGGGGCTATTTACTCAACATAGCATTAGGATCAAAAGTTTCTGTTTGCTTTAGCAGTTTAATAGTAGAAGGATTTGTTTCTAATGAGCTTGTTCTCGCGTATCTTACCTGTATGACTATTTGGTAGCTTTTATAGAGATTCACAAAGATGAATTCTGCTTTATTGCAGTTTATCTGTGGGTCAGGTCTTTTCATATGGATTCATAGATAGTCCTGGTTCGGAATAATCTTTTTATTCTTTAATGACTTGGGACACACCCCTTTTGAGGTTCTAGTGAATCTTTTTCACTTCAGTCTCACCCAGTTGAGGGTAATTAATAAATGTCCTGTGTAAAGGGATCAAACAAGACAGCCTCAACAAACTGAATATAGTTAGATAATTCATGTAGGCTTGGGAGCTGCAGTAGAAAGGAAGGGGTGTTTCTGTGGGAGCACAGTTTCTCCGCATGTGTTCATGAACCACCATTCTTACAAGGTGTTCAGCAGAATAAGGGTTCTGTAATCAAGTGTTTTGGTAAACAGGTAGTATCTAACATTGGGTGGCTTTCTGTTAGTGACAACACCATAAAGCTTCTGATAGGTACTGCAGTAAAGAAATTTTATGCTTAGTATTTTCCATACTTACTTGACACTTACACTTGACCCTTTTGTACATAACACATATTAAGATATTAAGACCTCCAAAGAATCTGACTCAACCCTTCTCCAACCAATCAACCAACATTTTTGATACTACTTTCTAACCATATTGTGTAGGTCCATATTCCTCACACCAATTGCCATCATCTGAGAAGGGGCGGTCATCCTCAACAGGATTATTCCAACAGCACCCGAATGTACTAATTTATGTATTACAATAGTGCCCTGTATTTCTCTTATCATAGCCTTATACTGTGTTATAATTTTCTTTTTAATCTATCTCTCTAGATGGCTGCATGAAGGCGGAGACCACATCTTACTGATGAATTCTCAGTATCCAGTGCCTGGCACTACAAAAATACTTGGTAAATTTTTGATGAATAAATGAACATTTGTCAAATACTTGAATAAAAAAGGGAGGCTTCAGCATAGTAGTATTTTTTTTAAATCGGTTTCCTACTCCTGAACCATCATTGTGTCCTGTTATGAAAACTCTATTACAATATATTGTCTTTAATACACTCTAGAATTGTATTTTTCAAAAATGTTAAGATTTAGATATGTATACATGAAGTTTTCTTTAAAAAATTGTTTATTATCTTAGTTTGGTTTGGGAATTATAGTTCTGCTAGTTTTATAGAATGAGTTGGTAAGTTTATCTTTTCTATGCCCTGGCAAGAAAATTGAATAATACAGGAATTATCTGTTAATTTAAGACTTGTTGAACTCATAAAACAGTCTTAGAAGTAAATGATTCCCCCCCTTTTCCCTTACTAACCATGGGGGAAACTATTCATTTCCTACTTTCTCAGAAATCAATTTGAATAATTCATACCTTTCTAAAAAAAATCAACCGTTTTATCTTTCCAAATTAATTGATAAGTTGTACATGGTATTATAATTTTTGTTAAATTCTTCTTCTACTAGGAGTCCAGTTTTAGTTCCTGATATGTTTTACTTTCCCTCCTACATCCTGGTCAGACTTGTTGACTTGTTAGAGGCTGTGCTGTTACACAGTTTACATTTATATATGTAAAAACCCCTCATTGCATTGTTGTTGTTTTTTTAAGATTATTTATTTATTTGTTTGACACAGAGAGCAGGGGGAGGGGGGTGCCAGGGAGATGGAGAAGCAGGCTCCCCACTGAGCAGGGAGCCCGACTGGGGTGGCGTGGGGGCGGGGGGGAGGCTCAATCCCAGGACCCCGGGCTCATGACCTGAGCTGAAGGCAGGCACTTAACGACTGAGCCACCCTGGTGCCCTGTTTTGTTTTGTTTTGTTTTGTTTTGTTTATAAACATTCTCTTTTAAAGAGATTTGATTAAAAATCATATATATTATTCCCATAGTTAACCATTTCTGGAGCTCTTTGTCCCACTGTGTAGATCCATTTATCCATCTGGTATTCTACTTGGAGTTTTTTGGATATCTCTTACAGTGCAGGCTTGCTGGTAATGAATTCTTTTAGTTTTCATGTCTGAAAAAGTATCTTTCACCTTTGTTTTTGAAGTATCTTTTTGTTGGGTACAGAATTCTAACTTGACAGGCTTTTTTTTTTTCTTTCAATACTTCAAAAATGTGGCTCCACTGTCATCCTCGTATTTTTCTCCTGTAAGAAATATGCTGTCAGGTACATAATGTGTCATTTTCTCTGGCTGGTTTTGAGCAACTGGATGATAATGTGTCCTGAGACAGTTTCCTTCGTGTTCCTTGCTTGGAGTTCACTGAGCTTCATGGATCTGCAGGTTTATAATTTTCATCAAAATTGGAAAAATTTTGGCCATTATTAAAAAGAATTTTTTTTATCCTCACTTTTCTCTTTGGAAACTCTAACTACACTTATATGAAGTGTTTATTTTTTAAATTATCTTTCTGTTTCATTTTGGATAGCTGTATTACTAGGTCTTCAAGCCCACTTGTCTTTTTTTTTTTTCCTGCAGTGTCTAGTCAGCAATTACTTACAATATAATCTTCATCTTAGACATTGTAGTTTTTCTCTCTAGAGGTATGATTTACATCACTTCTGATTGTTACTGTTTTTTTCTTCAGCTCTATTGAGGTACAGTTGACAAAACTGTAAACTATTTAAAGTATACAGCATGATTCAATATACTCGTGGGAGGGTTCTCCCTCCTCCGGAGTTAACACATGACTTGGATCTTTTTTTTATAGCTTCACTATCTTTACTTAAACTTTCAACAAATGGAATAAAGTTACAGTAGTTTCTAATGTCCTTGCCTGCAAATTCTAATATTTTTGTCGGCTCTCAGTTGGTCTCTGTTGGTTCACTGTCATTGTTGGATGTACTTCCTGCTTCTTTGCATGCCTTGTCATTTTGATCGAATGCTAGGCAATATGAATTTTACCCTTTTGGATACTTGATAGTGTGTATTTCTATAAATATTCTTGAACTTTGTTCTGGGACACACATACGTTACTTTAAACCATTGTATCCAGGACCTGATTTAAGATGTGTTAGGCAGAATTTGAGAACTATTTAGGATTAACTCACCCCATCACTAAGGCAAAACTCTTGAATTCTGTAACAGGTGCCTCATGAATTACCAAGACTTTCAGTATGCCTAGTGGGAACAGATACTGTTCTGGTCCTATGTGAATGCTGAGAAGTACTCCCTCTGATTTTTTGGGACAATTCTTTTCTCAGCCTTAGATAATTTCTTCCAAGCCTATATGCTGCTCATTACTCTCATGGCCACTGGAGGAAACCTGCAGATCTCTGAGACTTTTCTCCTGGGCAACTTACTGCTCGTCAGTCCTATGTACTGGATGTTCTAGCTGGCTTGGTTTCCCTAGATTCTCAGTCTTAGCTCCTCAACCCACGGAGTTTGCCAGTCTCTCAACCACACTGCAGCCTGGAAATTCCCTCATCCTGCTTCTCAGGATCACTGTCCTTTCTACCTGGTGCCCGTTGTCTTGTTTTGGGCTTTTTTGTGTGTATTGGTTGTTTCAGGCAGGAGGATAAACCCAATCCTTGTTACTCCGTCTTGACCAGAGGTGGAAGGTAATTCCTGAGTTATGGCATGTAGTATACTCACCATCCTTCCTTTTAAATGGCGTGTATTTTTTTTTTTAAGATTTTTATTTATTTATTCGACAGAGATAGAGACAGCCAGCGAGAGAGGGAACACAAGCAGGGGGAGTGGGAGAGGAAGAAGCAGGCTCATAGCGGAGGAGCCTGACGTGGGGCTCGATCCCATAATGCCGGGATCACGCCCTGAGCCGAAGGCAGATGCTTAACCGCTGTGCCACCCAGGCGCCCCTGTATTTTTATGTTTGATTTTTTTCTGTCTAAGTTGAGCTATTTAGATCCTTTTTTATTTCTAAATGACTTTTTTTCTACTGTGACTTTTCATTTTATAGCCTGTGGACAGAGAATGTGGCCAGTGTGATATAAACTTGTAGAGATACAAACCAGATCGCTAGCTGGATGATCACAGGCTTTGTCTAGGTTTGCTGGCAGTGAGCTAACTGTGGACCCGCGGCCCAGGCACACCTGCCCGAGGCTGCTGAGGAGAACCTGGAGCCACACCCACCCTCCTCGGCTGGCCCCTCTGCCTGTGAGTTCCATCCCGCACCCTGTGATGCCTGTGAGGTGTTCGCCGAAAGTTTTCTTTTCCCAGTTTTTTATAATGGTTCCATGCATGTTTGAAAAACATTTATTTTTTCTGTTTCAAAATTCTGTCTTTACAAAATTATCTCTTACCTGACAAGATTTGTAAATCAAAAATGTCAGAATGAGGAGTCATTTAAAAAAATGAAAATGTATGCATTTTAATTTAATACACATAAATATACATTCATTTACCAATCTTTTGATGTAGGGCCAAGGCCTTTTCCTTACACCTACCTACACCAATTGGAATTGAGTTGGCCTTTCTTGTATAGATCACTGCCAGACTGCATTGCCCGTAATTTCCATTTTGGATTTCTTTATAGTGGAAGGCAAATACAGAGAAACTTGTGGAAGGATTCAAGTTTTCTAGGATTCATATATATGTTTATTTTTATTTTTTTTACACTTGTCTTGCTTGCATTTAATCTGACAGCAAATTCTTACAATGATTTATCCTTAACGAATCTTTACAAAGTATTCAACTACTTTTCTAGAAATCATTATTTTTCAAATTCATAGTCCTATTTCACATTCACGTTCTTATTCACTGGTTTATATAACATTTAGGTTAAGAACTTCTATTAATGCGGACTAGCATAAGAAGGTTTGGAACCACTTACGTGGTGAGAGCAAGAGCAGGTGAACATGGGGCGGGGGTGTTGACCAGAACCTAGCCTGCAGCATGTCAAGGACAAAGACATTATTACAGAAAGAATAGAGAATGTCAGTTATCCAACAGATCAGTTACGTGGAATTCGAGGAGTTAAATGTGCTCATACAGTAGGTAAGTTCTGTTAATTACATGTTTAAAGTTCTGTATGTTTTTCTCTTCTTGATCTCTTAGTTCTGAAAGAGATGATTTTAATTTATCATTTTCTCGGAGTAATAAATATGTCCTGCAGTTAGTATACATCCTGAAGCTGTGCTAGATGCAAAAAGAGGTAAAACGTTCCTTCCCCGTGTCCTGTCCCGGGTTATCGGTGGAAATATCCTTGACCCGTCTTCATGCTATTAGCTTTGGTCTCTACTCTGTTTTGTATTGCTGTTTCACACTTGCTTTTGTTGTTGTTAATACTGGCCTGCTTTGTCTTTGTCTATTTGTTAATTTTTATTTTTATTTTATTTTATTTTTTTTTAAAGATTTTATTTATTCGACAGAGAGAGAGACAGCCAGTGAGAGAGAGAACACAAGCAGGGGGAGTGGGAGAGGAAGAAGCAGGCTCATAGCAGAAGAGCCTGATGTGGGGCTCGATCCCACAACGCCAGGATCACGCCCTGAGCCGAAGGCAGACGCTTAACCGCTGTGCCACCCAGGCGCCCCTATTTGTTAATTTTTAAAACCTTTATGTCACTCGATTTTAGGAATAGTCTTATAGTAAGGTGTATTTTAAGTTATTCCTGCTTTACTCCCTTGCATATGTAGGTTTATAGGATTGATCACCTTTTCTTTGTGTATGTGTGTTTTTTTCCTTCCTTCTAGGGCAGCATTTAATAACCCTGGATATAGACTGAAATCACCTTTCAAAAATCAACTTAATGCCTAAACTTTACCCCAGAATCTCAGGGGAGGAGAGTGGTATCAATATTTTTTAAAAGAGTCTGGTGTGCAGTCAGGATTGAAAACCCTAGTGTCATACTATTTCTATTCCTGTAATGTATTCCTTTAAATTCTCATCCGTCATATTAAAGTTTATAGTTTTTTATCGGACAGACTGAAACAGTTGTAGGAGTCAAGGTAAAATCAGTGATAAAGTATAAGGGACTTATTGTGGGGATTTAACCTATGCAGTTGTGATTGCAGGTGGAAAAATCTGCTGCCCTGCATCTGGTGTTGGGCCTGAACTCATCATAAGTTCGCCAGATCCACAGCTGGGAAGAAAAGCTGAGCAAGAACAGGAGCAGGGACAAACCGGAAACTGCTAGAAAACAAACACGGAGCTTGCACCTGTCTCTCATTACTCTGCCTTACATGACTCGGATGATGCCTGCAGGTGTAACTGGCACTTTTGGCTACAGAAGTGCATGTATCTTTGGCTCGGCACTCAGAGAAGTTGGAGGACATGTGGTAGGACCCAGAGGAGCCACGGGCTTGGTGCTGCCCCACGCCAGCAAGGTGAGCCAGGAGATCAGCAACGTGCATGAGGTACCACAATGCCTGGCACCCACCACTGATCTTCTGCAGTGTGAAAAATATGACCGCTGTTTCCCTTATGATGTCCAAATCTAAAGTGAATTTCTCCTGTGGTCAAAACTGCATTGCAGTTCTAACACTAACTACCTGGAGTTAGGCCAACAGTCACAGGTGAAGGGCTTATTCTTCTACTTATTACCCTCACTTCAGACACCAGCTCAGTGTCAGTGATTCCTGGGCCACCCACACTTCTGACCAATTGGCTACAAATTCAGAGGTTCCCACAACTCCCTCGGGTTTGTTAATTCACTAGAATGACTCAGAACTCAGCTAAGAGCTATATTTATGATTATATTTTACTATAGCAAAAGGCTACAAATCAAATGAGACAAAAGAGGAGAGGCATAGGGTGAGGTTTGGGAGGGTCTCAAATGGGAGGCTTCTGTGTCCTCTTCCCCTGGAGGCAGGATGTATCACCCTCCTGGCACATCAGTGTGTGTTAATCAAGCTTTGTGTCCAGATTTTTTACTGGGGTTTCATTATAGAGGTATGATTGATTGAACCTTGGCCATGAGATTGAACTCTCTCAGGAAGGAGTTTGGACTGGTATCAAGTGGCTCAAAGCCTCCACTCTAATCACATGGCTGATCTTTCCACCATTGGGTCTGCCCAGTCCTGAAACTATCTAGGGTATCTAAGCATCTCAAAGATATTCTTATCACTTGGGAAATTCCAAGGATTTAGAGAGGTTCTCTCCCAGGGAGCAGAAACAAAGGCCAGTCAAAACCTTTACTATAGAACACCAACTCTAAATGGAACTAGATGGGGAGGTGGGAAGGAATTCTGGGAACCAAAGTTCCGCCTTAGCTAAGCGGATCCAGTGCCAAACCACCACAACAGTATTATGTCTGACACCCTTGCACCCCACCAAGAAAATACCTTTAGCATGCCTTTACTTTCCTTGCTGCTTCTCCCCCACCACAAGCATACAGACCACCTTCAAAGCTTTATCAGAATTACTTGGATTTTAGTTTCAGATTGCCATTAATATTCAAATATTTTATCCCCTTGGGGCGCCTGGGTGACCCAGTTGGTTAAGCATCTGACTCTTGATTTTGGCTCAGGTCATGAACTCAGGGTCATGAGATCAAGCCCTGTGTTGGGCTCCAAGCTGAGCCTGGAGCCTGCTTGGGATTCTCTCTCTTTTCCTCTCCTAACCTCTAGCCCTAACCCTAACCTTAACCCTAACCCTAACCCTAACCCACCCCAAAACTCAGTGTTAAAAAAGCAATCATTTGGCTGGGACTCAACAGGGATGTCTCTTCTCTGCTTAGCATCACTGGGGTGACTCAGTTTGTGGCCTGATGGACTATCCACTTTTAAGATGGGTTACTCATATGACTATCATGTTGGTGATGGCTACTGGCTGAGAGGTCAGCCAGGGTTGTTAGCTGGGTGGTTTGGTTCCTCTCCAGGTGGTCCTGCTTGGGCTTCCTTTCAGCGCGGTGAATGCATTCCAAGAGTGAGCATCCCAGGAGAGCAAGGTGGAAGTATGTGGCATTTTATAATCTAGCCTGAAAAGCCACTTCTGCTGTATTCTTTTGGTCAAAAAAGTCACAGTGGTCCACCCCAGTTCATGGAGAGGGGACACAGAGCCCAGTGATCAATGAGAGGAGTTTTAAGATCATATTGTAAGAGAAGAATATGGGACAGGAGCTATGGTTGTGACCATCTTTAAAAATAAAATCTGCCATACTATTCTTGCAGGACCTAGATTCTGCGAACAGCAGAACTAAAAACAACTACTGTTGTTTTTTTTCTAGCAATTTTATTTTTAATTTTTCCCACTTAAATGCTTAATCCATTTAGATTTTATTTTGGTGTAAATTTTGAAGTCAGGAGCCAATTTAATTTTTTCTCCAGATAACTACCTAATTGCTAACAAAATTTATTATCAATCCATCTTTCGTTACTAATATAAAATTGTGTCATTACCATTTTCTAAATCCCCCCTTGTATTGTCTATTTCTGGGCTTTATAATCTATAAGTGTCTGGCTATTCCTGCCCCAGAACCTACTTACTGCAGGACTAGTTTCTCCCACACCCACCCCATTGGTCTTCTTCTTCAAAATTTTGCTGGCTAATTCTTGCATGCTTATTTTTCTATGTGAATTTTTCTGTGTCAGCTTAGCCTGTCTACTTTTAAACCAGTCTATTGGTATTTCCATCAAAATAGTGGTTATTAATTTTTTTAAAGATTTATTTATTTATTTATTTATTTATTTATTTATTTGACAGAGAGACAGCCAGTGAGAGAGGGAACACAGCAGGGGAGTGGGAGAGGAAGAAGCAGGCTCCCAGCAGAGGAGCCCGACGTGGGACTCGATCCTGGAACACCGGGATCACGCCCTGAGCCAAAGGCAGACGCTTAACGACTGCACTACCCAGGCGCCCCAGTGGTTATTAATTTTAAATCACTTTTATCATTAATGAAATTGGGTGTTTTGGCTACTTTGTACCAGCCAATTCCATTTTTTCATGAATTGTTCATAATCTTCGACCATTTTTCTACTAGGGTTTTGACTCGTCGTATTCATCTGTGAGAGCTCTTTGTATTTGGGGATATCAGAGCTTTGTTTGAAATGTTTCTTGTAAATATGTTTCCCAGTTACAGGAGTCCTCCCCGTCCTTGGTTTTGCTCTCGTGGTTTCAGCTACCCACCCACAGTCAGCTGTGTTCAGAAAGCAGACGATCCTCCTTCTGATAATCTGTCAGTAGTAGCCTAAGTCTATGTCACAATGCCTATGTCATTCCCCTCCCTTCGTCTCAGCACTAGACCTCTTATCATCTCACATCATCATAAGAAGGGTGAGTATAGCTACAATAAGATATTTTGAGAGGGAGAGAGACCACATGCACATAACTTTTATTACAGTACATAATGTTATGATTGTTCTACTTTATTATTATTGTTAATCTCTTACTGTGCCTAATTTATAAATTAAACTTTATCATAGATATGTATGTATAAGAAAAAACATAGTATATATAGGGCTAGGTACCATCTTGCATCCACTGGGGGCCTTGAAACTATCTCTTGAAGATAAGGAGGGGACTGCTATAGTTAATTTTGCTTCTGATATTTTTTTTAAGTATTGAAATAAATAGTAAATGTGTGTGTACACATGAGTGGGTGGGGGGTTAAGGCTATCTTTTCTTGGGTGGTTTCTTCTGCTATTTTGAGATTTATACATTCTTTTTTTTAAAATATTTTATCTATTTATTTATTTGACAGAGAGAGACAGCGAGAGAGGGAACACAAGCAAGGGGAGTGTGAGAGGGAGAAGCAGGCTTCCCGCTGAGCAGGGAGCCTGATGCAATACGGGGCTCGATCCCAGGACCCCGGGATCATGACCTGAACCAAAGGCAGACGCCTAACAGCTGAGCCACCCAGGTGCCCTGAGATTTATACATTCTTTCCCTATCCCAAAATAAATTAAAGAGTCATATATTTTCAGGATTTTTTATGACCTTGTTTTTATATTGAAGTGCTTAACCCATTTAAAATTTATTTTAGTGTACCGTGTGAAGTTCTGATCAAACCAGTTTTTTTTTTGCTAGTCTGTTTCTCCCAATACTATTAAACAAATGCCTTTATTTAGCTGTTTTTTCAGAACTCAAAACATAATCAAGAAAACGTAATTTTTCAAGTTGGAAGAAAAATCCAATTATGATTTTGACTGTGATTGTGTGAAGCACGTAGACTAATAGGCATTCAGGCCTGAATGTGAAGTGACTTGTTGCTGGAGTATAAACACAGCAAGTCACAGATTTGAGGTCCTCTAGTCTCTATTTTAAGGTGGGCCTCCCTCCAAATTTGGCGATCTGTAAATTTTAAATTAAAAATTTTAATTCTTATTCATAAGGAAATAATTCCATTAAAATTTTTATTGTGGTAAAATATATATAAAATTTGGCATTTTAACCATTTCAAATTGTACAGTTCAGTGGCATTTAGGACATTCACACTGTGCAACCATCACTCTGTATCTCCAAAATTTTCTTGTCGCCCCAAACACACTCTACCTGTTACGTAGTAACTTCCCATTCTACTACCCTTCCCACCCCCAACATTTCAGCCCACAGATTTTCTGCCTCTATGAGTTTGCCTTTTCTAGATATTTTATATAGGTGGAAGCATGCATTATTTGACCTTTTTTGTCTGGTTTATTTCATTTATCATAATGAAGGGAGTAATTGCAGGAAGTTGTTGTTACTATTATTTTATGAATAAAGAACAAGAGATTTAGACAGTTTTCATTACTAGTCCAAGGTCACACAGGTAGCATCAGAATTTGGATGTAGGTCTTTCTGACTCCTAAACTCACACTCTCAAATACCCTAGTACCACATGTTACCCCCATCCCCAGGCTTCCCAAGATGAAGTGTTTTGCTCTGGAAACAACTGTACAGATGGGGCAAAAAAAGTGAAAATAGTTTATTAGTTTTTTTTTATGTCTGTAATTTTTAAATCCATACCTTTTCCTCTCAAAATGGAATTCAAAGGCTACTTTGAGGTTAGTGCAGAATCAGAAGATAGGAAATGGATGTCTTCCTATTTGAATAGTTAGGATTATTCATTGAAGTATTCTCAGAAGTGAAGCACATATTTCTTACTGCTTTTTACAGGATGCAAAATAGATGCAATAAATTCAAGAATGAAATAGTACTAAGGAGATTGTAGAGTTTGCCTTTAAAGCAATGCTAACGGTGAGCTGGATCAGTAGTAAGTTTTGTGAAATAAAATGAGATATATACAATGAGGTGAGAAAGAACTAGGTCATTAAAATTTTGGTTGTGGCATAGGATGACTAAAATTCAAAGGTAAATGATAAGCTCTGAGGAGGGCCTGATTTCATGAACATACTTCTGGTGTATTAGTTTACTCTTAGTCTATTTGCTGTTCATGACAATTTTAAAAATATGGAAAGCTAATTATGCAATTTTCCCAACAATTACTTTTCCGCGTGTTTTGTTGTTGGTGTTGCAAGATTTTTCCCCTTTCAGAATTAAATTCTGAGTGCTGTTATGCTCATTTAAATTTTAATGCAAGTGTTTGAAGGTGGCATTTAATTTACCATGTAGAAATGGGAATTACTGCTGTCAGCACTTAGGTTTGAAAAATTTTGTCAGGACAATATAATTATTTTGAAAAACAGTGTTCATTCAAAGGAGAAGATTTCATCTGTGAAAGTGATCATTTTAAGGCTTGTCCCTGCATCTGTGCTTCTGTGATTTGTTCTCCCAGAGCCTTTTGCAGATACCTTTTCTCAATTTCATTCTTCTCTACCTCTTTCCCTTTATTTCTTGAACTTTTCTTATCAGTGGCATCGTGGTTCTTACTCTTAACTCACTTGTTCACTCCTATGCTGCTTCTCCTCCATTCTCTCCAAGGCACCCAGAAAGAACCTTTATTTCTTGCTTTGTCAACTTGCAGTTCTCAAATTTGTTTCTCAAGCTGCAGTAAAATTTTGTGTTCTTTTTTTTTTTTTTAAAGATTTTATTCATTTATTTATTTGAGAGCGAGAGAGAATGAGAGGGGGAAGGGAAGGAGGAGCAGAGAGGGAAGGAGAGGGACAAGCAGACCCCATGCTCCATGCAGGGCTCAATCCCATGACCCTGAGATCACGACCTGAGCCAAAACCAAGAGTTGGGCGCCCAACCGACTGAACCACCCCGAGTTTTATGTTCCAATGACCAAAAACAATGACATTTTTCTGAACTCATCCTGACTTTGATACCAATGACTTCACACCTTCATTCAAATTTTTCTTCCTTTATTTTCTGTAATGCTGCCTTTTCTTGAAACTTTTCTTATTCTTACCACTTTGACCAATAGTTATCTTTCTGATTTTCTTCCTTCACTCACCACTTAACTATAGGCAATCTCCAAAGCATGTTCTGTAGGGGTTAGGAATTGTGTTAGGTTATCAAAAACAGAGGCTCAAAAATAGTGGCTTCACAAAGTAGGGAGTTTTCTTTCACCTCAACCAAGTTTCTAGCTAGTATGGAAGCTCCCCTAAGTCATGATGCATAGAGACCAAAATCCCTCCCATCTTTCTGCTTTAGCATCTTCACCACTAGTACTTCGCTCAAGACTGTATCTTGGTGCAGGATAGATGCAAAGGCTTTAGCCACTGTGCCAAAAGCCCAGGTATCAGGAAGGGTAGAGAACACTTCTCAGTTAAATCAATTCCTTTCAAGAAAACTTTTGGAAATCCAATAATATCATTGGCTAGAAGTTAGTCACATGACCACAGCCAGCCACAAGGATGGCAGAGTGTCTTACTAAAACTCAGAAATATGTCATGCATGAAGAAAGAGGGGTATTTGATAGGTAATGGTCGGTCTCTGCCACAGTCTGTTTTCTCAGATGCTGGCTACATGATTAGAAATGATCAGTATTTATAAATGGTGAGTGGGGTGGGTCTATTAATAATAATGATGATTTATTTATACTATTTATTAAGCACCTGCCACATGCCAGGTATTGTGCTGCCTTTATGCATAGTATCTAAAACTCTGAAAATAATTCTTCCAATGCCTTAGTGTTCTCAGTGTTTTGAAGATGAGGAAAGTGAGTCTCAGAGAGATTAGAGTCAACTTGTTTAAGGAAATACAGGTAGAAATGAGCTGAGGTAGGGTTTGAATTCAGCTGGTTTGTCTCCAAAGCCTATTTTTTTAATTATACATGGCCCACATTGAATATTCATGTGCATATTCTTTTGTCCAATAATTATTTAGACTGCTCTAGCCTGATGTCATAATTTCCAGTAGCATTTACATTGGACTATTCAGAATTATAGAGTTGTCTAAACTTGGTTGCGATGACAATTACTAATTGAGTCAAGATTATTATCAAGATACCTAGAAATCACCAGGTAGCTTGGTAGCACAGGGAGGTGGTTAGATCTGAACAACCTGTGGGTTCCAATGACAGAAAGGACTCACACTTAATTCTCCGGGGCCCTCCACCTGAGTAACACAGGACCTCAGCTCTGCAATTCCTCATGCCCCATTACTTGTAGGACTTCTAAACAAGCCCACCCCCTAGGACACTGCCTTTGTACAGGGTTGCCCTTGTCTAATTTCCTGTTCCAAATCTTGAAATGTCACTCCATGTTTTCATGGAGAAATTAGAGGGGCCAGGTGCAAGAGGCCAGGACTGTTGTGCCAGTGGCACCTTCTCCACATGGAAAAGGAAGTATGAGGAGTGAGAAGAAATATTTCTCTTCATTCCCCATCCCTGCTCCTGCCTTGCATCGGTTTTGTCTTTTTTTATTTTGTTGAGCTAGTAGAGAATTCAAGCAATATTGTTGATACCATTATCATATGTGCTTTTTATTGAAAAAGCTCTTTTAGAACACCTGCAGCCTCTCTGTTCTCCGTAGACCTTAGACACACATCCAACAGGGACTAAGCCAGGAGACAGATCTACTACACGATAGTTGTGCTGTCAGAATTACCCTTTTCCTCCCTCTGACTTAGTCGGCTTCTGTGCTGCACTGTGCTCTTTGTTTCTGGCTGCTTCTTCCTTTAGCTGATTTCTCTCCCAGGATACTCCTTACTCTTCCAAGAAATCGGCTTCTCGTGGGCTTGCTTCACTGCTTTGTTCAATATGTGCCAACATGTATAAATCCAGCTGAGAATCTTCTTTATGTATGAACTGGGTTTAAAAATTAGTTTTGCAAAAAAAAAAAAAAAGTTCTTCATGTTGGCCTGATCCTATAACCGTATTTTTTTTTTTAAGATTTTATTTATTTATTTGACAGAGAGAGAGACAGCCAGCGAGAGAGGGAACACAAGCAGGGGGAGTGGGAGAGGAAGAAGCAGGCTCCTAGCGGAGGAGCCTGATGTGGGGCTCGATCCCAGAACGCCGGGATCACGCCCTGAGCTGAAGGCAGACGCTTAGCCGCTGTGCCACCCAGGCGCCCCTATAACCGTATTTTTTAGGCAACTTGCAACCTTCTTCTCTCCCATTGCTCCATCTATCCTCTCTCTGTACATGACTTCCAAGTTCATGTCTCCATCCGTGCCCTCTTTCTAACTGCCTGCTGGATACCTCTGTGTAGTTGTCTCTAAGTGTGACTCCAACCTTTCCAAAACTGATCTCTTACCTGTTCTTCTTGCATTTCTTCTCTCCATTGGGTATCTCTCTTATTTTAAAGACTCATCATTCTAGTTGCTTAGGTTTAAGATATTCTTTCCATCTGGGATAGGCTTACAATAATATCTGTTGTCAAAGTTACCTGTTTTAAGGATCTAATTTAATTTCCAGCTTCCTGTATCTCTTCAGACAAAACGAATCCCTTTCCCCTATATTCCCATAGTATTCTCTAATCCTTTAAAGCATTGGCACAACTATTTTTATTAAATTTTGTGTCTTCTGATTTGCTTACAGAAATAAATTAAATGAGCATATATTATGTAATGTATTAGATATTTTATATGTTTTTGTTTAATCATATAACCCATTTTACAGATGGAAAAATTAAAGCTGTTTCCTTATCTGCAAAGAAAGAACTCAAAACCCAAAATGAACCATCTTATTCTTAGATGGTAAGCCTATCTTAATATCTTAAATACCTACAGCGTCTGGTATAATAAATATCATCTTAATAAGTGTATTTTTACTTTGATATTCTAGCACAGTATTTGATACACTCCAGGATTCAGTGTTTGTTTAACTGAATTGAGATAAAATGCAATTCAAATTTCGTGAAAGCCTTTATAGAGTGTCCATTTTGTGCAAGGTGCATTTGAAGATTGTCTCTGGCCTCTATTTTTACCACTTTTTTTTCCCACAGTGATAAAGGGTAATGGCAAAAGATTTATCATCCTTTATTCCCCAGACCACTAGATGGAAGTAAGTAGCAGCTATCAGTAGTTAACAGCAGTAAACCTGATGTCAGCATTTCTCAAGACTAAGTTCCCCGAAGCAGTTGAAAGGAAGAGATATTATCAACAACTGGTAAGTATTTCATGAGGTACCTACTGCCTGTTTAAAAATATTTTATAAACTGTAGGACAGTTTACAGGTGTGACATAGTTTCCTTACTTTGGTGACTACTAACTAGTACTACTACCATTATTATATGGCTCTGTGTGAGTCCTATGAAAGTACAAAAATAAATGTGTTTGGAAGTTAAAGGCTAGTTTAATAGGATGGTGATAAAGCATATCAGATAAAGTTCCCTGGAACACAATTCTAACAGTGTTAGTTTTATGAACTTGCTGTCACAATTAACAGGAGGAACCAGGGGCCTCTTCTAAGAGGGAGTAGTAGGGAAGGACAAGAGGAACCAGGGGGTGTGGGGATCACCTCTGGATTGATTATCATAGGAATCTTTGCTTAGGAAGTGAGAGAGCAAAGAAGCAGTTCTGGGGAAGTTCTGGTATATATAAAATATTAAAAACCATATAAGTGTTCACGATAGCCAAAGGGTGGAAGCAACCCAAATGTCCATCAACTGATGACTGATAAACAAGATGCCATGTAATATAGATATAGATATAGATATAGACATAGACATAGATATAGATATATATCAGTCAGCCTTAAAAAGGAAGATAGTTCTGATGCATGCTATACCATGGATGAAATTTGAGGACATTGTGCTAAGTGAAATAAGCCAGACACAAAAGGACAAATATTGTATGATTCCGCTTGTATGAGATACTTAGTGTAGTCAAATTCAGAGGGACAGAAAGTGGAGTGGTGATTGCCAAGAGCTGGGTGAGGGGGTTGGCAGGGTGGGAATGGGAAGTTAGTGTTTAATGGACATGTATTTTCAGTTTGGGAAGATGAAAAAGTTCTGGAGACGGATGGTGGTGAGGGCTGCACAACAATGTGAACGTACTTCATTCTACTGAACCGCACACTTAAAAATGGTTAAAATGGGTAAATTTATTTTACCACAATTAAGACAATAAAAGCAAAAAACTATGTAAAAAAGAACTAGTGATCTCTCAATTAGGGGAATGTTTGTGTGGCCTTGGCCATGTTCTGTTAGAAACATTGTCATTGATTCTGTTAGAAACATCATAGTCTGACTACCCGCAGTGTTGAGAAGCTGACTCAGAGCTCCGTTTATTTAGAAACAAAAAAGTCAAGATAAATGTGGAATGCTGTGTCTGAAAACCTTTTATCTGAATCTCTGCCCCCGGGGTGACAATTGAGGCGCTTTTCTGTGTCAGTGACTCAAAAGGCTCAGATTCTTTAAGTAAGAGGAGATGTTCTATTCTTACTAAAATGACTTCAAACAGCAAAGTTTATCACACTCTATGATATTAGAGAACAGGATTTCTTGGCACTGTAACCTTGTTGTTAATTAACAAAAGCAGTTTTTATAGGATCTGAACAGAATTGAAAAAGCGAAGTCTCTGAGCAGAGTGGTATGGAAAAGACAAAGAAATGATTGAGCCCACTGTCCAGTGAGGCTGCTTACAGATTCTAGCGTTCCATGTTCTTGTGTCTGCCATTTACATGGTTGGGATTGTGAATTTGGTGCATACATTGCTCTGCTTTGGGACATTAATCTTTAAGATCACTAATGTAACAATATTGCACACAAAAACCAACAACTGTTAAGTCTCCTTATATTATAGCACCATTCACCTAAAATGTGTCTTTATCATTATAAAGTGGTTACTATGAAAACTGGAGTTTCAAAAATGTCCACACATAATTTTTAACTACACAGTATTTTAAAATTAAGGTCATAAGTTGTCAGGATATAAGTTCTTAAATGGAAATAGCATTTTCTAAGTTGTAATTTCTAATAAAACTGAACAATGTTTCAGTAGTAACTTTGAAAACAAAAGGTGTTCGGTGAAAATTTGAAGAAATAGTAATACTTTAGAAAGATGATAAAAAAGCCCAATTGATAAGAAGAAGTTTCTGCTGGTTCTACTTTCTATGAATCAAGTTAAACACTAAGGGAAAAAAGGGAAGAAATGTAGACTATTTCTTATAAAGTAGGCTACAATGAATAAAAAGCTATAGCAAAACAATGTGACTCATCAGGCAATATAGTTATAATATATACACATTGTGCACAAGAAAAGTCTTTATAAGTATACTATCTGTGCACACAATTTCATGACCCTTCAAAGAGTTTCTATGTGCCCTGGCAGGTGGTGGGTTGGGTACACCAAAGGAGTTGAAGGTGACATCCAGTACTCTTATGCTATCCTTACAGCTCTGATTAGGCAACAAGTTTCTCTCTCACAAAACCAGCTCACCAGGTACGAATTACTATGCGATGGACCGCAAGCTCTGTAATTAGTGGCAATATGGCTTTCAGAAAAAATATATAGAGGGTATAATTCCAGGCTGAGGCCAATGTTTGTGACAAAGTTGCACTCTGCACACGAATTTGCTACTGAATAGCCAAGATTTAAGAGATTCCTGAAATTTGACACTGCAGGGTCGACTGGTTCTGCTGATGGTCATCTCTACTCCTGGACGTGGTGGAAACTGTAGCTACGTCGGAGATTACAGATACTTGGATCAAAGCAGATTACAGAGCAGGCAGAGCTGTTCTTATTTCATTTTAATTTGCCGCATAGATTCGTTATAAAAGGATAAGATTTAGACTTTGAGCACTTGTAAGGATGGAGCAGGAAGTCATTACCACTGACACCCCACAGCTGAGCTGCAACAGACCACGTCCCTCCATAAGGAATAAGGAGCAACCCTTTGCCAATGAAGGAGTCTTATTCAACACCTACTGCGTGCTACGTGATCTCTCACACGAAATCTGAAGGATTTCTAAAGGATTTGACCATAGCCGAATTGGCCTTCTGGCCTAAAAAAGCAGCACACCGCACTGTCTGCCTTTCGTCGATGAGAGAAATACCCAGTGGGGAGTGGAGGGGCAGGTAAGTAAAAAAAAAAAAGGGGGGGGGGGAGCCAAAAAGGGAAAGATATATTTGGGAAAAAATTATAAATAAATAACCAGGTCTTTTTTTGACGAAACAAAATAAGAGACTCTTTCTCAACTAGGCGGTTGACAACTAATCCAAACTTAGGAAATAACTCTGTGAAACGAATAAACTTAGTTCTGAAAAACATGCGCGTCCAGTAACATCCGAAAACACGTGGCGGGGGTGGGGAAATCGGTCGGAACACCCGGCGAGACTCCAACTCCCATCATCCCATTCGGCAGCTAAGTCGGGCTGTTCAGGGCCAGTTGGCGCACTGGATGCTGGAACTTGTGGTTTTCTCTCCTGCGCCTCCCCGCGGGTTTGCGACGTTTAGCGACCATCGCGCCTGCGCCAGCGCCGGCTGAGAGGCTGGGGCCGTGGCGGCTCGTGCCGGGTGATGCTAGGCGGCTCCTTGGGCTCTAGGCTGTTGCGAGGTGTGGGTGGGAGCCGCGGGCAGTTCGGGTCGCGGGGTGTTCGCGAAGGTGGCGCAGCCATGGCGGCAGGGGAGAGCATGGCTCAGCGAATGGTTTGGGTGGACCTGGAGGTGAGTGCGGTCGGCGGGGGTGAGGGGAGGCGAGTGAGGTTTCGCGCGTAGACCGAGTAGCTGAGCCTGTCCGCGGACAGCGGCGGGTCTCTGGGTCTCAGGTGTGGCAGGTGAGCGCCGCCGGGCTGTGGGCTGCGCGGGGCAGGTCGGCAGGCTGGGGTCCTGTAGGGACTGTGCTGGGCTGTGGGGTGTCTTTTCCGAAGGGTAGAGTCATCCATATGGCTCCCCCAACCCCCTCCGCCCGGATTGTGAACCTCCCTAACGCTTTGGTCCCTCTGGGTTTAGGGTCACTGGGGTGGGGGTGGGGGGAGAGCGACTGTGCTAGACTCCAGACTCTCCTTCCGCAGTCTTACAGGACCCTAGCTTGTTATAGCTGGACGGGACTCCGGAGATGACTCAGCCTTACCTCTCATTTTATAAACGAGAAAACTGAGGCCCAGAGAGAGGATTGAGCTCATTCAAGGTCATGCTGTTAGGTTCTGAGTTGGGACTAGAACCCAGTTCTGATCCCTTTAGGTTTCCCATACTAATGTCGAAGACTACCCCCTCGGTTGAACCTCAGTTTTTTAATATATGAAATGGGGGTAATAACAGTGCTTTCTACATTAGATTGTGATGAAGATCAAGACGTGTAGTTAATATGAAAACTTTGTAAACTGCAGAGATGTAGTGATGTGAGTAGTCTTACCAAATTGAGTGCTGTCAGCACTCAATTTTGCTGACTTTGCATTTGTCCTACAGTAGAACTGGGGTGCCTGACATATGGCAGGCTCTTGGTAAATATTCACTGAATAAGTGACTCATGTTTAGTGTCTTGGGGGCTTGCCAGAGAAGCATTATTGTCTCTTTTATCCTGGCTATGGGATATAAATGGAATATGCTTGAGGGAATTACTGTTAAATAAAACTGGGTAAAATAGACCAGAAAGATGGTTTTGTGTGTTACATATTTGTTTTTGATTGCAGATGACAGGATTGGACATTGAGAAGGACCAGATTATTGAGATGGCCTGTCTGATAACTGACTCTGATCTCAACATTTTGGCTGAAGTAGGTGATGCCACATAATACAGTCCTACTGTTTAGCGTGTATTAGAAATCTAAATCATTTTTCACCATCTCTTTATTTAAAAAATAAGAAAACTGAGGCCCATATAGGTTAAGTTCCAAAGGAATATGCTAGGTTATGGTAGGGTTGATTCTGGAACCAAAGTAGTCTATCTCATAGTCTAGTTATTTTTCAGTTATCCATGCCAAAAATTACAGAAACCTACATGCCCTTGTTTACTGAGACCTCACTGTGTGCCTTGCACAGTTCTAAGTGCTTTACATGTGTACACTCTTAGTCCTTACAACTATAAGGTAGGTAGTTGCCCTCATAGAGGAGGACATTTTGGCACAGAGATATTGGGTAATTTGCCCAAGGCCACCTGGCTCATTACTGGGGGAGTCGGAAATTTAACCCAGACATTTTGAGTAAAGAACTTCTAACCAATAAGACAACCAGCTATTGTCTCTTCAGGATTAGTGATTCAGGCCAAAATTAATATCATTGAAGTTAATGTCATCACCTTAATTTTAACTCGACTCTCTTTGTCCAATTTCTGTCTTCTCAACTAGGATGTATGCTTGTCTAGATCTATATTAAGATTTTAGAATTCCTGTTGATGTAGAATCAGAATACTCTCTTGTTGATATATTGGGCATGATTAAGGAACAGTAAGCAAAACAACACACCTGTTGCCTTTTGGCTCTTTCGAGGCATTTGAGAAGTGTGTGAGGGCATCTGATTGGTAGAGGGTGAAATCCCTGGTCTGGAATTGATCCCTGGTCTCATATTGTCAGAGGCCTAAGAAACTCTGAGCAGGAGTGATGTGCCACTGACACTGGATAGATTTCATAAATGCACAGTAAGACTTCTACTTATCTTGGTAGGTAAGGGACTGGAGAAGGCATTTATAGATGAATTTCAACTTTTGTGAGTACCAGGCATACATCCTGGAGTACCCCTTGATACATCAGCTGGAGGAGAATCATGAGACTTTGTGTTTCTCATCATAACAACTAGTTTTTTTTTTTTAACATTATATAAATAAAGTTCTGCATTTTAGGTTTGGTTGTTTTTTTCCTGTCACTTGGAATTTAGTGCGGATGAATAGTGAAGAGAAGTGTCTTTATTTTGTGAGCCCTACTTACCCTTGGCTGAAGAGGAGTTTTTCCTTTAGACTGTTGATATAATGTGAAATACTGACAGTTTAATGGACCAGTTAGTTAATATGTACCCTGGAGGAAATTTGGGTCTGTATTCACACAGCTGCAGATGAGTGTGGCATTTGTAAATAGACTCAGTCAGATGAGGATAAGAATGTTAAAAAAAAAAAAAATGCTCAGGGGCTGTTGGCACTCTTAAGTGTCCTTTCTGTGGAAAATATGTTTTATTCTTGTATATGAGTCTGAGGAAAACGTTTTATGCTGGTAGAAGAGCAAATGTCCTACCCTGAAAATTTTTCTGTAGGTGATAGTGTGCCAAACTGGGACCTAAAATAAGTTAGATAGCCTTAGATTAATAGTTTGCTTTTCCCGTCATGGTTTGTTAAAATTGTTTTTTTGTTTTTTTAACAGTATGAGGTTTTTGGTTTTTTAAAAAAATATGTAATCAGAGCAAATTTTTTGCTTCTTGGAGATTGCCTTTACCAGTTTTCTTATTTGGCTGAAACTCCTTGTTGGTTTTAAGATGTCCAGTAGTCAAATTCTAGCCATTCCTCTCAGTGATCGCAAACTATTTTTACCACCTTTGTAGTAATAATACCTTGGATTCATACAGTACTTTTCTTCCAAAAGTTCAAAGAACATCTGATATCTGTAATTTCTCTTATCCTGTGTTAAACATTCTGTTGAGGGAAGGGGGGCAGTTTGTTATCGCCATCGTACAGGAGAAACTATTCCCACGATGACTTGTTTTAATGCCACAAGTCAGGCTTCTGTGACTGCTGGGACTCTGTCTGAGACACTCAGAAGTTTCAATGTTCTGTTAAATGGAGCGGAGAATTTGAGGGCCACGTGTTACTTTTTTTTCCCCCCAAATGTTACCAGTTACCTTTTTAACCTTTTGATATAAAAATATTGTTAAAATTAAACAGTATAACTTTATCCAAAATTTATGTGTAGTAAGCTCTTTTTTGCCCTGTTCTGCTGCTGCATCCTACTCCCCGAAGTTCGTATATTTTCTTGGTATTTTGTATACATATATAAATGTGTGTGTGTGTGTGTTTAAAACACGTGTACACAAAATCACATGCACATATATACTGTTCAGCAATTTGCTTTTTTCAAGTGGCAATGTAGACACTTTCCAAAATGGACTCCTAATTAGAGGTTGGCAAGCTTCTTCTAAAAAAGACCGAATGGTAAATATTTTAGACTTGGAGTGCCACAAACCTGTCACGTGTTTGTTTTATAACTCTTTACAAATGTAAAAAAAAAAAAATCCAAAGGCTGGGGTTCTAGTCTTTGCCAGACAACCAATGTCCTCTATTAATAGGCATTTCACTTTTCAGAAGTGTGTGTGTGTGTGTGTGTGTGTGTGTGTGTCTGTGCGCGCACGCATGCATTCCTTTTTACCATTGTAAACAATGCTGGAGTGAATAAGGACCATTTACAGAGATAACAAGGCCCTCATCTCTCTCTGCTATCTATATCTTGAATCCTGACAGCAGCATAAACTTTACCTCAGAAACCACGGTTATCCTTGTCAATTCTGGATGACTAATGGCTTTTCCCATCCACAGGGTCCTAACCTGATTATAAAACAGCCAGATGAGTTACTGGACAGCATGTCAGATTGGTGTAAGGAGCATCATGGGAAGGTAACATTACCAAATAACAGGAGTGCCGCTTTGGGGATCGGTAACACGCGTGTTGCTCCCACATCTGAATCCTATACCATTGTTGGATGGGATTTTAAAAAGGGTTAGAGGAAGATTGCTTGGCGAGCCTGGGAGACTGCTTGCTTGTTTACCTGTCATCTTTGGGACCTCTCGAGATCATCTCCTGAATGTTCTCTTTTTTTCCTCTCCTGCATTCAGTCTGTCGCGAACGCATTGTGGATTGTCAAGTATTGCTCAAATCAGTCTTTTGGATAAGGTTAGACATCAACTTTCAGAAAAGGGGGAAAGCTGCTCTCCTGTTAATAGTTGTTTCTTCCCAGAGCTTGGACTTTGAGCACCATCTTTTTTTGACTGTGTGGAAATGCTATTAACAATCAGGAACATAGCTTATTTGACCTGGATTCTTTAAGAAAAAATCAGTGCAAAGATGGCAGTTTCAGTTTGAACTTGAGCTTTATAAATGGTCCATCTATGGTTATATTTGTCCATTTTAGCAGTGAAGTTTCATTTCTGGATGCCTTTGAAAACTGACTTGATGTGTTTCTGGTGGGGGCTGGGGATTCTCTCTTGCAGTCTGGTCTAACCAAGGCAGTGAAGGAGAGTACAATGACATTGCAGCAGGCAGAGTATGAATTTCTGTCCTTTGTACGACAGCAGACTCCTCCGGGGCTCTGTCCTCTTGCAGGTAAAATCCAATCCTATGTATACCTTGTAGATAGTCTTCCATTGTAGTGGTTCAAGAGACTGCAGTTCCAGAAAGATCAACTAAGACCATCATGCCTTCCACCTACCCTGACTTGGATTATACATCTTAATTTTGCGTTCAAGTTTCCTTGTATAATTTATAACATGAGTATTGGGAAACTGGCCTGAAACCCAACATGGGATCTGGGTACATAGACTCACTCAGTAAAATTTTCCTTCACATTTTTATTATAGAAAAATTTCACATGTACAGGAAAGTTGGATTTGGTAATGGTTTAACCTTGCGCCATGTTTGTTTTATCTGTCTGTTTTTTTTGTCGGATGTTTGAAAGTAAATCGCAGGCGTTTTGACACCTCATTCCTAAATACTTCATCAAGCATTTCCTAAGAATAAGGACATTTTCTTATGTAGCCACAGTATCATTATCACATTTAGGGTAATTAAAAATAATTCAGTAATATCATTTGACATCTAGTCCACATGCAAAATGTCTAATTGTTTTTGAACCAGCACTCAGTCAAGACTCATGCATTTCATTTGGTTATTATTTCTCTTTAGTCTCTTAATCTAGAATGTCCACCTGTTTTGTTTTCTTTTTTTCCTGTGTGACATTGACTTCTTAAAGAAACCGGGCCAGTTCTACTAGGATTTTGAAAGTCCTGTCATTGTCAGAGGAAAGTTAATGGTCTGTGGAGGTGTATTTGCATTTGTATATGTAAACTGATATGATAACTTATACCTTCCTTAAATTTCATTAAAAGGTTTTGACATTAAGTACTAGAGTATATGTTGTATATATATATTTTCCCTCTAGGTAATATGGCTGCTGTCTATTTTAAAGTACTTATTTAAAATTTAGTGTTTTTAATATGAATTACTGTATGGAAACAATATGATTTGTTAAAATTGGAATGTGAATAAAGCTCTATTTACTTAATGTGGTTCAGTTAAGTTTTTAGTGTTAATAGTGTGGCTTACATGACACTGGGAGAAAATTTGCACATCTGGTATGATCTGAAAAAGTAACAAATAGATTTGTGCATTATTTTAAGTATGTGGAATGGTAGATTTATTCTTTTGTCCATAGAGAGCCTGTTTATAAATTTATTATGAGCTAGACCAAACTCTCAGAAGTCTGTACTTGTAACCTAATAAAATGCACTCAAACATGATTTAGAAATTCCGAGATGCTTTTAGGAATTGTTTGAATTAAAAAAAATCCTCTCCATTTCAATACCAGTTAATGAATTTTTATATCCTATTGTATATTGCTAGAAATACACAGATGCGGTATGCTTCGTGTCTTTCTAGGAAATTCAGTTCATGCAGATAAGAAGTTTCTTGACAAATACATGCCCCAGTTCATGAAACATCTTCATTATAGAATAATTGATGTGAGCACTGTTAAAGAACTGTGCAGGTAAGGGCTATATTTAGGATCCATTAAATTGCCTCATTTAGCATGTTTTAATTGAGAATTTGTGGAAAGTAATTGGATAGAACGATAGAACTGAGGGTGCCAGGTGGGTGCGTAGCTTCATCCCTTTCTCACTTGGACAGGTAGGTCCTTAGTTGATTCTGGACTGGTGAGAAATGGGGGAAACAATGTTGAAAACCTTCTGTATAAATTTCATTAGTCCGGAAAATTTATTGAGCACCATTCTGTGCCAGACATTGGCCTGTGTGCTGGGAACATAGCAGGTGAAAAGCCTTGAAATAGCATAGAACCTAGTGGGTTGAGAGATGTGTAAAACACCTTACACGTATACCGTTTGATGACTTCTGGTAATGAAAATGTGCATATTGAATATTGAGGGCATCGGGGAAGGAGCCCCCTAGCTGTTGGAATGAGGAATGGGAAGTCAGGGAAAGCTTTACATAGGAAATTTAAGTTGCGATTTAAAGAGGAGTTGGATGTTTTCCTGGCATTTAAATGAGGTGGGAGGATTCCAGAGAATGGGCAGAAGTATGAAGAAATGAGGGCTCAGGAAGATGAGGGAATTACAAATAGTTCATCAATGCGGAGTGCCAAGCACGCGGTTTGGAAAAGGTGGGGAGGTGAGGCCAAATGGTGAAGGGCTTGTATGGCAGGCTGAGATGGTTAACATGGGGGTGGGTTCCTTTAAAAAAGTGTAAGCAGAGGAATGAGTGCTATGATTAGGTCATTCTGATTATACAGTGGCAAGAAAAGGAGATAAGAAAGGAGACTTTTGCCTTATCTTGGAGAGAGAAGAATGAGCCAGGGACATGGCATTTGGGTGGCAGAGAAGGGTGTGGAGAATGTCCCACTTGGCACGGTATGGAATGCTTGAATGGGGGAGTGAGGGAAAAGAAGAGCTCTAAAGCAATTTTAGTGTTCCTGGTTTGGGCGGTTAAGCAGATGACGGAATTGTTCAAAGATAAAGGGGAAGATAGGAGCAAAAGCAGATTTGGTGGGTGGGAGAAGGCAGGTCTTGAGGATAAGTGTAGTTTTATATAGGTTAATTAGAAGTATCTGATGGATTTGTAGGTGGAGATGTCTAGCAGGTGGTTGGCTATCCATGACAAATTAGGAGAGGGCTGGGATGGAGTGAATCTAGGAATTGTAGACATGGATGAGCTTGCCTAAAGAGAATATCTAGGGTAAAGAGAGGGTGGAAGAGAGAGCCCCGGGCAAGGAGGCGTCTTGATAGTCACAACCCAAAATGCCTTTTTCAGTGTTAATAAATGACTTGAAGGAGGTAATTGTCCAGTGTATTTGAGACAGTTTCCTTTGAGAGTTCCATTTTTGCTGTGTATAGACGCTGGTATCCAGAAGAATATGAATTTGCACCAAAGAAGGCTGCTTCTCACAGGTAAGTTTGGGTCCTTCCAAGTGCTTGGCAATCTGACACACACATAACCCCTAAATTCCTGACTGCTTAAAATAGTGTCGGTTCTCTTTTTTCCGGGGGGGGGGGGGGTGGCGGTGGAAATAAAGGTCAACTAGCATAAAGATAACTTTCTTTTGCTGAGATTATTAGGAATTCTGATCAGGGTTCTAGTATTCCATTCTGAGATATGTAGCATCTTACGTCTGTACCGCAGTTTTAACACTGAAGGATAGTTTGTAGGTGTGATGAAACAGTCTGTTATCTTTCTAGTAATGAGCAGTATTAATATTCTTCCCAGCAAGGATATGAATACTTGTAGCCACTTAAAATTAATTAGAACACTTTGTGGACAGTTGTGTAACATAGTTAGCCTAGCGTTGACACTTTCGAGTGTTTCAGATCCTTTCTATTAAGTCTGCAGACTTAGGCACAGGTACACAAGAAATTTGAAGATTTTGTTTATCTAGTGTCCTGTACTGGGTCTTTTACTTATTCTCAAAAAAAAAAAAACCCAACAAACCAAAAAAATTAAAAAAAATTTTGTCATCATTCAGGAGGAACATAAGACTCGATTGGGGATTTAGCAGCTGGCTTCTAAGGGGAGCATTTAGTTCATCCATTTGCTGAGTGCCTACGTGCGCAGCTCTAGGCAAACAGACCGAATCCCTGCTATAAAGAGCCTGGCATGCTAATATGTCATTGTGGGGGGACTGCATGGACCACAGCACAGTAATGCAGGTTTAGAATACCCTAGCTGAAACAATTAGGGTTTGATGTCTTTCGGATTTCAGAATTTTCGAGCTTTAAAAAGGTCATAATGTATCTGTGGTGTTTACCATTATGTAATGTGCCTTATAAGGTCTGAAGGAGCATCCCGTGATCAAACACATGGATGTTTCTGCAGCAAAACATGGCCATGTCCACCAAAATGGCATAACGGATGAGTGTAAATAGCCCCATGTCAAGATTGATCACGTTTTGCCACATAGTGAGTCATGAAAGTACTTTGTATTTTCAGATGATTTTTGAATTGGAGTGTTGTAGGTAAGATGTTGTGTACCGTGATTTAGTCAGCTCTCCACCATATATCCAACACCAGGGAAGAAAGCCAAACTGTCGCCTTGGCCACAGCAATAACCGTCGTAAAACTCTCACACTGTTTGTGCAGTTTATTCTCTAGAAGAGGCCCTTGGCTTCTCATTCAGAGCTTACTGGGTGACCTGCACACGGTTCTCATAATCTCAGTTATACCTGATTTCTCAGACTACAACAGATGAGAGACAGCATGTTGGAGAAGAGGCTGTTACAGCTGATGGTAGCACAAATCTCCACCAGAAAGGCGGTAGATCCTCTGTTTTGGTTAGGTCCTTCTGTCTGATGATCAATGTTTGTTATGACTGAGTCACAAGTCATGTTTGAGCAGGTCAGTATATTTTGTATAGGGATGTCATTCAGTATTGCACAGTGTTTCTCAAACTCTGTTCCATGAGCTATTATTGATTATTCCACATGTGTGGTTGATTAAGTTTTAGAAATACTGTGTATAGAACAGCCTCCCCTTGGAAATTCACAGTACACATTAGTACATTAAATGCTTTGCACAGAAGTTCAGAAAAGGAATGTTTGATCTAGTTTTCCCTAAAATCACTTGACCCTAGAATTCTTTTTTTCCCATGGAACGCTTCATCATCTTCTAGGACACTTGAGGAGGCTTTATAATCTGATATATTTTGGGAAAAATTTTTTTAATCCAACTTTTTTTTTTAATGAAGCACTTAAATTTGCCTTATTGAAATGTTCCTCTTCTTGATAATGTCAGTGGCATTTACAGTAGTCCCTGTTGTTACTTGTAAGAGGTTATGTTGTCGATTGCTTCCTTCCTCCGTGGACATTTAGATTCAGTATGATGTGTTTGCTCGTAGGGCGCTTGATGACATTAGCGAAAGCATCAAAGAACTTCAGTTTTACCGAAATAACATCTTCAAGAAGAAAACAGATGAAAAGAAGAGGAAAATTATAGAAAACGGGGAAAATGAGAAGACTGTGAGTTGATGGCAGTTCTCATGCTGTCAGCACATAGTTCTTGGGAAGCAGCTGCTGGTGGTTGTGTTTGGTTTTGTTTTTTGTTCCTGCTGACTGCTTGGCACAGCACCTTCTTTCAGTTTAACTTGCGTCTCCAGAGTATTCAAGCAGACAGCACCTGAAATACCATTTTTCTCCTAACATTCTGTTTTCATTTATGACACAGCAGCTCCTCTGTAAGTACCAGGTCACGTCCATCCCTCGGTACATATCTGCATTTGCTTTTAGAACGTTTCTTTTGTTTAAAAATAATAAATAATAATAATAATAAAGCTAGTTATATTGAAATGCAAACGTTTTTGTACCATCTATTCTTTAGTAGTTTGAAATGGTGGCTTTTTTCTCAGTGGTATGGCTAATGTTTAAAGTCTCATGATGACATCAGGGATGGGTTAATTTTTCGTATGTTAAACGGCTGGTGAAGTTGCTCTGGTTTGCTTTATACGTCAAGAATAGAATAACTGGAGCAAATCTGGGCTCATTGTTATAGTTCTCAAACTAAGAGAGCTCTGCAATGGGCTGCTTTACATTGCATCCAAGAAATTCAAGTCAGTCATCAGGGATTCTGTAAGCGAGAAGGTTTATGGAAGAGAGATTGTGTGTAAGGCTGTCACTGTGCTAGTTTTATAAAACGTTGGCTGCCCTCCGTGTAATGCTCTGTAAGTATTTGAGAAAGGTTTTCAGTCTGAGTATCTTAACTCCTAATTTATGTACTTTACAGCACAGTGTTAAGGTGATTCCTTAGCCAGAGGGTGTATTAGAATCATCTGTCTGTAGAACACAACTCATTCTGACAAATGTCCTCTTAAGACAAGAAAGCAGAATTGGGAAGGCCCAGAGGTGGCTTCTGCCTGTCGTAGAGAACCACTGGATCCCAGGTTGCATTCCTCAGCCCGTTATGGCCATATATGAACACAGCAGTGTGATCCTAATGTGTGAGAGCTGCAGATCCAGAAATCACTAGACCGTAGATCAGAATTATCATAATTTTATGTGCTAAGTTGTTCTAGCTTTGTAACAACCGTGTGAGTGGAGAAAGACCTGAACTTTTCCCAAGTGAGTCAAATTAAGGCTCAAGTTCATAAGTACAGTTAAGTGTAAGGTGAGAAAACGTAAGTCTGCTGACTTTTCTGACTCATGTTCTTTCTGCTGTCTGGAGTAGAATGGGTTTTAGCTCATGTGCCAACTTCAGTGGTTTGGAAGACAGGATTGTATCCTATCGAGGACAGGGCTCTTGAATCAAATTCTGGCTTTAAATATGAGCTCTGAGACCTAAAGTGGCTCTGCCAAGTTCACTTCTCTAAGTCTCAAGTTTCTTATTTATAAAATGAGAAGGATGGTACCTGACTTAAAGAATAATGTTAGAGTGAAATGCTCATATAGTTCTGAGCTCAGTGCTTGGTACACAGTGAACACCCTGTCGTGATAACTAATGCCCAGTGATACTGGATTCTTTCAGTCCAGGATCTCTGGGAAATGGTGCTGTGATTGATTAGCTATGGTGGCTGGGGCATTATTTTAAATCCGTGTTCACTTAATGGCCTATGACTGACTACATGTTGCTGAGGATTGTTTCACTACCAGTGTGACCTTGACTTGACTTTAGTGCTTCCAACTAAAATTTGGCAAGACAGTCTTCGTCCTTACTCAGCTCTTAGGAATGTTATAAATTCTAAAGCGAGAATAGATAGGAAAACACTGGGCTTAAGAAAGGTTCCAAGGAAGCGGATGCTACTGTTAATGCTTCAGCTCCCCTACAGCTGGCCCGGGTATTCATCAGGTTAATGGTTGGAGCCCTACCATTTCGTTTTCTTAAGAATTTTAGCTCCTGGTGTTCATTTTAAATCTTCTGTCCCATAAATGACCTGCTCACTGATTTAGTCCTTTATTCCGTATTTTCCTAATGGAGCAGTATCCCCTAATGGAGCACATGTTAATTTTTAGCAAGATAATTGGCAACCTGTGAAATAAGCAAATCCGGTCTGATGCAGGTCTGTATGAAGGCATAATGGTTCAGTGGTCAGTTCATTATTTATTAGTTGGCTTTTTTTTTTTTTTAAAGAAATTTAAATTGGTAGTGCTGGTAACTGATTTCACAGGAGATTCCTTTTTTTTTTTTTTTTTTTTTTTTTTTTTTTTTTTTAAAGATTTTATTTATTTATTCGACAGAGGTAGAGACAGCCAGCGAGAGAGGGAACACAAGCAGGGGGAGTGGGAGAGGAAGAAGCAGGCTCATAGCGGAAGAGCCTGATGTGGGGCTCGATCCCAGAACGCCGGGATCACGCCCTGAGCCGAAGGCAGACGCTTAACCGCTGTACCACCCAGGCGCCCCCACAGGAGATTCCTGAAGCTATGAAGTGATTTCTGTGAAATGAACTGCCATGCAAATTGGTTTAAATATAACTACAGCTTTAAGAATGATCAGTATGTTTGTTTAGCAGAGCTTGCTGTTCCAGCATTCCCGAGGGCTTTTCATTTGGTGGTTCTTCTGGCTGTGCTGTAATTATCCTGCAAACTATATTCGTAGGATTATCCAGGTATATTTCCCCTGAATTAAACTCATAAGGTGAACGAATTAGTACAGTGATGATAGTCTCCAGTCAGCATTCCTTGATTGCTCATGGTAATCTTGCCATGACAGTGAGTGTGTGGGCAAGAAAGACCCCTTTTTCTCAGTAGCTGAGCCATAGCAGTTAAGGACTGAGCCTGAGACCCGTGTTTTTTCATTTACAAAACAATAGGTATCTTTATTAATAAACCAGCTGACAAATTCATAGGGAAATCGATCATTTCCTTTGGCAGAGTGGTGTTCTTAGATGTGTAAGCCTTAAAGAAGAAAGGAATAGCTAGTTGTAATGTTCAAGTGCAATTTTGTCATTAACTGAATTTTGACATATCGATTGCGTTGTGATAGTGCATGACAGCCCTAGGTACGCTCGGGCGTCTACGTCTTCAAAAATTAATAAGCAGCAGGGACAGTGGAAAATTGGTTGTTAAGATAACCCATCTGTAGCAGATTGATGAAAGCAGAAGCTGTTATGTTCTGTATCTTTTGATGAGGCAAAAACTGTGAATGCTCTGTACTTTGCTACAAGCTGTCTGTTGTGAGTATTGAGTTTAGGTTATTTGACCAAAGCCTTTTAATTTTGTGTGGCTCCTGATTATACCATTGCCACGGTGCTCACGGAAATGAAGTTTCTCCTTAGTTGAGTCTTTTCTACTGAGTAGAAATTTTCTAAGAGGACAAGTCTTAAATCTACTCAACACACACAAAAGTTGGTAACTGTGTATGAATATTTATTTAGCTTGATGGGTTTTTTCCCCCACAATGTATACATATATATAAAGACATTAAGTTGTGCCCCTTAAATATATAATTTCTATATGTCAGATATCTCAATTAAAGGTTACAAAAAGAAGGGATTATAAATCTTCATTCCACTAAAATGTAGGCAGATGTAATAGTTCCTTTCATAACTGACTTGTCAAGTCGAGTGCATCTGACCTGAGCTTTAACTTGGGTGTCCGGGGTAATTTGATCAGTGTCGTTTTGCACCTGGGTTGTAATACCACTGGTATTCTAGGATACAGAAAACAAGAGTCTCTCATTTAGGAATAAGCCCTAGAAAATGCAAAGATTGGGGAGTGTGCAGCAAGATAGGTTCTCGTACAAATGAAAACATACCATAAACAGCCCGCAGAATCTTTGGGGACCCACGAGAACTTGCATAATTTGGGTTGCATAACTATGTGAATTGTACAGCTGACCCTTGAACAACACGGGGGTTAGGGGCGCCGACCCCTGGGCAGTCAAAATCTGCATATATAACTTTTTACTGCTTCGAAACTTTACTGGTAGGATCTCTAGAGATCACTTTTCACTGCAGTGCTCGTGCAGGGATGATTAGTGCCACACAGCATTTTAAGTGGATATTCACAACCCTTGAGCTCACCGCAGTAGCAATGGGTGGTGGCTATGAAATTATTACGGTAGTCCAGTTTATGCAATTATGATTCAATACTGTACCCTCATATATACTTACATTCCTCTCAACTATGAATGGTGCCGGGTACGACCTATTAGTGTTTGTGTAAGTTTTGAAAAATTGTAACTTTTTATAATTGGTCTGTATATATGTTAAAGTAGTATCTGCATATATTTTATGCATTTGTGACATACCTAACTTTTTAAAACTTTTTCCATATTTCTAGGCTGTGCAGCTCATCTGTGAGTTAGTTCAAATTGTCGCAAATCTCCAAAAATTTTCCCAACATGTTTATTGAAAAAAATCCACATATGCATGGACCCATGCAGTTCAAATATGTGTTGTTCAGGGGTCAGTGGTACTTAGTGCCACTGAACTCACTACACTTAAAATGGCAAAAATGGTAAATTTTAGGTATATTTCACCACACACACACAAAAGGATGCGTAATTTCACACAACCCATTTTCATGGAGCTGAACTTGGGGACGCTTGCTTGTGCTTTTGGGAAGAACTTCTGTTTTCCAGTTTGGAATAGCAGGAGGTAGAGAATTTAGGGAGCTGCTTTCTCTTATGTCGGCATCAAAGTGGGATAAGGAATGGCTAGTTTTATTTACAGACAGGAAATTTAACAAATATACTTTGGGAGCATCCAGCCTTCTTCCTACCTTTAAATTTAGTCCCATGAGGTAGGAGAGAGATGCTTCTGATTTCTGAATTAGGGGTACTTCCCGCACAATCCAGGCCTGTTGTAGCTTCTGTGGGAAAACCTCTCCATTTTCCGTTCTACCTCACCAGCTCTGTCTAGTGGGTAATAGAATCCGTTGTTAACTTAGAGACCATATGTAGTAAATACTTTCCCTCTTCTTGGTTGTACTTCCTCTGTCCAATCGTTCATTTATTTTTCTTATACATTCATCTTTACTATTCACGGGTTCTAAAGTATTTCATTCTACCTTGTGCTTTCTTATTCTGTCCTTACAATGCTTTGCAAAATACGTCGACATGATAGCCCCATCATTTTTATGTTCACATTTAACAACTAGCAGAAAGCCATGCCAGATGAAAAGTAGGAGAGATACTAGAGGCATTGTGAAGGGAATTCCTCGCCATCCCTAGAGTGGAATAGGAGGAAAGGTGGCTCTAGTTTGAACTATACGTTCAACATAAGCTTCCAGAAATATAGGGGTTGGCATGATGTGCTCCAGGGCCGCTCTTACTGGAAAAACTTGTTTCTTCCTTGGACTATCAGTATTTGTTTTCCACAGCTTTGTGTTTTATAAATAATACAAATGTTGTTATTTGGATACTCTCTAGAGATTGCCGGCGTTTATTTTGCCAGACAAGGATGTTAAAAATGCCATCTTCTATCACCGTCATTTCAGAAAAGAAAAGACGTTTTAAAACATAACAAAGGGGGCGCCTGGGTGGCTCAGTGGGTTAAGCATCTGTCTTTGGCTCAGGTCATGATCTCAGGGTCCTGGGATCGAATCCCATGTCGGGCTCCCTGCTCAGAGGGGAGTCTGCTTCTCCCTCTGCCTCTGTGATCTCTCTCTCAAATAAATAAATAAGACCTTAAAAAAAAAAAAAAGAACCAAACCATAACAGAGGTACGTAATTTCAGAATAAGGGACAGGTACTTTAAGTGGAATACATTTAGCTTTGTGAAAAATCCAATCGTGTCCTTATTTTCATTGCACTTCAGATTGATTTAAAAAACACACCATCTTCATTCTGGGCCTGTATCAATTCCCAGAGTGAAGTTTGGGAATCACTGGTATATTTATGCTTGGGATGGGATATCTCTCCAAAACACTCCTGGAAAAGGAGAGAAAGAAGGTACATTCTCTCCTACCCAAATAATTCTTTTCTGACAACTATTAAATGAGAGGAGTTGGAAGATCTGCAAAAAAGCCTTGCGGTGGTCTAGTTGAGATGAAATTGTGTGATGTGTTAATGATCAGAGCATCAAAGCAAGATGCTGTGTCAATGTGTTTGACCCTGTACAGTCTTTCCAGGTGATTCTAAGAATGCTATGGATTCCTTGGTTATTTGAAACTTTGTTTTTCCAGTTTTGACATTCTGAAATTGTTTTTGTGTGACCTTTAGCTATGAAGTCTTTGATGTTCAGACACTTGGCTTTCTGAGCATGGGTGGGGAGAGGGGACATGTATGAGTTTTAAAATTAGAGTTTCAGATAAAGCCTGAAAATTTAAAAAAAAAAATTCATCTGAATTAAATCCCAAATCTAGTTCAAGTTTGAAGAACATTGGTAAGTGTTTCCTATGATTAATACTGTTTTTTTTGAAAAAAGAATGACAAAAACTTTTAAATACTGAGCTCCTGAAAGACCTTTGGAAATGCACTATTAGAGATCATGATAAAAATGGTTCTGAATTTAAGTGGGAGAATGGTCCGTGCTTTGGAATTTTCTTCTGTGAAAATAGCTTAAATTATGTAAATGTGACAGCAAATCTCCATAGTTCTGGAGAATTAAATTAGACAGTATTTAGTTGATAGAACAGTTTTAGGACTAAAAATTTATTTTTACTTACTTTGATACAGTTTTTGAAGATTCTGATTATGCCGTTTGTTTGCTTTTGAAGTATAGTTGACGTACAATGTTATGTTAGTTCCAGGTGTACAACAGAATGGTTCCCACGGTTCATTACTCAGTGCTTGCCACAAGTGTAGTTGCCATCTGTCACCACATGGTGTTATCACAATATTATTGACTATATTCCCTGTGCTGTACGTTTTGTATCCCGGACTTATTTACTATATAACTGGAAGTTTGTACCTCTTAATCCCCTTTATCTATTTTATTTATTTTGCTCATCCCCCCACCCAGCTCCCCTCTAACAACCATCACTTTGTTCTCTGTATTTAGGAGTCTGTTTTTTGGCTTATTTTGTTGTTTAGATTGCATATATACGTGAAATCACATGGTATTTGTCTTTCTCTAACTTATTTCACTTAACATAATGCCCTCTATGTCCATTCGTGTTATTACAGGTGGCAAGATCTCATTCTTTTTTATGGTTGAGTAATATTCCATTGTATAAATATATCACCTCTTCTTTATCCGTTCATCAGTCACTGGACACTTGGGCTACTTCCATATCCTGGCTCTTGTAAATAACATTGCAGTAAACATAGGGGTGCATGTATCTTTTCAAATTAGTATTTTCTTTTTGGGGGGTGTTTTCTTTGGGATCCAGTAGAATTACTGGATCATGTGGTATTTTAATTTGTAATTTTTTGAAGAACCTCTATTCTGTTTTCCACAGTGGTTGTACCAATTCTCATTCCCACCAACACTGCACAAGGGTTTCCTTTTCTCTACATCCTTGCCAATACTTGTTCTTTCTTTCTTTTTTTCTTTTTTTTTTTTTTTTGATGCTAGCCATTCTGACAGATGTAAGGTGATGTCTCATTGTGGTTCTGGTTTGCATTTCCTTTATTAGTGGAGTTGAGCATCTTTTCATGTCTGTTGGCCACCAGTATGTCTTTGGAAAAATGCCTGCTGAGGTGCTCTGTTCATGTTTTAATTGGATTCTTTTTTTTTTTTTGGTGTTGAGTCATACATGTATATGAAATTCTTTATATATTTTGGTTGGTAACCCATAATTGGATATATCATTTGCAGATACCTTCTCCCATTCAGTAGTTTGACTTTTTGTTTTGTTGTTGGTTTTCTTTGCCACACAAAAGCTTTTTATTTTGGTATAGTCCTCATATTTTTGCTTTTGTTTCACTTGCTGAGGAGACATATTCATAAATGTGTTGCTAAGGCTGATAATTACTGCCTATGTTTTCTTTTAGGAGTTTTATAGTTTCACATCTCCCATTTAGGTCTTTATTTCATTTTGAGTTTACTTTTGTGCATGGTGTAAGAAAGTGATCTAGTTTCATTCTTTTGCAGGTAGCTGTCCAATTTTCCCAACACCAGTTTTTGAAGACTGTCTTTTCCTGTTGTATATTCTTGCCTTATTTAACTATATGATCATGAGTTTATTTCTAGGCACTTGTCCTATTCCATTGATCTGTTTTTTTTTGCACCAGTACTGTACTGTTTTGATTACTACAGCTTTGCAGTATATCTTTAAATCTGGGATTGTGCTGTCTTCAGCTTTGTTCTTTTCAAGATTGCTTTGGGTGTTCGAGGTCTTTTGTGGTTTCATACATATTTTAGGATTATTCAGTTTTGTGAAAAATGCTATTGATATTTTGCTAAGGATTGCAGTGCATCTGTAGATTGCTTTGAGTGGTATGGACATTTTAATGACATTCTTCCAATCCATGAGCATGGTATATCTTTCCATTTATTTGTTGTCTTCATTCTTACATCCTTGTCTTGGAGTTTCCAGAGTATAGATCTTTGACATTCTTGGTTAAATTTATTCCTAAGATTTTTTTTTTTTTTTTTGGTGTAATTGTAAATGAGATTGTTTTCTTAATTTGTCTTTTACTTTCTATTTGTGTGTAGAAACCTGAGAGATTTCTTTATATTTTGTATCCAGCAACTTTACCAAATTTATGTATTTTAATAGTTCTTTTTTGGTGGGGTCTTTAGGGTTTTCTATGTGTAATATCATGTCATTTACCTTTAACAGTGACAGTTTTACTTCTTCCTTACCAAGTTGGATGCCTTTTACTTTTTTTTTTCCTGTCTCATTGCTGCAGCTAGGTCTTTACAGTACTATGTTGAATAAAAGTGGTAAGAGTGGACATCCTTTTCTTGTTCCTGATCCTAGAGGAAAACCTTTCACTTTTTCAACATTCAGTATGATGTTAACTCTGGGTTTTTCATATGTGGCCTTTATTATGTTGAGTTATGTTCCCTCTAAACCCACTTTGTTGAGAGTTTTTATCATGAACGGAAGTTGTATTTTGTCAAAAGCTTTTTCTGCTTCTGTTGAGATGATCATGTGGTTTTTGTCCTTCTGCTCATTAATGTGATGTATCATATTGATTTGCAAAATTGGAACCACCCATGCATCCCTGGAATAAATCCAGCTTGGTTGTGGTGGATGATCCTTTTAATATATTGTTGAATGTGGTTTGCTGATATTTTGTTGAGGATTTTTGTGTCCTTGTTCATTGGGGGGATATTGGCCTGTAGTCTCTGTTTTTATAGTGTCTTTGTCTGGTTTTGGGATCAGGGTAATGCTGGCCTCATGAAATGAATGTGGAAATTTTTCTTCCTCTTCTATTTTTTTGGGATAGTTTGAAAAGAGTAAGTATTAAGTCTTCTTTAAATGTTTGGTAGAATTCACCTGTGAAGCCATCCAGTCCTGGTCCCAACATGTTTGTTGGAAATTTTGATTACCAATTCCATTTTCTTACTAGTATATCAGTCTGTGCAGATTTTCTATTTCTTCCTGATTGAATTTTGGAAGATTGTATGTTTCTAGAAATTGATTGATTCTTCTAGGTTGTCTAATTGGTTGGCATAGAATTTTTTTGTTGTAGTCTCTTATAATTCTTTGTATTTCTTTTTTTTTTTTTTTAAAGATTTTATTTATTTATTCGACATAGATAGAGACAGCCAGCGAGAGAGGGAACACAGCAGGGGGAGTGGGAGAGGAAGAAGCAGGCTCATAGCAGAGTAGCCCGATGTGGGGCTCGATCCCATAACGCCGGGATCACGCCCTGAGCCGAAGGCAGACGCTTTAACGACTGCGCTACCCAGGCGCCCCAATTCTTTGTATTTCTGTGCTGTCAGTTGTTTTTCTTCTTTCATTTCTGATTTTCAGTCCTCTCTCTTTTTTCCTTCATGGGGTTGACTAAAGGTTTATCAAATTTGTTTCTCTTTCGAAGAACTAGCTCATGGTTTCACTGATTTTTTAAAAATTTTGTCTCTTTCATTTATTTCTTCTGTTTACTAACTTTGGGCTGTTCCTTCATTTTCTAGTTCCTTCAGGTGTAAGGTTAACTTGTACTTTGAGCTTTTTCTTGTGTCTTGAGGTGGGCTTGTATCCCTATGTATTTCCCTTTTAGAACTGCTCACTGTGTCCCAAAGATTCTGGACTGTTGTGTTTTATTTTCATTTGCCTTCATGTGTTTTTTTATCTTTTTTCATTGCTTCATTGACCCACTGGGTGTTTAGTTTCATGTTGTTTAGCCTCCACCTGTTTGTTTTTTCCCGTTTTTTCCCTTGTAATCAATTTCTGGTTTCATACTATTTTTGTTGAAAAAGATGCTTGATGTGATTTCAATCTTAAATTTATTGAGACTTGTTTTGTGGCCTAACGTATGATGTTTTCTGGAGAATGTTTCATGTGCACTTGAAAAGAGTGCACTTGTATTCTGCTGTTTGGGATGGAGTTTTCTGTATGTATCCCTTAAGTCTGTCTAGTCTGATGTATTGTTCAAAGCCACTATTTTCTTGTTGATTTTTCTGTCTGGATGATCTGTACACTAATGTAAGTGGGGTGTTAAAGTTCCATACTATAGTTGTATTGCTCTCGATTTTCCCCTATATGTCTGTTAAGATCTGCTTTATGTATTTAGGTGCTTTTGTGTTGGGTGCATAGATATTTATAATTGCTCTTTTCTTGTTTGATTGATCCCTTCATCATTACGTAATGCCCTTCTTTGTCTCTTGTTACAGTCTTTGTTTTAAAGTCTGTTTTGTCTGGGGCCGCTGGGTGGTGGAGTCTGTTGAGTGTCTGACTCCTGGTTTTGGCTCAGGTTGTGATCTCACAGTCAAGAGATTGAGCCCTGTGTTGGGCTCCACACTCAGTGCGGAGTCTGCTTGCAATTCTCTCTCCCTCTGCCCCTCCCACTTGTGCTCTCTTTGTCTCTAAAATAAATAAATCTTAAAAAAAATAATAAAGTCTGTTTTGTCTGATATAATTATTACTACTCTGGTCTTTTTGTTGTTGTTGTTGTTCCTTCCATTTGCATGAAATCTCTTTTCCCACCCATTTACTTTCAGTCAGGATGTGTTTGTAGGGCTAAAGTGATTCTCTTTTATGCAGCTTATAAATGGGTCGTTTTTTAAAATCCATTCAGTCATTCTATGTCTTTTGATGGTAGCATTTAGTCCATTATATTTAAAGTAATTATTGACAGGGGTGTGAACTTACTGCCATTTTGTTAATTGTTTTTTTGCTTGTGTTTGTAGTTCTGCTCTGCTCCTTTCTTCTTTTGCTCTCTTCCTCTCTGGTTTGACGCCTGTCATTAGTGTTGTGTGTGCTTGGATTCCTTTCACTTTATTTTTGTGTATCTATAGCTTTTTGATTTATGGTTACCATTGGGTTCATATCTGGCATCCCATATTAGGTTGTTGCCTGCTTAAGTTCATACATATGCTAGAAACACTGAATTTTTTGTTCCCCCTCCATGTTTTATGTGTATGATGTTATGCTTTATATCTTTTTATTTCGTGTACCCCCTCATTGACTTTTGTAGATATAATTGCTTTTACTACTTTTGTTTTTTAACCTCCACAGTGCCTTTATTAGTGATTAAGATATTATCTTTACTATATGGTTGCTTTTACTTGTGAAAATTTTTTTTTCATAATTTCTTCTACTTATGGCCTTTTTTGTTTGTTTACCATTTAAAGACTTCCCTTTGACTTTTCTTATAAGGCTGAATTAGTGGTGATGAACTCCTTTCAGTTTTGTTTGTCTGGGAAACTCTATCTCTCTTTCACTTCTGAATGATAATCTTGCCATGCAGAGTATTCTTGGTTGTAGGGTTTTTTTTCTCCCAACACTTAAAATATATCATGCCACTCCCTCTTGGCCTGCGAAGTTTTTCCTGAAAGATCAGCTGACAAGCCTATGGGAATTCTCTTGTATGTAGCTGTTTTGCTACTTTTGCTGCTTTTATTTTTATTTATTTTTTTTTAAATATTTTTTATTTATTTATTCGACAGAGATAGAGACAGCCAGCGAGAGAGGGAATACAAGCAGGAGGAGTGGGAGAGGAAGAAGCAGGCTCATAGCAGAGGAGCCTGATGTGGGGCTCGATCCCACAACACCGGGATCACGCCCTGAGCCGAAGGCAGACGCTTAACCGCTGTGCCACCCAGGCGCCCCTTGCTGCTTTTAAGATTCTGTCTTTAACTTTTACCATTTTAATTATTATGTATCTTAGTGTGGACCTCCTTGGGTTCACCTTGTTAGGGGCTCTCTGTGCTTCCTGGATCTGGATGTCTGTTTTCTTCCCCAATTAGGAAAGTTTTAAGCTACTATATCTTCACATAAGTTGTTTGCACCCTTCTCTGTCCTCTTTCTGGGATCCCTGTAATGCGAATATTATT
The DNA here is from genome assembly GCF_023065955.2 of Ursus arctos. Lineage (NCBI taxonomy): Eukaryota > Metazoa > Chordata > Mammalia > Carnivora > Ursidae > Ursus > Ursus arctos. Next base: position 10,541,148 of record NW_026622897.1, read on the forward strand.
ATGCTTGATGGTGTCACAGAGTTCCCTTAACCTGTTCTCATTTTTTAAATCGTTCTTTTTTCCTTTTGCTCTTCAGCTTGATTGCTCTTCTTTACCCTGTCTTCCAGATTGCTGATCTGTGTTTCTGCCTCTATTCTGCTTTTGATTCCCTTTAGTGCATTTTTTTTTTCTTTTTGGTTATTGTGTTCTTCAGGTCTGTCTGGTTATTTTACATATTTTCTATCTCTTGGTTGAAGTTCTTACTGAGCTCTTCTGCTCCTTTCTCAAATCTGTTCCTTTATGACCATTACTTTGAACTGTGATTTTGTCCTGTTTTTTCATTTGGGCCATACTCCTCTGTCTCCTCATTTTGTCCAATGCTCTGTTTGTGTCTGTGTATTAGGTAGGTCAGCTCCATCTCCTGCTTTGGAAAGTAGTGGCCTTGTGTAAAGAGGTTTGTGTTGCCCTGTTGTGTAAAGAGGTGTCAGTGTGGGTTGCATGCACAAGTTTTGTTTTGACTGAGATACTATTGCTGTGGGCGTGTTTGTTGGTGGGCTGGCATTTAGCCCATCTGACTATAATGACCCACTTACCCATTTCACCTGCTGGTGCACAGTGCAGGGTTTGCTCCTCATGCTGTAGAGAAGCCCAGCTATAGCGGCTGTGGGCTCATTGGTTGCTGGGGCTGGTACTCAGCCTAGCAACCTGCTGTTCACCTCGGCCGTGGTTCAGGCACACAGATGGCAGGCCTTGCTCCCTCCGCAGCCAATGAAAAGGCACAGCCGCAGTGACTGTGGGCATGCTGGGTTCTCTCTCCCCTATCCCCAGGCAGGGCAGGAGTCACTTTGGAGTGGTGCTGGTCCTGGCTAGGGCATCTGAAGAGTGTAGTGGGGCAGGAGCTGCTTTGGAGGGGCACCTGCTGAGGTGGTTGGGTTGGGTGGGGCAGGTCTGCAGGGATATAGGCTGGGTGAGGGCAAGAAAAATGGCACCCACCAGCACTTTTGTTCTCAGAGAGAGCTCCTGCGGATCCCTGCCCGTCTGGCGCACATTCTGAGATTGGGTAATAAATCTTCACCTGTACCCCAGGCACCTTTTAAACTTCTGCATCTGTGCTGTGTCCAGGGTTGAGTTATTTAGTATGCTGGCTCTTCAAGGGTGCAGAGTCAGTTTCCTCTTACCTGCCGGCTCTCCCAGGTTAAGCCCCCTGATTTTTAAAGCTTCCGAAGTTAATCCCTACTGGTTTTCAAAGCCAGACATAAGGGAGATTCCTCGGTGTGCATCCCCTGGGCTGGAGGTGCCCTGTGTGGAGTCCGTCCCCTCTGGTTACACCAGGGGTCTGCTTCCTAAAGGAGTCTTCAGCCCTTCTACCCTCTTGCATGTGCCTTCTCGCCACAACTAGCTGTGGAAGATCTGTTCTGCTAGTCCCCAAATCATCTTCAGATAGCGTTGTGTCTGTGGGGTGAGATGAATCAGGTCCTCCTACTCCACCATCTTCCCCCAGCCTCCTCTGTGCTTTGTATTTTTTAAAAATTGAACATCTAGCCAAGACAGAGTTCCATCTCCTCATGGACTTTATGTTCTAGTGAGCAAGACAGACACTATATAAATAAAACGATAATTGTGCTATTACATAAAAAGGTGCCATGACGAAGACCAAAGGGGGTGGTGTTGAGGGAGGAGGAAGGGCTACTTTAAATAAGATGTCCAGTGCAGGTTGTCCTGATTAGACAACATTTTAGTCTGGCCCAGAAAGTTGAGAAGGAAGGAGGCTGTGGGAGGCATAGAAAACTACGGACTTGAGGTAGCAAAGAGTTTAGTGTATTCTCGGAACTGTCAAAGTCAGCTTGGATGGAGCTTAGTGAGCTGAGGGAGAAGGGGACACCCCAGGCTCTTTGAAGTGCCCTACTGAGTATTTGCTTAATGAATGAGGGAACGAGTGTAAGATTTTGATAGCCTCAATTCTGGCAAATGATTATTGCATGCTAAAATCCCTCAGTGCAGAGTAAAAGGCGGTCGTGAGGGAGGTGGATATCTCTGCGGGTGATGGTCCACTGGTCAGCTCAGAGACTTGAGAACAGTAGCTGAGTTGGGTGCACAAATTTAGCTTCCTCTGAGTGACAGGCCCAGAAATCTGATTTGGTCAGTACACCATCAGTAGACCAGTCCCTTACGAAGGAGCTGATTCCAGGCAAACTCACAAGGGCCTGATGTGTAATTGTGAACGCTGGTCTGTTTACATCGGGATCTTTTTCTTTAGTAAGCAAGATACCATATTAATGTGTGCTGTGTGGGGCACCGCTTTTTCCAGCATCAGTTCTTTGGGAAAATGGGTTTCTAGTCAGAAGGCCCCCTAAATAAATTTAGAGAGAAGAAAGCTTTATAGTGTTATAAGTGTTCTCTGGATTTACTGTCTTTTTGGAATAGGACTAGGTTTATGTGTACTTCTTGGTCACTGGTTTGCTTTTACTAGGGCTGCCTTTTTCCTTATCTTTTGACATAGGCTTTGTTTTGTATGTATTTTGTATGTCAGTTTTTTCCTGACTTTAAAATAACAGGTGAATATTTTAGAAATTCACTGTACAGAGAAGACCACTGTTAATACATTGATGCCTATTCTTTTTTTTCTTTTCTATGTGAATTTATATGTATAGCAGGCTGCCCAGTGAGGCCAACTTCAAAATGTAGTTCTCTTACCATAAAATATTTAAAGCAGGTGAGTCAGAGGTGACTCCAAATCAGTCATCTTTGAACAGACTTCTGCTTTAGTAAGGTCATCGAAATGCCTCTTGGGTTATGATTATAATACAAATATTCTTGTTTTTTTTCTTAATGTGGATAAAGCAATCAGAATACAAATACATGATTAAGAGTCACTTCTGGGTTGTTTCCCTCTCCTTTTTCTCTTTTCCCCTTTCCCATATGTTCATCTGTTTTCTTTCTTAAATTACACCTATGAGTGGGATCATATGGTATTTGTCTTCTCTGACTGACCTATTTCATTTAACATAATACATTCTAGCTTCATCCACATCATTGCAAGTATCTTAATGATAGAGAACAAACTGAGGGTTGATGGAGGGAGGTGGGTGGGGGTTGGGCTAGACGGGGGGTTAAGGAGGGCATTGTTGTGATGAGCACTGGGTGTTGTATGTAAGTGATGAATCACTGAATTCTACTCCAGAAACCAGTATTGCACTGGATGTTAACTAACAAAATTTAGATTAAAAAAATACAAATAAATGAGATGGAGATATTAAGTAATCTGTTTAATAATCATAAATGAGTCTCTTGAGGAAAGTACCTCTCAACAGAAATTTATTTTTAAAATATTTAATAGAATGTTTAAGACATATGTAAAAGTTAAGAGACCAGAATAATGAGCCCCCAAAGACCTTCACCCAGCTTGAAGTTAACTCTATTCCTGTGTCTTTATACTCCCAACTAGTCTCCCCATTATTTTGTAGCTGTCCTGAAGGAGCATATCATTTCTTCTGTGAATATTTCAATATGATCTCTGTAAGATCAGGACCCTAAAAAAAAGTAACCATGATATGATTTTAATCTGAAAAAAATGGACAGTGATTTCTTAATATACAGTGAGTATATACATTTCCCTATTCTGTATTTCCCACATACAGTTTACAGTTGCAGCTAGTGGACTGATAAGATTTAGGTTTGATTTTTACTATATTTCCTTTTCCATACTTTAAAGTTCCCTGGAGCCAGTAACTGAGTGCATCCCACATTGCAGGAAAGGGGGGGTTCAGCTCTTCCTTCTGGGGAAAGGGAGGGAATCCAGACAGTTATGTGATGTCAAGTAATTTTTTCTTCCTGGTTGTCTCCTTGAGGCTGGTTAGGAGTCAAACAAAGAAGGAAGAACTCAGCTGAATGGGTATTCTGGGTTGCGGGAGCTGTAGGAGCTGTAATGACTACGAGTTTAGGTTTTCTTTTTATGTGTAACTTTATTTTTTTTATTTTGTAACTTTAATGACATTTACTAGGTGCCTACTCTCTAGGATGGGCAGTTAGTTAGCAAAGCAAAATTGAGAGAAGTAGAGCTTATTGCAGTAAATAAACTCAGTGGTTCTCAGAGAGCAGCCAGAAAATAGCAGTCATCAGTGACAACCAAGACATCTAAGCCCCTTACACGAATCCTCAAACATTCAGGAGGGACTTGAATTTCCTTCTAGTAAAAGGAGAGGTTTGATTTCATTAGATCTCCAGGAAGAAGATATTTCCAGAAGGCTGTGGTTCTGGGGTTACTGGTGATGCATGGGAGTTTTCATAAACCAGCAGATACAACAGATGAATCAATTAGAGATTACAGTGTGAAGCAGACTTATTACATGGGCTTCCGTTTGCTACAATTATTAACATGTTTGCTACAACATAGACTCCAATAGGAAAATAGTTGTTATGAGTAGTAGGTACACATAACTTTTTTATATTTAACATATAGTGTTATATTAGTTCCAAGGTGTGCAATATAGTGATTCAACACTTCCATACATTACCTGGTTCTCATCACGGCAGGTGCACTCTTTAATCCCCTCACCTAATTAACTCTTCCCCCATCCCCCTGCCTACCTTCCCTTGGCAACCATCAGTCTGTTCTCTATAATTAAGAGTCTGTTTCTTGTTTTGTCTCTGTTTTTCCCCCTTTGCTCATTGTTTTGTTTGTTAAACTCCATGAGTGAAATCATATGGGATTTGTCTTTCTCTGACTGACTTAATTTCACTTAGCATTGTACTCTAGCTCCATCCATGTTGTTGCAAATGTCAAGATCTTTTTTATGGCTGAATAATATTCCATTGTGTGTGTGTGTATACACCCACTTCTTTATCCATTCATCAGTCGATGTGCACTTGGGCTGCTTCTGTAATTTGGCTATTATAGATAATGTTGCTGTAAACCCAGAGGTGCATGTAATCCCTTTGAATTAGTGTTTTTATATTCTTTGGGTAAATACCAAGTAGTGTGATTGCTGGATCGTAAGGTAGTCCTGTTTTTAAATTTCGTGGAAACTCCATGTTGTTTTCCACAGTGGGTGTACCAGTTTGCATTCCCACCAGCAGCACAAGAGGGTTTCTTTTTCTCCACATCCTTGGCAACACATGGTGTTTCTTGTGTTGTTGATTTTATCCATTCTGACAGATGTGAGGTGATATCTCATTGTAGTTTTGATTTGCATTTCCCTGATGGCAAGTGATGATGACCATCTTTTCATGTGTGTTTTGGCCATCTGTAGGTCTTCTTTGGAGAAATGTCTATACATGTCTTCTGCCCAATTTTTGGTTGAATTATTTGTTTTGTGGGTATTGAGTTTTATAAGTTCTTTTTAGATTTTAGATACTAACCTTTCATCAAATATGTCATTTGCAAATATCTTCTCCCGTTCTGTAGGTTGTCTTTTAGTTTTATTGTTTCCTTTGCTGTGCAGAAGCCTTTTATTTTGTGAAATCCCGATAGTTTATTTTTGCTTTTGTTTCCCTTGATTCAGGAGACCTATCTAGTAAGAAGTTGCTGTGGGCAATGTCAAGAGGTTGCTGCCTGTGCTCTCCTCTAGAATTTTAATGGTTTCATGTCTCACATTTAGGTCTTTCATCCATTTTGAATTTGTGTGGTTTTTTTTTTTTGGTGTAAGAAAGTGGCCCAGTTTCATTCTTTTCCATGCTGCTGTTCAGTTTTCCCAACACCATTTATTGAAGAGACTGTCCTTTTCCTATTGGATAGTCTTTCTATTGCAGATTAGTTGACCACATAGTTGTAGCTCCATTTCTGAGTCTTCTGTTCCATTGACCTTTGTGTCTATTTTTTGCACCAGTACCATACTGTCTTGATCACTACAACTTTGTAATATAACTTGAATCTGAGATTGTGATGCCTCCAGCTTTGCCTTTTTTTTCCCCCCTCCAAAGATTGCTTTGGTATTTGGGGTCTTTTGTGGTTACATGTAATTTTAGGATTGTTTGTTCTAGTTCTGTGAAAAATGCTGTTGATACTTTGATAGGGATTGCATTAAATCTGTAGATTGCTTTGGGTAGGATAGACATTTTAACAGTATTTGTTATTCCAATCCATGAGCATGGGAGAACACATAAGTCTTTATTTGAATGGCTGGCTGCTTAGGGTTTTTTTTAATTAAATTTTTTATTGTTATTTTAGCAGTAGTGAACTGCTACCAAAATTGCTAGTTCAAGGCCAATAGTAATAGAATTTTAATAAGCTCATAAGTGTATACATTCAAAGGCTTATGAGGTTTGTTTTTTCTTAGGTTCTTATGAAAATATTTTTCTTTTTCTTTTCAGTTTCCACATTTACTGAATTAAGTATACCTCTCAGTTCATTCATGGCACATTATTATTGATTAATGCAAAACCCTCTTTTGTTTTATATTAATGTATTCCCCATCTCTCCTGCCATATCCAACTCCTTAATCTCTGTTATAATGACTATATGTTCCTCCATTCTGTCTTTTTAATTCTTAATTATGATGCTGCGTATGTTTTTAACTTGATATAAATGATATTTGGACTTTGTGTGTGGTGGCTTTCTTTAGAATTTTCTCTGAAGTATGCAGGAGTAGGATTTCTGGGTCATTGGCTATCCCTATATTTAATTTTTTTAAGTTCGGACAACAGTTTCTTATAATGGCTGTAATAGTTTTAGCTATGACTGGAAATACAATGTTACCATTTTCTGAGATCTTTGTCAGTACTTGGGTGTGTATGAGTTTATAATTTTTGCCATTTTATGTACATAATAATATTTCCTTATGAAATTTGCTTTCTCCAAATATGAGTTTGAGCATGTCTTCATGTTTCTTGCAGTATTGTTTCTTTTGTAAGTTGTTTTATCTTTTTTCCACTTTTCTATGAAATTCTCTTTTTCTTGATGATTTTCATTTCAGTTATTTCTTCCCCATTTGCTATCCATGTGTTCACTTTGTATGTGTTGACTTTCTTTAAACAGAGACCTTTAATTTCGTTATTGTAATGTCTGTCACTTTTCTTCTTTAAGGTTTGTTCTTTGAGAATATTGTGTAAGAAATAGTGCTCTACCTCAAGATCATGAAGATATTCTCCTATGTATGTATCCTTTTATTAACTTTATACCTTAATTTTGCTTTTCATATTTTGGTTTCTAATCTGGAGTCCACACATGAAGACTAAGCGAGGTAAGGAGTCAACCTTATTTTTTCCATGGAATAATCCATCGTATCTCACTGACTTGTGATATGACTTCTGTCACACACCAACTTTTTATATACAGAAGGATTTGTTTCTGGGCTTTTAATTTTATTACATTGGTCTTGTCTGATTCTATGTCACTGTTTTTTGTTTTGTTTTTACCCCAGTGTTGTACTAGGTCTTAGTTTCTTATAAGGTCTTTTAATGGGATGGTGATTAATCCTGGGTGTTCTATGGGGACTATAAAGTCAGCTTCAAATAATAACAATCTCTTGCATATTATTTCTTTTACTTATTACATTGCCAGAATGTTCTGTACCATGTTGAACTGTACCTGTGGTGGTGGCATTTTTGTCTTGTTATTGACCTTAAAGTAAATGCATCAAATGTTGTTCCATTAATTATGTTTGCTATAGGGTATTAATACAGAGCTGTCAAAAAGTTAAAGAAATTCAGTTCTATTCTTATTTTTTTAGGAAAAAAATGATAGTTAAATATTGAACTTTATCAGATGTCTTACCTACATCTTCTGAAATAATCATGTATTTTCTTCTTGACTCTGTTGCTCTGGTAACATCCATTTATAGATTTTCTGATATTAAATCATCTTTGTATTTATAGAATAAACTCTTAATAAAACAAACACTTAAATGAAAGTATTATTAGGGTTATTTTTCAAACTCCCAGCTAGAATCTGTTAGCTGATATTTTATGCAAGTTTGCTTCTATCTTGGTGAAATTGGCCTATAATCTTTTATATTATCTTCATCAGTTTTTTTTTTAAGGTTTTACTACCCTGAAAAATGGACATCTTTCACAATTTTTCTAATTTTGGATAAATTAAAGTTTATCTGTTTCAATGCAACAGAACTCCCCTGTAAGACCATCTGGGAAAAGTTTCTCCAAGAGATTGTTTTTCTGCTTACTGTTTCAGTTTCCTTTATGTTACTGGTGTATTCAGGTTTTCTACTTCATATAGTACTAATGTTGTCATTACCATTTGCCTCATCTGTCTTGTAAGTTTTCAATTGGGGTACATTTGCATATGGTTTTTCTTACAGTAGAACTTTTTAAATCCTTTATGATCACTATAATTTGTCCCTGGATTTAAGTATATTCTGTTTATTTGCATTTTATTATTGTTTTGTTGAACAGACTTTACTGAAGTTGTCTGTAATAGTCTTCTTAAGGACGGAGCTTCTGGCGCCATTATTCTTTCTGTACAAGTTTATTGTTTTATATTGGGTCCTACCCTTTATTCTTTTCTCACTTTTAGTTTCTTTGGGTGTATTTTCATGCTTATATTTTCAGTTCTGCTTAGTCATTTTTCAGCTTTACTTGTTTGTATTTGGAGCCCTGAATTTTCCTCTAACAAACTTCTCTTAACGAACATCCACATAGAACACTGCCCCAACAACTTCAGGATAACTTTCTTTGCAAGCACTCTATAGTTTAAACAAATATTAGAAGGTGGAAATCCTTCAAAGAATGTTGTCTGATAACAGTGCAATTAAGCTATAAATCGATAACTGTAGGGCAACTGGAAAAATTTTATATAATTCCAAATAATTTAGGTCACAGAAAATTTTAAGTTGAAATTAAAAAACATTTGGAACTAAAAGTTCGTGGAAGCACTTACAGATAAAAACTTCTGGCTAAACAGTACTTTGAGGGAAAAGTATAGCTGTAAATCCTTATTTTAAAAAAGGTGCTAGACAAAGGGAATAATAAAGTTATGGGCAGAAATTAATGAAATAGAAATGAATATTGAGTACTAAATATCAAGTAAGCTCAAAGAAATACTAACGTTGACAAATGTTTGTTAACTTTATGTCAGAAAAAAAGAAGGCACATATAAGTGGTGGGGAGAAAGAGGATATGACTAAAGCTGCTATAAACAGTGAAAAGATAAGAAAATGTTGGGAACTACATATAAAGGCTACAGTCTGAGCATCACTTTATACCCAAATGGTCAAAATCAGACGTCTGACAGCACCCATATTGGAGAGGATCTGGATCAACAGTATTGCTTAAAACTTTGTGCCGGGAATGGTAGCCATTTTACAAACCAGTTTGGCATTATCTTCACAGTTAAACATTTATATACTTTACCAGAACTCCCATGCCTAGGTGAAAAGAACCTTGCAAAATATGTACAAGTAGGTCCTAGCAGCTTTGTTTGTTAAAGCAAAACCACGGAAGCAATCCAGATACCCACAACCAAGGGATGGATAAATAAAGTATATTCCCAAATGATTATGTAGCTATCAAAGTGATGGGGCTGAGTATGTATGCAGAATTTCTGCTACATAAAATTGAGGGAGTAAATACGTTCCCCAAAGATTAAATGTACCACGATGCTCAGTGTAAACAAAAATATACCCTCTTGGAATGTACTATCTATCTGTCTGTCTATCTATCTATCTATCTATCTATCTATCTATATATGCACACACACACACACACACACACACACAGTCATTTGTTCGTTCATTCATTCATTCATTCATTCATTCATTCATTCCACCTTGGAGAATGCCTCATCCACCTATGGCCCTGCCCTGTGCAGTAGGGATTAGTCTTCATGAAATTGTGTTGGGTAGAAATAGAGTAAAAGCTGCTCCATCTTAATACATACATACACAGGACCCTTGAACAATATGGGTTTGAATTGCATGGGTCCACTTCATGTGGATTTTTTCCCAATAATTATGATGGAAGTTATTTTAGAGATTTGTGACAATTTGAAAAAACCTGTAGAGGAACCATGTAGCCTAGAAATATAGAAAAAAATTAAGGAAAAGGTAGGTCACGAATGCATAAAATATATGTTGTTATTAGTCTGTTCTGTCATTTACTACCACAAAATATGCGCAAATCTATTATAAAAAGTTCAAATTTATCAGAATCTGTGTGCACATTTAGGAGACTGTATATCATACCATTCGTAGTTTAGATATGTTAAAGGACGTAGTATTAAATCATAACCACAGAAAATTAACTGTCCTACGTACTGTCCTACTGTAGTAATTTTGTAGCCACCTCCTGTTGCTGTTGGGGTTAGCTCGAGGGTTGCAAGTATCTGCTTAAAATACCACATAACACTAATCACCTCTCTGTAAGCAGTCTTTCCATTAAACTGCATATCACAATAAAAAGTGATCTTTCTTGGTTCTTACGTATTTTTCTTCATGTTTAGCGCAATACCATAAACCTTGAATAACACCATGGGACTCATACAGAGTGCCCTAGTGATGTTGGAAGTGCTCCCAAGAAGCAGAGAATAGTCATGACATTATAAGGAAAAGTTGAATTGCTTGATATGTACCGTACATTGAGGTCTGCAGCTGTGGTTTCCTGCCATTTCAAGATAAGTTTGAAGATACGGTTTCCTGCCATTTCAAGAGTACACTATAAAGACCATTGCAAAAAAAAAAAAAAAAAAAAAAAAGAATTTGTGAAGTCATCTACACCAGCAGGCACAAAAATATTTCATTTTTTTGTGAAATACCTTTTGTCTCCTATTGAAAGTACAGCTTTTATGTGGATGCAGGATCTCTGTGAGAAAATCGTACCTGTAGATTCTAATATGATTCAAGAAAAAAGGGAAGTCATTATATGACAACTTTTTTTTTTTTTTTTTTAAGTAGGCTCCATGCCCTGCATGGGGCTCAAACTCACAACCCTGAGATCAAGAGTCGGATCCTCTACCAACTGAGCCATCCAGGTGCCCCCATTATATGACAACGTAGAAGGAAGATGAAGGATCTAAAGCTGAAGAATTTAATACCAGCAAAGGATGGTTTGATAATATTAGAGGTTTGGCTTAAAAAATGTCACACTAACAGGAGAAGCAGATTTTACCCAACCAAGAGGCAGCAGATGGGTTTCCAGACACTTGTAAGAAAATTACTGAGGAGAAAGGTTATCTGCCTGAACAGGTGTTGGGTCTTTTTTGTTTGTTTGTTTGGTTTTTGTTTTTGTTTTTAAATGCAGATGAAAGTACCCTGTTCTGTGGGGAAAATCCCACAAAGGACATTTGTGAGTAAGAAAGGGAATTGAGCACCAGGATTTAAGGCGGGGAAGGATAGGTTAACTATAATTTTGTGCAAATGCCGTTGGATTTGTGACCAGGATTGCCCTTATCTCTAAAGCTGCTAGCCCCTGAGCCTTAAAGGGAAAAGGCAAATACCAGCTGCCAGTCTTCTAGTTAAACAAGAAGGTCTGAACAATAACAGCATTCAACATTTATTCTGGGTTGGTTCCTTCAATGCATTGTTCCTGAAGTCAGGAAGTACCTTGGCAGTGAGACATTGCCTTTTAAAATCCTTTTAATATTGGACAATACCGTGGGTCACCCGGAGCCCCATGAGTTTAACAGTGGAGGCATTGGAGTGGTCTACTTGCCTGCAAACGCAGTGTCTCTAATTCAGTCTCTAGATCAGGAGGTCATAAGGACCTTTAAGGCTCATTACACATGGTACTGTATGGAAAGGATTGTCAACCTGATAGAACATCATGAAAGTCTGGAAGGATTATACACCGCTGAAGATACCATCGTTGTTATAGAGAAAACCATGAAAGCCATCAAGCCCAAGACTATACATTCCTACCGGAGAAAACTTTCCAGATGTTGTGCATGACTTCACAGGATTTAAGGCAGAGCCATTCAAGGAAGCCATAAAAGAGATTGTGGATATGGAGGGGGAAAAATGTGTGTGTGTGAGAAGGATTTCAAAATAATGGATCTTGGAGAAATTCAAGAGTTAATAGACACCACACCAGAGGAATTAACAGAAGAGGACTTGATGGATATGAGTGTTTCTGAACCAGTGGCAGACTTTAAGGAAGAAGACTTAGGAGAAACAGTGCCAGAAAAGAATAGCAAATAAATTGATATTAGACAATCTGGCAGAAGGGTTCTGATCATTCAAGATTGCTTTTGACTTCTTTTATGCTATGGACCCTTCACGATATGGGTACTGAAACTAAAGAAAATGGTGGAAGAAAGATTGGTACCGAGAGAAACATATTTAGAGAAATGAAAAAGCAAAAGAGTAAGACGGGTTCCTGGGTGGCTCAGTCAGTTGAGTGTCCAACTTTTGATTTCGACTCAGGTCATGATCTCTGGGTCATGAGATCGAGCCCCGCATCAGGCTCTGTGCTTAGCAGGGAGTCTGCTTGAAGATTCTCTCTCCCTTTGCCCCTCCCCAAACACTCGTGCTCTCACTCTCAAATAAATCTTTTTTAAAGAAAGTCGGAGATTATGATGTATTTATGTAAGGTTACATCAAGTATGCCTGTCTCCCCTTAATCTCCTCTGCCTGAGACACCCAAGACCAACCCCTCCTCTTCCTCTTCAGTCTGCTAAATGTGAAGATGATAAGGATGAAGACTTATGATGATCCACTTCCACTTAATGAATAGTAAATCCTCATGCTATTAATATACCAATTTGTCAATAAACCTATCTGGGGTGTGTGTGTGTGTCTGTGACTGTCTGTCTGTCTTTGTGAAAGCAAGAACTGTGGATGTTTTTGGGTCATCATCACCTAAGTATTCATCGTGTAGAACATTACATGCAAGACTTGCCTGGAAATGGGTAGCTTCTCCTTACATAGGCATCAGGTGAGTGATGTTTAATATAAAATTACTAGTGTGTTAGTTTTCTTACTGTTTTATAACTTGGCTTTCAAAAATTATATCACTCTATGGTATATTTCTCATAATTGGAGAAATTGTGTTTCAGCTTATCATCACAGGTAAGTGGTTTTTTTTTTTTTTTAAATCAACAGTGTTTCCAATACTGTTTCATGAATATAACTGTAATCCTGTACGCCATAAAAATTTTATAAGGATTCATTCATTAGTGTATAGGTAAGGCTACTGTGAAGTGATTATATCAGTTATTATTAGTCTACCATAAAGCAGTCATCTTGTTGCTTCTTATCAATGCATGAATCATTATACTTGTAAGTAACTATGAATTTCTTTTTCACATTATCTTTTCATTTTTGATATCTAGTGTTAGTAATATGTATAACATCTACAGTGTTTTGCATCCTAGGTACTGACAAATGATTCCTCTTATAAACAGGTGACATAAACTTATAGTATCAATACAGCATAGTACTGTAAATTTTTTTTTTTTTTAATGATTTTCTTTTTTCCCTCTGGCTTACTTTATTGTAGAATACAGCATGTAATACATATACAAAATATGTGTTAATTAACTGTTTATGTTATTGGTAAGTCTTCTGGTCCACAGTAGCTATTAGTAGTTGAGTTTTGGGAGTATCAAATGTTATACAAGGATTTTCAACTGCGTGGGATGGGGTAGGTGTCCCTAACCCCACATTGTTCAGTAGTCAGCTGTGTGTGTATGTGTGTGTGTGTGTGTGTATGAGCAAATATATGTGTGTGTGTGTATATGTATGTGTAATATATATGATTATATGTGTGTGTATGAGCATATATATGTCACATATATATGTAATCCATATGAATACTATAAGCGTCAGGAAATACTCTGGGCTGGGCTTGTGGAATGGAGGAGGATGACATAGGTATATAAAAATTTATGTCTGTTTTCTAGTTTCTTTATTGAGTTCACAGCTGTTTATCATATTTAGGATAAAAGATGGCTTACATAAACCACCAGCCTGTTATGAAGCAAGGGTTATGAACTTAACAAACATTAAAATATCAAATAATTTAGCATAATGACATACTAAAGGGGAAACATCATCTGATCATCTTAGTAGGTACACAAAATCATTTGTTAGAGTCAAAATCCATTTAAAAGGGGAAAAAACCCTAGGTATATAAGAGATTTTACTTAATCTGGCATATGATATCTATAGAAAATACTACTACACACATCAAACATCCCGCCACACTCCTTATTACTAGCATCTTGCATTAATGCAGTATATTTGTTAGAGTTGATGAGCCAATACTGATGTATTATTATTGACCAAAGTCTATAGTTTATATTAGGGTTCACTCTTCATGCTGTACGTTGTATGTTACTAACATATGTATGACATATATCCACCATTACAGTATCAGATCGAATAGTCACTCTCTCCTAAAAATCTGTATTCCCCCTATTCATCCTTCCCTCCCCTCCCTGAGCTTGTGGCAACCACTGGTCTCTGTACTCTCCCCACAATGTTGCCTTTTTCAGAACGTCATGTCGTTGGGATGATAGAGTATGCAGCCTTTTCAGATTTGCTTCTTTCACTTAGTAACAGGCATTTAAGTTTCCTTCATGTCTTTTCATGGCTTGATAGCTCATTTATTTTTAGCACAGAGTAACATTTCATTGTCTGGATGTACCACAGTTTATGTAGCCATTCACATACTGAAGGACATCTTGGTTGTGTCCAAAACCTCACCCTTAATATTACCTGAAAGTTCAAGAATTCCCATCGGGAGTGGGAACTTACCAATGATACTCACTACCAATTCTGTTGATCACGGTACTAGAGCTAGCCAATAGTAAGTCAAAGAGGCCCAAAAGAAAGTACAAAACATTTTTAGAATTAATAGAATTTAGCAAGTTGTCCAGATAAAAAAACCAGTGTACTAAAACAAGTTGCATTTTTATATACCAGCAAATATCAGTTAGAAAATGAAAATTTAAAAACATAACATTTACAGTAGTATAGAAAAATATGAAACATTGAAATAAATTTAACAAAAAATTTACAAGAAACGAAGGGAGAAAATGATACAACTATGTTGAAAGAAATTAAGGAATACTGAAATGGAGAGAGACAGAAGATTAAGGTGCATAATGTGAATGTCAGTGTTCCCAAATATTATTTATAGAGCCATTGTAATCCTAGTAAAAATCCCAGCCTTATTATTTTGTGGACCTTTGATAAAATGAGTCTCAAATTATATTGAATTTCAAGACCGAAGTATTGGCGCACTTGAATATAATGACTGCTAAATCTAAAGAACTGAGGTGAGTGTGTTTTTGTTGCAGGGGTAGACAAATAGACCAATGGAGCAGAATAGAGAACTGAGAAAGAGAGCCACATGTTATAGGACTCTGGATATATAACAAGATGGTTTTCAAATAGGTGGAGACAGGATAGCTTTTTTCAATAAATACTATAATATTAAATATTATTCAGCAATGGGACAATTGGGTGCCCGTATTTTAAAAAATGAAATGGGGGGCACCTGGGTTGTGCAGTAGGTTAAGAATCCAGCTCTTGGTTTTGGCTCAGGTCATGAACTCAGGGACGTGGGATCAAGCCCCACATCAGGGGCTCCACACTCAGCCAGGAGTCTGCTTGAGGATTTGTCTCCCTCTCCTTCTCCCTCTGCCGCCCCCCTCCCCCCGCTCACTTGCATGCTCTCGCTCTCTAAAATAAATAAATCTTTAAAAAATGAAATGGGACCCTTACTTCACACCATATATGAGTAAATTCCAGAAAAATATCTGTATTTTCCATGTAGGAAAGAATTTCCTAAACAAGATTACACTCACATACGCTTGCCAAAAGCGAAAGAAAGGGCATGCATGAACAAAGACACATTTGTGTAGCATACAGAAAAGATTGTTAAATTCAATTACATTAAGCTGAATAATTTCTTTTCTCAAAAGCTACCGTAAAGACACAAGTCACAAACTGAGTGAAGATAACTGCAAATCATATAATTGACAAAAACTAATATCCAGTATAGAGAGAAAATTCCTACCAAATGACCCCAAATAAAAAGGAATTTTATAAACAATGGGAAAAACATGAGAAAAGGTACTTCACAAAAGAGGAAACTTGAATGTCAATAAACATGAAAGCGTGGTCAACTCCATTATTAATTAGGGAAATCAAATTTAAACTATAATAAAAAACATTCCTACCAGACTGGTGATATTATAAAGTGTGATAATTCCTGGTATTAAGAATTTGGTGCAGTTGGAACTCTTGAGCACTACCGATGAGAATGTAAATTGGCTCAACTACTTTCGAGACTAATTTGGCATTACTTACTAAATTTAAATATGTGCATATCCTAAGATACAGTGGTTCTACTTCGGATTTTAACCAGAGAAAATCTTGCACATATGCCACAAAAGGTAAGTATAAGTGTATTCATAGCAGCCCTAAAATGAAAATGACCCAAGTATTTATCATTGGTAGAATGTATCATTGTGGTATGTCTAGATGAGACTACAAAAAACAAGATCTACAGTTGCAGGCAACACCAATGAACTAAAAATGTTAAAATTATCAGGCTACAAAAGGATACATGTAATATGATTCCACTTAAGAAAGGAGAGGCCCAAATTAGGCAGTGTGTTTTTTTAAATGTATACATAGTTGGAAGAGTTACAAAGTCAGGGAATCAGGGCAGCGGGTTGCTCTCGCAGGGGAGGGAGAGGATGTGACCCTTTGGAAAGGAGCAGCCGGGAAGCTTCTAGGGTTTTTACAATATTTTCTTTATAAAAAAGTGTGGTGTTTACCTAGGTGTTTGCTTTTTTAAAAATGATGATTCTTTGGAAAATTTATATTTTACCTTCACGAGTATATATTGTAAAAAGAAAACCACAGGGCACCTGGGTGGCTCAGTCCGTTGAGCGGCTGCCTTCCGCTCAGGGCATGGTCCCAGGGTCCTGGGATCCAGTCCCACCTCGGGCTCCTTGCTCAGAGGGGAGTCTGCTTCTCCCTCTGCTTGAAGCTGCCCTTGCTTGTGCTCACTCTCTCTGACAAATAAAATCTTTAAAAAAGAAAGAAAACCACAGGCCCAGAATGGTGTCACTTAGGCCAAGTCACCAAGCCAGGGCTTAATACTTAACCTGATTGCAGTTTCAACCTCCCCCAGAAATGTAGCCTTAACCTGTCAGGCATTTTCTGGTCAGCACCAATGAGGTAATCTGTCACAGGGGTCCTCTCTGTCCCCCCCAAGGAAGATGAGGTAGTCCACCTAATAAGACCCCCCGCTCTTCCCTCTAAGGGAAAGTGACCTTGCCTGAAACAATCCTTTGTTTTGCTACAACTTTCTTGTCCCACCCGCCTTCCTATGAAAACCTTCTGTTTTATCCAACTGTGAGCTCCCGTCTACTTGCTAGAAGGGATGCATAATGGCAGTTAGACCTTCAAATTTACTCAGATGAATTTTTGTTGTTCAGCAACATTTTACAATAAAAATACAATAAAAAGTTTAAACGTGATAACGTATGAAAACTTTAACAAATGTATGGCATATATTTTTTGCTTTATTATTATTAAAATGTTTCCTTCTAAATATAGCTGTAGCTGTATCTCACAAATTTTTCATGTGCTTTTATTTAGGTTGAAGTCTTTTTAAAATTCCCTCATACTTTTCTCCTTAAAACAAATATTATTTAGTAGACTGTATTATAGTTTTCAGGCACGTAAGATTGCTCAATCACCCTTCCTCTGTTTTAAAATAGTGCTGCATAATTATACTCAGAAAACATAGTCTCTATGGAGGTCGTGGTTTTTTATTTATTTATTTTTGAGACATTGAATAAGTTTGTTATTTGTAGCTTGAAATAACAAAATGTACTTAGATGAATAAAAATACCTTTATTGAATAAATTCCTGCAGTGAGAATAATCTTGGTATTGCAATTCTGAAACTTCTATACCATTCCCTCTTTCCCCATAATGGCCTTGACTTTAATATTTCTACTTTTTTTTAAATGATTTTTTATTATGTTAGTCACCATACAGTACATCCCTGGTTTCCGATATAAAGTTCGATGATTCATTAGTTGCGTATAACACCCAGTGCACTATGCAATACGTGCCCTCCTTACTACCCATCACCAGTCTATCCCATTCCACTTTTGATAATCAGAGGTTTCTTAGTCCTGTAGCCACAATGATATTATAGTATAGGCTATGATTTTCTCTGTTTATATGTATCGTGTAGTGTTAATTTAGAACACCCTCAGCCCATTTTCTTGTCCCTTCGAGTGTGTGTGTGTGTGTGTGTGTGTGTGTCTAGTTATATAAGTAAAGTTTAACTTTTTTATCTTATTTTATCCAGTTGTCATTGTGTGAGTTTTTCATGTTGTCTACTAATTTTGTACTGTGCAATGTTTTTTTTTTTTAATTTTTAAGACCTGTTTATATATTAAGGATGATATCATCCCTTGTTGAAAATGTCCCCCTCAATTTGATATTTTAATTTCAACTTACTCTTCTTCATCTTTTTAAGGAGCAAATATCCCCACCTTTTCCTTCTTTCATCCAGAGCAGCTTAGTCTTTTATTGCAGAGAGAAGATGATCATTTGGCAGGTAATGAATATAGCCTGGACTGCAGAGTCGAGTTGGAGGTCGAAGTACGTGAGCTGCAATTTTTGCCAGTTCCATAAGTCAGTGAATATCACATCTATTCAGACAGCTTCCAGATAATAGATAACTTTGTAATATAGTGACCCCACATTTAAGCATGTCAAGATAATATAACCTTCTGACTCCTTGACAAAATTTCATCTTTTAAGTGACTTCATAAATATACTGCACACACTTTGTCAAGCAATCCAAGGTAAAACATCTCTTCTGTCTATAGTGAGAGAAGAACATTGACATTTGTCAAAGGTCAGGGCTTCAGAAATTTAACATTAATAAATCTGTGAACTGCTAGTGTTTTTATACTGTGGTAGTAAAAAAAAAAACATAGAAGGTTTTTTTCTTTTTTAAAGAACATGTTTTAGTTCCTACCAAGAGTTTCTCAGCACATTGTTTTTGTACTAAAATCCAATCTGCTTCATATTTTTGACTCAAAAAAAGGTAAATCTTTTATTTGTTGAAAAAAGTCTATTTTTAAGGATTGTCTATGTAGAAGAAAAGTCTAGGAAATATGTAAGCCTCAGTACGGACTTCCCCATGTGCCCTGAACTGACTTAAAATGACTCCATGATAGATCAAATCTTAAATGGGCCCTGGAAATAGGGAAGAAAGCCATCCACGTGCCCCACACTAGAGATCAGCTACTCACTGTTAACACAGGAGGTACAGGAGGAGTGATGTTGAAAGAAGACATTAGAACCGGCCTGCAGTATTGCTCTTTAAAAAACCATCAGAATGACACACAAAAACTAAGCACAAAGAAAGTTATGGGAAAGCCCTGCTAATAGCCCTTAATTTTGAGAGGTGAGCTTAGAGCTGAGGGCAGGCTGTGAGACACAAAGTGAGCACTTGTAAGAGTCAGCTATTGGCATTTCACAAATTGCAGAGCTGTGTGTGGTGGCCAGATCTAGTCCACTCCCAAAGAAGGGACTCTTTTTCTTTTGTTTACACTGAAATATAGTTGACACACAATGCTCCATTAGTTTCAGGTGTACAGCATAGTGGTTGGACAACTCCCTATATTAAATGTGCTCAGCACAACCGTAACTACCATCTGTTGCCAACAATGTATATAGTACCACTGACTATATTCCCCGTGCTGTGTCTTTTATCCTTCATGACTTATTCCATATCTGGAATTTGTCCATTCTTCCAACCCTTCTCCTCTGGCAACAACCAGTTCACTGTATTATGTGTCAGTTTCTGCTTTTGTTTTTTAAAATTCCACGTATGAATGAAACCCTATGGCATTTGTCTTTCTCTGACTTCATTTAGCATTATACCCTCCATCCGTGTTGTCACCAATGGCAAGATCTCATTCTTTTTTAAGACTCAATTATATTCCAGTTTTTATATATATAACTGGAATATATATATACACACACATACACACATTACATCTTTATCCTTTCATCTATCGATGACATTTGGGTTCCATATGTATCTTCACTATTACAAATAATGCTTCAGTAAACAGAGGTGCATATATCTTTTCGATTCTCATTTCCTTTGGGTAAATAACCAATAGTGGAATTATTGGGTTGCACGGTATTTCTATTTTTAATTTTTGAGGAACCTCCATTCTGTTTTCCAGAGTGGCTGTATCAATTTGCATTCCCACCAACACTGCACGAAGATTCTCTTTTCTCTGCATCATAGCCAACCCTTGTTTCTTTTTGATACTGGCCATTCTAACAGGTATAAGGTGATTGACCATTGTGGTTTGATTTGCATTTTCCTGATGATAGTGATGTTGAGCATGTTTTCATGGGTCTGTTCATCTGGATGTGTTCTTTGGAAAAGTATGTATTCAGTATGTATTCTCATTTTATTTCGTTTGTTTAGGGAATAAAAAGAAGAGAGCATGGGAGTTGGGGTGAAGGGGGAGAAGGAGAGAGCGAATCTCAAGCAGGCTCCCTGCTGAGCACAGAGCCCAACATGGGGCTCAGTCTCACGATCCTGAGGTCGTGACCTGAACTGAAATTAAGAATCAGACACTCAACTAACTGAGCCACCAGATGCCCCCATCCTTCATTTTGTTAATGTGGTGTATCACATTGATGGTTTGTAGGATCTGAGCCTTCCCGCATCCCACTTTATCACGGCAAATGATCCTTTTCATGTATTGTTGAATATGGTTTGCGGATACTTTGATGAGGATTTTTGCCTCTGTGCTCATTGGGGATATTGACTTTTGGGTTTTTTGTTGTTGTTTTGTTTTTGTAGTGTTTTTGGTTTTGGTGTTAGGGTAATGTTGGCCTTGTACAATGTATTTGGAAGCTCTTCTTCCTGTTCAATTTTTTGGATAATATGTGGAGAGTAGGTATTAACTCTACTTTAAATGTTTGGTAGTATGTACCTGGGAATTAATCTTGTCCTGGACTTCTGTTTGTTGAGAGTTTGTGATTACTCATTCAATTTCGTTACTAGTAATTTGTTCAGATTTTCTGTTTATTCCTGATTCAATTTTGGAAGGTTTTATGTTTATAGAAATTAGTCCACTTCTTCTATGTTAAGTTTTTGGTATATAATTTTTGGAGGTAGTGTCTTATAATCCTTTTATTTGTACTTCTGTGGTGTTGGTTGTTCCTTCTCTTTCTTCTCTGATTTTATTTATGTAGGTCTTCTCTCTTTTTTTTCTTTTCTTTTTTTTAAAGATTTGTTTATTTTAGAGAGTGTACACGTGCATGATTGGGGGAAGGGGCAAAGGGGGAGTGAGAGAATCTTAAGCAGACTCCCTGCCGAGTATAGAGCCCCACTCGGGGCTTGTTCCAACAGCCCATGAGATCGTGACCTGAGCTGAAATGAAGAGTGAGACAGTCAACCTACAGAGCCACCCACGTGCCCCTTCTCTCATTTTTTTCTTGAGACATTTGGCTAAAGGTTTCTCAATTTTGTTTCTCTTTTGAAAGAACCAGCTCTTGATTTTATTGATCTTTTCTATTGCTTTTGTCTCTATTTCATTTTTTTTTCATTCTGATTTTTGTTATTTCCTTCCTTTTACTAACTTTGGGTCCAGTTTGTTCTTTTCTTGTTCCTTTAGGTGTAAAGTTAGATTGTTTATTTTAAACTTTTCTTGTTTCTTGAAGTAGGTAGGTATTGCTGTATAACCTCTTAGAACTGCTTTTGCTGATTCGCAAATATTTTAGACATTGTGTCTTCATTTTCATCTGTCTCTTGGTATTTTTTGACTTCCTCATTGATTTCTTCATTGACCTATTGGTTATTTAGTAGCATGTTGCTTAGCTTCCCTATGTTTGTGTTTTTTCCAGTTTTATTCTTATAATTGATTTCTGGTTTCATATTGTTTTGGTTGGAAAATGCTTGATATGACTTCAGTATTCTTAAATTTATTGAAACTCCTTTTGTGGTCTACATGATCTGTCCTGGAGAGTGTTCCATGTGCACCTGAAAAGAATATGGATTTTGCTGTTTTGGATGAAATTGTCTGTATATATCTGGTTAAGTCCATCTGGTCTAATTTGTCCTTCAAAGACACTATTTATTGATTATCTGGCTGGACAATCTAACCATTGATTTAAGGAGTGTGTTAAAGCCATCTGGTGGTATTGTATTACTGTCAGTTTCTCCCTCTGTATTAATATTTGCTTTCTGTATTTAAGTGCTACAATTTAGTGTGCATAGTTATTTACAATCATTGTATTCTCTTGTTGGATTGATTTCATCATTATGTAGTGTCCTTTTTTTGTCTCTTGTTACAGTCTTTGTTTTAAAGTCTATTTTATCTGATATAAATATTGCCATCCTGGCCTTTTTTTTTTTTTTTTTTTCTTTTTTCTTTTTTTTCTTTTCCTTTCCATTTGCATGGAATATCTTTTTCTATTCCCTCACTTTTGGAACTCTTTGGAACTTCCTAATTGTTCTGGGCCTTCTAAGAGTGATGGCACTTGATACACAGGAATTGGCTAGCAGCAAGTTTCTAAGGGCAGCCCACTCAAATGAAGCAAATAAAAACTTCTTTGTACTCTTAAGGCAGACGTAATGGGTCCAAAGTATCATCTTATCATAATTGGTTTTCCTTTCTTGAGAAATGAGGAGAAATTTGAAAGCAAAACAAATATTCTAAAAAACTCCAGTACCATCTTCAAAGAAATTTTTGAGTAAGTGATTTTGAGGTGCTCCTTTTCCTCATATTTAAGGGTAGAATATCATTTGGGAAAGAGGCACACAGGCATTGCCATAGAGGAAGAACAACGGGCAATAATCATAATCCGTTAATTTGATCTCTTTCTCTTAGAAAAGAAATACTATTAAATGATGAAGGGCGTCATGATTTTTCTCAAGGTCTCCCAAAATACTGCTTTCCTCACGTCAGTCTGGGGACGGTTGTTGAGTTAGATTGGAAGAAGTGTATCTAGTTGTCTTGCCTCCTTCCTGAGTATTTCTTTTCTCAGAATAGGATCTTTGCCTCTTTGCAGAACCAAAGAGTATTTTTGCCCAATCGGTGTGTTAAAGGTGATGAAGGGTAGCAGAATGTGATACCCCAAAACATGTGTCTTTGGCAGAAGGACTATTTTGAGCTGATTATTTTGAGAAACTGTAGACACCCAAGAAACTCTGATAACAGAGAGAAGTTACTCTTTTGTAAGGGTAATTTTGTAAGGGAAAGTTCCTCTTTTGTAAGGGAAAGTGGGTCTGTGCCAGGAAGGGGGGCTATTGCAAGAGATCACTTTTTAATCTGAGAGGTTTCCCTGTCTGGCAGGCCTAATTTTGTTTACTGTGCATTTCCGCTTTTCACCTTCTTATAAGTTACCTTCTCTTGCCTTTGAAGTCTCAGACCCATATCCCTTTTCTTAGCTCAGGATGGTATATAAGCCAGAATTTCTTTGGTTGCCTTCTGTGCCTCTTATCTTTGTGGGGCTCTTATACATACATAATTAAAATAGATTTTTTTCTCTTGTTATTCTGTCTTTTTATTGTGTGGGGAGTCGGGATCTCAGCCAAGAACATAGAAGGGTAGAGGAAGTTATTTTACTTTTTAAAAAGATTTTATTTATTTATTTTTGCAAGAGAGAGAGCAAGCACGAGTGGGGTGGGAGGGAGGAGTGGAGGTAGAAGCAGATTCCCCGCTGAGCAGGGAGCTGCATGTGGGACTTATCTGAGGACCCTAGGATCATGACCTGAAGATGCTTAAGCGACTGAGCCACCCAGGCACCTGGAAAATTACTTTTCTTTCCCCATAGTGAATTCAACCCTCTGTTTCTAGAGAAATAGGAAAATTGCTTGCAGTTTTAAAATGGCAAATTTCCTTCTAGTCCTCAAGTTTTCAAAAAAAATGAAGTGTAATTTTAGTAAGGGTACTCTATTATAATGGATAAAATGTTAGGATACATGTTAGGTCCCCCCCAAAAAAAAAGGACAAACAGAAAAAAGTATCTCAATTAAAAAAATTATACATAGAAACACAAAGATTATAAAACTGAATGGGAAATTTTCTTATAAACTGTTAAAGTTACGTTTGGGGGGACACCTGGTTGGCTCAGTTAAGCATGCAACTTGATTTCAGCTCAGGTGGTGATCTCAGGGTCTTGAGATGGAGCCCTCCCTTGTGGGGTTCTACCCTCAGTAGGGAGTCTGCTCCTCTTCCCTCTCTCTCTGCTCCCCCCACCCCCCATGCGTGTGCACACATATGCACTCTTTCTCTAAAAAAAAATCTAAAAAAAGCTATGTTTTGGTTTATAATGTTATGTTTTATATTAGGTATACCTTTACTTATTGAATTGTCCATTTGGAAGAAACTTAGAAATGGTTTATTTTTTGTCTTTATCAAAAATATTCTTGAAATTACACCTGTTTTTTGGAAGCCTTGACTGGAATTGAGGAAATTTGCCACTTTAAACCTCCAAAGTTCTGTCCCAAATCATTTGTGTGACCTTTGAAAAGTCACATAACTTTCTGTGGCTCAGTTATCTCATCTCTAAAATGGGGATAATTCTAATGACTAGAAGGTACGAGGTTGACAGAATATGCTGATGGTTTTGATACGGGGTATATGTGTGTGTGAGAACACTGTGGTGGGAGAGGAGAGAGAGAGAGACTGGGGGAGATAGGGAGATGAGATCCAAAGGTTTTGCCCTGTGGCACCCTAACATTTGGATAAAGGTGGGGGGGTGGTTACTAGTAAAGGAGATTGAAAAGGATCTGTTTATAGGGCAGGAGGAAACCAGCAAGGAGAGTGTGGTGTTTAGAAACCAAGGTCTTTTATGATTAATTGAATTAAATGCTGCTGTCAAGTATATTAAGTAAGATTTACAGCTACCATTGGATTTAGCTCTTCAGAAGTGATTGATGAGTTGGAGAAGAGTAGTTATGGTGGAGGTGTGTGGACAAAAGCCTGATGGGAATAGTTTCAAGAGAGAGTGGAAGGAGAGAAACAGAAGCAAGTATAGACATTAAAAAAAAAAACAAAACAAAAAACCACCAAAACGACAAAACAACTTTTGCATTAAAGCTGAAAAACAGTAAGTAATATCTTTGAAATAATAGGTGACATTTATTGAGCATTTACTGTGTGTCAGACACTGTTTTAGGCACTTGTATTAACTTGTTTAATGAGGAATAAGGAATATAGGCTGTCCTTGCTTTGCATGATAGTGCAGGACCACACAACCTAAAACCATGCAAAGCAATCTTAAACATCAGTGGGAAAGATTACAAATGTTCTGTGAACTTTAAAATTGTTTGTGAAAACATTTTAACCAGCTCTTACTGTTGCTTATTAATGTATTGGGAAGTGAAAAAATGGTAAAACTAGTATTTACTTATAGTACACTGTAACTTAAAACATTAGAAACATTGGAAATTAAAGTTTTATTTCACTGTAAAAAACTTACAAAGACTTCCCATTAGATGAACTCTCTGATACATTGCACACTGAAAGAGGAAACGATACAATGTTGGATACTGATCTAAACACTGTTGAAAGTGCTCACCTTCTCATCATGAACTTAGGATAAGCATCTTTTCTGTTTGTCATTCTTTGTGTGTTTAGGTCAGTTTCCAACATTGTATTCTTTCCTCTTTCAGTGTGCAATGTATCAGAGAGTTCCTCTAATGGGAAATTTTTGCCAGTGTCACTCCCTCTGGGACATCTCATTCTTTTTATCCCAACCACTTCCTCATTTATGTTTATAAATTTGCCTTCACTAAGTTCCTCGGGCTGCATGCATGCCCCTCTGTCCGTCTGGGTATGAGTGTGTCCTGCTTGAGCTTTCCATTGCTGATATGCCAAATATGCCAGAGGTTTTTGTTTTTGTTTTACATAGAGGAGTCAGGGGAGACAGGGGTGCAGTGGGCAGAAGAATCTACAAGGGGAAAGACTATTTTCAGGGCAGGGTATTCCCATCCCCAGCTCAGCTGTGTAGGGCCCTCCAATAGTATGGGCCCTGATGAAATGCACATCAGCTTCAGCTTGCCTTTACTGCTGGTAAACAACTTTTCAGATAGAATTCACGACCTTCACTTGGTCAGTCTGGCTTGTGATTGGTACTGTTGGGGAAGTAAAATTGAAAACAAAATCTGCCAACCCAGAAAACCTCTCCACAAAGGCAGAAGAACAAAGTTTATTATTATATAAGCATTTAACCAAAATGTCATGTGCATCCCAGACAATCAGCTAAAGAATCTCACCCTTGCATATAGCCAGGCAGATAGAACCTCTCACCTCCATGTGCTTAGGTCAGAGGACATGACAGCACTGTTTGTCACACACAGCTCATCCTATCTTCATTGGGTAATTGGGTTACCATCTGTGTTTGCTAATTCTCTTTATTCAGAATAATAATAAAACTCCTCAAATCTCTGTGACAGGTAGGTAGTTACAATTTGGGGCCAGCTGTCCAAGTTAAACTCTCCTGGAGACTGAGATAGAGATGCTATCTTCCTTTACGTTTACATCTTAAAGAGATGGCTGCTAGGTCCTTGAGAAGGACATTCTTGGGTCATAAAACTGGGTGGGGGGGCTTATTTAGCTTTTGAAAAGATCTACATACACTTCAAAAGGGCAGAGAAAGAATGTGATTACAAATTTTCTAAAGGAAACACTGAAGGAAAAGTGGGATGTGGGATGAGGGGAGAGGTCTCTTTCTTATACCAGAGAAAATTCAACTTTTTTTTTTTTTTTAGATTTGTATTTACCTATACAGTACGTAGGATCAGAAACTCTTTGAATGCAGTCCAAAGCTTATTTCTGTTTATTTGATCTCACTGGAGACTGGAGGAGAGCTTGTTATCAACCTCTAAATAATTACTTTGATTTTGAAGATTAAACTTCTTCCTTCAGGCCACTAATTAATTACTCCAATCATTGTTATCTGAGCTCTTTCTTTTCTTGGTCTGTACACTTTATCAACAAATGAAGACATTTTCAGTCATGTTTAACCAACCATGCTGTGAAGAAAATCTATATTAAATTCTCTTTGGTTCTGAATGGTGATGAATATTAAACATGTTGTGCCCCACTGTCCTGGGCACGAGGGATAAATAGTAAACATGGTAGGCATGGCGTCTTCCCTCTTGGAATTTACCCTCTGCCAGGGAATCCGACATTGAAAACGTAATAGCCGGTGCTGGGGGGCTTCTGGAAAGGTATGGGGCGCTTTGGGACAGAATCGTGAGTAAGACGCCCTAACCTTGCCTGGAACTGCAGGAGGTCAGATTGTGAAGATCCTGTAAACCAAAGTAAGGATTTGGGATTAAAAATTAGTGCCTTGGGCCCGCCCCTGGAGATTTTGATTCTTAGGGTTTGATGTAACTCAAGAGGCAACATTTTAACAAGATCCACTCCAGGACTCTGGTGCAATTAGTCCCAACACCCCCTGAGACACTCTGGGCTTTTTAAAGCATTTGAAGAAATTGTAAAGGCAGAGATTGATTATATTTGGATTTAAATGGATTGGTTGGGGGGGGGACACGAATGGTCGTACGGTAGTTAGGAGGTGGCTATGGTAGTATTTAAGGACTGAATGAAGGTAGGTTGGACTAGGAGGCAGGTAGAGAAGTAGACAGTTTTGAGATAGGAGGTAAAACAGGAGTTTGTGATTGTTTAAATGTGAAAGGAGAGGTTGAAGGACAGGGAGGTATCAAGGATGACTCCTAGGTTTCACGTTTGAATAACAGGCTGGATGGTGGTATCATTTCCTCAAGACACATTGGAAGAAGAGCACATTGGGGTTGAGTGGTAGGAATAAAGAGTTATTTTTTGGACACAGAGACAACCACATGTAACTGTTTAGTAGGCAGTGAGATACAGCACTTTAAATCTTAGTAGCTCTGGACTGGTCTATGCTAGAGTTGTGGACTTGAGAGGTGGTAATTGAATGGGAACAGACCACCCAAAGAGAGGCTATAGATGAGAGGGGAAGATGGCCTCGAACAAAACATGAGCAATGTCAGGATATATTTTGGTGGGAAGAGGATGAGGAGCCAGCAGTAGATATCCAAAGGGAATGGCTAGAGAGATGGATGGGAAGGCAGGAGATGGGCTATCCCCGTGGGTATCTATGGAGAGTGCCCCCTGGTGGTTTTCTGTATCTGTAATTGAGCAAAACAGGTTAACATTTCAATGTTATTTCCAATCACAGGATCTGGAGGGTGAATTTTCTTAGTGCACATGCAGTGGTTTTATCCGAGGCATCAATCACACACTGAGATCTTAAAACATCCCCTTGAGGGTAAGTGAGATAATAGAGTCACAAAAATCACCCAACCTCTCTCCTTTCACATGCACATTGTTAATGTGTCCATCCCATTTTGGTGTCTGGCATTCAATGGCTCTTTGACCCTGTGAGTGCAAGCATTGACAGGAAAAGGTGTGAAGCGCTGGCCAAGGGCGACGGCAGGGATTGTGTCACTTGCTGCTCCAGGGTCGGTTTCTCGGGGGATATATTTATCTTTCACTGAGAAATGCTTCAGAGTGTTAAATGGGAGTCCACATATTTTCCACTGAAAATGAATGTTTCTTCTGCATCTAGAAGTACATCTTCTCTCCCCCCCCGCCCTGTTCTTTTCTCTTTCTTTCTTTCTAAAATAAGTCTGCCTATCCCTAAACTATTGTCCAGGGGTCAGCAAATGTGGCCTGCCACCTGCTTTTGTACAGCCCACCAGCCAGGAATGGTTTTTACATTTTTGAATGGTTGCATTGTAAGGGATTACATATTTATATAACCTTGATTTTGCCTCTTGGCCCACAAAGCCTAAAATGGTTACTATTTATCTTTCTATGGAAACACTTTGCAATCCCAGCGTATTATTCTTTAACTAAAAAGAAATTGTTTACTGGAGTGGGAATGTCAGCTGGGCCAGTGGTTTTCAAACTTTGGCGTGGGTTAGAATCCCCTATAGGGTTTCCCTATGGATTGCTGGGCCCCACCCACAATGTCTGGAGTAGGACCAGAGCAGTGGCATTTTTTTCTTTTCTTGAATTCATTTTTAAACTTGAGGTTATATTTGACATACAACATTGCATTAGTGTCAGTGGACAATGTAATGATTTGATATTTGTGTATATTGTGAATTGATCTCTGCAATAAGTTTAGTGAACACTCATCCACATACATAGTTATAAATTGCTTTCTTATGCTGAGAACTTTTAAGATCTGCTCTCTTAGCAACTTTCAAATATGCAACACAGTATCATTAACTATAGTCAGCATGTTGTACATTACATCCCCAAGACTTATTTTATAACTGGAAGTTGGTACCTTTTGACCCCCTTCACCCATTTGCCTGCTTTCCACCACCCACGTCTGGCAGCCGCCAGGTAGTTTGTGCTCTGTATTTATGAGCATTTTTTTTTTAAGATTCCACATATAAGTTAAGATTGTACAGTGTTTTTATAGAGGTTTTTTTGTTTGTTTGGAAAAAAATGACATTTGTCACTTGGAAACATTTGACTGTAGTAGCGATCTATCTGCCAAGGTACCCCTCCCAGGGAATCAGTCCCCCCTTATTCCAGCCGGCAAGCTGTCGGGCTGTAAACCTTTCCAGCCATATGCCTTGCCTTTCTGCTTTATGCGTTGTGGACACATGACCCTGTACCTCAGGCTAAGTGATTGGTTTAGGGATGGGCACACGGCCCAGAGATCCCTTCCTGGGAGAGAGACGTGGATGTCAGGGGAGGAAAATTTCTTTCTCCTGCTGTGGTTGCTCAGCTGGAAGGATGTGAACGTGGGTCTGTGGGCAGCCGCCTTTCATGCTGCATGATGAGAGCTGCTTTGAGGAAGAAAGCAGGCTCATGACCAGAAGTTGAGATATGAGCTCCGGTGACACTACGTGATGGTGGGTCCAGCTGTCATTTTGAATCCCTGTATTTACCAGTTGGGTAATAATACCCCTTCTCACTAAGCTTGACTGGAGTTGGAGTTTTGTCAATAGCAACTGAAAAAGCCCTAATTAATCCAGTTACCCCGTGGTCCAAGTATTCGCTCTAATGTTCTAGGAGGCATTTATTAAACATCCTTAATAGGCCTGAAGTCCAACTACTCTATTCCTCTATATTTACCATGATGAAATAGAAAAAGGATCATCAAATCGTGACGTTTTAATTTAAGGTCACTTAACAGTATGCTCTTTTTCAGGGAAATAAATGATATTTATTATGACAGGGGAAGAGAATATATGACATTTGCTAGATTCCTTTGAGAAATCTATCTCTAGAAGTTATGCTTACTTGCTGTTTTAATGTTTAATTAGCATGCAGAGACTCTGCCCATTGAAGTTGCCTCAAATGATATTCTGGCGTTATGATTGGACCCACCAAAGACTATTTATTTCTCTCCTGACAGATGAGCAAAAGGAGTCAGAACCCTTGCTCTGTTGGGTCCACAGAATTTGGGCGTCTAATCCTTGGTACAAAGTGAGTGTTTAGCTTGGTGTGGGGGTGGGGTGAAGGTATCAGTGGCAGGAGTTGTTGAAAGCTGTGATGTAATATTTGAATATTGCTTAGTGTTGCCTTCGAAAAGAGTAGACAGAGATCTTTGATTGGTGTCCTGAAATTTCCATCTTATTGCCCCAAATTTCACAGAAAAGGAACTCATTCCAAGTTAAACACATGCTAAGATAGACTAGATCATTGTTGTCTAAAAAGGACAGAACCCTAGCTCTGCATGAATTAGAACTGCAATGACAGAACTTTTTATTAGAACATGTTAAGAGGACAAATATTTTTTATTTTTAATTTTTTTTATTATTGAAATAAATGGGCATACAATGTTATTAGTTTCAGGTTTACAACGTGGTGATTGAACGATTCTATACGTTACTCAGCGCTCACCATAATGGGTGTAGTCACCCAACAATGTTATTAAAATATTATTGACTATATTCCCTATGTTGTACCTTTTATCTCCCTGGCTTACTTTATAATTGGAAATTTGTACCTCTTAATCCCCTTTATCTATTTTGTTCATCCTTTCACCCACCTCCCCTCTAGCAACCACCAGTTTGTTGTCTATTTCAGAGCCTGTTCTTTGTTTGTTCTGCTTTTTAGATTCCACATGTAAGTGAAATCATGGAACTGGTTTTTCTCAATGACTTATTTTTCTTAGAATAATATCCTCTAGGTCCATCTATATTGTCACAAATGGCAAGATCCATTTTTTCCCACATTTTTGACAATACTTGCAGTTTTTTGTCTTTTTGATACTAGGCATTCTGACAAGTGTGAGGTGACAGCTCATTGTGGTTTTGATTTGCATTTCCCTGATGATTATGATGTTGACATCTTTTCATGTGTCTTTTGGCCATCTGTATCTCTTCTTTGGAAAAATGTCTATTCAGGTCCTCTGCCCATTTTTAAATCAAATTGTTTAATTTTTTGGTA